>NC_080705.1:34791117-35391117 GCF_943734765.1 Anopheles ziemanni
ACGAAAACCATCCGCAAACGGAAGGACTGACCGATTCGATGAAGTACTACCGAATGTCAAACATGGAAAGAAAGTCAAAAAAAGGTGAAACCCTAAAATGAGTCATCATCTCGGTTGGAGAACTGAGCTGGAGCAAACGTTTCGCCCTCGGAGATCCCTTTTTCTTCAATTCAGTCAAAGTTCCCCGCTCCCAATGCAAACAAACCGTCATCCACGCCCGTCATCCGGCGAAATTGTGACTGACAAGTGGCCCCCGGTTCGGCGTCCCGAGTGAGTGAGCCGGCTTCCCTTGGGCCCGTCGGTTGGCGTTTACAAATCGATTTTCCACCCGCCGCAGAAGCCTCCCATGTTGCCGACCGTGTCAGACGTGGATGAAGTTACCTAATTACACCAAAGACGCAACAGGACACCAACGGCCTCACCCGGAAACCTTTTTCGCAAAGGAAATAGAAGCGATCTCCTCGTGGTGCCTCGAAGGAAAATGGATCAGTTTTTAAACCGTTTTCTTCATCACCACAAGCTGGTCATCGGATTATATTCTAAAGCAGGGGTCGGCAAAGTTCGGCCCACCAATCGATTTTATCTAGCCCGTAAGAAAATTTTAGAAATACGAATACGAAAAACTCATCTCAATTCTTATCGAAGTGTTTCACGATGTCACTCTTATTTTTTCCCAAAAATGAAGATTGAAATCGTTGTACGAGTTGTTCATTACGTTCCTTATACACTTTTTGCTAGACTTCTTTCTATCGTATTTGGATTATTGATTGTTCTCAAATTTCCTAGTCTCGCTAAGAAAAATCCAACGGCAATATCTCGTTTACTTTGCATCTAAAACAGCTTGATATACATACACAATATTGAAAACTTCTCGAAGCTGGGTTAATTACTAAAACTAGCTGGGTTACTAAACCAAAAGAATATACTTTAATTTGAGTCGAGAATTGATTTCAATTGCAATTAAATAAATTAACAGGATACAAGAAACCAAAATTCATATGTTGAAAATGTTCAAAATTCAACAAAAGTGTTTCAAAAAAAGTTTAACTATAAAATTTCAAAGATTTTATCTTATTCTATGTAACTTTACTATTTAGAATATTAATACTCTATGCAAATGGGTTTAGTGATTATTGTTTTTAATACGTTTCATAATCGTTTAAAGTATTTGGCCCGTACTTATGTTATTATGTCAGGTTATTATTTTCATCTGGTCCTTTTTAGGAACTATGTGCCGACCCCTGTTCTACTGGGTTCGCTCCACCACGAGACCACGCTAGACATTTTCTCTGCGGCCAAACCGTTTGTACCTTTTATTGTTGTTTAATAATGTCCCTTCGTTTCACCTCCAAAACCTCCCTTTGCAACCCTCCGGTTGGGGTTACTTGTGTCAAAGTAGAATAAAATAAACACAGTTTTCCATAGGCGATCTGTGGCATAATCGTCATCGGGTAAGAAATGAACCACCATAGGACGGCGGGTTGGGTAGGAAAGGTTTATGATTATTAGCCGAGCTCCAGTCAACCGCCGCCTTTCATGTCTAACGGAGCTCGTTGTACTGGAGGGTAATGCTGCTTCCGAAAAAAGTAAAAAATAAACTCCTCATCAGGGTCTCGGGCAAAGCGCAAGATGGTGGGGCTTGCTCTACGCCATTATGCTGCCTGGAAATGCCGCCCCGGTCTGCGCGGTTGTCACATTAACATCTACATCAACCAGCATCCCCTTCTCCATACTGGGCGATCGCAGGCGATTCAATCGATCGAGCAGCGGCGGAACGCGGTGTTTTGATAACTTGTTTCAACAATTTGCCGTTGCGCACCCGATGGCAAAAAAAAACAAACGAAAACCCCCACAGAGTTGGTGCCGTGACTACCGAGCATCAAACCCGGCAGGGTCCATCGACGTGACCGACGCTTGGCGGCGGGTCGGACGCTGTCAAAATGTTGGCTACGAGTACGAAAATTATTCGCTCGCGTGTACCGGGACCTGTTGCCCCGCGTTTCGGCGGGACCGATCCCCGAAAAAAAACCCGCAGGGAACCAGATGACGTTTGCGCGAGCTCGCGAAAGGGTGGCCAGGCGCCAGCCCGTAGCTTTGCTCCATTTGCCAACGGTTTTATTTATTTTTATCTTCGAAATCAAATTAAGATAAAATTAACCATAAAGTACGGCACCAGCTGGTGGTGGTGTATGTTCTCGTTTTTCCATGCATGCAAATCGGCAACCAAAAGGCGGTTGACTCTTTGTTTCTTTTCGGCTCGTTTTGATCGACCAAAGCCTGATGCAAGCCTCCTTCAGCTGGGTGGCAGTCCCTGATCGACAGCGAAGGAAAAGCAAATTTCCCATGTTCAAAATCTCGCCCGAGCACACACATGTAGCTTGCGCACCTTACAGGGGGGCGAGCCCTAATGACTCCAGAACAGGTTGGGGTGTATCGATAGGCAATGAATAGCTCATATGGGGTCCCCTTTTATCGCTACCACGAATCGCATCTATCTTTCGGGTTGGGGGATTTGTGGACCTGTTTCGTCGATCGCGATGGAAATCGATCGAGGCGTAGATATTGCGGTGTTCCACCGGTGGAACGGAGGGTCTTTAGCAGCCACTAAAAGTGATTCATATAATGAACCGAGCTGTACGGATTTATTTCTGATCCCAAGCATAGGCGCTGCACCACGAGTCTCGGAGCGTTTTATATCAGCATGAATTTGTTTCCCTTGACTTTACAAAGCAGTCGCTGGTGAGCGTAGTGTTTATAGCTCCAGTTCGGTCGGGGCCTTATGGGCCTCATTAAACTTTAATAAGCCGGGTTGAATATATGTGAATGATTTTTTGAAATAGTTCTCTCGATTACCGCTCGATTCATTTATTTATACCACGATAGTATGCCGTCCAACTGCTTCGGTGTGTTTGCTTACGATCTTTCAACACCTCAACTCGAATGGGTCTACGCACGAAGGAGATTTATCTTATCCCTGAACTCCAACCTAACTGCTGGAACGTGCCTTTTTCCTCCTCCTGAATGGCGCCTCGGTATTGTTGTTTTGAGATCCCAGTCCAAAACCTCCACTTTCCACCAGCTGCGGGCCAAAGACGTACGCAGACGGTCACAATATTAATCGCTAATAGATTCTAATTGTGCGCTTGTAGAGATAAAATCGCCAACTCTTTCGGTAGGTTCCGCTATCGTTGCATCGGTTCACTTTAGATTGTTTGCTTTTTTGTATTTGTTGGCCAGTTTTTTCACTGTCGGTCAACGAGCCACCAGCTGGGCTCTTCCGAAACGGAGTCCGATGGGGAGCAAAGGATCAAAGACCGTGGAGCGAGCGCGATATTTAGTCACCCCTGGGACACCTTGGGGTTCAATCGAAACCCGAGCTGGTTAACGGAAACATGGAAACATAGATACGCCATAAAACAAGGCCCACCTTGTCGGCCTCCGTCACCGGGCCGGGGATACAATCGAAATCGTAAAATCTATATTAGCGTTAATCGGTCAATAATGCCATGTTCTTTCGGCTGTGTTTTGTGTTGTGTGTTGTAAGGGTTTTCCTTTTTTTCCCCTCTGTTTGTTGCTGTTGTGAACAATTGCGAAAACCGACGATGTCGACGGATTGATTTCGATTCCTTCCAAAGTCCCGTGAACTCTGACGAGGGGACTGATGCACTGGGTCAGTCTGGGTGCGGAACGTCCAGCCGGGCACGAGAAGACTGACTCTGGCTACTAATCCTCGCATTACTTTCATGTTTCTTTCGGTGTTCCTTGTTGGCCATTAGCCACCAGTCCTAACCCGCGCCCATCGACACGTTTTCCCGGGCCTGCCTGAGAAATGGTCGGTAATTAAGTTATTTTGCAACAGCCAACAACTCACAACACAGCCAGGAAAGGCGCAACGGGAGTACCCTCTAGCAACGGATCTACCCTCCGTGCGCGGTTTCAGATCACACACACACACACATTTGAAAGCACTCGGGATGTTTAAGTTTTAGGAAAAAGTTCTCAGCGATCGATCGAATCGCATTCTTTGCCACGGGATGACCCAATCGATATCGATACGATTCCCAACAACTTTTACCCCACGGTCGAATCGCTGCACCAGATCGTGACATAATAATATAGAGACATCAGCATGATCACCGATTCCGACTCCCCCGCGATGGTGGCACCGTTTTGCGATTGTGCTACGATTGTGTTCCCATCTTTTCTCCGGTGGTGCTCCGATTAGGGAAGCGATCGGGCCTTTCGGAAAATGCAACTGGCTCCACGTTCACGCTGTTTGTTGCAAGTGCTGTGGGAGAATGTTCGGGGAAGTAATTTGTTTCAAGATGAGACCACATCTGTTACCGGGCACGATCATCCTACCGAGAGGAGTTGGAACGTTCGTCCGTTCTGTGGTGGTTCTCGGTTTGCTGGTTCACCAGAAAATCACAAACGAACCAACACCAGATTCGTGATTTTAAAAGGAACCAGATGTATTAACCACTAATTTGTCACGCGGGAGGATTCACCAATGTATTGTTTTTAGTCCGTGGTAAGAGGTCTATGGAAGAGGGTTTTTGGAGAAGGAGGAAAGAAGCCAACCAATACGCCACGACTTGTCCCGATTGGCGCCAAATGAATTCTATTTACAACTGTACAGGCAACACGTTGAACCACTTTCGGTAAGGCACGAATTTGTTTCGCACATCGGTTGCGATTGTGCTGAGGAGAAGGTTTCTGGCCGTGTTGATCCCTTGTGAGAACCTGCAGTAAATATCTATTCGAATTTCGGGAAAGTTCTCTCATACTGGTTATAGTGCAATAAAATCCTAGTTCTACGACGAAATAAATACAATATCGATATTTGTTCAAGTATGAAATGTTCTTTGATCTTCTATGAAGTTGAACACAAAGATAAACCTTTCAACCCCGTAATGAATAAAGGCTAGAAAAATTCATATTTGTTCAATCAAGGTGTCAAGGTTGATTTATGAGACAAATACGATGCGCGAGACCCTCCCGGTGATCCGCGAGACTCTCCCGTTCGACCCGCAAAGCTAAAGCATCGATTTCTATTGAGATTTCGATCGATATTCGATCAATATTACACGACAGTGAGATGGTTAAGTTGTGGAAAGCAGTTGACCGGAATGCCCGAAATAAGAAAGGATGTTATAGAACTTTTAGGTACAAAGGTTGCTACGTGATCAAAACTGGCTTTGAAAATTGACATTTGTGGCAGACATAACAAACCACTTAAATTTACTAAATCTTAAGCTTCAAGGACGGGAGAATCTTAATTCCGTCCTTAGTGTCTTATTCCGTAATTATTCGAAATTTTTAGAATAGCTACAGAAAATAAATTTAACAACAATCAAAGCCACAGTTCTTAGTTAACAGTTGAAATAAGAATTTTTCAAAACCCATTTGAAGCAGTTCCAACGAATTACAATTTGAACTTATCGAAATTCAAGCAAATGGTAACCTTAAGGGTAAATTCAAAGAAGGACTAATTAAATTTGACAAGGTCTTTTCAAAAAGAAATATTTTCTCATGGATGAAATACGTAAATGAGGATCAAATTTGGCGGATAACTAAATGGAGTCTCTACTGATGATAGGAACGTTAAATCTGGTACCCGAATCTGAAACCCGATTTTTTCATGTATTTTTTATGGTAAGCGGTGAAAATAGATGCTTTTCAAAAGAATAATGTAGATTCGATTATAATTAGTATAAATACATAAAATATTGTGTTCTTGACATTTATAAATTGCATTATATTCTTAGTTACACGACTAAATGCGCAACTATTGGTTCCATTATCCTATAACTAATGATTAATTAATTTGCGAACGCATTTACTCAAGTAAAACTAGTTATGCAACATGATTTAATTTTTTCATTTTATAAAACCATTACCAAACATTTTTGTTCTTCCGGCGATTAATTATCATTAATTTAAATTTCAACTGTATGACATCTTATATTTAGTACGACGGTACTAAATTATGTACTACTCTATTTAGTACGAGTAGTAATTATGAAACATAGCAATTAATGCCTTTCCTATTATTGGCTGTCCATCAACCAACGCAAATCATCATAAACTTTGGATTCTTTCTCACCCAATCGGCCCTCGCCGCGACACCATTTCATTTTAACTTTAAGTACACCAAACAACGACCTTTTAACGGACCGTATTGTCGAAAATCAACATATGCCCTTCAACCAGCGCTAACGAAGGGCCCCTAATCGAGCAGCCGCTACCGGAATCAATTCCTCTTCCCACCACAATCACCATCACCCGGAGAAGCACTATGTTTTCACCCCATTAAACGACGCGCGGCCTCAAATCGGATCCCGCGCATCTCGAACGCCGAAAAAACGTCCACCTCGTCGACGGCTGTGTACTGCAGGTTCCTCGGCACCAAACCCGACGACAAATAGTCGACGTCCTTTCCCCTCTTCGGTGGAATAAATTCCCCGGTCCCTGGGAGTTTTCCACCGTACGCTTCCCACCCGAACGCTCGCTTTAACTCCTCAACCGTTTATGGCTCTATTTAAGGCGCAGCCGGTGTTGGTGTACTTTTCTCACATTTCGCCGCTTCCGCTGCATTGAGCGTCATCCGGAAGCGTGGAACGCGTGCGATGGGATAAACTTTTAACGGTTCTTTCGCCCCGCTCCGTGTTCCACGCGGGGATTGATGGTTTTCCTCCCTATTTTTTTTTTTTTTGCTTTATTCGGATGCCATTAAAATGGTCTTTTCCCAGCGATGCCAGGATGATGCCGGGCGCGTCCAAGTGTTTGCATTTCGCAGACGCATGCACGCATCATGGTTTTATTATTTTTTTTCGGTCCATCCCGCGTTACAAGCGTTATCCCTCGGCACACACCCTTCCGTAAGGGGATGAGAGGGCTCACCCCGCAAGCAGGCAAAAGGGATGATCACCAACGTTCGAACCGAACGTCACCGCCATGTCGGGATGGTTGGTTTGTGAATCATCGGGATAAGAGTGTCGACCTGAACCGCGGTTGTTCGACGGTTGGTTGACTGGAGGTTAGCAGGAATTCAATATGTTCTAACGCTGCTGTTTCTTTCCCCTTTTATCCTTTTTTTTTGTTCAATCGTGGCCGTTTACATAAGCAAACCATACGCCTGACCGTTTGCCACCTTTCAGAAACAGCTTCCGTCCAATTTAGGGGTTGATTACCGGAACGCGCACTACGGTGAGTGTGCGAACGCTGGTGCATTCGATCCTTCCCCTTTTTGCTTCGTTCCCTCGTATCAGGTCGGTGCAAAAATTCGCCCTTCACCCCCGGATGGGAGGACGCTTTTCCACCCTCCCGGCAGGCGGTGGCCACTGGTTGACGAGCAATATTTAATTAGCTTTGGTGCAAAGTGGATGTGATTCGAGCACTCGGAACCTGTTTTTCCCGCGCGGCAAGGTGGCCTTGAGCCGGCACGCTCGGAAAGGATTACGCGCCAACCGTTTCCTGGGGATTAGTTCCGTGTCCGTGTTTCCGATTGTGCCCATTGTTGCTTCCTCCTGGCCCGAGGCGGAAGCCGGGTGGCAATTTATGCGAAGCGTGGCACCGAAGATTCGGCACAGATTTTTGCATGCGAAACGGTAACGGTCGTTCAACGGTCGAGTGGGAAAACATGGACAACAATCACTCCGCACCAGATGGAAGATGGTTACCGACGCTAGTGTTACTCTTTTACAGCTGTTTCTGCCGTCCCACATTTTATTATTTCTCCTTTTTGGAAGACCGTCCCTTTCGCTGCCGGAGGGCAACTCGGAGGGAAATTAATAATCATAAATCGCTGTCGTCTCCAGGTTTTCTCAGCATCCCCTCCCACGGCGTCATGGCGTCACACATACCCGACTTCACGCGGAAAGCGGTTTCTTATCGATCGCTACTGTTTACGCCGCACCGGAGAAAAGCCACTCTCACGGACTGCGAGAGCCGCTTCTTTGACAAATTTATTGCTAATTAATGCTAACGAAGTGATTGGCCCCGGGGGCGGATCGCAGGAAGATCAATCGATTTCCCACCTGACCGTTGTTACGAGAGAGGCGTGGCAGGAAATCACCTGTTTTCGTTATCAGTCCCCGTGAGGGTTTTGCGAAAACCGAACGTGCTGGGGAGTTGATCATTTTGCAAAATGTCTATAGCAGAGACAAATGACCTTCACTAGAGGAAACGTGGCGAACGAACAAACAACCCGTCACCAGAGGTAAACGATATAAGAGAAAGGAATGCTATATTTGCTTTGTCCATCTGCGACTGATTGTTCAAACAAAGTGGATTGAAATGCAGGAACGTATAGGTTTGATCAGTGGCTCTGGAATATCGTACAACAGATGATCGCGAACCAATATAAACTCTCCCTTGCAAGCTTTGAGTGAACAGTCTGTAACAATGATTACATCAGGAACAATCCTACTTGCACTTTCGAGTTTAAATCTCGCAGCTCATGTAAGAGTAACCCTCTTATCCTATTCTATCAAAGTTGTTGAATTACGAACATAGGAATTTGTTTTAGACTGCTGCCGCCTGGAATGCGCTGGATCCGGAGCAAATGCGGTTCGTCTATTCGCGTTGCTTCGAGGATAATCTGCCCGCCGGACCTAAAAGAGCAGCCTATGTGAAGAATTGGATACAGTGGCAGCTGGAGCCCAATGACGAAACGACCCACTGCTTTGCTAAGTGTGTACTGGAGGGTATTCAGCTTTACGATCCACTGGCCAAAAAGTTCCGGGTATGCTAGTTGGAGGTCGCCACTATTTCCCAGACCATTATAGATCTTCACACTTTCCATAACAGTCCAAAAGAATCACCATACAACATGAAGCGTTCAAGGCGTTCACTGGAGCCAAGGATGATGAAGTGGCCAGGTACAAAGCGGCGGTTGCTTCTCTTAAAGTCGGCAGTGGTAGTTGCACTGATGTGTTCAACACGTACTTGCCGGTGCTCAAACAGTTCCACGATGTCAGTCAACTAGTCTACCTGAGTGTTTCGGCCGTAGCTGCCAAGATCTATGAAGCGGATCCGAATGTAAAGCGGAAAGGCGAATCGTTTATGGAGTACTGTGCGAAGCGGGCCTGGAAAGGCAAAAATAAGAAAGATGAGTGTAAAGCTCGGAAGTACGAGCTGACCGGAAGCAACGAATTGAAGCAGGCAATCGATTGCATCTTCCGAGGATTTAGATACATCAATGAGAATGGATTTAATGTAAGTGCTTTTGAGAAATATTTGAACATTTTCCTATCCCTTGCTTATTCCATGCCTTTTATTACAGCCTGATGAAATTGTTCGCGACTTCAAACTGGTTAACAAAGCCAACCTCGAGTCTCAAGTGCGATCGGTACTCTCGAAATGTTCAGGTGATACAGCGTACGATTTTTATTCCTGCCTTCTGCGGAGCGATGTCAAGGAAGAGTTCAAAAATGCGTTCGATTTTCGAGAGATCCGCTCGGTAGATTATTCCTATTTAGTGGTAGGAAACGTCTACGATCACGCCAAGGTGAAGGAAGAAATGGCTAAAGCTGACGCTAAGGTTTGCTAATTAGTTGAAAATGGTAATGTTATGTTATCCGTGCAGCAAAGCAATAATAAAAAGTAGAAAAGGCAAATAAAAATTTGAATTTGAAAATACATTATCATGTTTAGTAAATTACCAAACTGAAAAACGTTAAACAATATTTCATTCAAAGATTTTCAAAACAGTTCAATTTGACAAAAAGGATTGAAGTGCGGACACCTGTTAAAACACGGCTAATATGCGCTGAGGCATCTCCAGTGGCAGATCGACGTATGAGCGGACTGAGTAGTCACGTGGGCCCCGAGCTTAAGGGAACCCTAGGGTGAAAACCTAAGACCAAATGTAAAGACCGGTATTATACTCGTACTCATTTTGGTACGGTACTCATTTTGGTACGGTACTCATTTTGGTATTCTTTGATTTTTCTTTAATTTTTTTGTTATACTGATATTGTCCATCATTGTTAATATTCAAATTTAAAGCTTCGTTAGAATATGTTTTCGTTTGATCGTTCGTTTTTTCAAAGTGCTTTTGATTCACGAACCACCGGTAAAATAGTGCATTGATACCCGTGTAAATTGTTTTCCTAATCGCATCCAATCCAAATTAATTGAAGGATTGAATAATTAGAATGATTTTAAATGCATTATGTGACCATCTCTTTTAACCATAGAGTAGATTTGAATTTATTCCAAGAAAAAAGAATTTAGCGAAGAAAACTATTTTTAAAAACTAGTATCCAATGCACACGCCGTTTAGGACTTAGATTCCATAATGAACAAAAAGAAGCGATATTTTTTAACTGTTTTAGATTGATTAGCTAATTTGTTTGAATTTCTGAAGAGTTCATTTACTAAATCATGCAAATAATGGAAAAGGAAATGCGAATTACCTTTCGCATCATATAGGCAATGGATTTATTGAAATAATCGGAAAATAAATCGGAATCTTAAGTCAGTCGGAAATTGTTAAAGAAATCAAAGCGTCCTTTAACTATAGTATTATTTTAAATTATTCTCCAGATAATGTCCAGATGGGGGTCCGCGACAGCCGAGCGGAAGCGCCGGTTAGAAAATCGGTCCATGAGCGCCGAGGCTCACCACCTCGACGGCGTGGGTTCGAATCCCAACCGAGACCGGACCCTCCCCTATACGAGAGGACTGACTATCCACGTACAACAGGGAAACAAGTCTCGTAACCCCTTAAAGGGCAGGCATGACCAAGAGGTCGTTACGCCAAGAAGAAGAAGAACGGAGTTAGACAATACATCCGCTCTACAGGATTGATGAAAAAACTAACTCAATTAATACTTAGTCAGTTTAGATATATCAGATTCAATCATCTTTACAAGAACTGAAGCAACTCTCATTCGATCTACATCAAGATACATAAAGTAGACCAGCAAACAAAGTTGCAAAACTGATGTTAGAATCCAAACATGTACAGCCCGTATTGTTCGTTATATTTATTCTTGTCACTTCAAGTCTACTCTCAGAGCAAGCAGAAGGGAAGTTCAACATCTAATTAATCATTGTTACTAACGTGCAACAGGTGTACGCTCTCAATCGTTGAGCAGGACACGGTTGAGTATAAAACCGGTATACTGTCGGTTGCAATCACCAGTGGGTTGCTTTGCTAGCATCTCGTAGATTCAACAATGATCGGAATTGTGATTTTGTGTGCGCTTTTTATTGCCCACGGAGCAAATGTAAGTTGATAGATCATAATATTTTCAACTGTGTCACACTACGTTTGTTTACAGGCTCAAGGCCAGTGGAAGGCGTTAAATCCCGAGCAAGCCCTTTTTATCTATACCAGATGTCAGGAGGATAACCTTCCATCCGGACCTAGCCGAGCTGAATACATCACCAATTGGCACCAGTTTAAGCTGGAACCCAACGATGCGATAACCCAGTGCTACACCAAGTGCGCCCTCGAAGGTTTAGGAGTGTACGATGGCAAGGATAAAGAGTTTAGGGTACGATTTCTATCTAATTTTGATGAACTTCTTGTGAGTAATATTATATCATCAGTCCAACAGAATCATCACCCAACATGAAGCCTATAGATCGATCATCGGAGCCAACGATGATGAAGTGGCGCAGTTCAAGCAGGCAGTTTCTGAACTCAACGCCGGCAGTGGTAGTTGTGCTGATGTGTACAACGCCTACTTGCCAGTTCACAACCGTTTTGTTGGTGTAATACGACAGCTTTACCATGGCACCGTCGAAGGAGTGGCAAAGATTTACGCCGCAGATCCAAGCATAAAGAAAAAAGGAGAGTCCTACTTTGCGTACTGCGAGAAGCGCGTTTATGGGGACAGCAACAAGGACGACCTGTGCAAGGCTCGGCAGTACGAACTCACCGGAAGCGCACAGTTGAAGGACTCCATCGATTGCATTTTCCGAGGACTTCGCTACATGAACGAAAATGGTATAAATGTAAGTTGATGAGCTCGTTTTGGGAAACTTTTAAATCTTTCTTGCTTACGCTGAAAAGTAATCTCAATTTATTAATCCAGGTTGATGAAATCGTTCGGGACTTCAAACTCGTCAACAAAGGCGACCTCGAGGGGAATGTTAAATTGACCCTTTTAAAATGTAGAGGTGGCAGGGCCTATGATTACTACACGTGTCTGGTTAACAGCGAAATGAAGGAAGATTTCAAGAAAGCTTTCGACTTCCGCGAGGTTCGTTCCGCCAACTATGCTTACCTGGTACAAGGCAAGGTATATGATCCAGCTTCGGTAGCGGCAGAGGTGGCCAAAGCTGATGCCACAGTTTGCTAAATAGATGCTGGAGACCTTGCGGCATATTGAAAACCCATCGGATTACTTGCTTTTTGGATCAATATAACAGAGAATGAAGTTTGTTGCAACTCAACCCTGTGTTCTTGTTTTAGTTCTCGCATAAAAATGATGCAAATGAAGAAATGAACTTTGAACTAGATTCTCTATTTAAACCATTGCTACATTATTTGGGAGACACAAAGTGGAGAACGTTAAGCACGCCCACCCTTCTCCCATCTATGCTTGGTGAGTATGTTAAAAGAAATTCGCTATCTAGAACCACCATGATCAAAATCAACCAGGGTGAACGTAACGATATGCGGAAGTACTTTATGGCGCCCGCTTGTCCAGACCCTACCTTCTGGGGTGCAAGTGAGTCAGCGCTTCCAAACAAACGCTCCACCACTAGGCTTCTATTCCTATGCTACTCATCCTTACCCGGAAAACACTTTGTACCTTGGTGCCACGTGTCGCAGGAGTGAAATATAAGTCGATTTAATTATCACCCAAACGCGTGCCGCTTTGGAAGACGTTCACAAATGGGACGGCCGAGCCCATCTTGAAGGGACAGCTGCTTTCCCACTGGAAGGTTCATTGGCCTGCCACGATAACAAGCTAGTCCGTTTGGCAAGGAGTGGTCGCGAGTCGTCGTTCCTACTACGAAGAAATCACCGATTCGGGGTGGTCAATAAATCGACCACCCGATCGCTGTCCGTCGAATGATTTGTGCCTTCTGTACAGAACTAGCAGCGGTAGGCCGCATTATCTTGCGCGATATCGAAGCCCAGTGGCCAAGCGGTCGAAGTTTGGGGCGGTTTATGATATTTGCATACCTTCTATCTGTCCGCTTACATCTACACGAACGATGTAATTGCGTGCCTGGCAATGATAAATATAAATTATAAATTAGTTATCTGCTCGCGCACTTCAAACCGTGCACTTCCGAGACGACGCACCCCGAGGCGGCGCCGCGATGCCCAACCCTTCTGCGGCGGACTTGGATTCGGCACCGTTTTTAAATATGTCAATTGATTAGCTGTGATATCGTTCCGATTTGCGGCACATTTCTTTAACGATTTACTTTTTTTCTACGTCCTATCTTCCACTCAAACATCGACTAATCGGATCGCGATAGGCGCACACTGGACGGTCTGGGTAGGCCGTGCGTTTTTGCCTCACTTGCTTGATTTACAGTTGCTTAGTAGGTCTATTTAATTAGTAAACAAATATATGGCTAGCGCGAGCAGCGCACGCGACCACAGGCCCTGGCGTAGATTATGTCGCCGGGTGAGTTTGATTTATGATCGCGTTTGCACCGCCGTCCCGCGCCGTAGTGGTTGACGTTGCCTCCACGCGAAGCTAAATTGGCGGTCTACCGAAAGGCTCCGTGTTAATGTTCTTCTGGCTCAGGGTAACAGGGTTTCATTCTAGGCAGGAAGCGGCCTCGAAGGCTAGGTGAGTTTGTGTCCGCAAATGAATAAATATGATTTGCTGAGTTAGGTAAATTATTTCACACAATCAACGTGATGAATTGGTCACAAGTGGAGCACGGACTGATTCCATTGTGAACTGCGATGTAAACATGAACCTAATTTACGGAATCATAGATATGCACGTTAAGTCTACAGCGTGCACCTACTTGAAAAAAGAAATTCCCATTGAGAACCAATCGGTACGATCTTCTGATCCTCTTAAACAGTCTTAAACATATCACTTTCATTCCAAACTGTTTATTACCAAGCAAGTCGCAGCCTAAACGACAATACTTTCGTATTTCCCACAGGTCTGTCCACATTTCAGCGCTCCCAAGGCTTTGCCGCTGTGGCTAACCGAAACTGACAACATGACGCCGGCACCGACGACAACACGTTCGACGTGTGTATCACCAAGTCAATTTCATCAGATGATGGTGCTCCCAGTAAACAAACTCGAACTCCTGACGATCGATGTCCGAACTCGCTCCTCCTCCGATCGAAGCCTCCAAAAAACCAACCGACACGCTTGACACTAATCTTCGGGGGCAGTGCGTTGCTGAGCTTTCGGAGAATGCTCGTGCTCAAGCTTGGCTGACTCGCGATCCACGAATTTATCTACCCCAACGATGTGGACAAGATAGTCCGCTTACTGCAGCCCGCCCCACTCGCTCATGCTTTCTCAACGCGATCGGTTGCGTTTTGCATAATTGATCATCATAATCGCCCTACCGACCTGCCCTTCCACCCGCTCTCCGCTCGAAAAAGCACGAAAAGTAGATCACTTTCATGATCACGGCGGTGGCGTCGGCTGGGAACCTCCGAAACCAAACGTTCATCAGGTTGATCCCGGCGGGCCCGTCTAGGACGTAATCGAATCGAGCCTTTCCCCGCTGGGAGGTCTCGCATGCGACGATATCGTAGCGGCCTGTTTCTTTCTGCTGCTTTTAACATGCTACATCTCTCTTTGTCTCGCCTCGCGTGGTGAAGTTTGTTCACACCGAGATTAATCGATGCGCAAGATCGATGAGCGTCCCGCGAGTCGGCACAGGGTCCTGGGAAAGTTTTATGGAGATCGGTTGCACCTCCGTGCAACACTCCGTGGTTAAAATATTTGGGGAGAAGGATTCCGGGTTTTTGGGGAGGAGAGCGAATGGTGGCGTTGGATACCCGAGATGCCAAGGCGAATCTCGGTGAGACGAAGAAAGGAATGTGATTGTAATATTGCTCGATGACAGGTCACGATCTTAATTATATTGATCCGGCCGTCGTCACACGCTCCCGATTGGGTGTCTTGAGGGAAATTACATGTACAAATGTTTAGAGTTACTAAACTTCTTATGCCCGTGTGAAGAAAGAAGTTTATTAGAGTAGAGCTAGTAGCAAATATCTCAAAACGAGTCTCTTATGATGCCAATTTCAACATACACATGTAACTGTAAGATATTCTGGAAATACGGAGTTGAACTGAAAGAATGGTTGGCAGTAAAGAACAAGATCCTCGAAAAATAGTTCTCTTGAAAATCAAGTTGGTTTGGACTGTGGAATAACGGTTTCGCAAAACAAACGTGCTAAAATTGGATTAGCAAAACGTTCATTTTGTGCCAATTTCCCGACCGGGAGCGACGTCCCATTCGCCACGGAAGGTGTTTTTGCTAATCCCTCAATCACCGTTAAACCAGTTCGCAGTCGCCGTGCGCTCGATGACTCACATTTGCCTTCCCAAAAGCTCTGTGAGATCCAGAGGCTCCATTTGCTGCCCAGAGGGGAACGCATTTTTTTGGAGGTAGTCAAACATCCGATTGAACAAGTGGAATGTTGTGTCGGGGATCAGTGTCAACGATCGAACGACGATGGGATCAGTGTCCGCTACTCCCGCCGGGTTGGGGAGCAGCTCTCGGTGGGAAACGTCGGCCCCCTAATTGATCAATTAGCCGTGAGAAAGGTTGATGCCAACCGGGACTTCAAATACTTTGAAGTGCTTAGGAATTTGCTTGTCTAGAAAGCACTACATAGTCTAAAATTTTGGAGAATAGAATTCTAGATAGTCTCCCACAACTTCATCCACCGAGCATGTGCGTCTTCCAACACTTGCCCTCGAGGTACCCACTTATCTCGAACCCTGCCGTCGGATCTCACTCAACGGTCCCTTTGTCGAACCGGTTTTAGCCGATAAGAGGGATAGGGTCCAAGTGGCAAGAGCTTCCCTTCCGGCACTATCAGAAGCTCTTTCCATTTTTTCCTCCCACTTCGGGGCAGCGATTCTGGCAAACGTGAACCGGGACGTGATAAATGGATTACGCGACTGGCAACGCGGCACCGCCGGGACGCTGCCGGCCCATAAGGTCCGCCGGTGACGCCCCAACTGGTCGATCCAGTTTCCTTCCCGGAGTCGGACGACCAAGGTCTGTAGGCCGTCGTTTTCTTTTTGCGCAGCTGCAACTGCCGCTTCTGGCCGATTCTCGTCCGGGTGCACTCTGGGTGCACTTTGGTGCCGGTGCACCGGGCGTGAGTGTGTGTGTGAGTACACATAAGGGCGAGCATAGGCGCATACAGCCCGGCTAGTGCCGCCCGGCTTCCCCTAAACGCTAATTAATTAAAAGCATTTTGATGTCAAGTGATGGTGGGCACTGAGCTTTCGGTCGGTTGCGGCGTGCGAGATCATATTGCATCGGCCTCTGGGGACAGAATTGGACGACGCCTCACCGGACCACTCTCCGAGCCAGGGACAACTGCGCACTCCTATCAGCTCCATTACACCTTCTTCATACCTCGAGGAATCCCGCGCTCGAGCCCCCTTTTCCCCACATTTCCTCACTATCTCACTCGCAGTTCACCGAGAGCGATCATTTGCAGACGTTGTCATCGTCATCCCCTGCATCGGCCAGCGGGACCAACCCTGGCCGCTGGGAGGCATTAAATAACGTTCTGCGACACTTTGGTCCAGCCGCCTCCTTCCCCGTCCAGGTTGGGAATCTGCGGATGTATGCAGAAAATGTGTAAACAAAATTATCAAAACCGAACTGATTAATGGACCCCTGGTGCCGAGCGGGCAGTGCCAGTGTGCGCGCCCCGAGCTGAACCGCGCCCCCATGCGGGGTGGCTGCGCACCAGTTGCGCCCCGGTTATTTTTTTTTTGTCCACGCGCGAAACGTGACCCCTTGCCGGGAAGATACGGTTTCAATTTATTAGCTTACTTACCGGTCTACACGTCTCGAGACGGGGCGCGCTTGAGATCGGGATGAAAACGAATTAAAATTGACCCGTTTGCAAACGGGTTCAGTTTTTCTTTTCAACGCGCGAAGGGTGGAGATGGTTTTGGGTGATAGTGCGAGAAGCTAGCGGGAAAAGATTATCGCCTCCATTCAAGAGCACTTCCCGGCCGAAACGGGAGCAAGTGAATTCTGAGCGGTTGTGATAGAGAATATTGTCCTTTTTATTACTACCGATTACCAGAAGTGATGAGATAACATGCAATATTTATCATTCATTCATCTTATTTTGAATAGTTTTTAAATTTCCTAAATCAGTAACATTTTACAGTCTGTTTAGTTGTCAGAGATTTAAGACATTCAAAAATTGATAGATGAGATGGAAACCTCTAAATGAAGGCATTACATAAAACACATTGCAGCATCAATTCAAATTGTAAAAATTGTTAAACTTTCACTCACAGCTAACTGAACAATAATGGTAAACATTATCAGGCCTATAAAATAACTGGATTTCTCTTATTCTTTGTATTTTTTGGGTAATGTTACCAAAACTTTCAGCTAGTTACTTTGCACAGCAGTTGCTTCATCCTTTAAATTTATTATGAAACGAAATATTCTATTCGAAAAATAATAAAAATTGACTTTTAAACAATTTAGACAATTAGGTTATCATAAAAATTATTATACATAACTCAACTGATATAACAAACTACGTAGTATTCAGCATGAGTGTTTCATATCGCTTATGCTTTATCAGCTTAACGCCACGGTGACTACGGCCGTCGTCTGGGAATCCCTTTAAACGTCCCCATCGTGGTGGCCTCTATCTTTCACGGTGGTGTTTGCGGCGATTCTAAGACGCTACGCTGTCTAGCTGGCAACGTTTACACTCGATAAGTATCGTACACCGAACCGTTCTTATCATCGTGCGCTAAGTTTTGTGTATTTGCACGCGAAAAAAACAACATTTCTTAGGTACACACCAACAAACTGCTTCACATTTACATTCGTAGAACGAGGAAAGGAAAGACGATAGCTAGGAATGGTAGGTGATGCTTCCTACCGCTTCTTTTCTCCGAAGTGATAAACCTAGGTTGGCGAGTTTGATAAATTTAATGTTTGGAAGGTTTATCGGTTTCGGACGATACCAAGTGGTCAGTACGATGATGAATGACCTAAGCCACGCGGCGCACGCGACTTTGATTGATCTGTCTTTGATTGAAGATGGAGGCAAAGAAAAAAAAATCTATCATCTAATCAATCCAATAGGGATCTATTTATGATGTTCTTGGCGTTTCTATTGAAATGGAAGGATTAAGGTTCGGTTTTGATCGTTCGGAGTAAAGTTAGTTCATACGATTGCATAATATGGAGTGTGTATCGCGAATTGTGTGTTTATTTCTATATTCACACAAATTCACCCGGAATGTGCGGTTTGCATATTTCCCACCGTCCGGGCGATGTCCCTCGAGAAGGTGCGCCCCATTTCCAAAGTTGTTTCGTTGTCGGGTGCATAAGGAGCGCTCAAACCAAACACAACAAATCCTGCTCGAAAGCGGGCAGGCATTGCACTTATTTTGCCGTCCATATTTACCCAGCTATCATACTAAACTTAGAGCCCGTGGAGAAAAAATAAATCGTACATCACTCGATTCCGTGCGGCGTCTATGTGGTTTGATTTTTTTTCTCGTCCCCACAAACACCAGGAGGTCATACGTTGCGTTGCGCTTCATCGCGAGGTGCATTCTGTCGGCACCAGAAAAAAACGACAAGAAAACCCACTACGGCATCGAATGCGGCAACCGGTGCAGTGGTTTTATTTAATTTTACGATTATTTTTCACTCACTCACCCCGCACCGATCCCAAATACATGTATCCCCGCCGAGCCGAAAATGAATGGTGCCGGTTGTGTCGACCATCCGTCCTGCGTGGAGTTTGACCGCGCGCATCACAGCGTTCTGCGAGGCCTGATGTGTCCGAGGGCCGCTTAGATAAAATGTGGCCGACGTGCCGTCTCCGGGTGCAACCCGTGTTACGAAATCGTCCCGGTCAAGGGGCCCCCATGCTGGGACCTCGACGGTGACCGCCCGTCTCTCGAGCGTTCCCCGCGCACCCCGTGCCTTTGCGGGTTAATTCGACTTGTAAGTCACCGACCCAACCGGCGGTCAACGGTCGGGCACCCGGGCCTAACCCTCATCTAGATCTGTGACTCCACCCGACGTCTCGCGCAGGACTTCCCGGTGTTTACCAGCGCCCAGCCTACCGTGTGTCTCCCGCACGAGGTCTCCATTCACGATCGGACACCCGACGAGGGTTTGCGTGATGTGTGATGTGGGAAAGTACACACAACAATAGGCGCGCTATACTGCGTCAGGCACAAACATGCGGCCAATATGGCGTGGCCTGTTTCTTCTTGCGTCCACGTGCGTCCACAACGGTACAGGATGTTCGAGTTCGAATTACACTTTTCCCATCAGCTTGTTCATGTTCTCACCACACTCAATCTAGTGCGTCTGGGAGTCCTTGTTCGTTAAAGGATGCGCGATCATAAAAAGTTTATTTAATTTTTTGGATTTGTTTGTTGGAAATGCAACTTTAACTCGTGTTTCAGAGTCGGACACTAAATTTCATTTTCTATTGGATGTCTAAACCGAATGTTCATTTGCATTTTTACCTTTGAACGTGCTATGCATTTTCTGTGCCTCAATCGCTCGCGAATCATCTAGAGTCTACTGGACCTTAACTCGGTCAAAAGAAAACCATTTAGCATGTAATAAAATTCATTAAAAGCATTTCAATTGATTTATAATTCCAATTGTCAATAACAATTACGTTCAACTCATTAATTAGTATACTATTATCATTAACCATTTTCTTTTAATGTTGTCTCATATTCGATTACTAATAAATCTGGGGTAAAACTATAATTATACCCTAATTTTTATCACTGGTTATCACTGTTTAATTTGAGTTTAAGTTTTTTTTCAAGAGATGGGTTTCAACCGAGATTTAAAATAGAAATTCATTTCTTGGTAATTAATTTCGATCAATTTTCCTATTTTTCCTTTCATCTATAATTAAGACACAACACAATACCCCATTTTTGGCCCAAAAGAAAAAAACCTCCAGGCACAACCGGGAGCCAGGTCTCTATCCAAATCAAAAGATCGCGATAATTCAATTTCCGAAAACCGTATCCCGAATTGCCCATCGAATCGCACGATATTTATCCTGAAGTATACAAACAAAAAACCAATTAAACCCATCGACAAAGGGAGAGGGGAGGAATCATCCCAGCGCGTGGTGAGGAGAGAGAAAAACAAAAACCCGTCAATCAACACAACGGCGCACGCGAAGAAAGTAGAGCCCTCCGTGAGCGATTCCCGGTCCTTCTTCCGTGTTTGCCGAAAACAAAAAATGGTTCCCCAACGCGATTGAGACAAAAAATTATGAAAAATTTTATACAAATCCGCGAGCCCGCGAGAACCGCTAATCGGGCCGGCACGACTTTCGCGTCCCACCACCACCACCGGCCTCTCCGGTCGCTTGCTTTGTGATGCGAAACCGCGAAAGACCCATCCCAGGTCGCACCGTTTTCACCGATCTTTTCCCCAACCGAAAACAAAACCGAAACGGTTCAGGTTCGGCTTTGACCCTATCATATCCCGCGGGGTGGCCAAACTAGAGGTGTTGTTTTTTTAATTATCACTACACCGATTCGCGCATCGTGCGCGCGGATCGCGGTTTTCCTACGCTTCGTACCAGCCGGCGCTTTGGCCGTGCACCGATTTCCCACGGATATCACGTGGAAGGATCGCACACCGCGTATCGCAAGCAACTTCCTCCATTGCCTTCTCGCCATTGCAAGGGCAGGTTTGGCCATTGTTGGTGCTGTTGTTTTTTGTTTTACCAACTTCCCTTGGTCGCGCACTTTTCCACGATAGTCGAAAAGCGAGTCATCGCTGTTCTATGAGACGCGCCATAAGTGGTGCATAGGCAAACTTTCTTGGGTCCAAATCGTCATACAGCGTGAGAGTGACCACCGCTAGGTATATCTTCGAGCGTGACCGGAACCTTCCGGCACGACTCGAGCCCAATACCGGGCAGCGTAATCTGTAGCAATAGTTGATTAAGTGCAGTTTTCACACCGAACTACATTAGCTGTTATCCAATCGGAAAACAACAGCAAAACCCATTAGAAATAATTATCGTCCGTTGAACGCACGCTTCTTGAAGGGGGAAATTCTAATAAAATTATGCACAAACTAATATAAATGCGAGACACCCAGCTCAACTGTTAAATTTTCGTATTTAAAATCAATGTAGCGTAAACGGTCCCATAATGGGGGGAAAATATTAGCTCTACGAAGAAATAAATACAATACCGTTATTAGTCCTAACATGAAATATTATTTGATCTTCTACGGAGTGTTCAAAAGATAAATTTTCCTACTCCGTGATAAAGGGCCTTGAAAACCAATATTTTCCAATAAAATTGTTTTGAAATGGTCAATTCTTTAGGAATTAATGAGGAATTTCATGATTTCTATAAGGAATTAATGCTAATTGCAGTCGGAGTATAATCAATCATTTCCATTTTTTTTTGTATTGTTACCACTATTCGTATTCGATATCACAACTATGGGAACCATACCACCATTATAGGAACAACTGGCTAGAAAGAAATAAAATATTTCAGAAGAATAATAGTGTTTAGATAATTTATAAGAATAAGTAAAATTATAATTTTATTGTTTGCTACATATAAATTACATCATCATGTTAGTTACATGACTAAACTAGCCACTGATGGCACCAATACCCTAGTTCAAAATAACCGTTTACTATCATAAAGATAGAACTGCCAGTTATACATATTTCATTCTATATTAATTACATATAAACATTCTGAAACAAATACAGTATGAAATGTATTTTTTATCAATCCATCATGCACGATGCGAGATATCCAACACTTGAATGCTTCGTCAAAGCCTACACTCTAGCCAGTATTCGATGCAGTTCCATTTGGTACAGTTCAGTGATGCAGCGCGTAGTGCAACTGGAACCAGTGCTATTTCTTCTTCTACTGATAAGCTCCGTCCACGGTGATCATCAGTTGGAGACGCAAAACGAGCACAACGTGCACTCGGCGGGCACCGACGGCGGATCCGTTGCATTATCACCGGATGATACACTGTTTGCGCACTTGCGCTGCTTCGAACGGTTTGCGAGCAAACAGAGCGGTGATCGTGAACAAGATGTGACCGACTGGTTGGGCACTAGCCAGCGTTACCTCCACCGGACGGACCGAGCACCGGACTTTGTCAAGTGTGTCCTGGAGAAAGTGGGGTTTTACGATCCGAGGGAGGGAACATTTATGGTAAGAATGTGTTTTGAAAAATAAAATCAAAAACTCATAACAGTGACGCGCGTTTTGCAGCCGCGAGTCTTAGAAGAACAGTTCAAAGAGTATAGAAAATGGATGTCTCTGGATGAAGAATCAGTGCAACTGTTCGTTAACGAGACGCAGAGTAGCGACCTAGTGAACAACTCCTCCGACGAAGTTTATGAGGCGTTCGAAACACTCTTTTCCAATCACTCGAACGCCTACTTTCAACTCTTTCTACGAGATCCATCCGTGTTGCAGAACCTCTACGATCAAAAGGTACTTCAAAACTAAATTCGTTGTCGAATATTTTCCCAACTCAAGTGTTTCTTGTAGGAGTTTGCGGTTCGTAAACCCAATCAGACGGTGATCGAGTTTTGCGAGCTACAAATGGGCGAAGATCTGTGGAACGATATCTGCCACATACGAGCCTATGAAATAAGCAACCAAACGGACGCCATGGAAGCTCACATCAGTTGTGTTTTTCGAGGCTTTCGCTACCTTACTGCTGAGGGGTTAATCAACGTAAGCTCCAATTTGCACCATTTGACCAACCCTTGATTAACTCCATCTGTTTTAGGAGGTCGAGATCATCCAAGACTTTGCAAAGGCTGCAGTTTCGACCGATACCTCTGAGGCTCACATCATGGAATGTGTCAACGATTTACTCCAAGAACAGGTCGTCAACAAACGAGCCCTTCGAATGTACGCTTGCCTGCTGCATAGCGGTAGTAAAGAACTGTTTAAGGAAGCGTTCGATTTTCGGGAAGTTCGTTCCGGCAACCTGTCCTACCTGTTGCAAAATCTGCCCTACAATCGTGATCAGGTTAAGCATCAGATTTTGGCCCTGGATAAGGAACGGTGCGACGATCAACAACGCCCTACCGGTCGAATACTACGATATTAGCAACCTCGTACCTCGCCTGAAGTTATCCGGTCGACAAGTGTAATAAAACTATTTTTATTTTCTTTCCATTAGCTTACTTTACTTTAAATAATTTATTATTTTCCATATCTCTCTCCCAACATCTTCGACTTGCGATCAGCACAACCTTGGACGGTGACAGCCCTGTGCGTTCGCAATCTGACATTTATGACGATGGTGTATTTCATTCGCAGTTTTTTTTCTCAAAATAAAAGTGGGCGGATTTAATGCGCACTCTTAAACTGTCCAGCACTCGCACACTTTTCGCGACACAGGTTGGAATTTTATTATCGAACCATTGCAACCCCCGACGACGCCGCTGTTTGCCGACAAACCTTCCGCAAACTCAGGTGGTTCATCTCAGGGGCATTGGCGCGGAAGCTACGAGCGGAGAACTCTCGAGGGCTAAAATAAACTATAAAACTCAGTTTTCAATTAAAAAATAAATAGATAAATTCAACCTAGACGTTCAGGTGGTTCCAGAACAGCACAACGCCCGAGCAGTGCACGGTAATTAAGTGCGAAGAATTGATTTTTATGACACACGATTAAGCGGGCAGGGTTGGCGAAGGCGAGGCTGGTAAGTGCAGGGACAAGCTTTTGCTTTTCCTACTCCATCTGTCCACGCAATGCCGGGATACAAACAATGGTCCGGTTGGTCGGTTGAAGGAGCAAGGCCACTTGTATATCGCCACTCCAGTGAGTGCACCTGAGTGCACACTGGACTGCAACTGCACAATTGCAGCGCCCCGGATTGAGATAGTGGATAGCGAGTCATTTATTTTCATGAAATTTAAATTGGCGCCTCCTAGGCGAACGGCTCGGCGGGAGCTCGCGGGAAGGGTGCGTGGAGGGAACGCATAGCATAGGATGATTGCAGCGGGATACCAACTCCCTTACGTTGTGGAGCGGCAGGAGTAGCGATAAAAAGCCCGAAGCAAGCTACTAGCGAGCCGTGGACCATCGTAGTATTTTTCAATTAAAATAAAGAAAAGCTCCCAACACTTCCCGACAGGGCGCGTAGGCGCGTCGCCATCGTCGCGAAAAACGAGGGGCAATGGTAACACCTACGAAAATAGATTATTTATATATTTATTTCCCAACTCGATGGCAGCCTGCAGGTCGGGGAAAGCACGTACGGGAAGGGCAGTAGATTAACGCCAGCAATTGCGCTTCCCAGTCGCTTCGGGCTTCTAGCGCATGATAGTACACGATTGCGTTGCATTCACACTCGAATTCTTCTCCTCCAGATTGCGCCAAACGGTGGAAAGGATCGAAAGGGGACGCCGTGCCACTCGGGATCGTATTTTTGCGCAAAAGGCATACACCGCCCGAAGTGACATTTAATTGAGCCAATAAAAATGGTCCATCTGCATGCCCTGGGTGATGCCTCACCCTCAGACGGGGGTTGTGTATCTTCGCGCTGTAGCGTCGTTAAGACCATTACGTCCTAAGATGACACCTGCTGGTGCTGGTCCGAGACGTAAGGCGGATTATAACGCGCCGCGAGATCACGGCTGAAGAAAAGATTTTCCTATCGGAAAGGAGTGGTCGGCCAATAAAATGGTCTCGGGAGTGGCAGGATTAATCGAATTTTAAACGATACTATTTTGGAATTAATGTCAAGATGCCGCTCGAGATGAGAAATCGGAGTGATGTAGATTTGAATAAGAATGAAATTAATGAATGCCAAAAACTTTAATCATTAAAGATAAGCTCTAGATACTCATATTCAAGGTCCACACCTCACAACCAATTGACAATTTTATTTACACTGCAGCTTTCTGTTCACTTCCTGCACCAACTGGTGCACCCTGGCCCCATCAAACGCTTCCCCTTCGGTCCACTGCCCACCAACCTTCAGTTCCTGCAGTTCCAGCGCATCTTTGAAGTTCTGTGCCGACTCCGTCGCAAGCATGCAGGCGAAAAACGCACCCGGACGCTCGGTCCCGGTTAACTTCCGCGTTTTCGATAGACAAGCGTCAACGCTGTCCGTATACACGCCATCGTGCGTTTCGACCTCATCCAGTGCCGATAGGAGAACATTTCTCTGCGGATGGGTAACGGAAAACGGGTTGCTCGACATAACAAACCTGTCTCCTATTTTTGTTTGTTGCTACCTCTTACCTGAACCGAACCATCCTCTCCGACGAATCGGATTGCTGCCAAGGCACAGCTAAGGTACCGATCGGCATCATCTCCTCTCGCCGTAACGTGATACTGCCGGATGTCGCAAATTTTTCCACGCGACGACTCCGGAACCCGCCGGAGACAATCCGTCACCGTTTGTGCGTTGCAAATCGGGGCCAAGTGGAACAACTGCACCAGGCTAAGAACTGCAACTGTGATGTTCCGACTAAAACTCCCCATTCTCAAGGGTATGTCCAACTTCGTGCACCTACGGGAAACGACTGAAGTCTCGAGCGAGATTGTGGACAACACACCACACAACAGCTTACGTTCTGTAAATAGAACAACTGATGTTCTAATCATAGATCAAACGTAAACTATCAATGAGGTCTTGTTGATTTAGATGCAGTAGTGACGGTCACATGGATTTGACAAATAAATGTCAAAGTAAATGCCCTATAAACCAACGAGAGACCGTAACCATGGGAGACGAATGAACTGAAACACGTCTTTTTGCGTATCATATGATTATGAGATTCGTCGTCAATTTTTATTTAGCCAAGGCGTGCCATTATTGCGTTCTTCACACTTCTACTTGCACAATCCATCGTCAATTTCCTTGATCAAACCCTGCACGATGCCAAAGTTGAAGGGAGAACCTGCCTTCAGCTTTCCAGCGCGCAGAAGCTCCACGTAGTCGACCGCTTTCTTGAATCCTGACGCCGAGCTGGTTCCCAAAAAGCACGTATAGAAAGCGTTCGCCTTCTGACTGGACGTCAGGACGCTGGAAGCCTCTGCGACGCACTTCTTGATGTTGGCAGCGTGATCACCGGAGGAATCGACTACTTTCAGTACACCCAGAAGCTCTTGGAACTGGGAGGAAGAAACCACAATTCAATGGTTATGATCGCGGCCAGTTGTTCCAGGCTGACTTCAAGGAAGAACTACAAACCTCAACATTGCCCATTTCGTCCACGAAACCAACCACCTCCAGGACGCACTGCATATGCTTGTCCATGTCCGGCGAGCTGTCCGTCTGATACTGGCGCAGCTCGCAGATGCGATTCTTCAACGAAGCCGGAATATTTTTCTCACATTCTTCTACAGTTTTGGGCTTTCCCGCCTACGGACGGTAGCAGGAGTTGATAAGTTTTTTGCTATATCGTTGTGAAAGATTTATAAAAAATTACCTGTACTAGTAAAACCATGCACCAGACTAGACCGAACGCTATGAAGATATTTTTCATCATTTTGATTTCACTTCACCTTCAAGATGTTTCACCTTATGCCATCGAACGTTACGCGAAGGTGTTTTATATGCATCATCGATAACAAAACCAACTGGTCTTGTAGCGTTGCAAAAATATTTAGCTAGCTGCTACAAGGATATTATTTATTTATTCAAGTTTTCATAACACAATTAGACTTGAACTTGAAGTATCTCTAGTGCAGTTATGTCCGTTGTTCTTTTCGTGATATTCGTGGTGATCGTGGTGTTGCTACAATAAGCTGTAATGTTTAATAAACAACAATAAAAAAAGTATGACTCATGCATATCGCATATAATAAATTCAAAATGGTCAATTCCAACATTAGCTAGATAACTATTGATCGATGGGCTTTTTTCTGTTTGTCCATGAAAGTCAGCAAACCGACCATTTTCCATATCATGCCAAACAGTCTTTTTTTGAAAGCAACCTCAAACATTTTGCAAATTTCACGGGAAATGGAGGTAACTATTGGTTTTTCCAGGTTGTTTATACTAAAGGGTCAAAACCAGACATTTGATATTTGCGTATTCTTATCTTTCAAGGAAAAAAAAAACCTAGAAAATCATCGGCTAGAACGATATGAAACATGTATGAACACGTATGGTGATCTCCAAATTTTTTGCCCACCGTTGAAAAATCGCTTGAGTTGAATGCAATTGCAAGTATTATATTTTTTGGATATCATATTTTTTATTAATTCAGATAAGATAAGGCCCAGATTTGAATTCAAGATGTTTATTATTTTCTATGTACATTGACATTATTGACATACTTTCTTATCGATATTTTTCATCATTGTGTCTACTTTCTTGCTGTACTTAGAACCCTGGGGCAGCTTCCCAGCTTTTATAAGTTCAGTCAAATCAAACACCTTCTTAAACCCATCCGAGGATGTTGATGTCAGCATGCACTTGTAGAAACCATGCGCCCGTTTTGCCGTGTTCGATAGCTCAAGCGTTGATGCTACGCAGTTCTCCAGGTTAAATCCATGTCGAGCGTCCTCTTTGATCGCGTTCAGAGGCTCATACAACGAGTGATACTGAAGAAAAAGTATGATAGAAATAATCAAAATAAGAGACAATCTGAAAACTAACTGAAATGATCAAACCGTACGTCTCCGAAACCTTCTTCATCAAGAAATCCTAATGCGTTCATCACACACTCAATGTGTTTTTCCATATCCAAACCATCGAAGATTTTATACTGACGAATTTCACATAACCGTCCTTTCAAAGAAGCTGGCATCTGTTTCTCGCATTGTTTCACTGTTCTTGCAGACTATAAATTGGAATAGAATTGAAAAGTTTTTTGTAATCATCATATAAAAGACTATTAATCGTAACACTATAAACTACCTCAGCAATAATAATACAGCAAAACGCTAACAGAAAGATGAAAAAAACCTTATGAAACATGGTTGTAGTTATACTGGCTACTTGTTGGAAAGAAGACAGGTTTTTATAGCTTTTTGTATAAATAAAACTGTAATTGTTGTTTGTACAGCTTGTGTTGAATGAATACACTGACGCAAGGTATTTAGCAGATGGTATTCATCCCGAGAGAAAGCTGAACAAATATTTTATCAAACCTTTATCTACATTTCAAAGCAAATAAAAGTCAACTACTATAAATCAATTCTCATCAATAGAAATATCTTTAAGCTATTTTAAAGCAAAAATAGTAAGATGTATCAATTGATACATTTAAACCTGTACTTTTGTTAATTGTCCAATTCAAATGTGCATTTTATGAATAATGAATAAATACAAAAACTGGAGAAACACATATAAAAAAATACATTATCACCTTGATATGAAACAAAAACACTTGGGCGTGGGAAAAATACCACATGAAAAACCAAAGCAAATGATTTCATCCTATGTCATTTAAGGTTCAAATAAGAAACCTTCTCAACTCCTTAGAGCAAAACTGTTAAACGTTAACATGCTTCGAATTCTTCTTTTTCTATCTATGATGTGTTTGTATCTTAAATTCTTTCAAAAAATCATTTCAAACCATCACATCCATTTTTAGTATCCACCACCATTATGCAATTTATTAGTCTGACGACTGACTTCCATCAAACATTGCTGCTCTAAATTACTTGCAAATTTTCGCATCAATTTTCTTCATCATGTTGGCCGCTTTGTTGTCGTACTGAGCACCTGCCGAAAGTTTGCCCGCCAGGATCAGCTCGGTCAGATCGAACACCTTCTTGAACGACTCCGCCGAATCGGACTGCAGCATGCACTTGTAGAATGCGTTCGCTCGGCTGCCTGCGTTCGGTAGTCGAAACGTTTTTCCCATACAAGTCTCCAGGTTGAAGTCGTGCTTCTTATGCTTCTCGATGGCATTTAGAGGCTTGATCAGCTTGTGGTACTGAAAAATAAGGGGAGAATTCGAAACATAATATCCTTTGCGGAACGGACTTTGCGTAGACCACGTACATCTCCGCGACCATCCTTGTCGACAAATCCTATGGTTTTCATGACGCAGTCCATGTGCTTATCCATATCCTGGCCATCGATGATTTTGTACTGACGAAGTTCACACAGCCGCCCTTTCAACGATGATGGCATCTGCTTTTCGCATTCAGCGACCGTCTTCGCGGCCTCAGCCAGCTTTTTTAAGAAAAGAAGTTTTCAATTAATGTTTGATGCGGTTTTCCGCGCCTTCAGTAGACTTTCAATTACCTGCACTAAGGCGATTATCGCGAAGAAAGATATGACAACTTTGCTGATCATTTTCTTTATCAGGTGTTCGATCTGAACTGATTCGAAACAGGCATCGCGTGCGTTTATATACTGCCTCGGGAAAAGATGTTCGTACGAGTTGTTTGATCTTAAATCGTTGAGTGCTTCATTTGTGCAATGTTTGATTCTACTGACCAAACATGGCCCGTTCTGTTGACTCATCTTGTAACGTAGCTGTCGAAGTATCGAAACTCTTCACCATTAGGTCAGTAAGAAAATGGTTTTCCTTTGCATCGGTCAGGTAATTTGCAACTTGCTGCTGTTGTTCCGGGCCTGTGCCGTGCTCTATTATTCCCTCACCAGTAGGTTTTCCCTCCTAGACAAAATTAAGCGCTTCAGTCAAAGGCAGTACGACCTCCGAACAAGCTTAATTAAAACGCGCGTTCTTCCATCTTATCGCGTCCCATTAGATCGCAACTCGATCCGGCCCGACCGGACAACGCCATTAGCGCGCGAGGGTGACGATGAGCTGTAAATTGACGAGTGGGGCACATAAAACTCATAAGCGGGTGGAACCCACGGAAAAAAAAACCAACCAACACCAATCGACCACCGATCGGACGCTTACTGCGGGCGTAATAAAATCAGGCACCGGCCCAGCCCAAAACGATCGAGCCCGAAATCGACGAGCCTTGTGGGAGCCCCCCGAAGGCACGCATTAACAACCCGGCCCGTGGCCGAGGCGGAGATTAGGTTACATTCCCGACCGGCGGCAGGCGGCAGACCCCGAAATGCCAAGGTGCCATGGCGTGCGCACGTTGGTGATCTCATGCAGCTCGTTTCCCGCCGGTCCGGGAACCGTGATAGTGGTCTTAATGGAAGGAAATTTGTCGCCCAGGACTGCACTTGACCGGAGCCACCCACCACCGGATGGTCAGGTGAACGAACGACTGCGAAGGAGCGTTCCGTGGAAAACGAATTTACGACAAGTGTAAAACGCATCAACAACCTTGCGCCGTGATCGGGAAACAGCATCGTGAAGGAAATCGTTTGCATCATTAATGGTAAATGAAAGTGATCCACGTCGATTCTCTACCTACAAGGTCCTACGGCGCCCACAATGTAACAGACCCTTGAGAAATGGAACAACTAATTTATTCCACGCAGCACAATCCGGTGGTATCGTAAATTCATTTATAGTATCAATTAAAGTGAAATAAAATATTATTTAATTTCAAATCTACACTCATTATTTATTCCGTCTCGATAAATTAGCGATTTTTATGTCGAGCGCTCGTTCGACGAGTCATCCGACGGTGGTCGTGACTTTCACGCAAAACATGGCCTGGACACGACATTAGAACGACTGTTGGTGGTGTGTTGAAATGGGAGCTTCCTGTCCCGTATCTTCCACAGACTCTACGGTTACCTTGGGCAGGTCCACTAGAACAAATTCTCCGTGAGCGGTCGTGGCAACAGGTTTCGATCGTCGACTCGTCGAGCGCGATCCACAATAAGTCGTACGTCGCCAGAAGCGCCCACGCGTCCATTCCGCTCGTAGCGGGTTGTCCAAGAAAACACTGGTCGCCCCGGATGAGTTATTGATAGGTCTTGAGTTGCAGCAGGTATTTCCCAGTCTCCGCAGTCCGACGCTACAGATCGATGTCCAAACAGGCAGACGAATGACGATGAATACATGTGTCGCCCGGTCACGCCGTTTCCCATGCGGGCGCGTCGTTGCAGGTGGGAATATGCAAATGCTGCATCGGAAAGGTCCAAAGACGACGACGACACTTGTCATCTGATGAAGTCACTTGTTACTGCCAAATTTCTGCCGAACGTTCGCCCCAAAGCCAAAACACCAACACTTCCAAAACAAGCGACCTGCCTGATACTCCACGGCACCCATTTGGAAGCACTGTCCGGAAGATTTATCATGACATCTGTTTGCCTAAATAACCTTTCGGGACCGCCATTGTCCGCTCGGGGGTGCATACTAATCGGGCAGGCCCGCTTTCGTATCGGTCGCTTATGGGCAAATGGTGTCGCTTATTTATGTCATCATTAAGCGCGACCAATTTGGTAGTTGAGCTTGAGGGATCTTTTCTTTCCGATTTTCAACCACATTTCTGGCGGTTTATCGTTATCTTTTACCTTGCTGGATTGATTTTCTTATTTGTTTTTAATTTGTTTACTTCGTTTTTTATTTTGTCAGCCATCTTGCGGTTCCGCCTCGTGCCGCGCGGAACGATGGAGGTGTTTTTACAGTGTTGTCTGCAGCAAATGAATTGTTTTCGTGCCGTGAAGACACGGATTTTTATACACTTGCTACAAGCAGTGGGGACTCTTTGCACCGAACCACGGGAAGTGTTGTAATAAATGAGTTTATTAAGGATGTATATAATGCGAAAAACATGTGTTTGTGGGTTTTGGGGAAGATGCTGACAAAAAACTCAAAGTTCATTGGTCTGAACAAAGTGAAGAGAAATAAGTGGAAACTAAAGAAATGATAATAAAATGTTTTTGTGTTTAACAAAATGCAACGAGCTTTATAACTAATTATTTTAAAGAGAAAAACAAGCCTTTGAAAGTGAAAATCAATTGCGCCACAATTAAAAAGCAACACCACCCATAAATGATATGCCCAATGGGAGAGGATAACTTAATTCCCTTTGCGACCTAAATGCATACATTCCGACAACGATCGATCATTCGATCCACCGTTTCGACACATATTAATTGACTTATGAAAAGGCACATGAAGTAAAAAAACAACACATACGACTGTTGTATCAAAATTGAAACATGATCGTCACGGTGACACTCGAATCCGATCGAACCACTCGGTAGCTGCTGGCATCATCCTGAAGGTGCCACCTGAAGAGGCCCTCCTCGAACGTGGGCTCAAGTGCGTTCGCCGTTCGCCAGGCCGCTTCACACCAAAACCCAAACACACGCCCGCCAGAAAAATGGGATGCCGTCATTATGCTACCGTGCTTGGCACTCGAAGCTGAATTCGGAGTCAATCGAGAGGGATGGGAAGAGCGCAAAGTAAAAGACCCCACCTAACCACCGCAAGCGGGTTGGCCCACGAACGCATCTTCCGAGAGGCGTGCGTGATTTCCGAATTGACCAACGAGTCAAGGAAATGGAAAGGGGTGGAATGGGGAGAGTCGAAAGATGGGCTGGGGATTTCGAGGAATGATCGGGAAGGCGTCAAGTGATGATGACCTTCGGCACCGACGAAGCGAGGAGTGCCAGTTCGCTGGCTCGGCTGGGTGTAACGGCCATAACGCTAATAGTTGTACGAAATATAATAACTCGTAAAACCGAAACAAATGGCCCCGCCAAATGGTCCACCGAATGGGGACCACCGGCGTCGATGGGCCACGCGAATCACGCGGTTTGGGGCCGTCGCTTCAGCGTGCTTTTATTTGCCCGCTTCTTAAACCTTGTTCTGCAACACGGGCGCGCGCGTGCGCACGCCTGCCGCCTCCCGATACCTCAGTAATGATCAATGAAACACGGTGAACGAGAGGCCATTTAATGCGTCGGTGATGCGATCGTTTTACGACGCGATCGTTCAGTTTGCTCAGTCAGCTGGGAATGTGAGATTTTTTACCCTCCGGTTCCCCAAAGGTTGTAAACATGTTCACACACTCACCGAACCCGGAGCTGCGGAGGCTCCAATGTGCCCCTCGGTGAAGGTATCCGTGCCATCGCCCGTGTGGGCCTGCAAGGTGGCAACTGATCACATTGGCTTTGGGACAGGTTTTTGACGAAGGACGAGCTCACGCAGATCGAACGCGAGTCCTGGTCCGGAGCTGGAAGTACATCAAAACGCGTGTACGTGCGATAAGGTTGATGGCCATTGGTTTTACGACCACCAACCGGTGCAGTTACATGGTGAATCTAATAAAGATTACGAGCCTATATGGCGTGTTGCGTCATTTCCTGCGAAGACTGGTTCCCATCGTGACAGGTTCGTTGGGATTTGCAAGGCTTTGAGAGTAAGATCCTATTTTGGGATTACTTCGGTCGGAGGTCACGAAGCTAGTGTGTCTTTGGTATTTTGGAATTTTATTATATGCCAAACACATGAAGAGAATATAAAGAAATAAATTATCCCTGTTCTCCAACAAATCCGCACGTCCTTCACAAATGAAATCGGTGAAGAACTTTAAATTGATGAATAATTCAAGATTACTTGTTCACGAGCAGGAAGTCAAACTCGCAGATGTATACAGAGACGTTACCAGCTGTACATTCTGGAACACCGGAAATAGTAATGCAAAAGGCCCATTCGCCCTCCTCTGGTCAACTAGATCCATTATTCCGAACGTCTTATTTGGAATTCAAATATGCCATGTGGAGGTAACTCGTCGAAAAATATTCCTTAAATCCCAGACTCACTTGAATTCACCCGACAAGGTGTGATTCTTCTACGAAAGACGCTCCTAGGCCCTGCGCTGTCTAGCGATGACAGGTTTGAGATACTCTACAACAAAAGAAGACAGATTTAGTAAAAATTGGACGCAAAAATACGCCTCCCGTTTATCCAGTCCAGTACGTGTCGAAATACGCAACATCAAACGGGTCCAGCGTTGGTCTTAGCGGGGCGGGCAAGAACCATGTACATAGACTGAATGCAGCTACGCCCACGCTATGACCTCCGGGCGACTACCGGCCGTACCGAACGAATGAAACAATCGGCCCAACCGACCAATGGATACATGTGCCTCGCGCTGAACAACGTCTTGGTCTTTCGTGGTCGATGGTAAGGGATCTGGTGGGGTAGGGGGAAAAAAATGAATGACTCGTGCCAGGCCCGGTGTGCATGGACCGGCGCATATGTCAAACCTGATCAAAACGGTCTGCCATCGCAGCAGTCAAGTGGCGCCAAATGCGCGACTGTCCGAAAACATTAACAGGTTGCTGACAGATCGTCGGTGCGACGCGCGCGTGGACTGAATGGACGTTTTCTTAACGGGGTCTATCTATTATTATTTTTTCTTCTCCCTCGTCTTTGTGCTTTGCACTCCGCTTACCCTTCGCACCCGCTGACATTGATTTCTTTCCGTTTAATTTCGCCTCCAAATCGCCTCTAAATTATTATTATGGTCCCGCCGATCAGCTAACGAGGATGGGAGGCCGTGCCGTACGGGTTTACGCCGTCCGTACCGGGACACGTCCCGTTCCATTTGACTCCAAAGCCCTCCCCAACCATCCATCCCCACACACACACACACGCGTGCACAAGAATATTCATTCATATTTCATGCGCTTAGCAAATGGCGCAAAAAGGCAGCGCGCTGGCGATCGCGAGTCGCCTTCCACTACCGCTAAGCGCTCCAAAGGCGCAGTTTTGGGGCAAGGTGTCTCGTCAATTTGGCGACGGGACAGATTTTCATAAATCTGATTTTCTGCGCCCGTCCGTTGTTCGGGGCCGGTTTGTTTGTTTGTTTGTGCGATGGCTGTTTTGCCGGGGTGCGATGCAAAAATCGTTAACAGCTCAACGCGACGAAATCGCGACGACGAATAAAAATCGCTCTTGGGTGCGCGCGCATTAGGTCTTTAAGGCCGATTTATTATGACTAATAATCGCGACCATTATTTTCATTATGTTAATTGGTGAGCCCGATCGTAGGGTGGTGCAGGCGGGAGGGGGGTTGATTCGTGCAGCGCCAAACGTGGAGTGTTGCGAAATTAGTATCACATTTTGTTTTATTTGTTGGTTCGTTTTTTTCTGCTAGTTAGTTTTCCCAACGGGCGCCTTATCTTGGAATTAGGTTTATATGGTGTAATGGGTTTTTTATTCATTTTGAAAGGCTTCGGCTCAACAGAAATCGCTTTGAAAATGTTGTCTATATTGGATCCAATATTTTAAATGTGCCTCCAAATCGAAAAATTGATTTTTATAATGCACAAATGGGAGGATTTCCATTTATTTATATATTTATCTAATGGGCGTTCTAATATTCCTCCAACAATCGATAAAAGCGCAAGCAATCGAAAAGAACCATTCGTTTATTAAAATTCATCATCTTCAGAGCCATTTGCTAATTGATTTAATTTGGTTTCGAACAGGAAGGCAACGGTGTTTCTGCCGGGGACGCACATCGGTCGACAACTTAACTGCAAACGCAGCGGGTGGTGCCGACAAATAAGTATTTTGTTGTCTATTTCCTTAGCCCCACAGTCTTGGGCGGCCGACCAAGCCGACACACCGACGTCAGGCTCACGGACGGACCACCGTGCCGTAGAAGTTGCAGTTGCCCAAAAAGGGAACGCACCATGGCGGAGCGGGTGGCAAACTTCCATCACTTTTATTTTCGATTCATTTATTCCGGGGCCAAACGGCGGGGAACGACAGTGCGTGTTGCGCGCGTCGACACCGGCGAACCATAGATCACTCCGTCGAGTCGTTCGTTTAAAAACGTCACCCGCACTAAACGTTACCAGACGACGAGGAGCGGGAAAGAGCATCGCTGGCTGGGATCTTCCTGCCGGGAACTGAAACCCCGCGGACCGATCAACAAGGCGTGCTCGAATTAATGATGCGTACGCGTTTTAATTAGAGCATAAATCAAAGCGAAGCGAGTGCACCCGAGGGGATCGTAGAAGACTCCGGACGATCGGTTCACGGGGTCCTCCAAAAACTCTCACCATCTGACAGGTCCTCGCAAGCAACCCCTCCCGGGGGTGACTCATAAAAAGCGATCGATCGCGGGGTCGATCGAGACGAGACAATTATTTTTCAATTACGGTTTGAATTTGAATAATTGTCAATGGAGCGCAGAAAGGTTGATCCGCTCCCGGCTGCTAATGGGAGCCAGGGTTGCGGTTTTTCGCTGACAGTGACACGTTTTGGCGCAGAGATTCGACTCACGGTGCGCAGACTGTATGACAGCCGTCGCCGCGATGCCGTCGCCTCGATTGTCGATTAGAATTCTGGAGCCCGTCAATTCCACACCAGCGTTTTCTTGAGCACTCGTCCACGGGGTTATACCAGGGCTGAACGCTGAGTCATGTACGTAAGCCGCACTTTGTAGTACACATTAAAGCCAACGCAGTGCGCACCTACCCCGTGGTGCGTTGGTTCGAGAATCGGCCAGTCCTCAACACTTAGGTACCAGAAACATTGACGAGGAGTCGTCTGCAGACTCCCTGCCGTGTGACAACACACGAGGTGTTCTCAGGTTTCAACCTTCCTCGATGCGCGTTTCGGCGTTTCGGTTTATTATTAACTTTGTGTCCAACTTCAACCTGAGCCGCGCTTAACAATTCCTCCCATCCGTCGATCGATAGACGATCGATTGCCGTAAACACCAGGTTTGGTCGGTACGCTGGCCTGTCTGGGACATTAAAAAAGGAAACATTCCCATGCCCGGAACAGAGATGTTGAAGCCGGTTGGAGGGAAGGAATAAAAAAAAGATAGGCAAACTCCCAACAGGTGAGTCGCAACTGCAACTGGAAAGGTGCGCCGTGGCGCTTGGAGTGCAACAAAACACTTTGACAGATGGACCATTGTTCTGGAGGTGTTTTAGTAGTTATTATTCACCCGGCCCGTGGTTTTGACATCGTAGTAAACCAGTAACTCCGGTTCTGCGGTGATCGTTGCAAAAAATATTACTCTGCAGAGTGGGGAAGACAGAATAAAAAAAACACTTCGCTACGGCGACCGATCGCTAAATAAAAACATAAAACGATTCGATCCGTTCCGAAACACCTACGCATCTCCCGGCCGGGTTGGGAAGGTTCGCGGGCCTCCGAGTGCCATTGGCGCCGCCTGAGTAAACCCTGCAACCTCTCAACTGCACGAGCGCCAACCGAAGGGGGACAAAGTCAACACAGCCCATAACCTTCGGCCACGGGTTTTGCTGGCTGCCGTGTGATAATGAAATTCCATTTCATCTCAAGCAGCGGGGATCGAATGCACTTCAAACGGAGGGAGGGTGTAGCGGCAAATCGATGACGAAATTAATGCGATCCGACATTTTGCCGTGCCATTGTCTATACGGCACCGTCACAGCTTCGATTCCAGCCCTATGGCACCGTTTTCGACACTTTGTACGATCAATTGATCAATTATAAATTATCAACGCCTGTTTATTGGTTCAGCGGTGTCCGACCCTAGGGTAGAGATTGGGGACTGGGCTAATGACAGGACCGTCGAAACCTTGCAAAAAGCCAGCCAAAAGGTTACGAATTTCATTGCATCAACCTGTTGGTAGGTTGGTTAGTGCTAAATACCGTCTTCGAACGGGAATTTCCATCAGAAATACCCCGCAAAGCAGTTTTAAGCCGACGTCTAATATTGCTTAAATTACCCATCCGAGGTCCTAACACGATTTTTCATTTTTATTGAAGCTTAACACCAAAATTACTTAAAATAATAAATTGAACGAAAATAAGAAATTTGGAACTTTCAGGAAAATGTATTCAAAATTATCAAAGATTGAGTTTTTCGATCAAATCCAAGGAGCTCTTACATAATGCAGAAGAGTTTTACTGTAATTTGATCTCCCAACACACTTAAATCCTGATTTATTTTTTTAAAGTAGGTCGATATTTCTTAATTTTCAATACATATTGTAAATTTGACTTTTATTTTTAACTAGTTTAGTGTTTTTAATGTAGAGCAGTAAGCTTTGCTAGATTAACCCGTTAAAGTTTGTCATATTGAAAACTAAAATGTCTTCTGATTTGTCTCAATACTCCTACAGGCCTTAACAGCGTCCTCATCCATTTCATATAGCGAAGTACACTTGATGAAAACTCTAGACCAGTACTTGTGCAATACAAACTCCATCCTGAGCACATCCTTGAATGAAACTCGTATATGTAAACCGTCTGTCGAGTCACAACACTCCGCCCTTCCCTCCTTTACCCTATACTGCATACGATCGAATGATTTGTCAATGAGTAGTAACGTATGCAAACGACGACGTTGGCTACCCTACTAATTTATGATCGTAGCACAGCTTCCACCCCTTGGGTTCGCTTGTAACTAGAAACAGATTTAAATCCGATGTATTCCAATCACGTTTCCTACGGTCTGTAGAGAGAAGAGGAAATGTGCGGAGGAGAGGTTCACCCGGTGTAATATCCGGTGGCAGCATGTCCGAATGGTTGGAACATCGAACCGTCGATCGAATGTCGTCGGCCCGTTCGCGAGGAGTCGCTCCCCCTCCCCGGCTCGCGATTATCATACTGCTACTAAAATATGGATTTTACTACCGCAGCAAACACTCGACGTGATCGACGGGAGCTGCGGTAGCACAAACCACAATCAAGAACCCATCCCGTACCGATACGCTTGGCCAGCGGGAAACTAACCAGCGCGCCGACGATCGCCCCTTCGGCGGCTCGTCCACCGTAGGAGAGCGATTTCTTCATAAATAAATTAACAAATAAACAAGATCGTAACCGTAACAATAACACGGTACACTAGTCATAAGCCCCTGCCGACCGGTTTCGCTGGTCTAGCAGGCTTTGGACGTGTCCTATCTGCTTCCCTCTATTCATTGTTGTCTGGCCCTGAGGTCCTGGGCTCTTTGCGCGGGACACGCTTCCAGTTTCCCGTTTCCACAATGGCGACTTTAATCTGGAAACCACCGCAACAACACACCCGGTTCCCGTAGAACTGGTCGATGATTCAATTTTACCCTCCACCTCCGGGCGCGGTGACTTTCTCGAGGACCGGGATATCTGGAACCGACGTCCCGGACACCATATTTACGAGGAGAAATGGTGGCGGAATGGTGGCGAACCATGACACACACAGCGTGGACATCCAGACATTGCGATGGCGCGTGGGTGCACAATCGGTTAAAATGGCGCTCCGGGATGGATGCCCTTCAAAATCTTGACCACCATACGCCAGACGCGAACATGCTCGTTGGTCGCCGCTCACCGCTGTGTGCATTGCCTTTTCCCCTCCCGACCGTTGTTTGCGTCTGTTTGATGCCTTTAGTTATGGTAATGCATGTTCTTTATCCTCCACTGGTGCACGGGGTTTGGGGACTTTAACATATTCCCTTTCTTCTCGGAGAGGGAATCCAGACACCCGCGGGATGGATCGGGGCAGCGGGGTAACGTTTGGTAAAATTTTGATAGCTCTATGTCTCAGCGTAAGGAATGTACCACCAGAGGCCACGCAGACGACCTATTCCTCATCGTAATCCCCGGCGGGTAATAAAGTTGTCTACTCGATCGCTGCGTTGAAGTATCTCACTTATGAGGCGGGGTGGTGCGTACTCCAAGATTACAAATGGTTCGTTGGCTTGAGGGTGGCAAAACAGAAAAATTATTGGTCTCCCAATTGGATGGCGCGGTGAACCCGCGCGAGAGTGTTGGTGAATCGTAATCTGATTGCCATAAAATTTTCAAATGACTGCACAAAGAACATAATCCCCTGCAGCGCCCGGTACATTATCGTATGTTTTGCCACAGCAAACTGGTCCATTTATTTCATCCAATAAGGCACCACAGGACCAGGAGTCCAGGGAGAAGGGAAGGTTGGTTTTGGCCCCACCGGGACAACCATGACCACGCCGAACCGCATCAATCATAAGCTCATAATTCACCGGATAACGCGTGCAACCGAGGCTGGCCACATCATTGGAGGACTGGGTTTGTATTCAATTCTCGCTCTCTTCGGGCACCGGTTCCCTGGAATGCACCTTACCGTGTAATACGGCAATAAAACTGCGAACAAATCATTCCGATTCCGATCGGCACGGACAGAGATTGATACGTTACACGCAACGTTCCATGGCCAACTCCGACTAATGAACACGCGCCAGAGGTATCGCATTTATGCGGGTAAAACATTTAATTACCTTTGTAAGGATTAACAAATTGATGCACCGTTAAAGTGATCCTCATCTTCCGGAAAAGCCCCAAATGAGCGTTGAGCGGATAACGTTCTCACGATCTCACACGTGGCAAAGGTGTTACACCGAGCATCAAAGCAAATACCTCCTCATCAGTCATCGTTCTAAATGAGTCCGACGATCGTCGGAAGGAAACCGTGCAGTAGCGCACACGCAGTCCCGGAGTCCAAGGGGGGAAGGAACCGTCCCGAATGGGCTACTCTCGCTGGTCGACCACGACGGCACGATTCATAAATCACGCCACTAACTGGAAAGCGATTAATAAAAATTAATTACCCTGGTGCGATAATTCACGCCGGAGTTCCTTGATTCTTCCAAACACATCCAGGACACGGTCACACCGCCTTGTGTGTTTCTATCGCGTATCCTCAACAAACCGTTTCGTGCACCCTTAACATGCACTCACGCGTCGTGCGCCAACCGGAACGTGTCTTGGCGCGTCGATTGCGCACGGACGACTTCTTCTGGCAGCGACGTGCATCGTCGCTGCATCGTTAAGTGGCATCTCTCCCTTCGCCGGCCGATGCCGAAACGGAGTGAATTATGGAAAATCTCTCGCCTTTCGCCGTGAAGCCGGAAAAAAGCACGAGAGAAAACTCATCCCGGTCCAAGGTACACCACCAGCTACTTGCGCGCGCGCGCGCAGAAAAGCACGTGATAGTCTTCGTTGACACCTAGGACACGGGTGGTGTGATTTATAGGAATCGGGTTGGGGGACGTGGTTCCGATAGTTCGTCACTACATCATTTCGTGAATGGACCGCTGCATGCCACGACACTAGGCGATAAAGAATATCGAAACGACGGAGGTGAACGGGTTGTAAGAGTGACTATGTTTAGAATTTTACACTTTATCACGACGTTTATCCACTGAGGACCGGCACGACGTGGTGCTGTTTCCGTCGATCAAAGTTCGGTAATAAATCTTGTAAATACAACATTTTAGCTAAAAACTGCTAGCCAACAAATTTGTGATTAAACGAAAACCAAAAAAAGTACCGTATCCGGTTTGATGAACTGAAAGAATATTAGGCTAATTTTGATTTTTAAAAACCTACTTCGGTTCCTTAAAGCTTATAAAATTCATTTTCTTATATTTTTAGCAATATTTTTGCAACTCGTTTTAGCTTGTTGGTGTTACACACAGTTAAGTTTGTTGTTTTGACTCTCAGCAAAACTCAATAAATAAGTATCCCGTACCAGAAGACAATTTTAACTTCATGTTAATCCAGGGGTTGTGGAAAAGAAGTAGTAAAACTAATTTCCGAGTATAAAACCGTCGCTTATTTTCCATGCAATATTTGTGATTTAAGACTTAAATGTTACAAAAGCGAAAATACGTTATTCTTTCAACAGCTGGCCGTTTAACAATACGGTTTAACAATAGACGTTTAAACGCATAGATTAATTTGAATAGATTAAATTTGATTTATTAAATTCACTAAGTACAATGCTAAATTTTATTGCAAATCACATGCACAAGTTCGCTCGGCACGCTCTCCTTGTATTGAAGGTTATTTGTAATTCGGAAATGTAGCCTAATTTCGTTCTAAAATTGCTCATATTCACCCCACCCCGCCGTCATATTGTATTATCACGCAAATAATTTTGTATGTGTACTTCTTATTCACTCGCTCCCACAGCCCGGGAAGATTCTTAATCGGCCGGATGATTCACACTTCCCAAAATTGCTCCCCCACGCTCCCACTCGCTCTGGACCAATGCGAACCCGCCCTTCTCTTCACCACAGGCATCTAGCTGGAATTGTAATAGTACCTACTTAAAATCTATTCTTGAAGGAGTCTTCAACTAGCTTCTATCTTTCGCACCGCCCGTTGGATCGTCTACCCCTAGTGGGAATAAATAGTAAACGGTATGTGTTGCAATGCTCGCGTAGAAATGGAAGGTTAAAAAATTAATAACATAACATTATACTTGCGGCAACATGCATGCACTTAAAACGGATGACTTATGCAGCGCACCTAATGCGATGTTCCTTTTTTGGTATTGTTTTACGTACTTTTCCCTCTGCAAATACACACGCACACATATGACGCTTTATCTATCTATCGGCAAAGTGAGTTTAATCGTAAAGTTTGCGATGTAACATTGTGTTGTTGTTGTTGTTGTTGTTGTTGCTTTTGTTAATGTCTCTTTTATCTTTTAAGGCAATATTTACTTATTTACTTCATAAAACCCTGACTTGGGACGAATCGATCACCAGCAGCATTCAACGTATACCTTAACCTTAGCTCGTACAAAAAAAAGATTGCAACGTAATAAAAAGCATATGGCTTGCATAAGGAAACGCGTGTTATTTTTTCCTAGATGAAAATTTCAACTTTGATTTAACAAGTTTAAATATTAAATGCTTACGTAATAAGTTTGACGGAATAAATGTACTCTAAATAGCTTATGAAGAAAAGCACCTTTGCTGCGTTGAAACAAACCCTCGATAGTGACCGCTTAGAAAGGGTATCAATACAAACAACGAAGCTAAATAGATAAAAAAAAGATCTTCAATGATCCTCATCCTTCCATCCCCGGGAGATCGGATTGAATTGTTCAACCTTATGTCTCAACCAACACGTGTGTGAAAAGGTTGTGCAGTTTAAACCCGACCTGTTTGTAGACCAGCGAGTTGAGTCCATCGGTATGGTAGCGCAGCTTGCCATTCTTTAGGAATACCACCCGGTCCTTGTTCGGTGTTTCCTTGCGGTGCGGCAGCATCGTGTACTGACTGTACGCCGGGCTGAAACGGCAAATTTCAATCTGCTTGTTCTGCAGCCGCGCGTACAGATCGTCGTCCTCACCGCCCCAGCCACTGAACATATTCGACATGCCGTTCACGTTCAGGAACACGCTGGACTCAATGGCCACCGCACCGCCGAACAGTCCACGGTAGGGTAGATTGTACCGGAACTCGTCGAGGCTCGAGCTCATGTGGCGCGGTTTACGCGAGCAGGCGTACATATTGCCGAGACTCATCGGCATAAGGTCGACGTCGTGCAGTACCAGGCACGGGTAGTCCATACCCATTGCGATTAGGGCACCGATGTTGAACAGTTTGGCCCGGTTGAACGGTTTAGGGTCGTACTGCTCGATGATAAATATGCGATAGTGGATCCGCTGCCGGCGCAAGTAGTTGTGCATGTAGATCAGAAACTGATTCAGCTGCCGCTCGCGCTGCCGGTAGGGTACGATGATGGCCGTGCTAAAACTCGGAAGGCAATCTTCCGGATAGTACTCGCCCCCGATCCGCACGTTATTGTTGATGATATCCTCCGTAAACGGTGGCCGGAAGAGGGCGAGATTTTCCTCAATCACCTCACTGTAATCACACCGGAGGCCATTACGCATTAGGGAGATGTTTTTGGTCGTCTTCCGTATCAGCTGATCGTAGATATTTTCGCCCTCGATGTACTCGTACAGGCTGGCAAACCGACCGGGCCACAGGAACCACACCATTAGCGCCAGGTACGCCGCATACGCGTACACGCTGCTAGACAGGCGGAAAGTTATCATAGTGCTAGTTTTCTTCCTTGCTTTAAAAGAAAAACTTTTTCCACCGCTCACCACCCTTTGATTAAAGGCCACTTTCACTGGACAGTCTAGTGGGGAAAGGAAATGGAGAAGAGAATTTGACCGGCAGAAGGGAACGGATTGCTATAAGGAACAATGGACACCCTGGACTGTTTTCCACACTCCAGAGTGCAACGACGACACAACCGGTGCCAATGGGAAAACAAAATATTGCAGGAAAAATAAACCAGGACCAGGAGCGTGTGGAAAGCGGGTGTAGTGCGCAGAGACAGAGCAGCAGTCGTCCACACTACATCGAACCGCTGCGGCAGAAGAAGGATACTAGATGCGTTGGTCTGGATTGCACGCGTTCGGCACGCGAGTGCAGGTGCACTTTTGCATATTTCAACGCAGCAGGCATCGGTTTTCTTTCGGCAGACGATAATTCACACTACATCCGCACAGCCGCGAGCGTCACCGGTTGTCCTGCTTGTGCCGAGTTGCAAGATTTTTTCTCACCGGAAGCGCGAAAGAGTCGACCGAACAAAACTTCACTGTCGCAATTTGGATGTGGTTGAGGATACGCTTTAGTTGGAGAACGGAAGGATAGGTGTTGTTATTGCTATTTGCGGTGTGGTTCTTGTTGTTATTCGTCCTTTTTCCTTGCTGTTTGGGACATACAATGGATGCCGACGTCAAAATAAACACGAGAATGCAGGTGCTTTTTTTGACGTCCACCAGGTTCAAGGTTTTTAGAAAAAGAATGTCACATCGGCTCTTTGTATCGACCTTGATTGTGCTGTAGTTTTAAATTATTGTAGTTTATTAACCGACAACGAAATTATCTAAAATAATATTCTTAATGACAATATGTTTAAGTTTATTACACTTTAAATAATCGCAATATTTTACATAAACATAACGAGTAACTTCCAGCCCTGGAGAGAAGAAGTAGTGCGGTTGCCGCAGCTAAACTTTTAGCTTATGTCGGCCTTTTTAAAAGAATTACCATATTGGCTCTGACTTAAGGGCACCACACAGTTTACGCATCTAGATCCGCGAAGAAATCCTTCGCATTGGTACGCTGCGACGATGGCAGATTGTGTTTGAGTGCCCGCTTGTCCGGCTTGCTGTTGTACTTGATATCGTCGAAGTCTTCAAAGTATTTGATGTTCCAAAATCGCACGTCGTTGTCATGCGAGCTGGTGGCGATCAACTCTCCGGATCCGCTAATGTCCAGCGTCTCGATGGCCATTGAGTGCTGGCCGACAATGCCGAGCACTCGCCCGGGAACGACATGCATCGCGCGAATGATACCATCCTCACCGGCCGTAACGGCAATCTGTTCCGTAACGGGCACCATCCGATTGGCACATGCCAGTGGACCAACGAAAGCGTCACAGTGGTACGCAAACTGACCCCAATTGTACGTGTAGAAGTTGCCTTTTGAGGTGCCGACCACTAGCTTAGTATCGCGCTTAAACGTAGCCATGCAGTTCATCTCTTCTTCATACGGTTCCGATTGGACGTACAGCTTCCTAAAATGAAGTAACATAAAATCACCAAATGTTCACATAGCAATTCCATCCACCATGGCTAACCTCTGCGCAATGTTGAGCGTTGTGAGATAACCGTCCCCGCTTGTCAACAGCAGGTACTTCTGTTGCTGTTGACTCGTTAGGATGGAAGAAATGAAATCTTCGACCGGTCTCACCAAAAATACGGCATCCTTTTGGCGCACATCCCACAGCTTTAGCGAGCCATCTTCATCACCGGTTGCAAACGTATGCTCCCCGGTAATGCACATTGAATAGACGGGTTCTTCATGAGCATCATCGACGAACCACTTCAGCTTGCCCGTTTCAATATCCGACAGCAGGATCGAACGTTCCCGGCCGGTTGAGATGAGGCCACTGCCATCGCGGGTAAATTCTACCCCACGAATCGCTTTCGTGTGCAGCTCGTGCGTAGCGGCTAGTGTGTTTTCCTCGTTCGTATACTTGTATATCAGTACATCACCTACCGACGTTCCGATGGCCAGTATATCTTCGAGCGGATGGAACGAAAGATCTACCACATAGTCGTCCGTCTTTATGTCCGGTGGTTTGGACCGTGGTTTCTTGATTTCGGCAATGATAGCTTTCACCACTTCATCCTCCTCCATCTCTTCATCGTAATCGTCTATTGCTCGACGGAGAGGTTGCTCTTCTGATGTACCAGCACCTTTCGTTTCATCTGTAGATCGTGTTTTTGGTCTACTCGACTCACCCGCCATCCCACCCGCACCACCTCTACCATCATCGTCGTCATCATCATCGTCGTCGTCATCGTCGTCTTCATCTTCGTCGTCCGAACTGGAAGGTGTGCTTTGTACGAATTGACTATCGCTGACGATATCGCTACTGTCGTTATCACTTTCGCTCATGTCGGGCGAGTAATGCGGAGCTTGCGGCTCGGAATCGGAGGTATAAGCGTCGTTTGCCATGTCGTACACGTTTCCTATGACCAACTGTATATCTCCGTCGAATAGCTCCACTATGTCGGGATCCGTTTCCACGTACGGCTCCGCCAGCAGGCCAAGATCTTCCTCTTCGCTATCGCTGATAGAGTCGCGGAACTGAGGCGAACGGAAATTCCTCCTAAAATCGAAGGAACCGTGTAGGAACAATTTGTAGAACACACATTTGCGCTTCAGAGGTCAACATTCTGCATGATTTAAGGTTATGTTTTGATTTGGGCAACGTTGACTTTTCCCATCACACTTACATGCCACTGCGAGCAGGGAAGAGTATCGATTCTAAATCAAGTGAACTTATACTCGGATAACAATAAAACTTTTACGCTTAAACACCTACGATGGGAAAACAACAACGCATTTTCTATTCTTCAAGCCGAAATGTGCGATTATCGTTCGCCTTTCTCGGGTGCTTTGTTGTGACAACTGAACTAACAATATATAACACTGGGTTGATTTCTTCGCCGCTGCGTTGCACGTTTTTGGAATTGTTCAACATGATTTGTCAAGAATGCAATCGTTACAAATCGATTGAAAAACCCCTGATCTTGTTCGCTGGTTTCGGTGGTTCGCGGAAAGTTGAATTTATAAAAGGTACAGTAAGGTTATACCGTCTTTCATATAATCTTGAAATAAATCAGCAAATTGGTCACATTCACATTTTTTTTCTTTATCTGCTCTCTTTTCCAGGTGGAAAGAACTTGGTAAGTAGATAAGTTTTAGCTTCAAAAGCGATGAAGTGAGATTAAACAGAGAATGCAATTTTGATTTCTATGCATGTAGTTTGGAAAGATGTACGAAATAGTTCACCTTCAGGCCGGACAATGTGGCAACCAGGATGAGGCCATGTTTTGGAAGGTGATTTCCAACTAGCACGGCATTGATCCATGCTCACTATCTATTGGAAATACGGACATGCAGTTGGAGGGAATTAAATATAACGAATCGTCGTCCGGAAAACAATTTCCGTGCGCCATACTGGTTCATCTCGAGCCGGGCACGAAGGATTCCATACGTGCTAGTCCATATGGGCAAGTATTCGGTCCGGAGAACTTTGCGTTCGGTTAGTCCGGTGCCGGTAACAACTTAGCTAAAGGATATGCCGAGCTGGTCGACTCCGTGTTGGATATCGTTTGCAAGGGGGCCGAAGGTTGCAATTGTTCGCAAGGTTTCCAGCTAATTCCGAATATCCGGACCTTACAATGAATACATTTTACACACGAAGGTTTCCGATACTGTCGGATACGGATAAAAAATACGAATATACGGATGAAACCTTCTGCATCGATATCGAGGTCCTCTACGATATCTGCGTTCAGAGTTCTGCAGCTGATCATACCAACGTACGTTGATTTGAACCATCTGGCCATTTCCGTGGCCAGCGGAATAGACTAAATGGAGTATACGGAGGCTGAAAGTACCATGAACGATCTTGTTTCCAGAAGAAGGGAAGTTCGAGGAGGACAAAGAAGCGGCAGAGGATATAGATATTTGTAACTATTGTGTCTATTCTTAACTTAACCATTTTTCATTCATTTATCTGTTCGTAATTTTATCGATAAAATCAATAAATTACGTATCTGTAAAAAGGTAATATTCAATTGCTAGTTTGTTTTATTCTCTAACGAAAGTGTTACGGAGTTTTGTTCAATTTCATCCAGTAAACTAATTTAAATAAAGCATCAATTTACATTTAATCCGTGCAGAATATAAAAAAGCGTTATACACAGTTGCAGAAACAATTTATTGTTTTATTAAAACATATTCATAGTTCAAGTTTTATAGCTTATATTTTATGTTGGAAACTGTTAATACACATAATGTTACACATACATCCCTGGATAAACAAAAAATGGATTGTTTCGTAGTATTCATTTTTAATATCACTTCAACAAATGGCTAATACGCCATAGTTCATATTATAAGGCCATACCTGGTCTCTTTAGGCTATATACCATCCATCGTTTCGTTCACTCCGTATCCATCGATTCAGTGAAATCTATCATAGGAAGATCTATTTCTTTTTCAAAAACCTTTAATTGGTTGTAATACCACAAGCTGGGTTTGTAAATTTTGCCATCACCAAATTGTTCTGATTTAAGCACTTTTTGGCGTTCATGCCAGTACAACTGTTTTATACATTCTACTTTCTCCAGCACCATTTCTTCTGTCGCATCTACATCAAACTTTTCATAAACTCCAATCATGGCATTCCATGCGTCCCGGTGTTCTTCGGCTGTATAGAATTCTTCTGGAACCCACAAGCACTCCCAGCGTTTCATCTCTTCAAGAAACACCGAAAGAAACTCGACTGTTTCATCAACCATTGTGTCGCTATGGTGTACTTGCACAAACGATTCTTATTCACGATGTGATTTATAGTTCAAGATTCAACACGTGTTCACATGTAACAAGGGGTCATGTATGAGAAACGATTCCTAAACACCTGTTCTATGGAATCAAGTGGTAACAGTTTCGTCTTGATTTGTTCACCTGCTAACAGCTTATGGTCAAATCGCAAGAAATCACACGCTTTTGTAGTCAAAGAATATTGACGATATTTGCTTGCCCGTTAAACCCAAGATTACAGAGATTGCTTCAAGAGGTTGGATCATCACAGCTTCTTGTGTTTATCTTGATATTCGAAAATGAATCAAAACCCGCTGTCCGATGTATTTTATGTTATACATACAAATACAATATTCCTATAAATGGCAATAAATTTGTAAACCTAAAAAACATTTATCAACCTTCATTCGATCGAACGGCTGTGGCTGAACAATTTTCAAAAAAGTTTGAGCATAACAATTTTCAAACAAGTTTGAAATTTTGACACTTTATCGGGATTGACAGTAAGGTGGGTTGTCAAAACAAAAACGGAAACCACCTCTACGAGAGGTCTCTTTGTTGTCGATGTGTCAGATATTCCTAATATATTTACGTGCAGGTTTCGAGAAACAGAAAACATTTTACAGTGAAAAATTGGTGTGTAAAACAAAGATCGTGTGAAGTCCGTGCAAGCGCTGTGCATGTGGGAAGTGGCGTGGATGTGGTTATCTGTGTTAAATGTGCCGAATTTGCGCTATATTTCCTAAATGCCCAACCGTAGGCTGCCATCGTATGTTGCGATAAGTGAAACATCATTTTAGTTTTTCTTGTGTGCAGTTTGGCCTCGTCAAGGCAGTGTGGAAAATTGTGTGTTCCTCACGGTTCCGGGCAAAAGGGGTTGGTGGTGATTCATAGTGTCCGGCAGAGCGACGTGGGTATCTTCCACGCACGAGATCCGATATTCACCCGTCAAACCGATCGACCGAATTTCAGCATCGTGTAAAACCACAAGCAATGACAATGGGAGATGATGCGCCAGTCGTAACATCCCTGGTGCTTCCGATTCTGATACGGCCAATACTGTCGCAGGTAAGCGCTGGGCTGCGGGAGTGCGGAAGGGGGAAAAAAACGGGACGGTACACTGAAATGTCAACACGATCGTAACACATTTCCCACCAGGTTACTTCCTCCAGGGTGCCGTGGTCTCGCGCATTGGAAGCGGACGCGCTGCGCGATTGGCCACGGTACTGATCAAGCAGAAAAGGGGAAACCACGACGCAGGGAAAGCCGTCTTTCTTGTTTTAGAGCCTCTAACGCCAAAGTCGTCGCCTCGGCGTCCGCGATCGCCATCGATCGCGCTCGATGTACATTTTGCATAAACCACTTTTTTCCTTCCTGCTTTCCTTCCGAAGCGCGCGACCGACTGCAGGTCGGAACAGGTTTCCTATTGCGGCTCGGAAGCTTGGCATGGAGCCCCATTACCAGGATGTGGTAGTGTTTACGATTCACTTTTCATCGCTAATCGATTGGCGAAGCAGGAGGAAGCTTGAGGTGCGCTGTGTTGATGAAAGCTTGTCCCAACACTCGGCGAGATAAAATGCACTGTTGCATGGGGGGCATTTGAAATCCAGTACGTTTTATCGATTTCCGTCCGTACGAACGAATCATTTCGACCGGACCGCTACCGGTTGGTTTGCGACACTAATGGACCCCTATTTGTAGATAGTTTATGGGCTGTTAAATGGCTGGATGTGGATGGAACGATCGCGGATTCATCCGCCTGTAACCGTTCGTTTGATGGCCACAAGCGGTCACAACCGTTGCATAATGGTTTCTCTGTTTGATTGTTGGATTTTACCTTTTTCAGCTGGAACGGCGCGATGTTGTCGCTTCGCAGACGTTGCGGGCCGCCCTGACCAAAGCAGAACAGAGCCATCCGGGTTTGACGTACGATCTGGTCATGGGCATCATCAAGAAGGGCGACATCAATGTCAACATGAACGAGAGCATCCTCAGACTGCAGGGTGCGGCCACAGATACGGATTGTAAGGCAATGTGTAGTGGAAAAGTAAAAAAGCAAACTATACTGAGTATAATTCCCTCAATGTCCCGTCCCCCCAACAGTAATCGAATATCGACTGAACCGGACGGAAGATGCATTCCAGGAGCTGAACAAAAAGTCCGCGGCTCTCAAACGAATCCTGAGCCGAATTCCGGACGAGATAGCGGATCGGAAAACATTCCTGGAAACAATAAAGTGAGTAATAAGTGAAAGGAAGCGTCACCTCTCGGTATCGAGGGGTGTCCGAGCTGCCGATTAATTAAACCGCAAACACTGCGCGCTGCTAATTGTGTTGCGTGTTTTCATTATGAAGGTGGTTTGTTGACTTATAAAATATTTATCAGCGGCGCACGATCATATTGCGAAAGCATTTCGAATCAAACAAACACAAATATTTTTAAAATGCCCTTTTTGGACGATCAAAGAGCAGTAAAGTATGCAAAAATTATTGTTTTACAATGCCAATTAATCAAACGTGGCTCATGAAATGTAAAATTTCTCTGCAAATTTTCTTAAATATGAACAAAAGTTGAATCTAAAACTAGAATAACTGCTCGAAAGGGACGGTAACAATTGTGAATATATAAACGTAATGTCGATTTCGGTTTTTGCTGTTAAACCATACAGATATGTAATTTGAAAATTACCGGAAATGAAATGTGTGCGACATATTATTTTCTATTTTTTTTATATAGAGGGCGTGAAGAATTTTTGCCGCAAAATTATTAAGTTTTTTCCTATCTTTGTGTCACAATATTCATATTAAACGTGATAGCACTGGAAAGTTTATTGTATTAAGTATCGGAAAAACATACCCAGGTTTTACTAAATGCAACGATATTGAGCTAAGCGCTAAGTGCTAAGCGAGCACTCGGCTAGTAGTTTGCAGGATTTTTCAATTGAAGCTTAAGCAAATTGAGTGTATCCTTGTAGCCTGATTAGGTCACTGTTAAATCCATCAGGGCATTGTTAAACCTCTTTGCAAAATCTATAAATTCTGATAGGGCATTTTGAATGTTATAAGCAAATTATAAGAACTATACAGAATCCAGTTTACTTTGATTTTCATAGATGCAGATTACGTATCAAAAAACGAAACAAACTGTCCTCCTGTCCAACCATTTTTCTAATGATGTTTAAAGATACCCAACCATAGTTTTCAATTCGGTATCAATATTAAATTCAATTCAAAGTTTACAATGCCCTGATGGTTGTAACTGTACCGATAATGTGGATAAAGACCTGTTTTTTTTAAGTTCAAGGGTGTCGAATTGCTTTTCAACTCTTCATAAAAAATACCGAACTGCAAAACACTCCATCCGCTTGCTCTCTTAGTTCAACATCGTCGCATCTAGAAATGCTTTTTTTTCTGATACCTTACACAATTAACTGGTTAGTTATTTATCCTAACTTTGGTAAGCAAAAAAGAGAAACAATCTGCTTCAAATTTAATGTAAAATCTGTCATCCGGCGCCCTATATTTGATTGAGATGAGTGAAAATTTAAACTTAAGATGGATATCCAAAAAGTTCATTCACATGCCCAAGATGAATTATGTTTTCTATTTCATAAATCTCTTTCCCGGCGATTAGTATCTCGTATTCAGTAACAATTCAACAAACGTTTCCCAAACAGATGGCATAAAACATCTACACTAGGTAGTCATTCTTGATCAAAATGTTATGATATAAATCCTGGCAGTTGGGAGCGAATGGAACTTGATAACATACACCCTTTTTCCGTCAATTTTTTTTCTTACAAACAGAGAAATAGCTAGTGCCATTAAAAAGCTGCTCGATGCGGTCAATGAGGTGGTCGGCTTCATACCCGGATCGTCCGGGAAGCAGGCGGTTGAGCAGCGAAAGAAGGAGTTTGTGAAGTATTCCAAAAAGTTCAGTACCACCTTGAAGGAATACTTCAAGGAAGGCGAGTAAGTATATCACAACCGAGTTGAAAAATTGTGCATCTTAATGTGTACCATATTGTTTGAAAACAACTATTTTCCTCTCTTTTCTTCCCATCTGCATCGCGAGTAGGGCTAATGCCGTTTTCGTAAGTGCCCTGTACCTGATCCACCAAACGAACCAGATCATGATCACGGTAAAGAACAAATGCGAATAGGAGCCGGATAGGCGTTCCCGGTTGCCAGTTGTTGAAGGTGACGCTGAAAACTGTATGAGTATTTAAGCGTAGTTTTTTTTGTTATTTTGTTTTCCTATTTTTCTTCTTTAATTTTCGCATAAAAAACTCTATTTTTCTGTTCTACCCTTTTAAACTTGGTTGGTTACAGACTTGCTTAAACTTGCTTGGTTACAGAGAGTAGGAAGAGCACACGCGCATGAATGTGCCCGAGACGCGTGTTTCTGTTCGGAGGGTTTCGCTATAAAGGGATATGAATATTTACATTGCAATAGATTCCAAGACATTCGACAGATGCGAAAAGTTAAATGGAGCAATTTCAAGAGAGACTTTAGAAAAACGATAGAATTATTGATACTATTACGATTACTATTATATAATTATTATTACTTCTCTAAAGAGAGATCGCAAAAGAAAACGTGATGGAATACAGCATGGAAGGAGTGAGAAAGAAATCATGTATTAGTATCGAGCATAGAGAAATAGAAACGGAAAACGTCTATATATATATATATACATTCAATGTTGGCATCTGATAGAGAAAGTCACACGTGTAAAACTATAAAGTTATTATTTCTTTCTACCTTGCAACCTAACTGAACAAGATACGACGAACAAAACTGAATAAAAAAAGAACAACACTGTAGTTTTACATTCACTCTTGAGCCTCTTGATGATTGCTTGTCCCGGATGACGGCCGTAATTATTGTGTCGACGTTCTAGTAATTAAATTTTATTGCACTCGATATTGTTCTACTCTCGGGCGGAAGAAGTTGATGAAGTGTGCTTCGCGTGAAACGAATCGAATGATTTCCTTCGACGAATCGGGTTGGCAGTTTTTTAATGAATCTTCAGCCCTTCGATGTGACCAATTTGGGAAAGCTATCCAATGAGTCGCTCTCGCCAACTGAGCGCTGGTTGAGGTCTAATGGTCATTAATTATGGGGTTTCAAGAAATGGTTTTCCTTTTTCCCTCTTTTTTTCGGTCACTCACTACGATCGGTTGGAGACTATATGGAAGATTTTACTAAATCGGAAAAGCTCACCGTTAGTACATAGATTAATAGGAAAAAGGTACATTTCTTCGCATGATAACGCCTTAGGGGAATTAATCTTCGTGGGGGAAGCGAAGTGTAAATTACGTTCTAATTTCTTTCCAGCAGTTTCCCGAACAGCTCCCACGCAGCGCCAATCGTTATCGGTGTTTTCCAATATTTCTCCAGAAAAGAATAAACACTGACATCCCCCACGTACGTGAAAATTCCTGCAGAAAATCGTTCCAAAGAATCCCACACTACTCCCTGCAGTTTCCGTTCACTGATTCTACCTCCGTTTTGGGATGGTAGCAGTTGGCAACGGTTGTCGGGACTTTGCTTTATATTATTTTGCAAAAATCCAATCATTCCTACCGTTCAACTAGCAGACGCGCCCTCGCCATGAAATTGTATTAATGAACTTTTTGTCGTTCGTTGAGTTCAAGTAAACTAAAGTAAGGTCTAGCGTGGGATGCCGTGCGATGGGAGTTTGGTGCACCGATGCTTGACGAGAAGAGCTCAAGTGCAAGTAAATCGCTGATTGGATATCGCAGCAGGAATCGCGCACGAGCACGCGAATCGAACAGTATCCAAGCGCAGTGGGCGCACATGAACGATGGATCGAATGGGGAGGCGGTATTTTTCAGCAATGAAATGTTTTATGCTGCTTATCCCTTTGTCGAATGTTTGTGAAAACGTTGAAATAGGAAGACAATCAAATTACAATGAATTCCGAAACAACCACAACAAATACCATTTAATTTTCTGTTTGATTCAGTTTTTCATATGTCCCAGAGTTTCGTAAATTCTTTTTAACCCTCATCAGCATGGTTAATTCGCATACGAGGAGAGACCCAAAAGTAACGGGAATTGGGTAGCAGAGAGGGGAGGCGGAATATGGGTTCGGGTTTAATTTTTGATTTTTGAACCCTAGCCTTTCCTTGATCAGTATTGAAAGTTTTGTCGCTGTGAGTGCATCCGCTCGACCACGAGAATTTTTTCAGTGTAACGATTTTTTCCGAATCGGAGAAAAAGTTACATGAGCGAGTGCCATTGAAGACCAACCTCGTCCTGGGCGCCAACAATCTTGTTCAGAGTTTGTTCTTCCAGGATGGACGGTGAACTGCAACTTGTACCCGGGAGATTTGAAGATGTTAAGGAAAAATTTCCGGACGAAAACGACGGATCTGTGGCGCATAGGGGACTGGTTCTTCCACCACGACAGCGCACCTGCCCACAAAGTGCTGTCCGTAAGGCAGTTTTTGATAAAAAAAACGGCATGACACCAATTGTTTACTCACTTATGAATATGATTTAACGCAGAAGAGCAGGGGTCGGCATACATGTCCTAAACAAGGGTCAAATTATTAAAAGGAATCCGAAAGCGCGGGCCAGATAAACGATCATTTAATATTTTAAAAGTATTACCTTTTTGAATGGAGTATCATCTTTCTTAATAGTAAAATTACATAAAAATAATCAATAAATAAAATATTAGAAATTTTATCGATAAACTTTTTTAAACATTTTCATACTTCTTTTCGTTGATTGATTTATAAAATTTAGTCTTAAAAGTCATAACAGTCGAACATGAGATGGAGGATTTAAATATTGCAAAAAAATGGTGCACAAAATAGAGGCGGTATCTGGTTTTATTGTCAATCTCTTTGCATGTATCTAGTCGAAAGATTCATAAGATACAACTCAACTTCCAGCTTCGCCTCGGACAGGGTTCAAGGGTTCAATATCACGTCCCACAAATAGTCCGTAAATACAATTTCCGCTGAATCAATCTTTAGAAAATCGGTTCTCGCGCTCTTTTGAAATCAAACATCGCACAAACCCCATCCCCATCAGAGTTGTCCTACCATGTTGACCTTTTATCGGCATCGCGGAGGTGTATGAAAATGGAAAACTTGTTTGAATTTTCCTTTTTTCCATTACCGCTCTTTGCAAACCGAACTGTTTGGGTGAGGGATTAAAATCGCTTCCAACAACAACCACGGTTTCCACGAGGAGTATGTTCTTCAATTTGTTTTTTTTTTCCCTGTTCTATTGTTCTTATTGTTGACCCACAGTGCCGAGATTCGATTATGCCATTCGTCTCCGATTGCCGATATCTTTTCCGAACGAACTGAGAATTGGCTATTGGTGCGCACCGACCCCGGGATTGATCCCTCTCGAAACCGATTTGTTATGATTACGATGGGTTCCACGAACAAACAAATGTGCGAACAAACATCCGGCCCCATCCGATGTGTGTCTATCGCAGACAGGACTCCTGAGGGCCGTCTCCGTTCGGTATGCAGATGTTGACTGAATGGCGGGTTTTTTTCCGGTTCTTTTCTCCTCGAAATATTTCTGTAAACAATCTAACAGAATCGGTTTGTTCATGCTAACGCTTGCATTTCATTTTCCACAAATGCTGATACTGTTTCGACATCTTCACTGTCAACTCTCCAAGATTGTTGTTTCCCTGCGCCCCAACGGATTCTTCTCAGTATCGCATGTCGTGAGGGAGTTTTTCCATGCTTCGTGTGGATCCTTTGAAAGCTGGTAAAACTATATTCGACCTCTTAATTTACCAACTCATGGCCGCATCGTGCTGAGGAACTTTCATGGATCAAACAGGTCCCGTTGAACACGTGGTTAGTTGATAATTTTACTTCAGGACTAAATACGGACTTTCCAAGCTTGCGCAAAGTTTAACCGACCTTTGGCAGAAACGTGCGCACCACGTTTTTTTTAAGGCAACAATTTTCCATCGACCCTCCCCTTGGTTACTTTATTTAATTGTTTGTTTTCATTATATTCCAGAAGTTAAAAAGTGTAAAAACGACTACGTGTGACAAGTTTACGCGTGGTCGTCGGAGAAGTGGTTTTCCACGTAACAGGACCGCGGTGACCGCCGGCAGTGTCTGTTTCGGAAGTTCCTTACGGTGATGTAACCCATCCCTCCCGTGTGGGGTTGATGCCATGCGGTGAAGCCAACGGAACTCCTTCAGCGCCCCGTCGTGCGAGTTGGGATAGACCTCGCTCGAGATGTTTACATTTACAGGATTACTTTGGAGAAACGTGTCCCACGTTGCCGGGAAATGTCTGGGGAGGGATTGTTATCTTGGGCGTTACTCCGCAAGATACGGTCCGTGTTGCAACAGGGAGGGGTGTTGCACTGGGTTCCGTCTCGCCCGTCGGTCGGTCGTTCCTGAAGCTCTGCTGTTGTCACTGCCATGTGCCATGGCAGCATGGTTTTTCCCGGTTGCGGTCTAAAAGTTGCCGTCGCTCAGGTTGTTTTCATTTTCTTTTGGCTCGGCCCGCACGTGCAAATGTGTGTGCGTGATGGAGCCTACTGGCGGCAACCACCCGCCAGGATCCCAGCAACACCCGCCACCCACTCTGGCTGTGTACAATGACAGTGGGTAAGTTTCCCAGCCAACTTTACGCCCATGTATACAATCTTCGGCTCGGGTTTCGTATCGCTCGAGTCGTAGGAACCGGTTGGCAAGGGGGCAGACGCGGTTGGGGTATGGCGATCAGAAACATGAACTTGCCCGATCGCACGTTGCCGGCCCACGTGCTTCATTCGAACACAGGCCGGCGTTGGGGCGGTATTGGTGCGGACCGTGTTCGGTGTGTTGGGCGTTATGTTTTGTATACGCATCGGGTTATGTACATCGTACATCGGATGCTGGCCATACGGCTTGCGGGTTGGTGCCGTTACTGTCCTCTGCCATCGTAGGATACGAGGCTCAAAACGGTAGCAATCCCATTGTGCCTGTATTTGCATTTGCTAATAGTAGTAGAATAAAGTTGATCTCCAGACCAAGTATCGAAGGTACTGGAATTTTAAACCGCAGTCCGACGACTGAATAAAACATTACGGATTGTCCAAATTATGCAAACATTACGATGCACAAATGAGCGGATGAAGAAAGAAAGTAATGAGTGTTGGTAAAGAATTTCGGAATAGCTAAAGCTCTGAGCTTCTTACCCCACTCTTTCGGTTTTCACATTTGAAATGTTTTTTTACGTAACCAACAGTTTGAGTAAAACATATTTTTATTATTTTAATGAGTGTACTTTCATACACGAAGGCGCTTAAAATCAAAAAAAGGTATTTTTAATAACAATGTCAGTCGTAAATATCGTAGTAATTTTTTTAGTAAGTTATTTATTTTGAATTTATCAGTTCTTGTTACTTTTTATAAGTAACGATGAGACAGGCACAGCATTAACCTAAACCGGAAGAAATTATTAAAGGATAGTTTCCAAAATGTCCTAATGTTAATTGTTGTCTCCGTGGCGGTAGAATACTTTTCAGTGAATATGATATTTAACTGCAATATAAAGATTGTAAAAACAAATCCTTCTGTAAAATTGGTTTATGGAATTATTTTTTAAAATATTTCATATTTTCTCATTAAAACATATTGTTTAACCGATCAAGAACTCTCTAGGGCGATACGTAAATAGGCCACCGGATTATTCCTATTGCGTCCTGTATGGCGCTCTCTCGCTCAAACCTTTGGTTAGGCTTCCGGCTGGCTGGCTGGCTGGCGGATGCCCGCGCGCCTCTAGTGTTGCTTGGTTTTCCATAAGCTGTCGCACTCTCTCGCACACAATCCTTGGTTCCGTGTACATTATCCTCCGGCCGGAAACGCTCGAACCGTTCGGGATCCCGTACCCGAACGGTCGTCATTCAATTTCAACCGACCATCGCTGACGGTTGCGTGTAGAATTTCTCCAGCACTCCAGCAGTTGACTTGTTTGCCGTATCCGGTTGCTTCACTAGGCCGTCAGTTGCGCATCGCACGTCGTCCGAAGCGGAAGCAGAAACACACGGCAAGGTTAAGGCTTGTTTGAGAACAGTGTTCTAGGGGTGATTTTGAGATTTAATAATATAAAGATAATTTTCAAGTGAACGTTAATCCGGGGGATAAACCCGTTTGAAAAATGCTGTTTCAATTTATACACGGAAAGTGCAATAACGATACACGCCCTTCGGCGAACCGGGCTCAGCAAGTGTTGTGTGCGCTGGCAACCGAGGCAAATAGTTTAATACGAAAGTGCATTTGAAGTGCGTCGTAGTAGCAGAGCTCCCCTCAACCATCGTAGATGCAAGTGATTGTGTTTGTGCGGTGCATTTCACCTTGAGCGCATCGTTATATGCATATGCGTGCGGTGCAGTTCTAATGAATCGCTTTACGCCGACGGCATCTCGTGCAGCTACTAACACACAATAAGAAAAAAAAAACAAAGTGGGATTATCAAATCCACTACGTCCACCACGAGATAGTCGTGGAAGCGAGCGAAAAGATCGGTTAGATCAAATCACTCAACGGGGTCAACGAGAAGTGCGAGGTGACAGTGGAGGTGGTGTGGAATCACGTTGCACACTGTGTGTGTCTGTATGTCCACGGAGGAGTGTACACTAGCAGTTCCACAGTTAGTCGTTCCGACGACGACGGTTACGTTCGAACGCGCTCACAATCGATCATCCGACGGCAACGGTGAAACCTTATCAAGTCTCGACGGCAAACAAAACGTGCACCAGTGCGTGGACGCAGCGACCGTCCTCCTCCCCCTTGGTCGGCCAGTTTTCCTTTCCCTTGGGAAAATAGATAGGGCGCAATAGACTGCCGTCGCTTGTGCTTAGTGAAAAGTAGTGAACACAAACGGTTCTAACGTCATCGGCCAGCGGAGTAAGGGTAGCAGGACGCAAACAGCTATAACACAAAGGCGACGGTCGGAGAATATCCGACGACGCCATTAACATCGATACGTCCCCGGTGGTGCCTACTACACAAACACAAACCCTCTCCGGTGAAGTGGAAGCAAATGCAGGTAAGTGCACATGTCTGGCCTAGTGTTTTCAGTGGTGGAGGAGCCGCCACTAGGCACGTTTTCTACAACCATTCCGTGCGTATTTGCACGAGCGTTCGATCGGTTGTGTAACGAACGACTGTTACTAATGGATGGATTGTTCCGAAGAAAACGAGTCACTTTTAGTGGTTAACAAATGATTTTAATCATGCAAATAAATCTACAACTATTCGTAATTACATCCTATTCTTTCATAGATTTCAAGTAACGTTATAAAGCATTCAGCCTTTAAATGTTGCTTGGATTTCAAAAATTAAACGGTAAAGTTGATGTATGTCAATAAACCAATTAACCATTAAGAGCTAGTTTGAAATCTTTTCAGGAACAAACGTTTTTACGTTCATAACCTAAAGCTGAATTTGAGAAAAAGGTTTTTTAACGATCTTGTACATTTACTAAATTATTTTGCTTATTTCTGTTGGGAGGAAACAGACTGCACAGGAAAAAGATAAACTAAAAATAAAAAGAGGTTCTTAGCGGTAGACAAAACAAAATAAAATTTTAAACTAACGTTTTGAAACAAACAATGATGTTGTTACTTTTCTGAAATCATCTGTCCCTTCGTGGGGATGAAACTGCTAACGGTCGTTTTCTTCTTTGAAATTAAAAAGAAATAATGTTGCAGTTTTCCAACCTGTCTAAAATTGGCTGTTTTTGCCAACAGTTTTCTATTTTAACATCGACACACTTCAAAGGATATATCTGCATGTTACGATTCATTTATATCATCCTACGACCAACAGGAATGTTTTCAACAGAAGTTAAAAAGTAAAAAATAAGTCATTTTTTTACATTCCACCACCGACTGTGTAGGCGGAAAAGTTGCCGCTGGCTTTACGCAACAATAATTCCCTTTAGATTTCCTACGAGGTCCTTTTATAGCCCTTCCTTGCTCTCCTGAAGGGGAAGGAAAACGAAAAAATGCAAATGGAATCGCTTGACTGAACGACCGACATCCTGGACGGAAAATGGAAGCCACAGCTAAAGTTGTTAGCAGGATTCCGCTAATTTCATTTGAGGTTATGGTGCTGGACAATTTTATAAATTCAAACAAACGATTGTTGCTTTTGCGCTCTTAACCTTTTTCATTGCGTCACCTTGCCGGTGCTGGGCGTAATCAACTGGTTGACTTCGAAGTTGTTTCCGTTCGTGCTGCAGGCAATAATTGTGCAAGGAAATGAAAAAAATAGTATGGTATTTTTAAAAACATGATCCTTTACAGATCAACGATGAGAAAGAAGCTGAAAATTGACGGATACAATACAATGACAATGTAGAAAAGTCCAACTGTTTAAAAACCCAGTCCAATGGACACAGACAGACAGGCTGTCATGTCCCTTTCTTACACAAATTGTTGCAAGCCGAAATTCACACGGTCATGCATAGATGCAAAAGATATTCAAAGAAAATCAAACCCGACATTACGAAAACTGTGTAGAACAATGCCGGCCACAGGATATGGCAAGACAGTTGCTCAGCATCTTCCACATGGCGGCACCCCCGAATGCCCACTTGTTCCCCGCCTGCCTTCCATCGTTCGGCGATCGGTGTCATTCGGAATGGGTGCTTCGGCCACCATTAGCATCGATAGGGCGACCGACGACCGGCGACTGTAGCAAAAACGTGACACACATCCGCCCTCCTTCCTTCGGCATCATCGCCCAAACTGGGCTGGACGGTTACGCATAAATGTGGTTTGGCCTGTGGGCAGAAGCGGACACCGATATCGATTCATCCCACTGGAAGGAATGGAAGGGCAGAGGTGGGAGAAAAGAAGAAGGGAAATACAGTCTCCTTTCTCCGAACGATACGAGACGCGGTCTGCGGTTGGTAGATAATTTATTTCTCGCGCAAATGGCAAAAATTAGGAACTGGTCTCTTGCTGACAATTTATTGATCCTATTGGTGATTTATTGGTCAAAGTTTGTTAATTTGTCCTTTAACCAAAGGTTGATGTTCTCTATTAAATGCGTAAAATTGATCATTTATGGTGTGGTGGTGGTGGCTGGGGGTGAAGAAGAGGTGCGTTAGGAAGGTAATGGTTTCCACCTCCCATGTGATTAGAAAAACAATTACTGAGTACATCATGCTGTCGTGAAAAGTATTTACCAACCAATACATTTTCATTACCCATCAACGTGACGTCAATCATCCTGACGTGTTTATATTCAGTTGCATAAGAAAGAGCTTTTCTCTGGGAAACGAAGTATTATTTATAGCTTGCATGTATGAAACCAATTTTGCAGTACAAAAAAGGAGGGAAAAATTAGATCCAAGGATAGGGTTCTTGAAGAACATTAATTACATCTGTAGCTGTTTTATGTTTATTTTGGAGTACATTGTGAAAACTTATCTTCGTCAATTAGCATACACGAGCCCATTACATACACCAGGAGGGTTTTTTTGTGCGTCCCCAGTCCGTTTCCTGATGAAATTAATACGGCGTTGTGGGAAAGTGCTTTAATATTTTAACTTTAAACTTTTTGCTATGTTGTGGATATCTCACTCTCTCAGAACAACACGAGCAAAGTCGATCTAAACGTGAAACTTTATATGCTTCATAATACTTTTTTCTCGAACCCTTGAGTTACCAACTGAGTGCTAATATAAGCTGGTTGAATTGTCCAGAATTTATTTCAACGAGCTACAGGTTTGATGCAAAATTGCAAACAGTTTTTGTTACAGTTTGCTGTATTCTATGTGCGAATGTAGGATCAAATAAGTGCAATATTTACTAGAAAATCATACTTGACTGTTTGAGGATTAGACATGCAAATGTCAGAAAAGCAATGATTGCATGGGAATGTGGAAGGAGGTTATCTTTGTGACCTACAGTATGACTCAATAGTACTGAAACAGAAACAATTGAGAGAAACAAAAACGTTTACTATTTTTTCATAGATGCATACGGTCCCGTTAAACCGAATGATGTTTGATAGGGAACTGTTTCAGAATACATCGTATTGTCATGGAAAAATGAGATTTGTTGGAAAAAACGAAATTCCATAGCATTTTCCATGTGTCGTTTCAGGACCGTTTTGTCCCAGAACCTACCTTCATCATAGCAACCAGGACAAGGTGATTACATACATGCATATGCTCTTAGTAAACGGAAGCTGTAAAAATTGTTCTACCGTTACACAGCCAGTCTAATTGCATCGAAACGTGCCCGTTGCCTAGGTTCAACTCATATTTAGCGACAAAAGGGAAATAAAGCACCGCTCACAAACAACAGCTTCCAGTGGTGACAGGGTGACATTTGAAAGTTTTCTCTTTGTGGTAGAAAGCAAGCGAAACTGAAGGAAAAAATTAAACGCCACGGACAGTATTGCCACAATAAAAGAAGTATTTTAATTCTTCTCCTGGTTCTAAAAGAGCTCTGAGCATATTTTCAACTTTGGCATGAATGCCCCCACGCCTGCTTGTTTTTCCTTGGCTAAAATTTTTCATTGCAGGTGCTGACAGCAAGTTTCCTATCGTAACACGAGGCTCACGAGAGGGCAGAAAAAGTGTTGCCCGACATCATCTGTTGCTATTTTCCGTCCACCAACGTGATCAAGTGGGATGAAAGCGTGCACCGGGATAAAATGAAAGGGTCACCTGTTTGCCTGTCCCTCCGAGAGGGCAGGAACTTTCCACGAGTACTGAAGCCAATCAAATTGTCCTCCGGAAGTTGTTAGCGGACACCATCGGGTTGCTTTATTTGGATGCCGACCGAGCAGGCGGTGGTTAATTTCAGCTCTTGTCAAGTTGCTGAACAACACCACCACCCTGGCGGATTGTTGCTCGGAATCTCGGTCGTTGATGAATTCTTGGAACCTAGCAACAAAGAGTAGAGTGTGAAAGAAGAAAGTTTCTGCCGAGATTCTTTTCCCGTCGTTGCGTCGAAAAGAAACTTTCGTACCGGAAAAGCGGAAACTCACCAACGACCGCCCTACACATTATTGTTAGCACATTTGATGGTAAAAGTAAAAAGTGCCATGCGGGTGGCAATTTATGCGAAAAGAAGCAGGCGTAAACTCGATTGGGCTTGGTCAGTCCAAATTCATGGAATAATCCGGAGGTCATGGAAAGCGAAAATATACATATTCCGATAGGATGATTAAATTATTGTGCTCCAATGCTCGCAATAATTCTTCTACTGTGGTTAGTTTTTTTTTATTTTGCCTAGCACCAGCTATATAGACACGTTGCCAACTTCGCAATGCCATGTGCTCTGTAGTATAAACCCACAAGAATTGACTCTGTATTGGCCATCGATACACGGGAACGGAAATGAAATGGAAAACGGTGGAACAGGATTAGCTACGCTGGTAAGGTTTCACAAAGTTCCTGGAGGAGTACTATTCCACCGAAAAAAGGTCAATGTGCGTTAACGTAACAGTGGGTTGGCATCCATTGGGGGTGGAAATTGACTAACTAAGCTCTGTGCTTCATATTATCGATTATATGCACACATCGGCACTCTGTTATCAATCTATGCTAGCTTACCTGCGAGGAACGGGCGCGAGGAACTGTTATCTACACTTTCTCGCTCAGTGATGTGAGCGACACTGAGTCACAATATGTTCCAACGTAGCACATAAGTCCTTCCTACACTGGAGGAAACAAGTATGTAATCGGAAAATTTTCAAGACCAGTTTTCAGGAAATAGAGAGCTGTACCATGGTCAGTATTGATGTTTAGCTCGGTTTTAACGAAGCGATGCTGTTCCTGACCCAATTCTTCTAAATGACTTGAAAAATCAAAGAACACACGACTAATAAAATTTAATTTCTATAGTTTGGGTTTCATACTAACTACTTATATCTTGTAAACCCATCTTAAATTATTCTTTCTTGAAATATCTTCAATTGCTGAACAAACAACCAAAGTGGTGCTATTTTTATTTCCTCCCCGTTTCATGAATTATTTGGCTTTAACGTTATTAACAAACAACCAAAGTGGTGCTATTTTTATTTCCTCCCCGTTTCATGAATTATTTGGCTTTAACGTTATTAGTCCACATTAATACGATCGTAATCCACTAGAAAGTTGTGAAACTGATTGAAATAACGTGCCAAACTGGATAAAGCTCCGGTATTATTGGAATTTAAAAAATATTGGCAAAAAACAGGGTGGTGCTAGTTTTGTTTCCTCCAGTGTACAGCTTTCTAAGTTACTTGTTTTATTCTGTGAAGAGACCTTACCTTAAAGTGTATGACGTAAGATTTGGCATTAACGTTATATGTTTCATTTGTTACAACCGTGCGCCTGAAAGAAACATTCGAGATGAAATTTTGAACGTTGGCAATAAATTTAGATCTCATAGATACTAAAAATAACCGGCAAGGTAAGGTGGTTGGGGCAGTGGAAAGTGAAGTGCTAGCTCTAACACCAAACTCGTGTTACGTCAAACGGTTGATGTGTCTGAATATAAATATATTTTCCATGTTCAAAATACTGGTTTTAGTATAATGCTTTACATTCCGTTTTTGTTTGTTTTGGTTCTATTTTCACCTTTTCTTTCGTCAATTTCTTTTAGCAAACGGACCGAATGGATGCTAAACCTCGTTTCCATCAAACACATCCTTGCTCCCATAGTTTTTTCTCCCACTCACGTATAAATTACCCGGCGAAGGACGCCTAGAAAGGTCGGGAAAACGAAACCCTTCTCATATCACCAACCGATCATCTCATCGTCATAAGCAAGAGGCTTGACGAGAAGCTTCCCTTTTCCCATTACCATCATCTTCGCCACGGAGCCGTGTGAACGGAACACAGGTTGAAGCATGGAATGGCTGCTAGCGAACCCGCAGATCAACAGCACGTTCGGCTCGCTGGGCAGCTACGTCGGCGATGTGTACAAAGTGAGTGAGGACTGCTTGGTCACGCTGGAGGAGATCATCTGCAAGCTAGCGGTGGAGGATGCGACCCTGCGAACGTTCCGCCGGGCGATCGGGTTCGGGCAGAATGTCAAGAACGACATCCTGCCGCTGCTGGTGAACGCGAAGGATGCGAAGATCGTCGACACCACGATCCGGCTGCTGGTCAACCTGACCGTGCCGATCGAGTGTCTGCTGCCGGTGGACCTGGTGTCCTCGTCCGAGATCGGCCGGCACACGATCTTCGAGCTGAACAAGCTGCTGATCACGAGCAAGGAAGCGTTCACCGACTGGAAGTCGACCAAGGCGGTCATCGACTACATGAAGGGCAACCTGGAGCGCGACTCGAAGCTCTCGCTGCAGCAGTGCGACAGCGTCAACAACTGTCTGCTGCTGCTGCGCAACATCCTGCACGTGCCGGAGATGGGCCCGGGGGGTTCGCATGCCGCGCACAATACCTCCTTCCAGAACCAGATCATCTGGAACCTGTTCACGCAGAGCATCGACAAGCTGCTGATCTACCTGATGTCCTGCCCGCAGCGGGCCTACTGGGGCGTCACGATGGCGCAGCTGGTGGCGCTGATGTACAAGGATCAGCACATCAGCACGCTGCAGAAGCTGCTGAACCTGTGGTTCGAGTCGACGCTGTCCGAGAGCTCGGAGGACAACGAGAGCAACACCTCGCCGCCGAAGCAGTGCAGCGGCGACTCGAGCCCGATGCTCACCTCCGACCCGACGTCCGACTCGTCCGACAATGGTGAATGTCCACGGCCGCCCTGGGGACGGTTCGTTTCCGCGCCGCAACGGCAGCGGCGGAAGCAGCACCGACCCACCGACAACATTGAACCGGCCACAGGACTTATGAACGCTATTTGCATTTTAGGCAGTGGCAAGATGCCATCGACCATGAGCAAGGAGTGTTCGTGCGAGCCGTCCGGCCAGGGGACGCGCATGGTGGCCGACTACCCGACGCAGATCATACTGTCGCGCGCGATCAAGTCGCACCAGCTGTACCACCAGGGGTCGGTTTCGCCGGGCGGCAGCTGCAGCAGCGGGTGCGGGGGCAGCAGCACCGGGAGCGGCAGCAACAGCCTCGGCAGCAGCTGCGGCGGTAGCAGCAAGCCGTCATCGGCGTTCTCCGGACCGCGACACCACCATGGTGACCACGGGAGGACCCCGGGCGGTCACTCAGACGCGCAGGAAGTTGGCCGAAATTTCGTATGTTCTCGTTCGCACTGTGCTGGGTTTTTAATTTATTAACTTTTTTGTTGCAGACCAAAAAGTCCAAGTGCGGTAAGGGCCTTGACTCGATGGGTACAGGTGGAGTAACGTTCGCTGCGCAACCGCTGCCCCTGGACAGCCCGACCAAGGACCTGCAGTCGGTCGACGGCAGCGAGGGATCGGAAAATGGATTGGGTTCGATCGAGCAGGAACTGGCCGCGAGTCAATTGCAGCAGAACCAATCACCGCCGAACCAACGGCAGCAACAGCAGAACACTCCCAGCTCGGGAGCGACAACCCAGCAGCAACAGCAACAGCCACAGCAGCAAAAGCAGGGCCAGATGCTGTCGGAAAACTCCGACTGCGGCTACGGGACGCAGGTCGAGAAGGAGTCCATCTCGACGTCGAGTAACGAAGACGATTGCCCGCACCGTAAGCCCATGCACCAGAAGCCGCCGACGAACCAGAAGCAACGCTTCAATGCGGCCAACAAGCAGCGGAATCCGGTGTCGGCGCAGGAAAAGAAGGAGCTTCGCCGGAAGAAGCTGGTGAAGCGTGCCAAGAGCAACATGTAGGTATTCCGCGTGTACACTTTTCCTTTTCCGCCCTGACCTACGCCCACTCATACCAACCAACCATATGCTTCATACCCCGACCAGCATCACTATGAAGGGCCTGATGCACCACGTCCCGACCGACGACGACATTTCGCACATCCTGAAAGAGTTCACGGTCGATTTTCTGCTCAAAGGATACGGCCATCTGGTGCAGGAGCTGCACATGCAATTGCTGTCGGACTTGGTAAGTGGTCGCTGCCGAGGTTAGGTGCCGGCACCATTACGCAGGGTCATTACGGTAAATACGGAGGATATGCATTTCCGTTGGTTCTTCCAGCGGGGCACACAGCGTTTTACGAATTATCTTGCGCACTTTCTTTCAATTGGTATGAAATCATAAACGCTCACTTTACAACGACGTTTTACATACATTTACTCTACCATAAATGGACCATAATTAAAATGTCAAAGATTATAATAGTTTGTACTCCTTTGAAAACCAGAACATAATAGCGGACAAATTATCTTTCCTTCGTTCAAGTAGTTCCTTCAATAAATAAAGTAAACAAATACATTTCATTTACAATACATTTTGTTACATAAACTTGAACATACGATAAAGAATGTGCATGGATCAAAATATGTATATCTTCTAAATACAAAATTGTCCTACAATGATGTGATAAACAAAACAAACATTTATTAAGAACAAGGCGTTTTCGAACAGTATTGAAATTTTGATGATAAAATTCATGCCTTTGGAAAAAATGTATTTCATTGCCATGACATTTGCAACACGGAAAATATTTTAATTTAATTTATTGGAGAGATTTTGTGCTTCAAAAGTTTCATTCGTCTGTCGTTAGAAAGGACGCATGTATTCAATTATATCCAAATTTCTAGTGAAAACAGAAAATTAATTCTGAAAAACGTCACTTTCCCTCCCTCATTCCACTCGCCCAGCAAATACAAATCGATACGTCGCACTTCTTCTGGCTGGTCACGTACTTCCTGAAGTTTGCTACCCAGCTGGAGCTCGACCTGGAGCACATCAACACCGTGCTGTGCTTCGACATTATCAGCTACCTGACGTTCGAGGGCGTGATGCTATGCGAGCAGCTCGAGCAGCTCAGCAGAACCGCTGAGATGGACATTAAGCCGTGCCTGCGAAGGATTCATCTGGTGAGATTTGGACTCAATGTGTTTCCCTAGTGGAGCTTCTAATGGATTCTTGTTTTTCTTTCACTGCCCGGTGGCAAAATCCTGTACAGGTTGTTACGGCAATACGCGAGTTTCTGCAAGCGCTCGATACGTACAAAAAGAGCACGCACCTTTCAACGGTAAGGCTTTGGAGGATTATGCTTTATGTGGAAGGAATTACATTCCATCCGGTCGGGAATGCGGGAAGGGGGCACGAGTGGCTCGTTTATTTATTTGCAACACATGCCAATTACAGGAGGACAAAGAAAAGCTCAAGCTCCTGCAGCTGCAGATAAGTGCCACGCAGGATTTGCGGAGCCTGTTCGTGCTGCTGCTGCGATGCTATAACCCCAGCATCCAGAGCCGCCAGTACCTGCAGGACCTGATCGTCACCAACCACACGCTGCTGGTGCTGCTCGACAGTGTCCGGGAGCAGACGGGCGAAGGCGCCCCCGAGGATATGCTGTGCCATATCAAGCAGTAAGTTTTTCCATCCCCCAAGGTGCACTGATCCCCCTGGTTTAACCTCCTAACGTTCGACGATTAGATTTGCGACGGTAGAAATTATGCACCAGTACGGGTTGCTGCTGGAGGACTTCCGCGAGAATGGCGCGTTTGTAAATGATTGCATTTTTACGATGATGCACCATGTGGGCGGAGACTTGGAACAGATCAATGTGCTGTTCCAGCCGAGCATACTGAAAACGTACTCCCAGATCTGGGAAACGGAGTATGAGCTGTGCGATGTAAGTATCGGCCAGGATGTGTGTGTGTGTGTAAAAGAAAAGGTGATGTCTAAAAGCGCCCTCCTTTAGGATTGGTCCGATTTGATCGAGTACGTGATTCACAAGTTCATCAACACACCGCAACCGGCTCCGAAGACGCTCTCCAACACGCTCCCGGACGCGATCGGTACGCAGCTCCTTTCCGGCAATCACCGGCTCGCCACCTGGACGCAGGAGGAGAAAGACTCCCTGCACTGGTACTACGTCCAATGCCGCCAGAGCAAGTGCCTGGTGGCGGACATACTGAAGCTCTTCCAGGAGAACGGCAACCAGCCGAAGACGCGGCTCTCGATCATCGAGCAGCTGCTCGAGCAGGACATTGTGACGCGCGCCCAGTACGACGAGCTGATGAAGGTGGAAAATCCGGGCCACGAGCGCAACGTGCTCACGCCGGCCCTCTCGGTCGCGTCGGGCGACACGCCGAAGGACGACGGCGTGGAACCAAAGGCGTCCACCTCGAAGGCGATCGACGACATACAGGTGTTGCGGGATCGCTTGCAGAAGGAAAACCGGGGCAAGCTGATCGCCTGGCTGCAGAAGGGGCTACTAGATTGTTGCTACGTGCGGCTGAATCAGCTGAGCACCGGCATTAACAACGCGGCCGGAGTTGGCGGGATCACCGGTGCGGTTGTCATGGAGCCCGTTTCGTACCATTGCATTTGTAAGTTGACATCATTTCTGCCGTTTGCGTCACATGGCGGTTCGAAAACCGCATCATTTATACTCGGATGTTCTATTTTGTCTGCAGTGAAAAAGCAATCTATCCCAGTGGTACCGTGGAATCAGGATCAGTTTGCGATACTGTCCTACCAGCCGTTTATTCTGCTGCTTCACAAGCTCGGGTTCCATCTGCCGGCCGACGCAAAGAAGATGTTCGTCCGCATCCCCGAGTTCTGGACCGCCGACATCCTGTACAACATTGCGCTGAAGCTGGGACCGCTGGATAAATGTAAGCCGTCGGAAATCCGGTCGGGTGGATCGAAGCCAGATCAAGTGTTTCAGCGGACAATTTAATCTGATATCTTTTTTATCTATTTTTTCTTCATCCTGCCTGGTGGACGCTACACTTCTACGCTACTGCTATTTATTTTCCATTTTTTTCTACTTTCACTCTCTTTTTTCTCTCTATCTTTCTCTTTATCTCTCTCTCTCTTCCCTTCTCTCTCTCTCTCTTTCTCTCTTTTCTACTGATATGCCTGCCATTTTCCCCTTGCAGCGATTCTTAAGTTCGATCTCAAGTACCTCGACCAAGTGCTCTCGATGGAAAAGCAACCAAAGGCCGACCCTTGCCCGCCAACCGATTCGCGGTTAGAGAACTTTGGATTATCAAGGTCCAGTTAGCCAAGTGTCATACCCTAAGGTTAACTACTTTCAGTTGACGTTTTAGGACGCGCCGCCGGTGCTGCCTCGCGGCTCGCCTCACATTTGCGTGGGGTGGGTGTGGGAGGATCGAGGATCGTTCGGCTGCGCTTAAAACGTTCATTTCAAAATTATCTTCAGTTTTGTTCGTTAGTTAGTGTTCCATGTTCGTTTTGTCAATCTGAATACGGCGTTTATTTGTTTTTTTTTGCACTTCAAAATTTATATTCCAGTTTTTTATGCACATTCTACCATTGACTAATATGTTTTTCGTAATTGGTAATCATTTCTAATAAGAACATTGTTTCATTGATTAACCAGCTGGCGTTGCTTGACGGCAGCACATTCATAACTAATGCATTTTAGATTCTCATTTCAGATTTATGATGGAGATATTGTTTTTATTCAGTTGCGTTTATAGACCACTTTATTGTTGAATATTAAATGTCTTATACTCTTGTTTATGATATCTTAGTTTTATCAAATTTGCATTAAAGAAATTTTCAATTTAATTCAGTTATTTATATGGTGGTTCATTAATCTTAAATTACATATTTGGCTGCACTCAATAAGATGTCTAACCAGTGCATTGAAACATCCTTAGCAAAACCAGTTATTCATTGAAATAATCTTCTACTGAGCGAAATGTTTCTCAGTTTTAGTCAGTCACAAAGTTTTTAAAATTGCATAGGTTTGTTTGTTATTGAATAAGTTAGTTTATCATCTTGTAATGGATAATTTTTCTTTCGAGAAAACTCTAGCTCGTCTAGCGAGGGATTTTTGTACCAAATATTCTTACAACTTTGCACAACAACAAGTACCTTATTAATCTATTAGACCTATCCGGAGCTCATCATTCATTTTGTCGTGGGCGAAGGATCCACGCTCACCCGAGTCTCCCGTTTATCCCTCAGCCCGCTATTAGACAATCATTTATCACCATGCCGTCAAATAATGCCAGCTGCCAAACTTTGCGCCCCCTTCCCATGGGCCAGCGATTGATAACGTTTCCCTATATCTTTTCATCCCCCATCTCATCGACATAAAACAGATTTGCCGCCCCAGCAATTGCGAGCAACTGGTTGGACGTCGTAATGCGAAACAAGGCAGCCCAAAGGTAGGCTGGCGAAAGGGAAACATTTGAGGAGTTATGAGTGATGGGTGGTGGCTCGCACGGGAGGATACTCATTAGTGTAATTGATGCGTCCTTGCGCACAAGTGGGGTGGTCCTGTTCCGATAATCGGGATTTAGGCGAACCAAGGGCAATCGTATCTCATTTCTGTGGAAGAAATTTTGGCTCTCCTTTGGGAGTCGGTCCATTATCCGCGCCATTAATTGCTTCGATTGATCCGGAACGCGTGCGTTAATTGTAATCCGATTTGTGTTCTCTTCTCTCCCCCATTTGCCCGGCGATGCTTCCGCAGCAAGCGCAAGCTAGACCTGCCCGGCCCTGCAAAGGTCACCGAGACGCCAAACGTCACGCACCCGAGTGCCGCGCTGGCCGGCAAGTCGGTCGTTCCGACGAAAATGCTGCACGACCTTTCGATCATCGTCGAGACAAACGACGGCGACGGCGACGGCGAGCTGGCGGAGGACGACGATGGGCTCGACTGCTCGGAGGTGCCGGTGCTGGAGGAGCACGACGTCGTCAGGTAGGTTTCCCGATGGCCAAGAATTTCGTTCGCCAGTTCGCCTGCCTACTATCAGCCCGAGGGTAAACTATTCGCTCGAGGAGCAATTTTCCAGTGCGAATCGATTCGGCCGCGGTGGCCGCCAGTCGGAACGGCGGTTCGCTTTGCTTGTGTTTTACCCGGCCACGTGTCTTATGCTGCACGCACGAGAAGGCCAAACATGGGCGGCCAAACAGTTCAGTTTGAGCTCGGCAATTGGCCGCCCCGTTCGCTTCAATGTAACGTCGTGTAAGGTCAGCCTCGCAGCCCCCTGTGCCTCCGAAGGCCCTACCCCCCCTCCCTCGGTGGTGACTCACATAACATGGGTTTGCTTTCACATAAAGTAACATTTTTTCGCTTCAGCTCCGGGGAGATCAAAACACATTTATCACACGTGGCGTTTCACGCGTCAAATGATCGATCGGACGGACATGCTCGTTGGTCCGTTTAGGTACCGTTTTTTCCACCGCCCTTCCCCAGTGGACCTTCCCTCGCAAAGTCAAGAACGAATGAGTTCCAACCAGACGTCCAGAAGTGACCGATGTTGTTTCATGCGCGGATTGAAATGTTCATTTAATGGTGATTTATTTCCAATAATTCGATTGACTCCACGATCGAGCCCGCAAGTAGCAGGGTTCGGTCGTGTTGAACGCGATGTGATTTACGGGCTCGCAAGCATAAGCATAATTGATTGCTGATCGTGTTTCCACCGCCGGACGCTGGAAGCAGAAGGATTGTAAAATAATGTTTCCCTAATTGATTGTAAAAGTGTGTGTTTGTGCGACTGGTGTTAATCACTCCAACACCTTGGCAATTGGAACGTTTTTCACTAGTCTGCCTCCCTGTTTTTAACCCCTTTACCTTTCCTTGTTTTTCCCCACCATTCCAGCGCCTGCGAGACAGCATCCGTTGCGTCCGACCTGACGCGTATGTACGTGAGCGACGAGGACGACAAACACGACATCGTGCCCCCGATACTCTAGAAAGGATATTCGGATGTCAATCATGGGCCGCTCATCCCCCCCAACCCTGGTGGCTGGCGCTGGCATTAAGGGGACCGTGGAATACGAAAAACAAATTTCCGCACATCAGCTTCGTCCATTCCCAGTTTGATGCTGTCGTTCTAAGTTAGAAACTACATCCAGAAACAACTTTTTACGTCGCATTTCCTCCACGCGAACTCGTCGCGATGGAAAAGTTCAGATCAAAAGGAAAGGATTCCCGTTTCACGAAATGCAATATGGTGAGATAGAAAGGAAGGATTTCATCCCATTCATCCAGTATTTTGCTTTGCGCGGCCTTGGTTGCACAACGCACATGTAATTTCCGATGTCATGTCAACCAAAAACCACTGGCAAAACTAGTGCAATTCCCACAGCGGGGAACACCCGGTGTCTGCATCGCTCGATGAAACTAGTCCTGTTCAAAACGGGATCGAAAACTCCGCTAGGAAATTGACGGCACGAACGTTGTATCTCACTGTAGAGATTTAGATAAGCCGAAACATTTACCGTTCCATTCCAAGAGTGGGTTAGCTAAGCTAAATTGTACTGCAAGAGTACAAAACTAATTAAAACATTTGGTCACTGTAACCTTTTAAATTGACCCCTGCTTTAGAGGTGCCATTAGATGGTACTCGATGGTGTCTGTTGTTCTCTTCACTGAGCACTAAAGAAACTATTTGAAACAAAAAAAAAAACAAAACAGGTGTATCTAAATGTTTAATGATGTTGCTCTCGATCGGCTGTTGAAACACAAAATTGGAAATTGCAACTGCGCCATCGGTTGCAGTCGGAAAGAGAAAACTAAATCGTTGACAGTGTAATGGTGTTGCAAAGGTTTACAGATTAAGGAAGCAAGTGGGCCACGGGAATAATGGGCGATGGTTATCGATTTAAGAATTTTATTCAATCCGTGTTTACACTGGGACACATTGTGTTACCCATTTTTAATGTGTCTCATCCGGCAAGCCGAAGGTGTACCGCAACGTGTAATGCTGGAAGGCTGTGCTGGGGAGGGAGGAATAGGAAAATTACAAAGACTGTAAGGAACGGGGAACCAATTAAAGTGCATTTTGAAAGTTTTCTTAAAAAACAAAAATTAATAAAAGTAAAAAACAGGTGCAGCAGAGACTGCAAAACTCGGATGGTTCGATTCATTCGCATGATGGATTTGGGAAAACAGTATAAGAGTTATATAAGTTTGCTAAAAGTCAGAACCGTCATCGGTGATAAGCATACAGGAAAATAAAGGATATATATGTTTCGAAACTTTTTCTCCTCGATCCTCCACACAGCCACGTTTTGGAAGCCGAACCGGTGAGCGGACACGCGTAAAAGCAAGTGGAAAACAACGAAAATTAATGAGATTGTTAGACGGGGCCAAGCCTCGTAATGGAAAAGGGATGAAGTCCGCTCCCGACTAACGCAGATGATGATGAGGCTGTCGAGTCAATGTTTGATAAGCTTACGAAACAAATCAATCACAATATGATGAAAATGTAGAGCTTTTCCTACTTCACGGAAGCAAGCAGCACGCTATCCTCTGGGAGGGTAGTGTGTGTTTTAAGATTATATACGATAAGTTACAAGCAAGAGAAACATAAATGTAGTTATTTGTGGAAGTGAACGCTGTATTTTACTACTACAATTCCGAAACTGTGCGATTGGGTAAGATTTTAAGTGTTTTATTCTTAAAATAATTTTCTCCAGCCTGTGTTCACGAGTGGAAATTACGTTCCGAGAGTTTCAAACGCTATCCAGCTTGAATGTGTTTACTCAACAAATATTTATGAGACCAACTGGGACGGTAAATAAATGTTTCCCAAGCATGTAATGTCTTGTTGCTACAAACTGTCGCCTCAAATCAGTGCCTGCCATCGTAAACGTGCGCCACCGACATGAAGGTTCAATATTTTCCGACCGCCTCAGAATGGAAGGAAGAAAAACGACATACACACAAACACACACACACACACACACACACACACACACACACACACACACACACACACACACACACACACACAATTGGCCCGGTAGTTCTCGAGAGTGTAAATATTGACCGAATGAAAGCCAACCGTACCTTCCCGACCGACGGACGTGGTCCGCTCTTTTTTATCTGATCCCAGCGCGACAAGTAATTTCTCCATCTTTCGCCACCATCGAAGACCACGGCCAGGCCCCTCGAGGGGGGAAGAATTTGTTTTCCTCGCCTACCTTGTTGGTAGACACTTTTTGCTTTTCCTTCTCCCTTACTCGATACCGAGCACTGGGGCAACATGTGTTCCAAGGTGGAACTTATTCGCCATTCGGGGTTTTCGGGGACTTGGCGACTCCGTGGCGAGAGTGTTACGGTTTTTTTCTTACCCCGGGAAAAGGGTCAGAGGGCTACGGTGGCCACGGTCTAATTGAAAAGTCGTGACCGTTCGGTGGTTCGATTCGTCGAAATGTCAACGTACATCTAAAATCGCATGCTAATGACCCTTGTGCAGTGGGTATCTGATATTGGGTGAACCGGGTGAACTGGAGTGACCCACGGTGGACACACGGTCTGGAAAAGAAGGGAAAAATCACACACAGCTTAATAACGAACCGGTGTTGCGAAATGGATAAATGGAAGTATCAGAACCCTAGCTCCGTTGAGGTTTCCCAAGAGTTTTTCTTCCGATGACACGATATAGCTGCAGGTGATGAGGGCATACAGCTGCGGGCCAACTAACGAGCGTCGCTGGCAATGCCGGCACCTAATCTCGGGTAAAAGCATCGAACGAATGTATTACGACATACGACACGCGAAACTCCTTCGGAAGGTAGTACTGGGTAACGCGAAGGTCTTGCACTATTTTCCTCTGGCACAATTTGAGGCGGAAAAATAGGTTACGGGAAGCCAATCAAGCCGTCCGTTAGATTTCGACGGCCGGACAAAATGAAGAACGAACCATCGAGTCCTTTACTCTTCTCACTCACCTCTTGTTGCCTTCGATTTTGTTTGTACTTTTACGATCGACTCGTTACCGTTTTGTGATAGCTGGCTCGTGTCGGGCGGGCAATTAACCGAAGATCAAGATCACATCCGATCGCTTTGCTTTCCCTTACCTCCGCCGTGTCCACCCCGTTTGCCACCGCTGGGTGATGCTTGTCGAATTGTTCGTGCATTATTTATGAAGCCGCTAAACCGCGTCAACCGGATTCGAACACACCGGGTGGTGTGGGGCGGATCGAATTCGGCAACCGGTTGCGCAATGGCGGACGCGCCACGGTGGCTCAGTTTGATCGATGCCTGCCAGCGGTTACGAGCGATTTGTGCAAAGAAAGCGCCCGGCCCGCCCCGTCCGGACGCTTGGACGGTGAACTTGAACTACACGGTCGTTGTGGTCCAGTTGGCCGGCGGGCACTTTCCGCCCGGCATGATCATCCTTCCAGTACGCCGGAGTGACACCGATTCCGGTAGTTACTTTGATGAGTTTTACCTTCTACTGCAAGAGAGAAGGAAAAAAAAAGGTGAAGTCAACGGTTGGGAAACCGAAAGCATAACGAGGTATGGGATTTTTAACACCCAAACCACCTGCTGCCCGGGGGTTTTCGGTGGAATGTTTTGGGAAAACTTGTCACCTCTGTGGGAACGGGATTTATTGGTCGCACCCTGAAGGGATTGACAAGACGAAAGGCGAAGGTCAGACGAGACACTTGTCCGCCATCGCCACGGAACCGTCGCAAGGTGTGGTGCCCACGTTCTGCGCCACATCGTGTGCGTATGGAAAACCGATCGCCTCCCCGCCGTCCAGCCAATTGGGTGCGCAATAATTAAGCAGAATAAATCAACGAACTTTCGCGAGCCACGACCAGACCAGGCGTCTTGGCGTCGGGGGATCGGTTGGCACGATCGCAAAAGACCCTTCTTGACGGACGCAACGATCGGGCGAAGTCACGGAGTGAATGCTGGCTGGGCTAATCATGGCCGGCCGTATGACTTCGTGTTGCACAACATCTGCCCTTACGAAGGACCGGACCCTAGGTGGTGCGTAAAAGGGTTTAGCCTTTGAAGCTCATTTTATTAATTCCCTCCGATAAGCTCGCGATCTCCTGCGTCGACTAATGTGCTTATTATCTCCGCGAGTCTGGCTCATAGCCGATGACTTTTAGACGAAATGTGATAAATACTAGCTCAACGTGAGTGAGAAAAAACACATCTATTACACTGGTTGAGTAAGTAAAAGTAAAAGAAACACAATGATAATAATAATAAACCAACCAAATGTATTCATTAAATCAAAGCCTACAGTTGAAGTAGCTTTTTTCACTGTTTGATGTTATTGTTACATGTTACTATTTTTATCAAATATTGTTTGAATCATCATTATATGTAATCCAATTTAAAGTTAAAGTCCCCAGAAAGAAAGAAAATAAAAAAATAGCAATATTAACCACTAGCTTACATTTACTATTTAAAATAAACGTTTTTTATTCTTATGTAATACCATCTTTATAGAACAACGCCTCCGAATTGTTACGCCGTTATGTTTCTTCGTTTTGAAAAATCATCATATGCAGTATGTATAATAATTAAGTAAAGTTTTAGATTTTAAAAAGATTTTTGTTAATATTGCTTAAAGCTTGAACAATCATTTTTTCAATATCACTTTCATCGCAGTTAAATTATAGTCACATACATGTTATTTGTAATTTATTCCATTAAGTTATTTACTAAACCATTTTCGATTTCTAGCTATTTAAAATGTATCGTCTTCTTGACGTAACGACCTCTTGCTCATGCCTGCCCATTAAGGGCTTACAAGAGTTTTTTTTCCTTTTTTGTACGTGGATAGTCGGTCCTCTTGTACATATATAATGTATGCTACTATTATTTTAACTTTCTAGTACCAAACAAACTTAGTAATTTTACACTTACGAAAAGATTCGATACAAGGAACTCAGGAAATACATTTAACCATCATTGAAGTGTGAAGTGAAAAATCATTCAATGTCCATATTATCAACATGAGAAACGTGAAATGGAAACAATTTTACTATGTTCCAGTAGAATACAATATTAAAACATTTGCATTGCAGCATAAAGGACTATAATCAAGTGACATCAACACAAACACATATTTGACGTTCGGTAAACCGCCATGTGCATCTGGGCATTGCTGGGGGAAACAAGAGTAATCGGACATTTAATCAATTACGGATCAAAGAGTATGCACAACACAACACAACGGATTAATCAGGCTCCCAACTCATCCACGTCGTTCGCATGAAATTGCAGTGCGTGTATTTTGAGGGATGAACAAAAACACTGACTACAAAAGTGAGCACCAAAAAAAAAGCACTCCCTCGCATCGTTTAATTACCGCCTATTTGCTTCCACTAATTACTAACCGGGCCGAAATGGGGATTGCATTGCCTCCATTCATATGCTCGTTGCGTAATTATGGCTCCATGTGTTCCTATCTCCGATGCTCCGAACGTTCATTTCTACGGGAATCCAGCGTATCCTTCGCTCAACGCTCGGTTTGGGGTTTTTAATTTCGTTTCGCGGAAAAGCAGCGGCAAACTAAAAACAAAACATACGCGTCAAAATAGTTCCAAAAGGTAAATTACCGTGAACGAGCAACGGATTGGGTTTTGGGGCGATGCAGATATGGATGCGAAGATTGGCAGATAGTGATCCAACCCCGACGTTCCGGTGGTCCGGGCCCATCCACCAGCCGCCTTCGGGCTTAGTTTAGATGTGGCTTCCGCGAGCCGTTGCCATACAGCTCGCGTTGGATACCGCGGAAACGCTTCAACTATCGCGCGCTTCTGGCGACCATTTCCATGACAAACCCTCTCGAAGTGGTTTTCGCTTTGAAGTTGTGACCTGGGCCATGGAAGTGATGCTCGCGCGTTTGGGTGGAACATAATTTCGCACTCCTCCGCGCGATGCCAGCTGGGTGTCTTCTGGAGTGCGCGCCCTAAGTGGGTTTTATTAAATGAAGCATTAAATTACACCGGTTAAGATGTCGCCATTGCCGATGCGTTTCTGGTAGCACTGGTTTGCATAAGCTCTGATGAAATAACCTTTTGACTTTAGGTAGTTGTTTGAGATTGTCGAGTGTTCTACTTTTCTACCAAACACACCTCCAGCTTGCTTGGATTCGATATCTGCATCAAACATGAACAAGGGGATGCTTTCCACTGGATTTCACAAGCACCAAAGCAGGCCATCCGACAAAGGCATGCCATTGAAGAACCTCAACTTTGTGAGTCCTTCGTCAAAGCAATCACTACTCGCACCTGATGATGTTTTCGAGTCCCCCGTCCACCCGCCTCAGCCGAACTAAAGTTGAAAATCGTGTTCACCGGTCCGCACGAACCCGTGTGTAGGTGTTGACATAAAGGGGCGGCTCGCAAGGGCTGCAGCTGGAAGTGGCAACATTTCAACAACATCGCACATCACACGGCTTCCGTTGAGCTGCCTGTAATGCCATTTCCTCCGAACCGGAGAGCCCTTCGCCAAGCTGCCGACAATTAGGTTGGCAGACAAATTAATAATTTATCAACGTTTTCCCTCCAACGATCGGGGCGGATGTTTCAGGTTTTCTTTGGAAATAATCCCTTTCCAATCGGCGCACCTCATGGAAGCTGGAAGTTTTTTGTTCCGAACAAACACACACACATACACACAAAACCATTCCCGCTGACACCTCAACTCAAAAGTCACTTTTTTGCCCGATTCGTGATGAATTTCCCGTGATGAAATGACACCTTAGGGCAGGGGTCGGCACACGATTTCCAAAAAAGGGCCAGATGATTAAAGAGAAATCGAAAGCGCGGCCCGGATACCTTAAGCAATTATTTATTTTTTTTCAAAGTAGTCCTAAACCCTTTTGAGTAGAATATCAACTTTCTAAATAGCAAAGTGATAAAAGCTAAAATAACAATGATATAAGCTAAAATATTTGGCACGATCGTTCTCAAATTTCCTGGTGTCGTGAGTTTCGTCAGAAATCCGACGGCAATATCTCGTTTACTTTGCATCTAGAATAGCTACATTCAAGGAATACTATTTCAATACCAATACGAACTAAAATAAGGCTCGCAATATTGGAAACTTATCGAAGTTGAGCTATTTTTGTTACTCAGAGAGTACGCCAGTTAAACTTCGCGCTTTGCATAGCTTCAGGTGCTTAATGTGAACCAGTAGGAAGAGGAGAATCTAGCCCGGGGCCTCATTTACTCTTTTACCGAAAAAGCCTAACAAAAAGTATAAGAGAATTCCACCTGTTGTTGAGCAACTCGTTGAACACTTTTAATCTTCATTTTGGTTTCAAAAACAAACCTGACAAACCGATAAGAATTAAGATGGATTTTTTGTATGAAGCACTAAAATTTTATTGCGGGCTGGATAAAATCAATTAGCTGGACTTGGCGACCCCTGCTCTAGGGAGCGAAAAATGCCATTCACCGGAGGCGGTCTAGATCGTGCCAAAACCGTCGTTCCCCAAGCAATGGCGCGATGCGATCGAATATTGTTATTAATGCAAAATTGAAAATTGGCGATGTTTTTCTTCGTCGAAAGGTGGCGTTAAGGCAAAACGGTGGATACAGCCGCGTGTTCGCGCGTCGAGTCTCGGCTCGATGCCGTCGACGCCCACAACGCGTTGTTCCCGAAGGCGACGGAAAACAAATAACCCAAACACAGGCCAAACGAACCGTGACGCGGCGCTTGAAAGCTTTTCTAAGGGCCGCCATTTGAAGGATGCTTTAAGAGAAGAGTGTCGAGGAAAAATCAGCGGCTAAGCTAAAGGGTGGAGAAATGTAAATTTGTCTTTGCATAAAACTTTCCCACTCCTTTTTTTCCTAGTTACTGTAGAGTAAATACTTTCTCGTATGCGTTCCGGGCAAACATTTATTTTCATGTAAAACAATTCCCTTACGCGATTTGTACGCTTTAGGCACAGCGGATGTTGCCCGAGCCATCGTTGAAGCCTTCTAACAACATCCTGCCCTCGTGGACATGCTGATGCCCACGTGGGTGGAAAACAAATATCCTTGCCTTTGCCGAAATCTCCCGAGTTTAGCAAAGTGAACCTCTTTCGCCCTTCCGGTGTGTGTTCGGTTTGAGAAAGGATCATCAAATTGATAGATTAAACTAACGCAGCGGGTGTCCCGGTTCTGGGAAGGATGGGAATGCCTAAAACGATGAAAACTTGCTGAAGTACTCAAATAAGAGACACGACGGAAGGGAAAGACAAGCGCGTACAGCGAAGGGAAAGACAAATGCTAAGACACGCGTAAAGGCGTAAATCCTTCTGCCAGCATTTGTATCGATGGAAATAGATTCAAAAACAGCTAAGCTGAAAGCGTTCGGAGTGTTAAGGCATGCAACAGTGGCTTAGCGCACGCAACAAACCCACCTCGAAAGGGCGTTGTCTTTTGGTGGAGAGACTCGGTAAAAAAATGATACTACATGGTGCTGACACTGTTGAATGTTTTTCCCATTTTAAATCTCTTTCCCTCCGACGACAAACACGTGTTCGTTGGCGGTTTTGGTCTTTTCTCATTGTCCACCCATAAACGGCCAGCCCGTCGATAGGCGTTTAAGGGATCGAACAAATTTGCCTAGCACCGTTCACAAACGCGCGCACGTGTCCAGCGCTGGCCCTTCAGCGCCATGTTTGGGAAAAGGTGGCTGATGGAGGCTCAAAAATACAGAATACAGCAACACCCCTTTGGTAAGATGTTGTCGCTCCCGTTTGCAACCGTCGTCGATCATCGTTGGCGTTCGGCGTCGACCTCCAAACAACCCCGAACAATAGGGATTGAGAAGGGTGGCCCTTGCACTAACCGGAGCGGTAATTGACGGTGCAGCCTTGAGAGTTCATAATTTCTTTCTAATTCCCTTTTCCGATGCCTTGAGCTTCGCCCTCCGAGCACGCCCTTTGGCCCTTTGGCCCCTTTGGTCCGAAATCGGGTGATCCATCGGGTGTCGTTAGTTAGTTCAGCTCTGTTTTTTTCTGTTGCTCTCCATTTCTCATACACAGATCGTTACACATATGGAACGCGAGTTTGAAGGGACGCCGCACTGGAACAGTATCCGCACCGAGTGGCCCTACTTCGGATGACGGCGACGTAAAAGGTCACCGTGCATGACGCGGTGCTTAACTTAAGACCCTTTTACCGCCCTAGGGGCCATCAAAGAAGGATGCGGGAGGGGGGGGGGGGGGAAGGGCGATGGGTGCATGCATGATGCAGCAAATGGGTGGATGTGACCAAAACAACCCCGTGCTAAACAAAACATAATCCAACAGAAGAGACGCTAGACGCTGAAACAAAAACCACGTTCGTTGGAGGGAAAGAAAACGCAACTAGAAAAAAAAAACTGGTCCACACCATCCCTGCCCAAAAGCGATTGGCCGACTTCGACTATGAATCGATCTCGACTGTGTCGTTTTTCCCACCGATCTCGGAGGCTCTTTGGAGACGCTTTCATTCGTGGTCCGTCGTCGTACTGGCCAAATTAGATTGTCGGATGGAGCCGACCCAAACGCATTCCCTTTCGTCTGGTAGAATTGTTTTGGAAAAACCCCCGTCGACGACGACGAGGCGCTACTGAAAAAGTCAAGAAATAAATACACCCATCTTAGTGTGGCTCCTCCCTACCTTGAAGCCATCAAGGAGACGCGCAACCTAAGCCGTCCGAGCCGGCCTGTCCTGTCGCCGGTGGATTCATCGGAGCAATAAATTCTTCATACCATGATCGGATGCTGCTACTACCTGCCCCCTATTGCCCCACTCCCCCTCCCCTTTGGCTTTGGCGCCCTCCGGCTAAGTGCGGTAGTCGTTGCAGGGAACGGTCCGGGGTTTTTTTTATTGCCTTTTACGCGACCAAACTAGACGAGCTGCGGTCGCTTCCAACCGGAGGGCGTTTGTTCATGAGCGGAGGAGAGCGGAGGGGTGAGCCTCAGCAAAGCGAGCAATCGCTAAGCCATGAAATTGTTCCCATCAAAGGTCCATTTAACACCGTTATGGGTAGGATTTTTCTTGGCATTATGGAGCATTTGAGATGTAAGAATTAAGGAATTATAGATTTGAATTAATTACACATTGTACATCACGTTTCTACGGCATCGTTCAAGTCATGTTAAATCTAAAAGTTATGTAACATGAATGAAACAATTTAAAGCAGATGGGATCAAGTTGAAAATAACCTGACATACACGTTGTTCGGAAGCTTAGTGACTTTTGCATTACATTTGATATATTTAAAATTTGTTGATCCAAACAAAAACTTTTTTGGGTCAGACTTGGCAAACAATATATGACCTCAAAAGTATGTTACTACAGTAAAATAACTAAATAAAAATAAATAGAGACTTACGCAGTTTTACAATAGCTGCCAAGTTCATTTACATTGTCACAAAAGAGACATCTTACGAATCACATCGACATCAAATAAACAAAAATAATTTTTAATCTATTTTAATATGATCTAAACTTAGTCTTTACTAACCATTTTATCGGTCATATTACTTTATTTATACCTGAACTCAATGAATTAAATATTTGTCACCTAGAAAATTTACAATTTCAACCTAAATGATGAACACTTTTCATTTTCTCATGTTTTTCTACAAATGATCTCTCAGTATTGTGTATATGATTGCATATAGACGTTGTTGTTCTCAATTATCAACCATCAACCATCAAAATAACTAATGATAATTCCAGTTATTATTACTAATTACTAATGTACCGTTTACAGTCTTTCTGTTGAAGTTGCATAAATTACTTTAAAAATTTCAACACCGATTAGACACTATCAAACTAAATCATCTTATAAATATCGCAACTTCTACGGCTTTCTAATTATTTCATGGAGATTTCATTAAGCCCCAACTTCAATTAGAAACACACTCCTTCTCCGGTCTCCACCAGAACGGTTTTATTACTTACCACCCACCTTTGTTTTTCTCCTCGGAACGCTCGCATGCTGGCTATCTTTTTGGCACGAACAATTGTTTGCCGCGGTTTGGATAACATTTACAATGGCCGTTATGAAGAAACAGAAGAAGAAGAAGAAAAAAAATGGCACACAAGACCACCGGCCGGCGGTAATTGACCTGGCCCCGCCAGAGCTAAAGCAACCGACTTGCGGCGGGCGAAAGGATTTTGTCTTCCCGCAGACGCCATGGCACCATCGCCGCCCGTCGAAACGGATGACCTTTGCGCCGCCCGCGATAGTGCTGGTTGTGCCAAAAAACCAAAAGAAAAATAACAGATGGTGACATCTGGTCAAGGGACCCACCACACCGGCGGCGACTCTAATGTCGTTCGAAAATGGCTCAAAAATCAATTCGATCTAATCCGCAACCGACCTCACCGCCAGTGCCAATTTTCGGTAGTTAATTTAACCGTTTCCTTTTTTCTTGACGTGTGTGTGTGGCGTTGTGGGTTGCAAAACTTTTAATTGTGTTTTATTTTACTTTTTGTTTTGCGAGCGTTCTGTTGCGAGTTTTACTGGACCGACGAACCCGGCCGACGATAGTTTGTTTGCTTTGGGTACGTCTAATGTCAATGGCAATGGTTTGGCTTTTAATTGGAACTGCTCATGTGGCATATGTGCCCAAGAAGAAAATGAGACAAGTGAGAAAATATTTGCATACCTTTTTTTTGCGGAAAGAAAGGGCTGCAGAAAAACCCCCGGTGCGTGGGACTCGTTTAATATATTCATCGAGTTTTTCAACAAAGTATGTGAGTGTTACTTTGTTTAGGAACAGGAGTCGAAAAAGGGACGCGGGGCTATGCCCCGTGGGACGATGTAGGTTGATGAAGCTCGGATGAATGGTGCTGAAATAAGAAATAACAATCTAACGATGTTGTGCTTCCATTGACCCGTATCGGAGAATAATTTAATTTTCGTCCGTCTGAGCAAAGATACCGACACTTCTTAATGTGTATGGAGATTACAAGTTCTTCCTGGAAACGACATTAGCAACAGAATTATCACGTGCGAGTGATCAAACCCTGACCCGACCCCAAACATTCCCATGCGCACCCGCACTCATCCCAACGTATGGTGCATTTTTCGAATACCGCAACCGAATTGCTTTCTGCTCACCTTGGAGAGATTGTTTCCACCTGCCGGCCCACGACCTAGCGACGCAATGCACGTGTCAAAGGCATCCGACCGTGACAGAAAAGCATCCCTCCCGCCTTCGATCCCCCTATCAACCGCGTTTTTTTCTCACCTCACCTTTGGCGCGGAAAGTCATCGCGCTCCACAAAGGGAGAAGATGGTCGGCAAGTCAGAGGCAGCCAATGTCGAAGCCATTTTTTCTCACGCCGGGCTTGGATTGGGTGTCTTTTACCCCCGTGGTTGTCGCTGTAGATTATTTCTGCTGCACCCAAACCTTCACAGGGCTGGGCTGGGGAAGCCGTCCGTTCGGGTCGAATTAGTCCATCAGGGTGGCGATCGGTTGGCGATGGTAATCGTCCCCTTGGCCACGCGAGGCGCGGAGCGGGGTTGCAATAAATCTATCGCGGAGTATTTAAAACTGGAGCTGACTTTTTTATCGCCTCTGCTGGGGTGGCCGTTAAAGAGGACCATTATTCAGTAGCGTTGCGACTAGGGTTAGGCTTGACGCTTTCCCAACCGATAATAGTGTGAGGGGAAAAGCTTTGACCGTTGCTGATCCTTAACATTAGCGGTAGAATGTGTTCAGTACACAAACACACGAAATACCCATTCTTTTCCATTAAAATGGAGCTTAATTTAATCGCCAAATTGAATATTATTTTCCAACCGCCGACTGATTTTATTAGCCACGGGAGCTAATGGGCCCGATGAGGCAGATCGAAGGTAATTGCAAGGAAGCACGACCTTTACAGCCGATCGTGCCCGTTCGATCGGCGTTTTGTAATCCCGAAAATCATAGAAAAAAACGGGCACGAAAGAAAATTCTGCTGGTCGTACCGAAAAAGAAGCGGATGGAGTGGGAAAGAGGGCAGGGGAGGGGGAGCAGCAATTCAATAATCATAATCATCATTTGTCGTTCCCGGAGCGCCGGCCGCACGACGCCCGGTTCCAGCGGGAATCGCGATCGCTCGAACGGCGAAAACCGATCAGAAGGGCGGGCGTTTATAGTTGTTGTTTGGTGTGTTCCTTTTTTTCATTGCAATAATAATAATAGCCATACAATGCCCGCGCCGAAAGGTCTGTCCGTCGAATTGGCGTGCGAAAGAAAAGTGGGCGAGAGTGAAAAATAAAGCACAAAACCAAAAGAGTGACCGCCTTGCGAGCGATCGATGAATGAAAGACTTCAACGAGGCACGGGTCCGGGCAAGCGACGAACCCGCGTAAAAAAACAGCTGACGAGTGGATCGCGGGGTTTTTGGCGGGCGTCTGTGCTGGGCCAACGAAGAACTCTTGTGCGCGCTCGCAGCAGCCGAACCCGAGCCGATCGTGGTGCCCGATCGTGTCGCCGGTCGTGATCATGCCGGGTTCGCGGGCGCGCGCGCGCTCTCGAAAGTGCAAGTCTTCTCAGCCAAGCGGGCAGGTGGCCCCCATTGGGGTGGCGCTAAAGGAGAAAAAGAAGAGGAAAAACAAGAAACACCGAACAGTTACCGACAGAGCAAATAAAACAAAAGTCACTGCTGGACTCACGCCCTCTCCTCCCCGTCAGCGTTCGGCACACCAGATCCTGCGCGCGCCAGACACGATCTTCGTTCGATTCGATCCTCCGAAAAGGAGTAGGGGGCACCATGGGCTTCTCAGAGGTAAAGCTCAAAATGTGAAGCACCGAACGGGCGGGGATGGGAGGCAGTGGACTAAATGCCGAGCGGTTTAACTATTATAAAGTGAACTTGTTTCGGTCGGATGTTTTCAGTGCAAATTTGTACGTCTAGCCTTTAGTGCGGGCTCGAACTCGCGCGCGCAGTCTGGACTGAAGCTGTTTGCTGGCTTGGATGTAGAGTGCGAGACGCTCGTGCAGATGCCCGTGAGAACGTGCGTGAAACCGGCGGTGGCATCCGGCAAGTGCGAACCTAAAATTGGCTGATTTTTTGGCGAATGGTTTCGTAACTGCATAACGCGTGTGTGTGCTCTCAAGTGAAGACAATTGTGTATACACGCTGGTAATGGACGGAAGTACGGTTCAAACCGATGCTGACTGACCAGTGAACCAATTCTGTGCCAGATCTGTGCCTGAACTTTGCTTCGGAAACCGCTTCGGAAAGAAAAATTACCCCACAAAGGTCGTGTTGAAAAGCAAACAAGAAGCTTAAGATCGGTGTCTTGTGTGTCCTCACGAAGAACTTGTCAGCTGCACTGCCGTCTGCCCTACCTGCCTCGTCGGTTCTACTCTACATCTTCCCCTGCTGCCCGCTACCGTTCGGCTCGAACGTCTCCTCACCACAAGCTCCAAGATCATCTCGCTAGGCTTTTCATAATGGTAATTCCAACCGTTGAAGAAGACGAACCCAGCAAAAAAAAAGTTACAATAACACCACCTCAAGACGAGCCATGTCGGTGTTATAAAATGTTCAATCGCACCTTTAGCGTTGATGCGGTTGCTGACAGGCGAGCTTGAGATGCCGCTCCGCTTCGGGCACTACAAATAGCATAATGGGAATCATATAAAGCTATCGCGCGAACATGATCAGCGTCGATCAAGCGACGAACGGCCATAAATCATGGGCCGTTCTGCGATGGGCCGAAGGAACATTGTCGGCAGTTCGCCACAATTCTCCCACGGGTCATGTCCTCCGAGCAGCCCTTACGTTGCCTCGTGACTCAGGGGTAGGGCTCGTGGTTATTATTAATCCGATATATTATTGAGCGAGTCAGACAGCCGAGTGTCCCTGCTTTCGGTAAACGTGGTACGTGTCAGGATTTTATCTACCATTGCACCGGGACCATAATGAAGTGTCACTGCTGCGGTTCTGGGCTCCCCCGAAGCGAAGAGTGGGTGGTGCTGTAATTTGATGTTGCACGAACCCATTTCGGGGCTTATGCTTCACGTGTGCGAGGGTGCGTGTTTATATGGATGCATCGGATCCGACCAATCTTCGGGTCGTACCTTCGAGGTTCGGTTACTATAGAATGCCCGTAGAACCGAGTCGATGCAGCAGCCGCAAAGCAAACGGACGCAAATAGAACTGGGGGTGAAAGGCAAATTGGTCCAATGGAAAAGATGCAAAGATACAATTGCAGGGCCACAGGGCGAGTGTTAATGCTGTTCCAATTTAGCTTCGTCTAACGATGGCGCGCGTATCTTGATCCGGTGATGCAGCAAAGGGATAAATAAATAGGGCCGCTCTTCGCTACCACGTGTTTCCAGCCGTTGGCCCTTTGGGTCACGCCGTGGCCTGATGGAGGTGAAAGATAAATTAAAATGTAAAATTAGTTTCATCTAATTTTGGAATAGTTATTGCAACATATTCAATTTCGGCGAGGGGATTTAATGCCAGCATTAAATAGTTTCTTTTTTAAATAACACAACATTATTCACGGTAGAACTAGGTACCGGACGGATTTAGAAAGGTCCGGTACCTGCCATCCGAAGTCACGCAATATGTTGTTGGGTTTTTCCCTTCTTTAGACTCGAGGACATTTAAATAAAATGCCCATTTCACATGAGTAATAGCATTACATCCAATGTGTGGAATCCAAAACATCCTTAAAATAAACTCCAAAAACTAGTTTAAAAAATCTAGATCTTAGTTATCATACATGAAAAATACCAGTTAAACGGGTCCATATTCCAAAAGTAAAAATGAAATATTTTTCTAAAAACTAACAAGGCTTTTTAAGAATCAAAAACTGGTTCGAAACATATTGCTTGAATTATGTCTTATGCCCGAGTACCGAGAAATAAAGGGCATGGTTCCAAACACATACATTCTAGTTAGAGGCCCCAAAAAATGCAATGCAATTTATTATATCAAAACTTGTTACATTTTAATTTAGATAAAACCACACATTTTTAAGGTATCAAATTTAGATTAAATCACAATTTTCCTTAACGTTATTCCATTGAAAAGATTTCATTGCTAAAAGCCTGGTTTTCAAAGCTTTATTTCATGCGAAACAATCAAACATGTTAACAGAGAATCATTTTCCTCGTATATCTTTTTCGGCGAACCAAATTGACGACTAATTCTTTTGTTTTGCTTTTTAATTCGATATTTTTATAGTCGGATTAAAGTTGATAATCGTGAAATATTTGAAAAAGAAAAAAGTAAAAACAATGTTAAGTAATATTACTTCATTGGGAAATGTGCAGGATATTACTTTTGATAATTCATGTCCATTATCCTTGAACTGTTCTGAGAATGTTTCTCATCTTTAGTAAAATCTTTACACAGATCTCTTTAAAAACACGGCACCTTCTCTGCATCAAAATCACAATTCAGATAAGCGTTCTCACAATTTCATATTCTTCACAAAAAATTTCAAAAAGTTCACAAACTAATTACGCATTTGATAAAGCAATCAACTTAGTCTCAAAATAATCAAAATAATTCATACGTTAAAATTTGAAAAAAGAGGCCAAAAGGACGGGGTTCTTGCAAGCTCGGGGCCTCAAGCAGCTGTTTTGTTTGCTTACCCTATGGTCCGCCCCTGATAGAGTGGAAATTAGAGGAATATTTTCCCAAAGCTCAGTTTATCTAACATGTTATTTAAAAAAAACCCAGAATAATGTGAAACATAATGAAACAAATTAACAAAACATCGTTCTCATCAACCACGCCAGTTCCTAGAAACTACTAAATTTCAATGATTGATTTCAAATTGTTGCACGATTCGATTCGAGGAAATCGTTATAATCAAAATACGTTGAGAGTGATTCACGGCGGGCAGAAACACTCCACTTTAAACCGCATAATTTATTCACCTTCTTCCCGGAACAACATCCAATTTTCATCTTCCTTTGAGGTGGTAGGAGTTTACCGTGAGGATTCGTAGGCTCCTTTCCGGGCATCACACAACATACTACCGGAAGTGCGAATGTATGTGTGTATGCTAATCATGTCAGAGGGCTGTCAACATGCATCGATCACACCAGCAAACATCGGCTGGCAACACATTCAGTGCCAAGTGTTTGCTCCGTCCGTTAATAAGTCATTCGACGACGATGACGACTGGAGCATCGCTTCGGGGGTCGTTTTGCCTTTCCTTGAGTGTTTCCGTTGGCGTTCGAATCTTTCCATTTCCAATCGCAGCACGACACGGGAGACGATGTTGCCACTTGCGTTCGGAACGTGTTTTTCACCCGTCCTATCGAAACGTGCGAGCGAATGATGGCTGGTCGTCGATAAATCACCCCGCAGTCCAATTCGGCGGCACATCCGAAATGTGTAAATACTGCCCCCCCTTGGCCGCTGAAGGTGAAGGTGTCGAAAGAAGGAGAGAGTGCCATTTTTTGTGCCTTTCGGCATATGGCCACTGGCAGTGACATTGGTGTCGCTGGAGCGTAACCGAATGCAAGCAGGTGATAAACGTAAGACCGATGGTTTGAAGCGAACGGATGTTGACAAGGAAATTTACAGTCCATACTTTGTACGTGTTGGCATCTGCGAGATTCGTTTGATGAGGGGGGACAGACCTCAGGAATTCGTTTTGAAGGATGCATCGATGAGTTTTTGAGAGCAATAAACATAAACTCTAACGGCAAGAAAATGCCACGGACAACATTGAACCACTATGTGTCACGAATCAGTAGGACAATTTGCCAATTTTGTTCATGCTTTGGTGTTTTTTTCCAGTGGTTGAAACGGTTCAATGTTATGGATGACCATGATGACTGGATACATTAATTATTTAATAAGCATTCCATGCTTCAAATCGCATGCATAACCCCATGGAATGTCGTTGGATTAAAAACGGCAAAAGAAGAGTGCTTGTGAGTGTGGTTAGCTTAATAATTGGTAATTAAATTTGATGCCTCAATGACCCAAAAACCATGAACCCCTCCGCTGGTTTGCGCTTTAATTCCCAACCAAGTAGAAATTACGGCAAAAGCATAAAACTTCGTTTAAAAAATCCAACCATCACCCATCCCTGGCGTCGTCCGGTCGGTTGCATCTAATTTATCGCGTTGGCATCCACTTGAGGGATTGCGGTCAATCGCCGGCGGGAGATAACGAGACACCAGTGGAGCATAAACAACGAAACGAAACAAACGAATTTGATTCGAATCAGTAAACAAGTATCGATGAATCGGAGATCATCGATAGCTCCGTCGTGGTCGCCTCTGGCAAATTACGCTCCAGTGCTGCTCGAAAATGAAGCCTTGGGTTCGCGTCCCCAGCATCGGGAGGGAAGGAGTCGATAAAAATCCCTTCACAACTGCACTGGAAGGGCTCGTGGCCCTTTAGGGTATTGATTATTTTTATCGTTTCGTTCACCAAACGACGAGAGCACGTCGGTTTACTCCATCCGTTTGGTGCGGTGGATTAAATTACATTGTATCATTATCGTTTGGGGTAGGGGAAGGGCGGCATTTTAAACGTCTCTTCAACGGGTCACTTTTGCTGCATCGAACGATTTATTTACCAAAGCTTACCGTTTAAAGTGTTGGCTGGCAATCGTTGAGTAACGAGCTGATAATAGGCTCCAATCAGTACGACGGGCTGATTTTCGATGGCGCTATGGATAAATAAATACCCATCGGCCAGTTTGTAAATATTGAAACGGTTACGTTAAAGTAAAATTATTAAAATGTGTCAATAATAATAATCCCGCACCGTATAGAACGTTTACAATGTTTGCTCGCACGAATTGTGATTGATTAGTATTCCCCGTGCGAATTACACAACGCATGGCCTCGATCCAAACCTTGGCCATTTCGATTGAATTGCGAGGAAAAACAAATAAAATACCATTAGGTTTATATGTGTCCCGGCCCCGTGCCCTGCGGACATTTCTAGTTCCAACAAGTAGGGTTGTTTTATTTTAACGCACGCAGATCTACCACGCGCCGCCATCGAGCGAAATCCGAGATACGGGAGAGAAGGTTGGCTCGTGCATATATGTGTTACCATCACGTAACCTTACACCGTTCGGCGGTACATTCATCACCGGCACGCATGGGCATGGGTGTCCTGGCCGGCAGGGAAACTCCCAGGAGGTGATTTACGTGACACATTTCCCACCGCGTGCCGGGGTCTCGGTCGGTTCGGTTTTCACGCACGGAGGACAATTTATTAAAATCGACCGACGCCAAGACCAGAGTGCAGAGGACAGAGTGCAGCGTTGTGTACGGTCAGTTTGCGTCAGCTGCATGCATTTCACCTCAAGAAAGCCGCCACGAAAGCCGAAACCGGAGCGAATGGCGGTGATTTTGCTGACCCGCAGGGAGTGGCCGGCCGTGCGTTAAGCAAACAGCTTTGGAAGCGAGAGAAGAAAAGAAACCGTCTACCGAGACGGCGCTGAACCGGCAGGTTGGACCGGAGCGACAAGCAAACCGGCTCGCTAGGCTGATTAACCCGTCCGACGTTGATCGGCGGTCATCGGTCTCGCTGTCCGCTGTCGTAAGAACATTAAAACCGACGGCAACGACGGCGACGACGCGCTGACATAAGCCCGGCCATGTCAACCCATGGGCCGGTTCACCGCAGGCGTGAAAAGGTTCTTCGCGTCCGAAAACCACCCAAACGGGGCGGAGGTCGTCCTTATATGCTCGCGCCCGGCCAATGAATCTGCAGATTCCGATACGATCGGGCGTCCACCGCGACGGGGGTCGCACTTTCGCCCGGGAAAACAGGAGGATCGACGGGAGGGCCGCGTGCGTACCGATAAATTGAATTACGTTACGCAACGACGGGCCCAAGCGCGCACGCGTCTCGATCGGGCCGACCCAGTTCGAGCGAGGCTCCCGGGGGCCCGGGCTGGACGCCCAAGCGCTCACCTGAATCACTCACCGCGCGGCTGGGGCCTGGTCACCGCGGGCACTGGGTCAGTGTGGAGTAGAAAGGGCCACAAAACCAGAAAGGAGCCCGAAAGGGGAGGGGAGAGAGAGAAAAGTTTACAGAAAACCGGGCACCATCCCTCAGGCCTTCGGGGTTTGCTGCTGATGAACGGAAAAGGGAAGGGAGAGGCCCGAGAACGAGGGGCAACTTGATCGACTAGACGCCACGGAACCAGTATTTCTGGACCGCGGACTGTTGATGAATGAAAGTGGTCCAATTGTGCTGCCGTTCGGATAATCGGACGGTAAAACCGATCGTTTACGCGCCGGATTGAAGGCATCTCCTTTGAAGTACCGTATGTTGCCAATTATAGTGGGCAACTTTTGTACCCAGAAAATGGCTTTGACTGGTAGTGAGCTCACTGTCTTCGTCTCAATCGTTCAACCTTCCATTTCACTTAAATGGCTTGTGTCATTTAATATCTCTGATGCCAGTTAATAATTGAAGATCTAGAGAATACTTTGTAGTATACATAGATAGGAAAACACGTTGCCTATTTGAGCAACTGGAAACAAGATACAAAAGTATCACATTGGAATAAAACGTGCTAAAAGCGGCTAGAAGACAAACATTGAAATTAAATGTACAGATCAGAAAAATGTTAAAAAATGACGACTTTTAAGCGGAGTGATCTTTGGAAATGTTTCCATTGTTTCTCGAAAAAAACCAGCAAAAAATGAAAAACGTAATTTGACATGCACTTTTAATTCTAAAACAAACATTGTTTATGTTTGATTTATATTACGCCGTTTAAGAGTTATTCAAAAATAAATTATACATTGGTATTCGCGACTACGAGAAGAATGTTTTACAAAAATAAGCTTAAAGCCAGATGCTTTTCTTTTATTCTACAGATACAAGAAAACTTCATTGAACACTAGGCTTTTGCAAATAAACGGTCCCATATCAAACACATTGTTGATGTCAAATTTTAAAGCGGATAAAGCACATAAGTACAGAGAGAAAACCTATGGCTGATTAATGTTATTGTGATTAATCAAATCCAAATGAATTTCTTGTTGAATTTGAGGGACCAACTTATCTTGCAATTCTACTTCACTCCTTAACTATTTTTTTTCCTACCTCTGCAACATTGGTGCGAACAGTTGCGTGCTCGCTATAATCCGACAAATAAGGTACATTCGTGGACCAACGTTTGTAATTGCACGAAAAACAAAAACCGAAAACCTGCAATTCAAAACGGATGATGCTAATCGAGGTTTTGTGAGACGGTTAATTTTTTTTTTTTTTCATCGTCTCCTCCCATGGGTCACGTTTTCCCACACCGCTTCCTCCGTGCCCACCGATTCACGCGTCGGGAAACGCATCAAACGCGCACAGGTGCGCACGCGGTAGCATCGAAAAAAATTCCCCTTCGGCCGCATGTCAAATGTGCGAATCTAAATGTTTTCCCGTCAGCTTAATTATCCCTCCCCCGAGGGAAGACAAGGAGAATGATCATGTGTGTGTGTGTGTTCCCATCGACCGGGAAAGGATTCGCCAAAGTGACAGAAGTCGTGCGTGCGTGCTTCTTTACGTGCTTCGGTGGCTACTGTTTTTTCGACACAACCCTTAATTGGTGCCCAGAAGCCAATCATCCGAAAAGCGTGAGTTGGGGTCAGTTCGGCCGGTGAATGGACATATTCTGCACCCCGTCCGAGATTCCCACTTCGAGTGGTCAGCATCCAGCGCGGTGTGAGAGTGTGGAGTCAACCTACAGCCGACTACGGGCTCTAAACGAAACGAAAGTAAAACTCCGCGCTTAACGGAGCGTGTGTTGAAATAGTCAATCAAAGTTAATCACATCGACGACGGGCATCAGAGCCCGGGGCACGCAATTTTTGCACGCGACAACGCGGTTTCGTTTTGGTTCAACCAAAGAGACAGAGACAAAGAGACAAAGAGACAGAGAGAGCGGCCGATCCTCCGGCGGGCTTAACGAGGGATTAGGGAGCATAATTGAAATTGGGCCAGATTTGCGGCGCTAAATGGAACCGCGCGTCCCAGGGGGTCCTTGCCGTAAAATTTTGCAAATTTGTGACCAATTCGAATCGCACCTCGTCGGATTGGGCAACAGCTCAACATTTGGAGGTACTATTTCGGCCCAATGCCACTTTGAAGCGCGGAAAATATGGCGTTAATGGCCAAGAATTGGTTGGGCAAACTTGACATCATTTAAATGGAACCAATTTAAAGGTTCACTTGTTTCTATGGCGCGCTGTTAGTGAAAATATTATTTCAAATTTCACACTAATGTAGATTGATTTGTAATCCGCAAGCCTGTGCCAATTTCTGAACTAATAATTTAGAGTCATTTGGTTTTATGGATCCATTCAAAGGCAGTTGTGCAAAAAACTCCAGACGATGCCAAAGGAAGTCAACGTTGCTGCAAGAGCTTTCGAAACCGCCGGATGAATGAATGGAACCATAAATGACACTTGACTTCACATTAGAGCCCCATAACTTGCCCACCCGAGGGAAGATAATGTGGCACAGATGATATCCACTCCGTAGGCATCGATTTCGACCGAATCCCCGACCGTCACGTACGTTGCTAGCGGAATTCCATGGCGCTCATATCGCACCCATCGACGGGGTTTTTTGGGTGCCGCCGGGTCACTATCAGGAACCGATGTATCGCTTCCATTTAACAATCATCTCATTAGACGTAATTGCAGTGGCAAGAAGTGCAAACGGCAGCAAACATGCCCATCGCCCGTCGTCGTGATTTACCATCCCCGGCCCCGAGTAGACGGACGGATCGGATGAAAAGTCAAGTGCACGTACGTCGAAGGCGCACCCCGCGATCCGCCGGGGAATCCACAATGGAATCTCTTCATAGATTCCGGCCCGATGTGTCGGAACGGCCGCAAATGAAGATGTGAAACGTTCGCTCGATGGCGCTCGAATGCCGACATGCGATCGGATGATGCGATATTTGATCTCAGAAATCAACCGATGTTGATGATGACGGTACCCACCGGAGACCGATGAAATCCGTGGAAATCGTTGCGATGGTTTCCGATTTTCCATGCCATTGGGGAGGCACGTTCGCGTTTGGCTTCGGTTTCTGCCTGATGCTATCGAATGTACACACATGGGGCGTGCTTTGCCTTACTGACGGGCTCGGTACGGCTTCGGTATTGTTCAATGGTTCTGGCCGTTCCGTTGAGCATCAACACCGATGTAGTAAGAGGACGTCGAGTGCGGTGGAGCGATTGAATCCATCTATAACCTTTCTAAAAATAAACTATGGAAAATGATACAACACTGAGCATGCTTTAGGCTCAGGAATGGAAATGTAAACTCTGTAAAAGATGTTCTGCTCCACGGAGGACTTTTCACGCCTTTTGACGTAATCATACGCTTATTTTTACACCATTGTGTACAATCATCAATATTTGTGTTCTAATTAGGTGAATGAGCATATTCAGCGTAGTTAATATGAATCAAAAAAAGGGTGAAAACAGTCTAATATTGAATATCATGACTAATTCATTACTTTTCCTTACATTACTACTCAAAAAGTAATGAAAAAAATACGGAAAAACATAATAAGAGAATAAAACATATAATAAAACAAAAATCAAATAATTTGAAACAGGAAGACGTATCCTTGAGCCAATCAATTAAGGAAATGCTATGATGAGCTTTTTTACATGCTAGTTATTACTTTACCACTATTTCTATAACGAAAATTCTTCATGAGTAGTAAATCATCTTTGCATAACACCACACAAATGTTTTTGATTCGATTTTCTAGAAATAACATTATTGTGAGAATTCTTCTTTTTAAAGAAATGTAGCTATATTACAACCAAAACTGATTGAAGACCCTTATCGGAGTTAATTGCGCTTTCGATGGCTTCGGTCATATCATCTCGTTTGTGTCACAAACAGTGCTTTTTGCACAACAGGCTTTTTTGCAAAACTTTTTGTCCGCAACAGGCAGAACAAAACAAGTCATTTTGCATAAGTCTGCTTCTCGTTGAAGGAGCCTTTAAGTCCACATTTTACTTTTAGACCAGGGATTGGCAAAGTCCGGCCCGCGGGCTAAATACGGCTTGCCAACTGATTTTATCTGGCGCGTATGAACATTTTATTACTACATACGAAAAACCCATCCCAAATCTTTTCGGACTTTTTTACGGCGTCACGCTTGTTTTTCCGCAAAAATTAAGACTAGAATTGTTGAACGAGGTGTTCAATACCAGGAGACTGCCTAGCATACTTTTTGTTAGACTTCTTTACATATCGACTTGTATATCGTATTTGGATTATTGATTGTTATAAAATTTGCATCCAAAATAGCTAGAATGCAATGTTTAACTCAATTACGGAATAAAACCTGGCTGACAATAGTGAAAACTTCTCGAAGCTGGGTTATTTTAATTACTGAGAGTACGCCATTAAAACCAATATATTGTCATTTAATTTGAGTCGAAGATTAATTTCAAGTACAACTAAATAAAATTAAAGCATACAACAAACCAAAATTTAACTGTTGAAAAAGTCCCAAAGTCAACGAAAATTTTTAAAAAATTTAAACTATACAATTTCAAATATCTTATCTAGTTATATGTATCCTTTATGTAACTTTACTATATAGAAAGTTGATACTCCATTCAAAGCAGTTAGTATCGCATTTATGGTTCTTTTGTTCATCTGGCCCTTTTTGGGAAATGTATGCTGACCACTGTTTTTTCAGAAAACGGTATTAATGAACAAATAACAGTCAAATTATTCCCAGCGTATAGAACCATTCCAATTTTTTGAAACAATCAACGAATGAAGGAATATCAAAATGTGAATGAAACAGTTGATGTTATACATGAAAAAATACGATTCTTACTTAATGCACCATATGAATGTTACGAGATAGCCTCGCACTGCTAAGGTTTAGTAGTTATATTAACAACAACTTACTTCAATAGCTTAGTTCGCTAAGCAACAACCTTTGGTTTCTAACCTAACAGCCCATTTCTAATACAACCAAGCCCAATGCAACGCCCATCGGTGCACTTTACGGTGTTGACATTGACATTTTATATTATTGCCCCAGCGCATGGCAATCGCAAGACGGCAATTTAATGGGCGTGCAATAGAAAACGTTTATTATCTCGCGCTTCGTTCCGACAAACAGTTGTGTAAGCAAACGGTTTTATGGTCGACATTTACAACTATCTGCTTCTTCAATGGTTTATCCGTTTCATGCGTTTCCTTTTATTTTTCCCTGTTTTTCCCTTTACGCCCGCAAGCCACCGTTAGCGACTTGCTTTCTCCTGTTCCTTTTGGGTCCTGCCTGCCACCTCGGTGCTTCGGCGAAAGGAATCAAGCAGAAACGCCTCGTCATCGATCTGAGCGATCCTTTGCTGACCGTCACCGATCCCTCCGTGTACTTTGCCCGCCCGACGACGACCACCTACTCCTCCGGGCCGGCATTCTACGCGCCCTCCTCCCGGGCATCATCCTTCACGCCCTACGGCCACACTCACCAAACCACGGGCGTCGTGTCGCCCCTCAAGCCGGCGAGCCTGTTCAACGGAAACCTCTTTCAGTACTCCAACTATGGCTCACCGTTTCCCTTCCTGAGCGGGAACCACCTGAGTCTGGACGGCGAGGAAACCTACATCGCCGACGGACGCATCCTGAAGCAGTACGCCGTCATGGAGTTCCACGCCGAGGAGCGCGAACGCGAGCTGCATCATCAGCAGCAGCATCTGCTGCACGGTTCGGCGGCCTTCCGTGGTCCGTCCACCCGCACCCCACCGTACACTTCGGTCACGCCCTACTTCAACCGGTTCCCCACGCCGTACGATCCCCTGTACGGCCCGACCGGGTTCGCTCCTCCGCTTCCCCAGCTGCCCCAACTGTCGTCCACCTTCAATCCGCGCTTCGGAGCCCAGCACAACGATCAGCGATCGCCACTGCTGACCAAGAACCACGGCCCCATTGCGCTGGGGTCCGGTTCGCTCGGGTACATCCACGGACCGAACGGGGTCACCGTGGGGTCGGGTTCGCTCGGTTACATCAGCCATCAGCAGCACCGGGAAACGCTGGCCGAGCTGATCGAGCGGAAAAAATCCAAGCACCTGCCGAGCCCGCTCACCTTTGGCCATAACCACAACTGAGCCAACGCAACGCACGTACTCTCTTCCGCTTCATTTGTACTTAGTGGTAAGAAACACCGATCGTTACCCGCGGTCCTGGAGGAGCTTGGTGGCTTTGGTGGCGCCATAAAATGATGGACGGCTGAAGAATGTGTTTTGTACATACCGAAAGTGTATCGCTGCGATGGTTGGGATTGTGATTGTAAATAAGAGGCGAGAGGTTGGCTTCTTCGATTCCTACGCGGCGACGAGCGAGTAAGACTAAGGCGCCGCATCGTTAGCTGAAACTGTTAATAAAGTATCGTTATTTAAAATATTTTAAACTTATATGTCTTTTGCCCGACGCAGCTTGTTTACCTCAGGCACAGTTTACGCCATCGAACACAACATCCCTTCGTCGAGTTGTTTACAATCTAAGTGATGAATCACATTTTGAATGAGAACGCCATGACGTTTTGTTTTTCCCACCTTCAAGATTTACGATTCCAATAAAAATGTTAAAATGGGTAAAAACCTTCTTTATGGGAACAAAGTGTGGACATACACACTTTCTAGCCCAAGCATCATTCAGTAAAGAACATCTAATACCAGAACTGAGGTGTACGATGATAAGAAGACACATACCGTTATCAGATCCTTCTTGAAAAAGTCGAGTGGATTGAGACCTTTATATAGATGGCACGTTCCGATGATCCAGCATACCAGTTTCGGAAAAGATGTCGTTCAAGATCGTAGTTCTGCTATCCCTTCTGGCTGCGGTGATCGCTTGTGCTCAGGCTCAAATTGGTCCGAGAAGTCGTTCGGTGCGACCACTACCGAGATACCTGCCTCGCCCGAGCTATCCTGGACGTGTAGGCGCTCGTATCGTCGGAGGGCTCGAGATCGACGTTTCCGAAACTCCGTATCAGGTGTCTCTGCAGTACTTCAAGAGTCACCGCTGCGGTGGATCCGTGCTGAACAGCAAGTGGGTCCTGACTGCCGCTCACTGTACCGACAGCGTGTTAGTACCGACCGCCTTGGCCGTGCGCCTCGGATCTTCCAGACACGCTTCCGGTGGAACGGTGTTGCGCATTGCGAATATCTTCCAACATCCGAAATACGATCCAGAGACTACCGATTTCGACTTTGCGCTCCTGGAGCTGCAAGGTGAGCTGTCCTTCAGCGATGTCGTGCAGCCGGTCGCTCTTCCCGAGCAGGGTGAACCCGTTGAGGATGGAACTCTGACGACCGTTTCCGGATGGGGTAACACCCAGAGTGCCGCCGAGTCCAACGCTGTATTGCGAGCTGCCAACGTGCCCACCGTCAACCAGCAGGAGTGTGACCTGGCATACACGGCTTTCGGAGGAATTACCGACCACATGCTGTGTGCCGGATACAAACACGGTGGAAAGGATGCCTGCCAGGGAGATTCCGGTGGCCCGCTGGTTGCAGAGGGCAAGCTGGTCGGAGTCGTGTCCTGGGGATACGGATGTGCCAAACCTGGATACCCTGGCGTATACTCTCGCGTGGCCAGTGTTCGCGATTGGGTACGAGAGAAGAGCGGAGTTTAAATGATTATTAATGGAACGTAGCAACTATTCGAAGAACAACTGATATTTATAAATTAAACGACTGTTAACATACATTTTTTTCTGGTTGTTTATGATCTTTGTAAGAAAGTGATGACCAAATGATTACAAAACTTCTGCGTTTCCACAGCCGTCCTCTTGTTGTCCTTGCCCAGGAGTTTAATGGAGCTCCTGAAGATGAAACTTTTCGTGTCGATGTCTACTCGCCCTATCACATCTTCTAAGGTCACGTTGTACAGGATACATGAAAGGCAATCGCCTTGCCTCTGTCCTCTGTGGGAAGCAAACTGAAAGGACGCGACATCATCGACCCTTACGGAGCACAGGGATTGCCCATAGTCGCCCTACACAGCCTTATCAGCTTGTTCGGAAACTGAAACTCCTTCATCAGCATCCACAGCTGTTGTCATTCAATGCTATCATAGGAGGCCTTGAAGTCAATGAAGACGTGATGTATCCTGCAGTTGTACTCATGGCATTTTTGTAAAATCTGCCGGAGCGTGTATAGCTGATCAGTTGTCGAGGGTCCCTCCATGAAATTGGCTTGGTACTCTCCTACAAAGTTTTCAGCCAGAGGACCGAACCGTTGGACCAGAAGTTCTCAGAAGAAGAAGGAGATTCTTGGAGGAGAAAATCTCGGAAATTCTCGTAGTCTGTCCCCTTTTTTCAAGACTGATACAACGACATCAGTCATCCAGTCCTGGGGCAGTTCATTCTTATCCTAAACTTTGCCTATCACCAGATACATCACTAGAACTAGGCTTTCCCTTTTCTGCTGGAAGAACTCACCAGAGAGCTGATCATCAACCGCAGCTCGGTTGCATTTAAGTTTTCGCATCACGCATCACGACTTGAGATGGGACTGGATAATCGTCATCGTGTCCAGCTGCCCCAAGACTTCCGCGTCCATGTTCCAATTCATTATGTCCCCCTTTAGGTGCTCTTTGAAGTGCTGCCTCCATCTTTCAACCACCTCTCCAGAGCTGGTGAGCAATCCAGCATCCCTATCTCGGACATGCCTATGGCATAAACAAGCTGCTTTTCTACCCGAAACTGGTTAGATTGAAACATAATAAAAACTATCATCTTCAAAAAGTGTTGCAACGAATTGAGTTGAATCTTGTTTAAATATTTAACAAGTAATTATAGCGATACATTCCATGAAAAAACATTCGGTTATCACTACATTGAACGCCATGTATGTTGTACAGCAATATTTTGTAAAAAATAAGTCTCGTTTACCGAGTTAGACTAAGCCACTTCATCAATTCGCAAATATTCACAAATAATTGTTAATAAAGTGTACTAAAAACACTCTAAACTTACTAAAAATATTTTTACTCCTGTTCTACGACCCTCCATCGACGTGGTCCCATAGTGTGTAATAAATATTATTTTGATTGAAAATGTTACCACGTTTTGTTTTTCCCACCTTCAAGATTTACGATTCTAAAAAAGTTATTTGATGACGTGAATACCTCCATGACGGAAAAAAACGTGTGGACATATACACTTTCTAATTCAAGCATCATTGAATCAAAGAATGCCAGAACTGAGGTGTGCCAGGATAAGTGGACACAGATCTTTATCAGATAATCCTTCTTGAAGCATTCGAGTGGATTGAGACCTTTATATAGATGGCACGTTCCGATGATCCAGCATACCAGTTTCGGACAACATGTCGTTCAAGATCGTAGTTCTCCTATCCATCCTGGCTGCGGTGATCGCTTGTGCTCAGGCACATGCTAGTCCGAGGAGTCATTTGGTGCGGCCACTACCGAGATACCTGCCCCGCCCGAGCTATCCCAACCTTGGAGGTGCCCGTATCGTCGGTGGGTTCGAGATCGACGTGTCCGAGACTCCGTATCAGGTGTCTTTGCAGTATGTCAATAGCCACCGTTGCGGTGGATCCGTGCTGAACAACAAGTGGATCCTGACTGCCGCTCACTGCACGGATGGTATATCCCTTTCCGCCCTGGCCGTGCGCCTCGGATCTTCCAGACACGCTTCCGGTGGAACGGTGGTGAAGGTGGCAAATGTCGTCCAACACCCGAACTACAATTCAGAGACTACCGATTTCGATTTTGCGCTCCTGGAACTGGAGGGTGAGCTATCCTTCAGTGATGTCGTGCAGCCGGTCGCTCTTCCGGAGCAGGATGAACCCGTTGAGGATGGAACTCTGACGATCGTCTCCGGATGGGGTAACACCCAGAGTGCCGCCGAGTCCAACGCTGTACTGCGAGCTGCCAACGTGCCCACCGTCAACCAGCAGGAGTGTGACCAGGCATACAAGTCTTTCGGAGGAATCACCGATAGTATGCTGTGCGCCGGATACAAACACGGTGGAAAGGACGCCTGCCAGGGAGATTCCGGTGGCCCGTTGGTTGCCGAGGGCAAGCTGGTCGGAGTCGTATCCTGGGGATATGGATGTGCCAAGCCTGGATACCCTGGCGTATACTCTCGTGTCGCTGTCGTCCGTGAGTGGGTGCGCGAAAACAGTGGAGTTTAAATGATTTTTAATGGGAAAAGCAACTATTCGAAGAAAAAAAGATATTTATAAATTAAACGATTGTTAACCTACATTTTTTCTGGATTTTAATGATCTGCGTTCAAAAGCGATGACTCAATAACTACAAATGTTCTAACTGTTCTAACAGCTGTAAACATATTCAAAACAAGCTGACCTAACGAACTTCGCCTTGTCCAACATTAATAATATGCTAAAATTGAAAAAATAAAAAAAAGCTAATCAATTGAACTTCAGGGAAGATCTTTAGATTCTGGGCATAATAATACTATTCACGATGCAGAACATCTCAGATTGCTACTTATATGCAGACTCTTGTTACTGGTGGTTTTTGGGGCTTGCTGTACTCATGACTCAAGAGGCCTTTCGTAAATTTTTCAACCATTCTTCAAATGTGATAAGCTGAAAACTTAAATAGAAAAATAAAAACTACGGGATGCTCAACAACGTACCGGCTCATTTGATACTTATCTAATCTCCTTCAAAAGTAAAATGAGGAGCTTTTTGTGAATTCATTGTAAAACATACTAACCAAGTGGGATTGTAGAGTCCTCAGGTTCCATGAACCATTGGATCTGGAAGTTTCGCAATTTGATCTGATGAAATCTTGTCCACCTTCCATAAAAAACAGCTTTTCGTTAGAGAATTTAAATTATTTTCTTTTTTTCTAAATCTTGGATAAAAAGGAACAAATCATCCGGAGACATCTTCACGATTGGTTCAGCCCACATTAAATTAGTAAGTAAGCCATAAACTAGTTGATATTCCACCCGAAACGGTTTAGATTGAGTAATAATGAGAAATATAATCTACATAAAGTGTTCTAACGAATGAAGCTTGGTTTAATATTTGAAAAAGAATGATAAAGTTATAAACAAAGGAAAAATATTCGGTTATCACTACGTGGAACACCATGTACTTATGTTGTACAGCAATGGTTTGTACTACTATTGTAAAAATAGTCTCGTTTACCGAGTTAGACTAAGTCACTTCATCATTACATGCAATTGTTAATACAGTGTGAGTACTAAACATATTCTAAACTTCTATACTTTTTCGACGCGGCTTTCTTACTCCTTTTCTACGTCCATCCGTCGACACGCTTACATAGTATTTAAAAAATACTATTTTGATTGGAAAAGCTATTACGTGTTGTTATTCCCATCCCCAAGATTTACGATTCCAATAGAGTTATTTTATGACGTGAATACCTCTTTGATGGAAAAAACGTGTGGCTATACACACTTTCCAGCTCAAGCATCATTCAGCAAAGAACATCTAATGCCAGAACTGAGGTGTGCCAGGATAAGTGGACACAGGCTGTTATCAGATAATCCTTCTTGAAGCATTCGAGTGGATTGAGACCTTTATATAGATGGCACGTTCCGATGATCCAGCATACCAGTTTCGGACAAGATGTCGTTCAAGATCGTAGTTCTCCTATCCATCCTGGCTGCGGTGATCGCTTGTGCTCAGGCACATGCTAGTCTGAGGAGTCACTTGGTGCGGCCACTACCGAGATACCTGCCCCGCCCGAGCTATCCCAACCTTGGAGGTGCTCGTATCGTCGGTGGGTTCGAGATCGACGTGTCCGAGACTCCGTATCAGGTGTCTCTGCAGTACATCAATAGCCACCGTTGCGGTGGATCCGTGCTGAACAACAAGTGGATCCTGACTGCGGCTCACTGCACGGATGGTATATCCCTTTCCGCCCTGGCAGTGCGCCTCGGATCTTCCAAGCACGCTTCCGGTGGAACAGTGGTGAAGGTGGCAAATGTCGTCCAACACCCGAACTACGATTCAGAGACTACCGATTTCGATTTTGCGCTCCTGGAACTGGAGGGTGAGCTATCCTTCAGTGATGTCGTGCAGCCGGTCGCTCTTCCGGAGCAGGATGAACCCGTTGAGGATGGAACTCTGACGATCGTCTCCGGATGGGGTAACACCCAGAGTGCCGCCGAGTCCAACGCTGTACTGCGAGCTGCCAACGTGCCCACCGTCAACCAGCAGGAGTGTGACCAGGCATACAAGTCTTTCGGAGGAATCACCGATAGTATGCTGTGCGCCGGATACAAACACGGTGGAAAGGACGCCTGCCAGGGAGATTCCGGTGGCCCGTTGGTTGCCGAGGGCAAGCTGGTCGGAGTCGTATCCTGGGGATATGGATGTGCCAAGCCTGGATACCCTGGCGTATACTCTCGTGTCGCTGTCGTCCGTGAGTGGGTGCGCGAAAACAGTGGAGTTTAAATGATTTTTAATGGGAAAAGCAACTATTCGAAGAAAAAAAGATATTTATAAATTAAACGATTGTTAACCTACATTTTTTCTGGATTTTAATGACCTGCGTTTAAAAAGCGATGACTCAATAACTACAAATGTACTAATTGTTCTAACAGCTGTAAACATATTCAGAACAAGCTGACCTAGCGAAATTCGCCTTGTCCAACATTAGTAATATGCTAAAATTTGATAAAAAAAATAAACTAATCATTTGAACTTAAGGAAAGACCCATAGATTTTGGGCATAATAATACTATTCACGATGCAGAACATCTCCAATTTGACGATTTGAAGCTGGGATATGAATTTCAGCCAATAGATTGCTACTTATATGCAGACTCTTGTTAGTTGTGGTTTTTGTTGGAGTTTGCTGTACTCCTGACTCAAGAGTCCTTCGTGCATTCTTCAACCATTCTTCAAATATGATAAGCTGAACACTTTAATAGAACAATACTAACTACGGGATGCTCAATAACGTATCGGCTCATTTGATACTTATCTCATCTCCTTCAATGCGATGGCGACGTACTTGTGAACTTGTTTGATCGATGTCACTGAACTTAAAAACTCGACATTAATACATGTTTTGAATGCCTTACACAATATGGGCCAATATGATATGAAGTTTGTGTTTTAGAAAGAAAAGAACATGAGTAGCTTTTTGTGAATTCATTGTAAAACATACTAACCAAGTGGGATTGTAGAGCCCTCAGGCTCCATGAACCATTGGATCTGGAATTTTCGCAATTTGATCTGATTAAAATCTTGTCTTCCCCATTTTCAGCTTTTCCTCAGGGAATTTTTTCTTTTTTCTAAATCTTGGATAAAAAGGAACAAGTCATTCGAAGACATATTCAAGATTGGCTCAGCCGATGTTAATTTTTAGCGGTACAAATAAACATTCATTTTCATATAAATTTAATTATTTTTATGAAAACAAATCTTTTTTCAATTTTTCTGATTTTCAATTGAAATTTTCTATTGTTCATTGTGCTACAATCTTAATTGAACCAAATGGAACAAATCCCTAAAAGACTTCGTTATATTTACACCTTATGGTATCTCCAAAGAAACAAATAGTTGAGCAAAACATACGAAATAATTAAATACACTTCAAAACAAAGTTGAAAATTCGTCAAGTAATTTTGTAAAATAAGTCACATAACAACACGAACAAATAATTTTATCAAGTAAGACTTTTTTATATTGCGAACTTGAAGAAACTCTGGTTAAGAGATAATGGCCATGATAATAAATAAAATATGTGTGAAGTCTCTGTTATGTTATTGGTAAAGCTTAGTTTTCTCAATTGACTAGAGTGAAATTAGTTCAAATTGGGGTTTATGTTCAGGGTAAAGGAGCTGATCGCCATTGCCAACACTAAACAAGTAAATAGCTGCTATTCAACCCGAAACTGTTTAGATTGAAAAATAATGAGAATATAATCTTCACAAAGTAGTCTAGCAAATTGAGCGGAATGTTGGTTTAATATTCAAAAAGGAATTATAGAGATATGGAAAAAACATTCGGTTATCACTACGTAGAACACCATGTATGTTGTACAGCAATGGTTTGTAAAAATAGTCACGTTTACTGAGTTAGACTAAGCCACTTCATCATTACATGCAATTGTTAATACAGTGTGAGTACTAAACATATTCTAAACTTCTATACTTTTCCGACGCAAATTTCTTACTCCTTTTCTACGCCCCTCCCTCGTCATGCTTACATAGTATTTCACAAATAGCGTATTGATTGAAACAGTTATCACGTCTTGTTTTTCCCATCTTCGAGATTTACGATTCCAATAGAGTTATTTCATGACGAGAATACCTCCTTGATGGAAAAAACGTGTGGCTATACACACTTTCCAGCTCGAGCATTATTCAGTAAAGAACATCTAATGCCAGAACTGAGGTGTGCCAGGATAAGTGGAAACCGATTGTTATCAGATAATCTCTCTTGAAGCAATCGAGTGGATTGAGACCTTTATATAGACGGCACGTTCCGATGATCCAGCATACCAGTTTCGGACAAGATGTCGTTCAAGATCGTAGTTCTTCTATCCATCCTGGCTGCGGTGATCGCTTGTGCTCAGGCACATGTGCGGCCACTACCGAGATACCTGCCCCGCCCGAGCTATCCCAACCTTGGAGGTGCCCGTATCGTCGGTGGGTTCGAGATCGACGTGTCCGAGACTCCGTATCAGGTGTCTCTGCAGTACTTCAATAGTCACCGCTGTGGTGGATCTGTGCTGAACAACAAGTGGATCCTGACTGCCGCTCACTGCACGGACGGTATAGTCCTTTCCCTCCTGACCGTGCGCCTCGGATCTTCCAGGCACGCTTCCGGTGGTACGGTGGTGCAGGTGTCAAATGTCGTCCAACACCCGAACTACGATTCAGAGACTACCGATTTCGATTTTGCGCTCCTGGAACTGGAGGGTGAGCTATCCTTCAGTGATGTCGTGCAGCCGGTCGCTCTTCCGGAGCAGGATGAACCCGTTGAGGATGGAACTCTGACGATCGTCTCCGGATGGGGTAACACCCAGAGTGCCGCCGAGTCCAACGCTGTATTGCGAGCTGCCAACGTTCCCACCGTCAACCAGCAGGAGTGTGACCAGGCATACAAGGATTTCGGAGGAATCACCGATAGCATGCTGTGCGCCGGATACAAGCACGGCGGAAAGGATGCCTGCCAAGGTGATTCCGGTGGTCCGTTGGTTGCAGAGGGCAAACTGGTCGGAGTCGTGTCCTGGGGATACGGATGTGCCGAGCCTGGATACCCTGGAGTATATTCCCGTGTCGCTGTCGTCCGTGAGTGGGTGCGCGAAAACAGTGGAGTTTAAACGATCCCAAAGGAGTTGAAAAAATTCGCCGGCGAAAAAATTGTACCAATAAAATAAAACATCGGTCTTCAGCTTAACTTGTGCATCTTATCAATGATTTGGTTGGGAAAAATGTCCATGAGCACAATACAGGGCTTTTAAACAAAGAGGATCCTGGAAGCCTTGAGGCAGATGTCTGATCAGGCCTAAAGTTTTGAAACCTTTACTTAGGACCGCTTCATAGCGCAGGTTGAAAGTAAGCCTGGAGTCAAGAATAACACCAAGGTCACGAAATGACTCTACACGTTGAAAGTGGCAACCATACACAGAATAAGTCGCACAAAAAGGAGATTGGGAACGGGAGAAAGAAATGATAGAACATTTCTCAGGACACAGGGATAAAAAGTTAGCACAACACCACAAGGAAAATTCGAAGTCATCACGACTTATAGATGGCTATCTTGATGCGGCTCTTCAAAATCCCATACTTAAACTTAATAATATGCAAAATTTAGATGAAAATTGCGTTAATCGAATTTCAGCATTTAATTGGAAAGTTTTTAAGAAACTGTAGCGTTTTGTCCACTTTATCTGGTTGCTCGAGCTGATAAGCGACAAAAAAGGAAGATTTATTTCATTCTATAAAAGTATATTTACTTTTTTCTTTTTGCAGGCCAACCAATTGGGTATCGCAACTTAATCAAAATGCTAGTTTAGACATTTGATGAGAACTTTGAATGTTTTAGGTAACAATTTCTGTAATGTGCTATTTATGCTACGCATTTAAGTTGCCTTGAAAAGACAGCTGCCATGTAGCGGACAGAAACCTTTATGTTGAATGTCATGTATGAAACTATAATAGTCATGATATCCTTGACAAAATGTTATCAATAGATACGATAGTAATCGTTCCGTTCAATGCTAAAAACTAGTCGAACGAAATCGCTTTAGATAACGATGTCGTAAAAGTTGTACTATCGGCCAAACGGAGTTCAAGCTCGAAAAAACCGGAATCGAAAAAGCAGATCCCAAAATTCGATAAGCCACCAGATTATACCACTGACCTACATCGGTAATGCATGGGGAAATAATTTGTTCCACTATCAGTTCATTTGGGTTGAAGGGAAATTCGGCGCTTCTGGTTGAACACCTATATATAGCCAGCACTTTTAACTCATTCGACATACAAGTACTCGGCCAAGATGTCGTTCAAGATCGCAGCGGTTTTAGTTCTCCTGGCGGTGGTGGTTGTTAGTGTTGAGAATAAGAGTCGTTTCTTACCTCGACTAAGGTACACCACCGGCGGGCAACGTGTCGTCGGAGGGTTCGAGATCGACGTGGCCGAGGCTCCGTATCAAGTATCCCTACGGTTTTTCGAGAATCACGGCTGCGGTGGATCCGTCCTGAACAACAAGTGGATTATGACTGCCGCTCACTGCACCTTTCAAGTACCTCTGTCCGCCTTGTCCGTACGATACGGATCTTCTTTGCACGCCTTCGGTGGTACTGTGGTTGCTGTAAAACGGGTCATTGAGCACCCAGGATATAACCCCACAACGATTGACTACGATTTCTCGTTGCTGGAATTGGAGGGTGAAGTCATCTTCAGTGAATTGGTTCAGCCGGTCGCTCTTCCAGAGCAAGATGAATCCATTGAGGATGGAACTCTAACCACCGTGTCCGGATGGGGAAATACCCAGAGTGATAGCGAATCAAACGAAGTTCTGCGGGCAGCCAATGTGCCCACTGTGAATCAACAGGAATGTGTCGATGCATACGCTATACACGAAGGCGTTACCGATCGAATGCTGTGCGCCGGATACAAGCAGGGAGGCAAGGATGCGTGCCAGGGAGACTCCGGTGGTCCGTTGGTTGCAGAAGGGAAGCTGGTTGGAGTTGTATCGTGGGGATACGGCTGTGCCATGCCCGGATATCCGGGAGTATATTCTCGAGTGGCCAGTGTTCGCGACTGGGTACGCGAGAACACTGGAGTCTAAGGAACATTTTTATGAAGACTACTAGACATAAAGATACTCAAATAAAGTATAATTATTATTTAAAATGAAAATGGTATACGGATTCATTTAGGCTTCAATAAAAAATGACAATTAAGGTTTGGGATCTTTTTGAAACCCGCCTATTTGGACTGCAGACCGTGATCGTTAAGACGAGTAGGAGAATATGAAGCAGTTATTCACTCATTTTACGCTAGTTTAACGGTCGATCTCACCAAACACAACGTCCAGCGTGCCGATTATGGCGACCACATCGGCTAGCATGTGATGGCGACCGATTTTATCGAGCGCGGCCAAGTGGGCGAAACCTGGTGCCTTGATCTTGCACCGGTACGGTCGGCTTGAGCCATCCGACACCAGGTAGACGCCGAACTCTCCCTTGGGCGCCTCGATCGCGGTGTAGGTAGCACCCGGTGGAACCTGATATCCTTGCGTGAACAGTTTGAAGTGATGAATAAGCGCTTCCATGGAGGTTTTCATCTCGGCACGCGAGGGTGGCGTCAGTTTTGCGTCGTCCGTCTTGATTTCCCCGGCCGGCATCTGATTCAGGCACTGGTTGATGATACGAAGCGACTGGCGCATCTCCTCCACCCGGCATAGGTAGCGATCGTAGCAGTCGCCTTTAGTGCCGATCGGCACGTCGAACTCGACCAGATTGTACGCGTCGTAGGGTTGCGCCTTACGTAGATCCCACTTGATGCCGGAACCGCGCAGCATCACGCCGCTGAAGCCATAGTTGAGAGCATCTTCTGCCGACACGACGCCGATGTCGACCGTGCGCTGCACCCAGATCCGGTTGGTCGTCAGCACGTCCTCAACTTCGTCCAACCGCTCGCCAAACTTGGCCGCGAACTCGTGTATGTCGTCGAGCAGACCGAGCGGCAAATCCAGAAACACACCGCCTGGACGGATGTAAGCTGCATGCATGCGTGCACCGGAGACACGCTCGTAGAACTCCATCATCTTTTCGCGCTCCTCGAACAACCAAAAGAACGGTGTGAGGGCACCGATGTCGAGGGCGTGCGTTCCGACGGCCATAATGTGGTTTAGGATACGAGTGATTTCACCGAACAGCACCCGTATGTACTTGGCCCGCAGAGGAACATCGATGTTGAGCAGCTTCTCAACGGCGAGCGAGTAACACTGCTCGTTGCACATCATCGACACGTAGTCAAGACGATCGAAGTAAGGCAGCGCCTGGGTATAGGTTTTGTACTCGATCAGCTTCTCGGTCCCGCGATGCAGCAGCCCAATGTGCGGATCCGCCCGCATCACCGTTTCGCCGTCTAGCTCGAGGACCAACCGCAGCACTCCGTGTGCCGCCGGATGTTGGGGGCCAAAGTTGAGAGTAAGGTTTCGAACCGTCTTCTCTACCGGCGCAATCTTGCTGTTCCAGGGCGGCAACTTCCAGCGCGATGTCACCTGGTCCGGGTACATGACTGGGCCCTTGAACTGACCAATAAACTCCTCATCCGGGAACCATTTACCAGCACCTCGGGACGGCTGTAAATTAACTACAGAGGCGACCTTTATTAGCAGCCTGTTGCTTATAGCAATATTCGAAGCGGCGTGTCTTGCCGCGGTATTGAACATTGTAAATACCATCCCTTTTACTTCGTTTGTTTTTCCACAGCGGGGGATACAACAATTCGAGCTTGCACAACAGAGGACAGATTTGATTTTGCGGTATTTTTGTTTTCACGCTTTTTAATCTGACAGAAGGAAATTAAAACAGCACACTAGGACCTGACAGTAGTAACGGTTGCTAAACAACGTCCTTGTAAGGATAAAATAAAAACCTATAATATTGGAAACACTTGCAAGGGACAGATAGCCTTGGAATTGTCGCAAAAGAAATATCCACGAAACTTATTCTCATTCGCTGGTGTAGTGAGGAGGTTTCTCCAGCTCCTTTATGCAAGATTACAACCAATCCTATGCTTCAATTCAAGGATCCCCTGTAAAGCTTTGGTAATTTTATTTTTCATATAATGGACAACATTTATTATCAAACTTGAATATGATTTCTGGTCTCATGCGATACTAGCGAACATCTTATCATTAAAAGAAAAATTTGATTAGTACTAAAATAGTACTTTCCGAGCGGGACGATTCGAGTGGAGTGAGGAAGATACCCATTTGATGATTTCAAGATGGAAATAATTCTCCTCATCAAACATACTGGCTAAATATTTGCACTTTTCGCTGATCCAAAAATTCTTTAAGTCTCTTCGCAAACCTAGTTTTAAGTGGATGATTAATGGAGACGAAGTTGACTAAGCACGATGGCCATGAATTGAAAGATATGCTAGCCCAAGAAGGTTATCAGCCTTCAGTCGAAGATGTACCTGCTTCCTTCCCAGACATGAAGTGGTTAATCAATCGCTTATCGGACAAACATTTTTTTATATTACCTGTCTCAAGTGCTATTGATTGAAAGAATCGCTAAAACCGTAAGTTCTTATGATCTCTGATTGATACCATTATCAGATAAGCCTGAAGTTCACTGCCATTGACAACATTTGCTGCTGCTATATATACGCAGCATATTCCGGACAAACGGTATACGAGTAGTAGGACAAGATGTCGATCAAGATTGCAGCTGCACTAGCCCTCTTGGCCGTGGTGGCCGTCAGCGTTGAGGCCCAGAACCGCCTTATTCAACCTCTGCCGAGATTCTTCGCACGGCCACGATATGCCGTCGGTGGACAACGTGTCGTCGGTGGATTCGAGATCGACGTGTCCGAGGCTCCGTATCAGGTGTCTCTACAGTACTACAATCGTCACAACTGCGGTGGTTCCGTCCTGAACAGCAAGTGGGTGCTGACTGCCGCTCACTGCACATTCGGAGCCCCTGAGTCCGCCCTGTCCGTGCGATACGGATCTTCAAAGCACGCTACCGGAGGTACTGTGGTCCCTGTAAAGCGCGTCGTCATGCATCCAGGATACAACTCTGCCACGATCGACTACGATTTCTCGATGCTGGAATTGGAGAGCGAGGTCACCTTCAGTGAATCAGTTCAGCCGGTCGCTCTTCCGGAACAGGACGAGGAGGTTGAGGATGGCACCCTTACGACCGTGTCCGGATGGGGTAACACCCAGAGCGCCAGCGAGTCTAATGAAGTTCTGCGAGCTGCCAATGTGCCTACGGTGAACCAGAAGGAGTGCGACAACGCCTACGAATCGTTCGGAGGAGTTACTGACCGCATGCTGTGCGCCGGATACAAGCAGGGAGGCAAGGATGCCTGCCAGGGTGATTCCGGTGGCCCGTTGGTAACTGAGGGCAAGCTGGTCGGCGTCGTGTCCTGGGGATACGGCTGTGCCAAGGCCGGATATCCGGGAGTGTACTCTCGTGTCGCTGCCGTTCGCAAGTGGGTGCGCGAGAACAGCGGAGTGTAAGAAAACCACATAACACAAGCTTCGGAAAAATATGATCGAATAAAACAAATCGAATAGCAATGAAAACTGCTTTCTGAGTTGATATTTTAATTGGGCAACATGTGGCGTACGAAACGGGACTATTTAAGTTATTTCTTAAGCAGTACATGATGATAACACGAGTTTGGTGCTCTCCAAATCAGTTCAGGAAATGCAAAGTAACTATCAAATTAGCTATTTTGTTCTTAAAATCAAACCATGGTTTTCAACCTACTTCCCTTACGATTTTCTCAAACAAGACCTTCATTTGGGGGGTCGATCGTTAAATTGGCGAAAAAAATATCAAAAAATATACTTCAACTGTGATATCAAATTGTTACCAAAATGTTGAAGCTTGTTCATCTAACCTTGGTCGTAAGCAAGGTTGCTTGGTTTAATGAACCTTGGTCTTTCAGTCAAGCTGTCAGATCCGTCTGTTCCGTTTTTGCGAAACATCGCATGCATCTGCTAGCCGTACACATCATTCCGTAAACCGGCCACGATGGTGAGTAACAATGCACTTTACTGCATGATGCAATTTAGAGCAGCGATATCATCACCCTTTTACATTCCAGGCGAACGAAAGGAAGGGAACTTTCAAGGTAGAATACCTGCAGAAAATCGAACGGGAAGTACAGGAGCGCTGGCAGCGCGACAAAGTGTACGATGCGGATGCACCGAAACAGCCACGCAAGCGGGACGACGAAAAATTTCTCGTCACCTTCCCCTTTCCCTACATGAACGGTCGCCTTCATCTTGGTCATGCATTCTCCATGTCGAAGGCGGAATTTGCCGTTCGCTTCCAACGGCTCAAAGGAAAGCAGGTGCTTTTTCCGTTCGGCTTCCACTGCACCGGCATGCCAATCAAAGCGTGCGCCGATAAGCTGAAGCGCGAAATCGAACTGTACGGTTGTCCGCCAGTCTTTCCCCGCGAGGACACGGTGGTGGTTGAAGTGCCCGCAGATCGCGACGTGGTGCCGAAAGATAAGAGCAAGGGCAAGAAAAGCAAGGCGACTGCAAAAGCTGGCGCTGCCAAGTTTCAGTGGCAGATAATGCAAAGTTTAGGACTGACCGACGACGAGATTGCTAAGTTTGCCAACACCGACCACTGGTTGGATTATTTTCCTCCACTTGCAATTAGCGATCTGAAGGCGCTCGGAACGCATGTCGATTGGAGGCGCACGTTTATCACGACGGACGCGAATCCGTTCTTCGATTCGTTCGTGCGCTGGCAGTACAACCATCTGCGGGCTCGCGGGAAGATTATGTACGGCAAGCGTCACTCCATCTACTCGCCAAAGGATGGCCAACCGTGCATGGACCACGATCGTGCAACGGGTGAGGGCGTCGGACCGCAGGAGTACACGTTGATCAAGATGAAAGTGACAGGAAAGTTGCCGGAGAAGCTTTCCACCGTTGTTAGCAAGCAACCGGTGTATCTGGTATGTGGTACGCTCCGTCCGGAGACGATGTATGGTCAGACGAACTGTTGGGTGCACCCGGACATTAAGTACATCGCGTTCGAGACGGTCAAGAAAGAGGTGTGGATTTGTACACGCCGTGCGGCTCGGAACATGGCGTACCAGGGATTCAGCGCGGTCGAGGGAGAAATAAAGGAACTCGCCGAGCTGGTCGGGCAGGACATTATGGGGTTGGCGCTTTCGGCTCCGCTTACATCGCACAAAACCATCTACACGCTGCCGATGCTGTCGATCAAAGAGGACAAGGGCACGGGAATCGTAACGTCTGTCCCGTCCGACTCGCCCGATGACTATGCGGCGCTGGTAGATCTGCAGAAAAAGCAACCGTTCCGGGAGAAGTATGGCATCACGGACGAGATGGTGCTGCCGTACCAACCGATCCCGATCATCGAAGTGCCGGGTTTGGGTAACCTTTGTGCGGTGTACGCGTACGATAAGTTTAAGATCCAGAGCCAGAACGATCGTGACAAGCTGATCGAAGCGAAAGAGCTGGTCTATCTGAAAGGCTTCTACGACGGAGTGATGCTGGTCGGTGAGCACAAGGGCAAGAAGGTGCAGGACGTTAAGAAGGACCTCCGACAGTACCTTGTCGATCGCAACGAAGCGGACGTTTACTACGAGCCGGAGAAAACCATCATGTCCCGCTCGGGAGATGTGTGCGTGGTGGCCCTGTGCAACCAGTGGTACCTAAACTACGGCGAGGAAGTGTGGCAGAAGCAGGCGGTCGATCTGCTGGGCACGATGAAACTCTACCACGACGAGGTGGCACGCAATTTCGAGCACTGTCTCGGCTGGCTGCACGAGTACGCCTGCTCCCGCACGTACGGTCTCGGCACGAAGCTGCCTTGGGACGAACAGTGGCTCATCGAGTCGCTGTCCGATTCGACCATCTACATGGCGTTCTACACGGTGGCGCATCTGCTGCAGGCCGGATCGTTCCGCGGGGAAAACCCGAGCCCACTGGGCATTAAGGCCGCGGACATGACGCCGGAAGTGTGGGACTACATTTTCTTCGCCGACGCAAAGCCACCGTCCAAGAGTCGCGTCAAGCGAGATGCTTGGGAGCAGCTAAAGCGTGAGTTCAACTACTGGTATCCGGTCGATCTGCGTGTGTCCGGAAAGGATCTGATCCAGAACCATCTGACGTTCTTCCTGTACAACCACATTGCCATCTGGCCGAAGGAACCATCCAAGTGGCCCCGCGGCGTCCGTTGCAACGGCCACCTGCTGCTCAATTCGGCCAAGATGTCGAAATCCGAAGGAAACTTCCTCACGCTCTACGAGTCGATCGCAAAGTTCAGCGCGGACGGCACTCGTCTCTGTCTGGCCGACGCTGGCGATAGTATTGAAGATGCTAACTTTGTCGTGGCCAACGCGGACGCTGGTATTCTACGCCTGTACACGTTCATCGAGTGGGTGCGGGAAACGCTCACCTCGAAGGCGGTGCTGCGAAAGGGCCCCAAGGATGCTACCTTCAACGATCAGGTGTTCGCGAGCGAAATGAACCTCCTGACCAAGCAAACGGGTGACCACTACGAGGCGATGCTGTTCAAGGAGGCACTTCGAACGGGCTTTTTCGAGTTCCAGACGGCCCGCGATAAGTACCGGGAGCTGTGCGGCGCGGATGGCATGCATGTGGACCTGGTGGTGGAGTTCATTAGCCGGCAGGCTCTGCTGATTGCTCCGATCTGCCCGCATGTCGCCGAACACATCTGGTGCAATCTCCTGGGCAACAAGCAGTCGATCCTGCACGCCTCCTGGCCGTCGGTTGGCGTTATCGACGAGGGAAAGATCAAGTGTTCGGCCTACCTGATGGAAGCGGTCCATTCGTTCCGTTTGGCGCTGAAGAACTTCACCCAACTGAAGGTGGTGGGTAAAGGAGGAAAGGCTCCGGCTGGTGGGCCACCGGTAAAACCGAGTGATGCCACAATCTGGGTGGCCAAAACGTTCCCACCGTGGCAGCTGTGCGTGCTCGATACGATGCGCGTGCTGTACGATAACGGAGGTGGAGCGCTGCCGGAAAATAAGGACATTGCGAGCGCGCTGGCTAACAATCGAATGCTTGATAAGTATAAGAAGCGTGTCATGCCTTTCGCGCAGATGGTGCGTGAACGCGTGGAAGCGGTCGGCAGGCAAGCGATGGACCCGACGCTGGCCTTTGACGAGCGGGAGGTGCTGGAGCGTAACGCCGAATATCTGCGTAAGTCGCTGGAGCTCGAGAACCTTACCCTCCGCTACACGGACGAAGATGACACACCGGAAAAGACGCGAGAAGAGGTTCGACCCGGCGTGCCCTTCATCGCCTTTACAGTGAAACCGTTTGTGACGGTAACGCTGGAGAATCCAGTCGAGCGGTCGGGATTGTTTACGGTGACACTGAATCTGTCGGACAGCGATACGAGCAAAACGCTCAAGGAAAAGGTTGCGAAGCAAATCGGCTTCAAAGGTGAGAACTTCAGCGTTCTTATTTTCGTTTCCGGAAGGAGTAACTGTTTCTTTTCTTTTATTGCAGCGGACCTATCGGCACTGGAAATCATGCGCTTTGAAGATCCGATTCTCGGCCCACGAAGTCTTCCTACTTTCAAGGACTATCGGAGTGGCAAAGTAACGCTTGAAGAGGGAGGATTCAAAGTTCTGCCGGAGGAAAAGCAAGTTCTGCTAAACAATGCTGGGTCCAAGGATTTGAACATTGGAACATGTTTTATCTACATTATCAACTAATTTTAAACGAATGCGATACGCGTTTACTTATCTTGAACATTTATGAATTAAATACAATGCAAACGTAATTGTGCCTCAATGATAAAACCACTAGGGCTCAAATAATGTGTGGTGTGATATCAATTAATCATTTGAAAATGGAAATGAGTTTTATCTTCATTATCAGCTTACTTTATATGAACGCGATACGTGTTTACTTTTCTTGAACTTTGATTAAATAAATGCAATGCCAAAGGAATTCTGTCTAAATCATTAAAACTAATCCGGTATTTTTTTTAATTTAATTTTAATATTTTCCAGCGATTTCAATCAATCTTCGATTCAGCCCTGACTGCTCGAATCGAGCAAACGTGAAATTTCAAAACAAATATGACACCTGGAACTGTCAGTCGACAGAGTTGTTTACATACTTTCTAAATAACGCGCTTCTCTTGCGAACCGATCGGCTTTTTTAATTTATATTAATTGTTATAGAACTATTTTCACTTGCACGATCAGTTTAATACTACAAAAGCAAAATGTCGTATATGTTAGCACATTTACACAATGGATGGCAGGTGGACCAGGCAATACTCTCCGAGGAGGACCGAGTTGTGGTGAGTGAGAAATTTCTGGAACACAAATTGAGCATCGCAAAACATGCTGAAGTCCCCTTTCCTCCCCGGCTTTAGGTCATCCGTTTCGGGCACGATTGGGACCCGACCTGCATGAAGATGGACGAGGTGCTGTACAACATTGCGGAGAAGGTAAAAAACTTTGCCGTCATCTATCTGGTGGACATTACGAAGGTTCCGGATTTCAACAAGATGTACGAATTGTACGACCCCTGCACGGTGATGTTCTTCTTCCGCAATAAACACATCATGATCGATTTGGGGACGGGTAACAACAACAAAATCAACTGGCCTCTCGAGGACAAACAGGAGATGATCGATATCGTCGAGACGGTGTACCGTGGGGCGAGAAAGGGTCGAGGTTTAGTGGTATCACCGAAAGATTACTCCACGAAGTACCGATACTAGCATGTGGACTGTGTTGTAAAGTATAGAATTACGCTACCAATAAGATTGATATTTAATTTAAACTACTTTAAACGCATTTTGATAATTGAAACTTTGTCCGATTTTTTCCTTTTATAGTATAACTATCATTTTTCAAATCAATATCCATAGGTAACCCCTAAGCGTCTTCTAAAAACTTAACTTGATTTAATAATTTTTTTTAACATACTTCACTGAATCCGTCCCACGAACAACCCATTCAGGACAACGGAGTCCGGCTTCTAGTTTGCGTTGTCATCAAAAAGTCCGCGAAGCCCAATAAATGCAACTTCCGTATTAATTCATAAGGTAGTCAAGAGCGGGAAGCCGTTACAACTTCCTTCGCTACCCATTAAACGCGTGCCTATTAAAACCTTTCACGACCATGCATAGAACCAACTTCTGGTGATACTCGTTCGAGGGCATCTCTCTGATGCTGCCGTTTACGTTCCATTCTGTTTCCCCCGCCAAAAGAAAAGTCGAAAATTAAGAAATTCATGGGAATCACAAAGCACCCTCGTCCCATCATCTACCACCGCCATCCTGTTCGGGGCCAAACTCACACACTCCCGAGCTGAAGGATGAATAATTTAGGGGAAAATAATCATCGAGCAGGATGGATGATGGGACACACCACCGTGTGCCCGAGCAACGGGAGAGCCCCGGGAGCAGCTTATTCAATCGTTCGCTGCTGGGATGCGGATGTCAGGCTCGCTCACTCTAGGGAGACGTGGCACGCACACGCTCCACTCACCCGGGGATCCGTTTCATTTCTTCGTTCTTGATTTGTTCGCTCGGGCAAACTTGCGAAAAACTTGCTTCCCACGGTCGGTAGCTTCCGTGAGCTCAACCCCGACACTAACAGCTGGAACGGGTTGGAACCGGGTCGGCTGTCTGTGCAGGAAGACGTTTCAATTTACGACAACGTGCCACGAGAACGAGCGTTGGCAGAAGCACCAGAACGGAAGTTGGAAAACCGGCTTTCTCACCCTGCTGACTTGTGCGACTCCTGGCCAGGGAGGGCTAGGGAGAGCCGGTGGCACAACGGAACGATGAGACCAACCACAACCGCTCCGTTGGAAGGTGACGAGGGGGGTTCGCGAAACTCCAGCACAAATGATTGTGTATGTGCAGCACCACCCGCAGGTGGTTCGTACATACATACATCCTCCCTTGATGCAGTCGTACGAACGCGGTGGCATTGTGTGCCATGACCCCGAACGTGAGCTCCAAACCTGCAGGCAAGCGGATCCGCCCATCCTCCACACGACGCTGACACAAAGTATGACATTAGTTAAATAATCATGTCATGGCTTTTGTGCAATTTTCGCCATGAATAATGAATACACCGTAGGGTAGGCAGAAGAGACCACCGCCACCAGCAGATGATACCGCAATGCGAACACAACTCCTAAAGTGACACCCCCTGTGCCCTCCCACGCTTTCCCTTCGACCAGGGAATCCTTCAAAACCGTTCGGTCGGGTGATCGATTTAAAGTTCTCCCCAGCCGGTGGAGTTTCCATTCTTCCGCACCGCTGAACAGCTGATAAAATGGGAAACCGGGGCCGGTTTCAATCCCTAGTACACCAGGGGCACGTCATCGGTAGAGGTGTTGCAGTACGCAAGAAGCCACCACCAGAACAGCTTTAACAATTCCTACCGTCGAACAGTCGGAATCGACAGGAAACGCCATAGAATTGAGATGCCAAAAAAAAAGAAGCGAAACGGAACCTTATCCCCCTTATCATCATCGCCTTCCGCTCCTGCCGTGGAAACTCCCCGCGGAAACTCATTTACCTGCAGGCCGTCCGGGGGCAAAATCAATATTTATCATTTGCAACCGTGACTTGGCGCCTCCACCAACACGTGGCGGTTCAAAACCCGTTGATGATGATGAAAATGGAAGACGATGGTGGGGGGTGGGATGGAGTTGGGGAAGGGTTTTTAGCATCCTGCGAGTTAGTCGAGGTCGATTGAAGACGACCATCAACACATGCACACATGGTGGTTGTAAAACTCCGCATTTTCCCGGGCTCAAAAAGAGGGTTCCACTTTTTTTTCCCTATTTTGCCGTTTCTTTTGCCGTTCCATTGCAATCCTTTTTCCCTCCAGCAATAACTAAGAAGGGGGTGAGTGGGGAAAGCGGAGATTTGACGCGGGAGACAGAATTTAACGGCGTACGTTTCGATTTATGTCGTGTACGAGAAGCGCACGGGCGAGGGAACTGAAATGTGAGAAAGCATGGTGACGCGTGTGCATATAGCAAAGGTGAAGTATTACAAGGACACGTTCAGCTACCGAACGTATGCATTGTGTGTCACGTTCCGCACATCCATATCCATCCTTGCCAACGATTTATCTCGTGAATGGCAGAGTTGAAAAAAAACACACACACACTTCCGAATGGAACAGGAAAACAACAAAAAAACAACCAAACTTGTAAAGTTGCATGAAAAACACACCCTTCAAGACCATCGGGAAACCGTTCGCTAGTAGCTAACGATGCGATCAATGATTTTATTCTCCGTTTCTCACTCGATTGAACAAATAATGGCCCCCCTCCACTTGGTTGCGATTTTATTTGGCGTGTTTTTTTTCCTGTCTCCTTCGGAAAACCTCAACAAACCAACCGTATCACGGAAACGACTACCCGCGAGTCATGCTCGTGGAAAAGCCGCACTTCTTGTGCTTCTGCTTGCCTCGCGCAAGCATGCAAAACTCCCAAAGCCGAACGTCCAACGCCCGACTTGTCGGCTCGTTTCAATATTTTATTGTTTTGGCAAACAATTGGCCCCCTTGCGCAGGAATGATGGCGGTTTGATTGGAATCATGGTCGCCGTGATAAGGAAGTAACATTTCTGTCCTGCGGACAATCTGTTGGACGAGCGCGCGAGCCATGTTTTGTGTTGGTTCAGTGGGGATACGCTTAATTCTGAAACTTGATTTAAGAACCTTCGATCGAATCCTTTGTTTGCATACTCCTTTTATTGATTATTTTCTAGCATCAAATATTAAATCACGCTTGTTTTATCAGTTTATATAGCTTAACATTTCTCGATTTTAAGTTACTCAATATTGTTAGCTTTCAAGCTACATTTTTAAATTACTTGTTTCAGACAAGACTTCTCTCAAATATTTATATTCCTTTAGAATTTGTTTTCAGTATTTCTATTCTTTAAAATCGTACTTTGTTTGAAAATATATTGCATTATAAGAAGTATGACTTTTGGAGAAGTTGTCGTGGTGAGAGTAGAACAAATTTTACAAAAAATTAAATTGTATGCAGGAAAAATTATTTATGATTTAAAAAAATCAGATTTGAATTTGAAAGACTACGTAAAAAAAGTCACTTTATTTAAATGGTGTATTTTGAACAGAAAAAGAGTTTCCCAATAACAAATAAGTTTACGTTTGTTTAAATGAGAGTTTAAATAAGTTCATACTGGGAACACTGTTCTCCACACATCACGCCATTTAAACCAGAACAAATGCTTGCCGGTAGGCAAGAAACATGCTGCCTAATTTGTACCTGTATGAAAATGTACTCCAGACGGGCTGGTACAGGATTCTTTCATTAGAGCAACTCATGGCACCCAATAAGTAGGGCTGTTACTTTAAGGCATTACGACCAACGACGCGTGGAACACAGCGTGTGTCAACCGAACTTTGCGGAAAGAAAAGTCAACTCCACCAAGAAGACCTCATCCCAGTGTCGTGTGAGGTAATTTTTGATAAGAGTATGTGTTCATCATCGCCGCAAGCAGCTTGTGTGCCTTCGCAACTTTAAATTAAGCACCCACAAAAAAGGGTCAGATGGAGGAAAAGACAAGATAGCAAAACAAGAATTATCGACCACGGGCATGGTCTGCTGGAGTGCGGGAGCTTGAGTTGGAAGGCTTAGTGGAAGTGTTCGTTTACTTTCCTTTCTTTTTCGTGTTAGCGAAGGCCCCCAGACAGCCCTCAACAGGTTCGGGTTTCACATGCAGCCCACGACCGTAAATCCGGAGAAGAGCAACCGGAAGCGAGCTCCCGAAAGCACAACGAACTCGTCTGCTATTTTCGGTGGGAGAGGAAGGATTAGAAGCGCCGGCCAAAAAACAACGAACGAGTTTGGTCCCACGCTCGAACATCATGGCTGTGTAGAGTAGCAAGCCGAGGCTTATAAGAAACAAGTTGAGGAAGTACCCGTAAGTCGGGTGCGGTCGAACAAAGAAGTGCCGCAAACTTCCTTTAATGGTTTTATCAAAGAACATACCATCTATAGGTTGATGTAGGTGTGTTACTGTGGTGGTGGGTTCTTCGAATGGTGCCATTTTTGGTAACCTGCGCTTGGCGCCAGTGTATTTAAAGTAAAGTAATTTTAAATCAAAATAATCAAAAATTGGTTTATTCAATAGTAACAATATTTTATTTTCTGCTGATACACTTTGTTAAATTAGCAAAATGAATTAAGACTGAGAAATGAGCGAGAATCAGGCTTTTTCTCTAAAACTAGCTGAAAAATCTACAGCAAAACACATACTCATTACAACTTTCTTAAACTTACGTATCTTTTCCAATACAAAAACTAGTTTTTTAAGATTATTTTTTCCGTTGGTATCTTCAACTATCAATTTTTATACCAGACTTTATATGTGAATGTTAATTAGAATTGCTTAGTAAAACGATATGGAAGAATAAAATGCATAAAAATCAAGACTCGATATAACTTATCGTATAGATAAAGATAAACATCTTCGTCGTCCTGCAGAAGGCCAGCAGATAGTCAAAAATATTGACTCTCTTCACGCTCCTTCATATGATGACTTTCTTTATTGTTCACGCCAACTAATCATGCATCCAATAACGATTGGCTAATCTAGATTGATCGAGCAAATATCGCTAAAAGTGCATAACCATAAACCAACCTTCAACCGGAGCACTTTCAGCTTCGAGCTTCCTCCGACAAAAAGCTGCCTTGTTCGGCTTTCCGGAACTTGTTGCACGTTCGTGCGGAATGGAAACGTTCGAGCATGGCCATGAGTTTTCCACCCTCCTCCCCTGTACCTGCTCGTCCGGCTTTTCCCGTACTGAGGGTGAATGTAATTACTGTGTTGCTACTTAACACCTCTTCCAAGCGAGCCCAAGCTTCCCAACGCCCAACCATCTTCCGTACAATTTCGTTCCTTGTCTTTCTCTTGCCTCAGCTTTCCTTACACGGCAATTAGGAGGCAGCGTGTGGCACGTGTAGAAATCCGTCCGCCACCGGTAGACGTTTCTTTTGCCTCCGAAGCCAAGCCATCTGATTAAGATGTACGAACGGCTACCGAAATGGGGTCCGGAATGAGGTCGCGAGGTGTGTGGTATGTGTGTGGTTGGTTGGTTGGTTCAGATGATGGCCAACGGACCGACACACGGTCTAATGAAGGACTTGTGGGGAGAAATTAGGCGTGCCTTGTAAGAAGCGGCTCATAAAATGGATACTCTTACGAGAAAAGCTATCGGGAAAAAGCTGCCACTCGACGAAGACGAAGATGATGGCGCTGGAAAACATCAAACAAGTGAAGCGTACAGTAGAGTGGGGACATGATAAGGATGACAGGACCGTGGGCCAGTGAAGGGACACTTGTTTACATACTCTTCCTTTGCTCCCCAATCCCCCGTCACCGGGCCTGTTTACTTAGGCATAATGACTGGGAAAGCTCTTAAGTGATTGAAGTTTCGTCCCGTATGTTCGCACTTCTTGAGGTACGTTTTCCCCCGCTTTTTCCTGCTTCCAAGAGTCCTGTTTGCCCAACGACACACACGCACTGTTCACACCATGAGCGATTGGAAAGACGTGCTTCATTTGTTTGCCCCGTTCCGGGGAGCGGTTCTTCCGGCGAGGGTCCTTAAATGCACCTCAGTCAACACCATTTACGCTCGAAATCGATACAAGGCAGTGCCGCAGATCGATAAAAGGCCCCCACCATAAAGGTGGGTTGGAAAACGGTCCGAACCTCGGTACGGTCAGATATCGGTCGGCAATCAACGGACGTGTCGTTTCGAAAACTCTTCGTGCTTCACGAATCGCGGTCGCAATCAGGATGTCTGATTGGGTGGTAGTGCTTGAGATTCGTTATCAGAACAAAAAAATACTGGGAAATACTCCTGTAAAGCCTTTTTATGAATCAACGTGACGTGCTTTCCGCGCCCGATTGCGTCGGTCGGACTCCATAAACGAAGCTGCGAAAGTCAGTTGTCGGAAACCTTTCACGAAATGATGGCGTTCCCATTCCCTGCAGTGTATGGAAAGGCAAACAAGCGGCAGGGAGAGAGATGACAGGGGGTACAAGGATTGTATTCCGACGCAGAACTCGTTCCGGGCCCAAGTGGAACGCGATGCGATTGGATGGGATTGTGATTAGATATTGAGCGTACGAGATTGGACCGATTAAATATTCGTTATGCTTATGCGTTTGCGTACCGCGTTCGAACGGTTTCTGATGTTGACATTTTCCGCGATCCACGGATTGATTTGGTTCTTTTTTTTTCTTTTGCCGATTTCCGGGAAAATCGAATCGTATTGGAAATGAAGAAACGCTCATGTGATTGAAGGGTTGTTGTTCGTTCGACTTTGCTCCTTTGTTTAACGATATGTAAGAAGTTTTGAAGCCATAATCCATTGTAATTTCTTTGCTGTACAAAAAGGACTTGTTCGTAGCTACACATTTTCTCTTGAACACAAGCTATTTAAACCGTTCCCCTTAATTAAACTTTCCCTTAGAGGTTCGTTCCTTCGAAGAAGCAGTCTTTTCACACCTTCACCATCGGTCGGGAAAGATTTGAAACCCATTACACCAACCACCAACCTCGTTCGCCAACGATGGGAAAAAGACATTAGGCATCCCCTTTCCCGTGGGGCACTGTTCGTCCCCTTGGCGGCCGATAAACAACCCCGAACGAGGCTCCACCGGCAAGTGCAGTAAAAATTAATTATCGCAATTAGTTTAGCGTGTGCGTTTATTTTTCGTCCCCTCTTTTCCTTTTGGCATGATAGAAAATTAGTGTTTTCTTTTCCCTCTTCTGGCATGCTGCTTCCCTTGGCGTTGTAATCCCTTGCAGGATGCTGTTTTTATTTGCCTTTTTTACTTTTCGGTCCCCGAAACCGACGTGTTAGTACCACTTCCATTACCATTTAACCGTTCCGTTCGGAAGCCAATGTACTTGTCCCTTTTTGTGTGTGTGTGTGTGTGTGTTTTTTTTGTCGGTGCCTTCATTTAGCCAACAGTGGGCCGTTATTAGGTCAATAACTGGCTCGGCTGACGGTCGAAAAATCGGTCGGTGCGGGTCAGAGGCGGCTACTTCACCCTCGAGCTTAATGTAGACGACTACCTTCCATTGCGTAGGAGTTAAAATTACTACATTGACCTTCACCGACCGTTTGCAGCGCGAGCTCTGCACCAAAAAAAAAAGGGAAGAACGGGGGTTAGAAGCCAACAGCCTCCAACGGTAGAAGATGGAAACTTTAATCCACCCTCATGCGTGATGTCCCGAGTCGGAACTGCTCACGTTCCCGGTGTTTTGGGCGTTCTAGCGAGGATGGTGAGAAACTTTGCTGGCTGGAGTCCCTTGTTTCCGCACGAGAACAGTTAGGCTTTAGCAGCGGGAGGGTTTTCCCAGGCGGGAAAAATTCTATCCCGAGATCCCGGTCAACATTGCGTTCTGAACGAGTAGCAGGAGCTTCTGTGGATCTGTTCTGATGAGAATGAGTTCGATAGGGAGAGGGAAAAAATTGTTCGAAAGAGCGGACGTTTGTAAGCACTCCGTATCCTTTGCGAGGAGTTTAAAAGGAGCTGCAAAGGCGACTGAGAGGTTTCTAAATCAATGAGTGAAAGTTGGACTGGACGTTAAGATTATCTTATTTCCCGCCAAACGTCAAGCTTTCTTTTTTTTTACCTAAAAGAGCGTTTGTACAAATTGAATATTTATTTAATGAACAATTAAGAAATTTACAAATTAGTTTCCTCAGCAACTCATTCCTGTGTAGTACATTATTTTCCTTCAAATGTCCGGTAGATAACATTCAAATACATCGTCTACCCAAGAGATAAGCAAGAGCATTCCATTTTGATTGCTTCCTTCGAAAAATCCCTCCTCACTCAGCAGCCTCCGGGACGGCTCGCTCGCGCTACTTTCGAAACTCTCATCTCCGAAAGCAGTTGCGCAAACTCACCACCGAACGGCTGTTGATTCTGCCAGCCCGGTGGTGAGTCCCGAACGCGGTCGGTCGCATCGGGAAACCCGAGCCGACCGTCGGTTTCGTTCTGCGACTTCGCGCGTGTGGTGTGGAGCCAAAGGTATCTGGCGAATGCTGTGCTGTGCAGTGCTGCTGCCTGGCGATACGTTCTGCTGCGGGACCCCAGCGTGCTCAGTTTCTTTAGAATTTTTGTATGGCCAACATCACACCATCCGCTTTCGGTTTTTCCGTAAATTTTCCTCACTCATACCAGCCAGCAAAGGGGCAGCAATAACGGAAGGAGGGAAGGAGGGAAGGAGGGAAGGAACAGCATCAACAGGCCGTTTTTCGCAGGGGTCCACAGTTGAAGGTGCTTGCAGGAAGGATTAGAAGGAGGGTGGGAGGAAGTGAATCCGGGAATGGGGATTGAGGCAGAAAGTCAAAGCACCTAAAGTGGACTGTTTGGACGTTACCACCATTAGAAGATTCCGTAAAGTTAAATTTGCGTGCGTGAGTTAGTTCGCCATGATGCTGGAAAACAGAACCAACGAAACCCAACGGTGCAGTTGGGAAAATCGTGAAAATGTGAGCGTAGGTGTAACGGTCTCGACCCACGTCGATTGTGGCAGGTGTCGAAGGTGATGTATTACTGACGTGTCTGTGCGCACAGTGTCACGGTGCAATTGGTGACTGCATGGAGGAAAATCGGTGGAGTTTGAAAATTCTGGAAATTTTCACGCCATTTCCCAACCAGAAGGTCCTCTAGTGATTTGCAAAATATATTTAAGGCGTGTATAATATGTCTAGTGATTCATTTCGTTGGGCTACAGTTTCGTGGACGTGTGTTTGAAAAACAGATAAGCTGAGTAGAGTGCGTCGAAAATTATTTAACTAAAGAGTAAAATTGATAGAAAACTGCCTGCATTTTAAAAGATCACATTTGTATAGCAACATGTATGCTTTTGCCAACCGGCTATCAGAAAGATTATGTAATATAATTTAAACAAAATTATTTTCAAACTTAGAAACCATATTTATTACACATCCAAAGCTTCGAAACAGTCGATTTTGATTTAATAAAAAAAAAAGTTTCTGTTCTTTTCTGCCCACCACAACAGCATGAAGGATACGTTGTAGTAACTGAAGGAGTTGTGCGTCGATACTCGTCACAGCATATCAGCGGCAGTGTGGAAGGTGCGTGCGGAGGTGAATAATGCCTTCAGTAAAGTGGTTAGTGTTAATCAAAATAAATTGAGCACAAGCGTGTGAAGATGAAAAGCAAGCATTTGTGCAGCGGCCCGCAACCGTAGGCAGAAGAAGGCAAAATTTTATTTATGGTAATAATTGCGCATCGCTGAATGCGGAAGTTGTGTGATTTATTTCCCGTACTACACACCGTTGTGAAATCGGAATATATAAAAAAAAGAAGTCGTCCTTTCGAGGAGACTTGACCCAGAGGAAGTGTACGCGTTTGTGTATGCGCGGGCTAGTGTGTGTGTGTGTGTGAGCGAGTGTGTGTCTGTGTTTGTGCCTGTGTAGGTGAGTGTGTTGCGTGTGTGTGTGTGTCCACTCTGTAGTGGCATTGTGAATCTGCACCCGTGCACAAAAAATTAATGATATAAATTGGAAATAAAAGTCGAGTGCAGTGAAAATCGAGATTGGTGGAGCCGTGAATCCGTGCGTAAAAGGTTGCGAAATAAGTGTGAATTCGACCGAAACCAACGGCTCAACAGGAAGGTCCAGACATCGAGGCAGCAGAAAGCCAGCAGGACCGACCTCATCCAGGTCGAGAGACCACCCGAACGCATCGATAGGAGCTACCAATAGTTAGTACCATACCAGAAGGGATCAATTTTCATTAAAAATGCATTAAACTAGCTCGACGGGACGGGTGTGTATGAGAGAGTGGGGAGAAAAAGCAAGGAAGAGAGGGAGAGGGGTCGGGAGAGAGATGCTAAGCTAGTATCGAAGCGGCGTATGGGTTTCTCAACAGTTGACACTTTCCACGGTGTGTATGTAGAAGATAGCTTTCCGAGGGATTGGAAGGAAATTTGCTGTCTGCAGGTACGGGAAAAATGGGTCTGGTCTTTGGGGAATTGGTGGGTACGGGAGGAAAGAACGTCTGCAAGTTGGCACTTGTTGCCAGTTTATTACCCTGCTCCGAAGCCCAACCGTAACCGAGGCGTCGATGGACCGAACAGAGGGACGGACGAATTTTTGCAACTGCTTCCAGTACCACGAAACACCCCACGGTGGGTGGAAAAGCCGCGGGGTGACCGTAAAATCAACCGAAAGAGAAAAACCTCATAATAATCATTCGGCACTGGAAGTAAATTTCTTAATAAACTATGACGGTTTCAATTTGCCTTTCTCCAGCGCGAGCGCCATGAAAATCGTTCACCAGGGAGATGAAAACCGGGTGAGGTAAGGGAAAAGAGGGAGCGAGGAACAGAGATCAACAGCGTGAGCGGGCTGAGCAAGGAATGGAAAACTGAACGGCGGAACCAGCTCAGCTCGCGGACAGTGGTCATAAAACTCATCAATTTATGGTTGATATTAATTTTCATTCCACTGCAAAGGAGAAATATAAAAAAAAATGAAGCAAATTTTCCACCAAAAACCGATACGATACTTATCGCCAAGGGAAGCGAGTGGTCGTCCTTTTTCTGCGCTGTCGCTCGGTGGAAAACGTTTTCAATATTTTCCTCCCGTAATCGACGTACGTCGTGGTCAACGTGGTCCGGGAATGTTGGACGGGATGAGAGACGTGACTGGGCAAAAGGGAGGTGGTAGGAAAGAAAGGTGGTGGCCAACCCGAGAGGGGAGGTTTGTGTTTTCCTATCTTTGGAAAACCCCTGCCAAAGGTTTTCCTCGAACTATGATGGTTTTTTTTGTACGCTCCCGCCTTACGCAACGGAGTTTTGTTTTTCTTTCCGTTTTCTTTTTCCGCTGTGCTGTTTTTCCCCACGAGATTTTCTTTTGAAGTTTTTCTATGGCGCACAAAAAAAAAGGTAAGCAAACAAAGACGGCGACGGTGATGGAAACGGAACGCTAAGCAGGCGGCGACGACCACGGCAGTGAGTAATGTGAGTAACTGTTGCATTCGCCGAATCGATTCCCGGTGAGCTGAGTGAGAGAGTGGGTGTGCGAAAGTGACAGTGTGGACCGGTGAAAATGGTGCCCGAGCGAGTGAGAGGAAGCGGAAAAGTGCGGTGTCTAGTAGGCAGTGAGCTGTGACAAAGAGGAAAAGTCTACCGAAAACCCAAAAGTGGCGTGAACATGTGGAAAATATAACGTTGAAACAGCGAAAAGAAAATACAAATAGGCACACCTGAATATTTTTCGCATGATGGTGGGAAAATACTTCGTCTTTGGTAGGTGATGGGAATGAAAGCAATCTCCAGAACAAGCACAAGGCGTTCGTTCCTCTCGGAAAAGCCTAGTCTTTTCGGAAGCTGCGATGTGTGAATCATGCGATGCTTAGGAAGGGTGGCGTGCAGCTGATCTTCCCAGGAAGGAAAACCAGTACACATCTTGAAATATAGCTTGCCTTGCGCATATACACACACACACGCGCGCGCAAAAACATACGCAGTAGAAGGAGCGCAGGGGGAAACCTTTAAAGCACACGCTGCTCACGGACTCGATGAAACGTTAAGAGATCCCCTCTTTTCCCGTTTTCCGACCGGACCAGGACACTCGGTTTCCACCGTATCGATCTTTGCCGGGTTTGGAGGAAACGGTGGTGCCACCTGGCGGAGTCTGCTCAAAGTGCCTCGTCGGCCTCGTGATGTGTTTCGGGATTATGGTCTGCATGCGCAAATGGGCACCCACTTTATCCGTGTTACGATTTTCCAACCATCCGGTGGTGCTTTCTAATGCCTTCGCGGTTGTGATCGACATGTGCGACCTAATTTATTCTACCTGGGAAAATTTCCACCATACTTCATCGGTTTTTGATTTTTTACTTCTGGCATCGCCTTGACTTGTTTCTTCTTTATGGTTCACTCTCAAAGGAGGAAAGGAAATTCACGTCGGTAAATTCGCATTGAGATTCGTTATGCTTCTGGCAGTAGTTTAATTCAGATAATGAACCTCAAGTAATTGCACCGAGTTGAACAATATTGAATGCCTCGGAACTCTTCTTCCATTTTGGAGAGCATTAAAAATGCGGCTTGCAAATGGATTCGCTTTTTTTTGCGAACCGTTCTGAATTTATTCCAACCGTGATGTATCTGAACGGTGAAAAACCGAACCTAGGGAAAATCATAATTTCTGCCAACTGGTGCACCGGCGTTTCTGCTCCTTTTCAAGGGAGTTTTCCACCACGTGAAGCATCCCGCACAAGCAACTGGTGATTGCGAAGAGTTGTGCTCCGCGCCGGCCCTCACAATGGGGAGAGATAGTTGCTGGTGCACTGCGTTTCACGGGGCAGAGGAAAGCGAACGCGATGAGCACCGGCCGAACCATCTGGTGGAAAATTTCCAGATTGCCGACGATGGCATCGGCAGACCAGGAATTTCCAGCGTTCTGTTTGCCGCCCGTGTGCAGCTGGGTGTATGTAAATGATTCTGGTCGTTTACACACAAGCACCACGTTTGCCGTTTTCATTTTAATGCTTTACCCCCACTGGCCTGCCTTGGAATCTTTCCCTTCCGCCCGTTTTGAACCGGTTCACTTTACGGCTGAAATCTGAACATAATTCGAGGCCTCAAGAGAGAGAGAGAGAGCGACTGAGGTCGGGCGGCAGGAAATGAAGCGACCGGACGGGCGGAAGGGAGCAAAAACAGGGAGCTAATCCACACATATCCATATACACAGGCCTTTCGCCCCTTCGCCTACCGGTTGGGTTTCCTGGGACCCTGGCCGACCTTTAACCTTGGGCTTTGCACTTTGGATGGACGTTTGTCGGCAGGAAGCTTGTGAATATTTTATTCCACACTGGATAATATCGGTTTTTCGGTACATTCGGATGGGCCTCCTCTTCGCTGGAGGTTTAATGCCTACCCCCAATCCCTCCCGCACCATCACCACCACCCTCCTTTACCGGCCCATCTACCGACATTGGGGTAATGGCATTAGGGGGAGTGAGTTTCGATGTTAATTAAATCCATGTACGGGTACCGGCATTAATTAGTATCCAAGGTAGGACGACGTCGGTATGGGCGGGGAAAAAAGTGGGGGAAAGGGGGGGGGGTGTGTGAAAGGGACAGCAGAGCCTAAGCGGGTCAGACAGTATCGCAGACCGCCCCATGGGCTGCTTTCCACCCGAAGGACGGGGTGCGAGACGGTGCAAAGATCAGATCGTCACCATCGGACAAGAAGAAAGTGTGTATCTTGTAATGGTTTTCCCGGATTTCCATTCCCTCCCAGTGGGGGTGCGCCCGGGAGCTACAAAGCATTCCCGCTTCCCGGACGGAAAGAGGGTTGGATTATCGCAAGCATTAAAGATGAGCTGTTATTAAAGCCGGCGAATAGTAACCGGCGGGATAACCCCCGGAGTGGCTAAACGGAGAAGGGTTTTTGTGGGAGCCAACGACACGAGGGGGAGCGGAGAGGAGAGCCTCGAAAGGCAATTATAAGTAGAAGGCAAACGCTCGGAGGGTCCATAGTTTCGAAGCATAAAAGAAGAATAATGGCGGTGAAACTCTATCCAAACTAGAATAATCTCGGGGTTGATATAAAAAATAAACCCCACTCAAGATTAACATAACCATATTGGATACCCTGTAGCATAATGGACTGAGACAGGTCTAGAAGTTTTGCTTCTAGTTCAATTTAATGCAAATTTGCTTTGGTTTAATTGTGTTTATGAGCAATTACAAAACCTCAATCAGAAGTGAAACTTTCATGAAGCTTAGGTTCTCTAGTTTTCTTTCACGGCCGTTGCGTTTGTTTATCAACTTCTGGCTATTGTAGAGAATCATCTGATTGCAGATAGAGCAGAGTGCACTTGGCAATATTCCGTGCACCCGCTGCAAAGACTACTGCTGTTTACTAAAACACTTTCAAGTTCGGCGTTGCGTGTTCTGCATTTCATTTGATAGGTTAGTTTGTTTGTGTTGGACTGCGACATTGCAAGACAACTTGTGGACATGCGACATTACAAGAATCTACAAATGTACTGCTGTTAGCTGTAGCAGAGAAACGATTAGCAGAAAGAGAGCAATGCAAAAGATGCTGGTGCAGTTTTCATTTCTGTTTGCTGAAGTGTTAAATGATAGCAGGCTTTTGAAATCAAAATAAATAACGATATTCAGAATACGCTTCTCAGTAGATTTATGTATCATTTTTATTCCTATAAAAAAAAAGAATGGTATTGATGCCAATTTTCTTTTGACAATATTATTTTCCATTTCTCTTTTGGATAAACTTATCCAGTCAATTTGCATCCCAAAAGGAGTTGTAATCGTATGAAAGGAAATATTATCATGAGGAAACTAATCAAAATGAATTGTAATGTTTGATCTCTTCCATGAATGGCAAACTGTGAAACTTATCTATTTCATCGATATCGGATCAATTTATGGGAAAGTGGTAGAATGAGGAAAAAGAACACCATCATCTTGTTTCTGTTCCACTGCCTCGATACGGACGTATGGGTTCCTTTTGCCCGAGAAACGGGATCGAAATTCGATTCGTGATCCGTTCACTTTCTATGGTAATAGGGCACTAAATGTCTGGTGGAAATTTATTTCATCTGAATAATTCGCACACCCGCATTCACCGTGGCGCGTGGCTCCGGATGGTACGCTGGAACATGCCCTAAGCGGTGCATATTGTATAGTTTCGAGAGCTTATGGAAAAGATAGAATGGTTTCAAGAGATAACAGTTTTTTCTGCGCTTTGAATCCTTCCTTCGGATACGTTGAAGTTCTCCTGAAAAGGAAACCCCGGAGCATCATCATCATTTTGGTGGCATGGGGGAGGCACGTCCGAGGTGCAGGGAAGTATTTTAAATTGGATCTACCCTCCGAACATCAAGCAGTACTTTCCCAGGAGGACGTGACGACCGATAGTGATCTTGATCCCGGATTACGGGGAAACGAATTGGACAAACCTTTTACATTCCGTTTTTTTTATCACCTGACAAACTGGAAGCAATATATAGTGAATAATTAACTAACGATAGGAATGTTGTTTCTTGACATACGGTGGCATATGCCTGCCGATATGGCCTTCCCAATCCTATCATCAGTGGGGGTGCAATAAATAAAATCATTTGCATCGTTCGCAACTGCTCCCAGGCCGCCGAGGGATCCTAAACAAACCGTACTATTGATTTTTTTTTTTTGGAAATTGGAAAACATGCCGACGTTGGAAACGACGGAAAATGGACAATACCTCTCAAGGGGATCAACGCAATTTTCATACCGCAACGAGGTAGCGGATATTTTTTTATGCACATCCATCGAGCGTTGTGGTTGTTGCCCGCAGGAAGGGCATGCTTTCACGAGGGACAGACATTTTTTAGATTGAAAAGAAAATGCGACAAACAACGACATCGTGACTACATAAATACAAATTTAGAAATAGCATTCCCTGTTGAATAGTATCGATGATTTTATTGTGTATTATGTAGCCATTTTCCCTATTCGGGGACACTGGGACGGAAACCGTCGACAGGATCAAGTGAAATGAAGCCTTAGCGAACCTTTCCGCTGGCTCTCCCGGCAATGGAAGGGTTTTTTGTGCAAGCTGATTATCGATAAGATAGGTTTGGGTTTTCTTATGTTCTCGTAAAAATAATCCTATGAGCAAGACAATTCATGGAAATTGTCGAAAACTTTGATACTATGAAAAAATGTTAATACAATAAAAATACTTTATTTGATGGACTGAATGACAAATGGTATTGATTTTATACTCTAGTAAATACATGAAGGCTTTAAGAAATATTTTTTGAGAAGAAACCATCCAAGATTCTTATTAATTTTCCATTCTTTTTATGAAGCTTATGGTATCGGTTAAAGCTATTAATGGAAATGATTGTTGATCAAAAAAACTTTGCGATCATGTAAAACATATTATAGAAGCTCGTAATCGTTACAGATAAAAAAGAGAATCAGAAAAGGATTTGGATGCCAAAAACTTGTTGATCATGTTTTTCAACATAACCAAATCATTACGAGCTTCAGCATTGGCGGTAGTCCTTCTTCACCGTGCAAAACACAAACAAACAAATAGAAGGAGCATTTTTTTTCCTCACCCACTTAAACGTTCCTGGACAAACAAATTAAGCCCGCGTAGAGCGAACTTCGGTCCGGGGGTAGCTGTCAAATTATCTTTCTTCCGTTCTGCAGCAGGTTTTCTGCTACGTTTTTCGGTCTCCCATCCCATTCCCAAAACCCCGCTTGTTTCCGTGGCAGACATTGTTTGGCAGCGTTTATGCTTTTTTATTTTGTTTGACTATGGCTTTTCCCTTGGAAAAAATCGATACCCAACGGCCATTTGTGCTCAATCTTGTTGTATTAATTTTGTTGCTTGGGAACTCCATTCTTCTTTCGGTCGCTGTTTGTTCAGTTTTTTTTCGAGTCAATTTTCTCTTGTGGTTTGGATGTCACGCCAAATGCAAAGGACATTTATGATCCTCCACGAAGTCAAGAAGGTTCGGGGAAACATTATTATTATTTTCCATTTAAATATAGCCTAATTGTGTTTCGTTTCACTGGAATCCGTTTTCATTTTCGGAAATAGATTGTCATAAGCTTATGAAATCATTGCATTTGATACAATAGTATGGTCAGTTAAAAATACCACAAAGCTATTTTTCACACTTTAAAACGTTTCAAAAAGCAAAATATCAAATGAAAATGTTAGAAAATCGTTTATTTAAAAAACATTTGCACAACCACGACATTGCTTCGCTATTAAATTCCGCAATTTTCAACCAACTTATTTTGCTGATAAGATTCAGTCGAGGAATAAACTCAAAAAAGACGTCGTTCGCGCACAAAGGTGTTTCACCGAGGCGCCTTCAAATTTGTTGGCTACAAAGTGGTCTTAAGGAAGACACCGTGATACATTTGTTCATAAAAAAACAACCCCACACAAAACCGAAAGAAACCGTAACACTGCGCGTCGCGACAAAGCATGGAAAAATGCTAGGAAAATCAAGTGAAACATGCAGCAAACAAGCAGTGCAAAGCAGCACTATCGGTGTAGCGAATATAAACGCTCGCAATCGGAAAGAATAGACAAGCGCGAAGCGACGATCGTCGACGAACGCTGAGACAATGGGACTGCCCGACATTCCGCCCGGAAGCCGGAAACCGGAACGTGGAAGAAATTTCCTCATCACCGGAAAGGAAACCACCGCCGCCACCGTGCTTTTTGCTTTTGCATCGTGTCGGCGTTTCACTGAAACGGAACACATAGTGAAAGAAGGCGGAAGGGGTGAAAAGAGTCCGTAAGCACGCCCCAAGTGTTGCGTGTTGTGTGTCGGTGTGGTCTGGCCATGAGGATGTGTGAATGTGCGCAGAGTGTTTTGTGGCAGTGCAAGGCTGTGCAAAGTGTGAAAGAAAAGTGAAACCAACCGCGAACCGTTTTCCTTTGCGTCCGGTGACGTGAATACGATGAGCGTGAAGTTCTACACTGGTGGAAAACCCAAATGAGCGCCAGTTGAGGCCTTTTCCGTTGCAAGGATTGCTGACATACACCCACAGATACAACACAGCGGCGGAAAATAATGCTACTGGAAGATGGGTGCAGTGTTGTGGAAATATTGCTCCGCCGACAAAAAATGTCGAAACGACGCCTAATGGCAGGAATGTGCTGACAAAGTATTCACTATTGTGTTTTGTTTCTTCTTTCCCATAAAAAGAAAACAGCGTGGGCATGCGATAATGAGTAACGTTCAAGGGATGTGTGGTCATTTTGGTTTTTTTTCTTTTGGAAAAGAATGTTCCCATTCTTTCTTCAAATTAACTGCCCGTCGTTTGGATGCCGCTATTTTTGCACACCACAATACAGGACGGGGTTTTGTCGCCTGCACTTTGATGCACATGTTGTAAAGGAAATAAGAGAACAGAATAAATTTACATAAAATGGTTCGGGAAAAAATAAAGTGAGTCAATATTCTGCCACTTTTTTTGTGAAAAATTAAAATACCCAAATTTATTCGTCAATATTTCAAGCGAAGCAGCGAGCATAGAATAATTTACCTAAATTTCCAGCTAACACGTTGCACGAAACTCTGCTGGGATTTTCAAATGGCGAACGGTATGGAACGTAATGCTTCTGCCAAATTAATGTTGACCGTAAAACAAAAAAGCACCCGAAATAATTAGTGACCTACCAACGTTATCAAATTTGACTTACCATTCTTTTGAACCTGAGCCCCGGGTGAGCTATTCCCAAAAAGTGTTCGGTTCAGTGTCGTGCTTTGGCTCGGTTTCGCGCAGGAAATATGCGTTCGTTCGAATTGGGTGAAAGAAAAACGTTCGCAGACGGAGAAAATGAACTCACCCGGCCGGGTTGGGGCATTGGCGTAACTTCCGCTGTAGCGCTTCTTGGAAGTAGCAACGCCAAAGGACGTGTCGGCTGTCGAAAAGGACCCTCTCGAGGCATCCAAGGGAAGACCAAGGTGGCTGAAGAAAATTAAGGACACGAACGAACGATCGCGCCAACTTAATATTTGTGACTGTGTAGAGTAAAATAAAATTTCTGTCCTTCACTTTTCGCAACAACGAAACGGGGCGAGTTGGGCTCGGGCAAAAAATTTAAAAGGAAAAGATAACACCGTGAGACATGGCACACGGGAGAAAGATTGTCGGCCTCGGGGAGGAGAATGGACGAAATATCTTTTATGGTTCGTAAGCCCGCTTCAATCATCTACCGTTGCGAGTGACCTGGACCGGAAAGGAAAATATGCTACCGGGAATTAATAATTCATTGGCAATCGTGACCATCGGAATTCCGGCTCCGTCCGAGCTGCGTCCCCCTCCCGTGTTCGGCAGATGAGATGCTGAAGGAAGGAAGTGACCTCGTTGTTGTTGTTGTTATTGTTTTTTATTCGGAACACAAAAAAAAGCCCAACCAGGACAGATTGCTGACGGTGGTCCCGGTCTGCGTTATCGTTTAGTACGATACGCAACGAAATGGGTGACCGAAGCGGCTCGCACATACAACATGCATGAGGCCTGGACGGGGCAGCAAGACTGTTTGGGTCCTTTCTGCACGATTGCACCATCGAAACGGTTTCGTTACTGCGTGCGAAACAATCGTGCCCGGCATCGAGCCATGAAGCTGATGAAAAGCGTTCGCTTTCCGTTTGTATCGTTGCGCCCACCATGGTGATTGCGAAAGGGAGGCACAAACACCCGGTGGCGTCCTACGGTGTGGAGGGCATGTTTTTGTTTGCTTAACTTCGGGGCACGAGAATCACAAAAGCGTGTCGCGCGCTCCCGTGAACGCCGCCGAACCCGTGGTTCTGATGATTGTGATGTGCTGCTAATTAAAATTTAATTAAAACACTCTCCGTGCAGTCATACATGGGGGAGGTGTTGCCCTACGGGGTTGGGTTGAAGTAACCCTCGGCAACCCGACGGCCGCCCAGCATCCGATAATGATGGCGTGCAAAACGGCGGTTTCCCGACCACTGTTCGGAGCAGGTTTTTCCCGGGCCGGGGGTGCGTTATAATTATTATTAATGAAGATTGATTTTTCCATCCGCTTCTAACTTTGCACATTCTGCAACGCGTTTTAGTGCCCGAAATTTCTATAACTAGATTTTGGTAGCAATTGTTTGTCCAACTGAATGCTGTTTGATGAGCTTTGCGGAGCTTTCTGGCGCATCGTGGAAACAGCATCCACATTTTGGTGTCGTGATGGTGTTTTAATTGGAAAATAGGGTAACATTGTAATCCATTCGGGGATGTGGATGATGATAATGATGATGGGTTAACGATGACAACTCCACGGGTCACTCGTCACGCGTTACCCAAACAGTAACATCAAGTGGGTCACAATACACCAGGCGCCTCCATTTCCTCCCATGGCGTATGAGTGCTAGGGAAAAACTTTTCAATCTGTAAATTTTACAAACTAACTCGGGACTACGTTGATGGCTGCGTTTGTGCCGGAATGCGCAACAACTCGTTACTCCGCAGCAGAAACAGAAAGTTACAAAACAAACGAACAGAAAACGAGGTAAATAGTTTTTCACACGAGCGCCATACGGTGACAACTTTCATGGTAGTAACGCAATGGCTGCCTTGGATACGACGTCGGTGCAGCGCCCGCTTCGTTGCGAGATGGTTTCGCTTGGACGGGCTAGCTTTCACTTTGTCACTTTGTGTTACCTTTCCCGTCGAGTGTTTGTGTGCGGATGGATGGTGTTGTATGCTCATGATGCTTGCGGCCATTTTTACACAAGCAACGAGTTAGACCAGAGTAAGTGAGTGTGTAGGTGTGTATGTGTGTGTGGAAACAGGGAAAAAGAATCCGGAACAACCTGTCAACCTTGGCAAGGTAGGGAACGATGTGCTGAAAATTGTCATGCAATGGAAATGACGCGAGAGCGCGGTAAAAGTTTCCCACTGGATTTTTAACATGGAGGCGCCTGGTTGCTTACCTTCATGGTGTGGAAATTCAACGAGCGTAACGGAAAGTTAAACAAAGACCACTTTTGATCTCTTACGCTAGCCCGGGTTCCTGCCTGGGCTGCAATCTAGGCCAAAGGGGGAAAACATGAATATCAGCTATGCTCGATAAAAGATAAGTATGAAAAATACCAGCGAGCAATGAACCCCGATAACAAAATTAAACTCTCAGATGTACAAGTGGTACGAATATGATGTGAAAAGTCGACTACATCCCGAATGAATCGTCTACCTAGAATTCAATCAATGTGTACTCGAGGAAAACAACCTGGAAAATGGCAACACTCGACTATCACTTCATTAAACTGATGAAACCTTGCGAAACCGGCGGCGGTGTCGGCCCCTCGGCAAACGCGCCAAGGGAAGGATTCTGGGAAATGTTTGTTTTCCAAAGCGAAATTGAACGCCTTATTAATAAGGACTCCCCGAGAGGTACCGTTCCGCATTTTCAGCGTAAACTTTTAATTGGGTACCTTCGGGGGCTGGCTGAGCACCGTACCGGCTACCCTTTGGCAATTTGGTTCGTTACGTTTACGACTTATGCTGGTATTTGTATGTGCTTGAAGATGAGAAGCTTCGATTTGGCACCGTGTTCGATTAGCGTTTCCCTAAAAATGACTCTCTTTAAGCCTTTATTAGCAACTTTTAAATCGAAAGAAGACTGACATTTAAAGTGGCAAAGATTTCCTCAAAATTCAAGCCACGACACTCGAAATGTGAATGTCTTCTAAGCACCCCCTCTATCTAATGCTGTGAGTGCCCTCCTTCACCTACCTCACTCTGGTCGAACAATGTTCCCACTTTCCCAGCACTTACCTCGGGTAGTGCAGCACATTTTTCACAAAGTAAACTTTAGCTACATGAATAATTACGCAACTGCCACACGTCCTTCGCGCCGCATTCACGACCCCTCGGGGCTTATTGCAACATAAGCAGTACCGTACACAACAACACGTACTCAACACCACCACCACCGCCGCGTGCTAGCGTTGCCTCCTCCCGAGCCAGTTGTTGTTTGTTGCCCTGTTGTTTCCCGTGCACTGTTTTCTTTGCCAACTTCCCCGCGAACGGACTGGGGGGGGATGGGGGTTTGTTTCCATCCCGAACCCTCGTTTCATTACCCGACGCCCGACGAGTTTTGCAGTTAAACTGCAACTTTTATTACCTGCGAGCAAACGTGTGCAGGCATATCCCATACGCAAAAATCGCTGGCCCACGAAGTGTTAGGCCGCAGCGGTGCGCGCGCTGAGATGGGGTGGAAGAGAAAGCTACGGCTGCTGTTGTCGTAAAATTGGCCACCGATGCTGGAAAAGGGAAAACTGGAGCGAAAAAAAAAGCGAAGTAATAACCCTGGAGAGGATGGAAAAAATGATTCGGCAAGAGAAGAAAAAACGACGAAAAAATGAAACACTGAACTAAACACTGAAACAACGAGTTTGTTTACACAAGAAACATAAAATATTAAAGCGCAAAAGTTTTGCGACTGCAGAAAAAAAAAACAGCACCAGCCCTCAGTTCCCACATCAAAACCCGATGGGGCGGGCGCCATCCAAATGGTGCCGTGTTGTAACCGCAATGTTCGGGAAGCTGCGTTACAGTTTTCCCCCCTACCTCCTCGCTCACTCCATTTGTCCACGTTTGTCGTTGTGACCGTGGCCGCACGGTTTGCTTGCGGTTTCGTCTGGCTTCGTGCAATGGAAAGCGCCGGCCTCGGAGCGAAACGGCTGTCCAGCTAGTTTACGAAAGGCTGCGGAAGAAGTTTTTCCAAGCCAAGCGCGCGGACGCGGGAGAAAAAAAGAAGTCACAAAAATAAGGCCCCGAAAAAGGGCTCTCGAAATGTGTTCATTCCTTCAGCCTTCCCGTTGGCTCGCACGTAAAACTTTTCCACCGAAACTCAACCATTTTTCCCCACACCGCACACAACGGACGGTGCAAAGCGAATAAAACAAATCACGTGCACACTTTTCCACATTGGAAGTTCGATTAGCGCGGAGACCGAACGCGTGGCTGGTTTTTTTCTGCTGGCGACCGACGTAGAGTGGTCTCAGTTGGCCATTTTTCGTACGTTGCTGGTTATGAAGAGAATCGGTGAAGGGGAACAAAAAGCACGCAAAAAAATAATAACCGTTCGATCGTCCTTTGAAGGAAACGCTTGGGTCCGTAGGGTTCGTGTGCAGGATGTCGTAGCAGAAGAAAAATTAGCCCTATTCTCCTCATCCGGTTGGAGTCTGTGAAAGAGATCTGCACCACCACCACCACCACCACCACCACCACCACCACCACCACCACCACCACCACCACCACTACAATCGCCCCGTACGCCGTCTGGACATCAGATCACTACAAAAGCGCTCGGAACTAAGTGGATTCAATTCATTAGGAACTTTTTTGCTCCGAGGCCGAACGGACGATGTAAAGAACTTGTTCGAACATTGAGTCCTCTCTACCGACCGGACTGGAGCTCGGAGGGATGCGTTTGAGAAGATGGCGATGGTATAATTATGTTTAACACAAACTTTCGAGGCATTAGAGGTGAATTTGTGGCAACATTATAATGAAAATTTCTACGTTTTTTATCTGCTTGGCGCTTGATGCTTGAGTTTTAATAAACGATTTATTTTCAGCTTGAACAACTCTTTTTTCAAACGGGGAAAAAAGGGAACCGTTGCACATAAATCATCATGATCTATGTAGGCATTGATTTATGCTACACGTTAACATTTGGCAACGATGTCAACGATGTGCCATATCATGGATAATAGTGTATCATATGGTGTCTGTTCCTTACGAACAAACAAACAAACAAACACCGTGACCATTTACATACGGAATGCACCGTTGTGGAACTGCATTCGCCATCTGTTTTCCACGCGGTTCCGATTGTCGACCGAACCGCCGATGACGTGGTGACAAGAATCATTTTCATTTGTGGCCAACGATGATCCCACACCCAACATCCTGCTTTGCGTTGCGCGTGGTCGAGTGGAAAATTGTGGCATTTCATGCACAAAGCACAGCTTTCCCAGCGGAAGGGGAATAGTTTCCGTCGGCAGGGTCCGGGCATTGGTTTTGCGGGAGAGCGTCAGAGGGAGCGCATTGGGGCTTTGTCGTTTCCAGCCGGACCGAATCGAATCGAGTTCGTTCGTTCGTTTTTATCCTGTTGCGCTTCCTGGCCGCCAAACCCAGACAGGGCTAATTGCTTCGGGGGAAGGTTTCCCATATTGTTCTGCCCAGTGGAACGGGTAAAAAAGAAGGTAGGAGAACATGTTTTGGTCGCAAACTTTTGTTGTTTTTGCCGCCGAAGCTTCCAAGTGCTACTGACGGATTTCCGGCCATTTCGATTTGGCATGTGTTTTGAAATTTTCCATTGGTTTTTTCCACTTCCTTCACTCGGTTTTTCGGTCGGCGAGAGTGCTCTTTTGTTTGCTCCCGCCGGTCATCATCAATCACATGCCAACGAGCCCATGGTCGCAGACTCGGTGGGCGAATTTTGACGATAACCACGGGCCATGAGGTTTGCCGGTGTGCGACCCTAACCGAACCCCTCTGCCTCTTTCTCCCCGATTCGTCTGGTTTGGTTGCTTTGAGGTTGATGTTTTTTCGGGTTATTGTTTGTTTTCATTTTTCGTTTGTTAGTTTTCCTGATCAGAGTTTCCGTTGTTTGTTCTGTTGGTTTTAGAATATGACATGGAGAACCAAATTATTTTTTCCCCAAAGCGAGCCGCGTTATTTGTGTTGAGACGGCTTTTTATTTCACATGTTTCGAGAGATTACATTTCTGGCCGAGGAGGAAAATGGAAAACTCGGCTCTCTGTCGAGTGGAGCAAAATCGATAATGTTTCGAGCGATGAGACGAAAAAAACAAACTCGAACTAATAAAAGCACATCAATATTTGATACCGATTGGAAAACTATGCTTTGTTGTCTGGTAAAACAAAACTAAATTAATTGACACCATGATGATAGTGTGCATAATCGGAATCTATGGTTTGGGGGATGAATTGATTGGATATTTGATCCGATATTGTTTGTGTGACTTTCGTGGATGATGTAAATTCTAAGCGGTATGCCGTGTTATATTTATCCTTCAGTGAAGTATTTCAAAATTTAAGAAGTGTTAAAAAACAAAACTGAAATTTTCCTAATGGTTACGAAATATTGTCAATATTTTTGTAACTAATTTGAAACACAAAAAGGAAATCAAAAAAGAGCGTCTGAGAAGCGTATCCAAAGCTACCATTCTAGCGTCACTCTATTTCTCAACTAAAAGAGCATTTTAATTAGAATGTAAATCATTCCATTGAGAACAAAATACTCCAGCATGGCATAAGTGTTTCCGCTAAATTACATCGCTCCCATAGTTGAAGGGGGTTGAGTTAAAGTGTCGTCCTTACGAGCCACTTTCGGGCAACCCTCCGCAAGCTCGTTAAAGGAAGATGTAATTTAATGAAGCACCTTAAGATCTTTCAATGGTGCGTGAACCGTTTCTCCGCCACGGGAGACCACCGGAGAGCCGTCAAAGGGTGGCTTTGATTTGAGGATGGTAAAGCAAAAACCACAAAATTTGCGTTTGACACCTGCCCGTGCGTGTGTGGCTCGAATGGTTACCCTCCGTTCCACCGTTCCGATTTCTTCAACCTTCCCAATGCAATCTTGGTTCGTCGGAAATTTGGTGTTCTTCTCGCGCGAGCAAACATTCTCCGAATAACTTACCTCTTCATTAACGTGCCTTCTCGCTCGCTTACCCGTTCCGCGCATCCTATCCCGGAACCCTACGTTTTCATTGCGAACCATTGCGACGAGTTCAAATTGAGTTCAAAGGAAGCTTCATGCTTCGTTCGACTCCCCCTTCCCGCCGGTTCCTTCTGTCCACCCGCAAAATCGTTTATCATTCCAATGGGCATTTGCAAAGTGTGTCGAAACCGTGCCATCGTCTACCTAATTCGGCTGCCCATTTTGCCCCGTCGGCCTGCGGGGTGTAAAATCTTCCCGTCTATTTGCACACTCAAATGAGCACATTAATCTTAGGGCTATCGGAATTTAGGTTAAAAGAATCGCGCCCCGGACGGCCGAACTTCGAGCGGCTCCCGCCGATGAACATTTATTTCGAACAACTTTTCCATCCTGCGCATCCTACGGAATTGTTGGAACACTTTTCCCACTTCCGGTGCCGGAGGAGTTCTTAAGAATGTTTCCTTTCCCTCTCTCCTTTCTCAAATCCAACACTGTGAACGGTGGTTTGAAAGAAAGAAATGGCAAGGGAGAGACAGAGAAAGAGCGAAAGATTGCGAATGGGCCGCCCCAGAAAAAGTTGGAATAAATAATCAACGGTTTGGAATATTTATTACACCCCAGGCCAGCAGAGCTAAAGGGCCGTGTTGGTGTTCAGTTTCCGTGAATTGTTTCTGGCGCCTGTGAAATCCGTTGGCGTGGTCAGACAGGCTTCGCTTTCAGCACGCCGTAAGGCTCCGTTAAAGCTAGCGATTCTGCTTAATTGGAAGGTTTTTCATAAGAAAATAAAGCACCACCAAACACAATGGCGAACATAATTCATGCCGATTGTAGCTTCTTATTGCGCTGGAAGGAACCTTGCGGTCATATCTTCATTCGATATCGGTTGGAAACGCCCTCCCAACATTCGTCCTGCAGAATATACAATGCAAATGATGTAACGGAGGCCGTCTGAAATCCGGAGGCCATCGTTTTTTTTCCAAACCGCACCCGTGCTGGTTCCGTTACGGAATGTATAAATAATCATAAAACATTCACCGTTACGGTGTGTATGTGGTTCACGTCGGAGGCATTATCAACTCTTTTTGCTCTCACGCGAGCTTTCAATTCTATAACCCAAGGAAACAAAACATATCTATTGCATTTCAGCCGAACGTTTTAACACCCATACACGCGCCCACACCCAACACGGCCAACATGGGCGCATAAATTACACCCAACCGTTTCTACCGTTTTCCCGGGTGACTCCAAGAAAAAATACTGGAATCGAAAAAGAACACCGTCCGACACAAAACGTTCAGTTGCAAACGTTGGAAAAACGTTGGAAAACATGACGCAAGGATAGATAGTTCCCATCGTACGGTGGGGAAACCAACCTGCAGAATGATGGGTTCGAAAGGGTTGTAGATGCACTATGCGCCAAAGAATGGAAGGGAAGGGATAAAAGGATCTCGCGAGGACGCTACGGATCGGGGAGGCCGCCCGGGGGAGTATGTCGGCGTGGAACCTGTTGAAACTGTTTCATAAATCAAACCCGGCTTGGATGGATGCTACCAGTTGCTTTCTTTGTTCTACCCCTGTGTGGGGTGGGGGGAGGCGTGGAAAAGTAAGAGACAACGGGGTGAAATCGGTTGAAAGACGTGAGCAACATTACGTCGGTGGTATGGAAAGTTACCTAGTTATTGATCGAAGTTGGCGATGGCCTTCTTTGAAAGAAGAATTTTATTTTTAGGATGAAAAAGAAACATTTTTCAAACAAAAGCGCAGATACACTTAAAAACATGTTCATGTTCTATTTCATGGTAAAACTGACAAAAAACGGACGAACAAAGCAAGGAGACCATTCCACGACAAATACTTCAATTCATTTGCATAAATCTTCTATGCTTATTAGAAATTAGTTTTATTCATTTTGCAGAAATATGAATTGACACGAAAAATGTAGGAAAAGAGATTTGAATAATTACAAATAAAGCGAAAACTATAAAAAGGAATCCAATCGTCAGATGCGAATGATAAGTTAACGAACAAATGTAAGGCTAAGTTTTAACATTACACTTTAAGTGATCATTTAGAGAGTAAATTTCAAAATAGGCAGAGCTTTAAAAAAATTTAAAAAATTAAAAATGAGAAAGAAAATCGATGATATATTTTCATAGATTCAAAATATGCAAAGTTCGATGCAAAAAGGTATACTTGAAGGATTATTCTTCTTTTACTGTGATTACTTAATTGATATAAAAATTAATTCTTTTTATTCACCAATAAAAAAGTGGGTAAATTATCGATTGTCCCTCTGTTTAAAATATAATCTCAACGTTTAGCCGCTTCCACCTACACCAGTCCTTTTCGAGGCAGGTCCTTTACCCACGGGCGTCCTATCTTTTGGTATCCTGCAGCAAGCCTCCATTCAACAATGGTTTTCAGAGAATACATAATGTTGGGGTACGGAAAGCGAAAACAGAAAGAGTAAAAAGACAATTCCGCTAACCCACGAACCCATCCAGGCACACATCGAAAGGCGGCCGGTATTGGAAAGCGGCTGGAAAATCGTGCCAAATCGCCATACTGTCATTTGGGGGGCCGTGCTATGGCGGGCTCCCCGTTCTTTCCCTGCTATTTGCCCCGTAACCTGTGGGTGGGTGCTGGAATTTTTCCATCCCATCAGCGCCGGCAAGGGGTGATTTACTGCTGCCGGGGAGGGTTGGCGCTCGAGAGTTCGCCCCAACGTGTTGTTGATTTTCAGTCCGCTCCGAACAATCGCTTGAACGTAATCGGGGTAGCATTTTCACATGTGGCTGGGCTGGTGTTGGAGGCCGTTTGCGTGGCTTTGAATGATTAGCCTCAACTCACCTGAGCGCTATCAATCATGAAAATATGGCCCTGACATGGGGCGGAGGAGGGAATGTGGGTGGAGATTGAATAAAAATCAAATGTTGGAAGGCTAGTTTTTTTTAGCTTTAACTTTTCTTCTCACCTTACCACTGCCTTCCATATCCGAAGGGCAAGAATATTGTCAAACCACCGAATGGCGCCCACCCGAATGGCTTCACATTTTAATTCCGTTCGGTTGCGTGCATAAATTTGCCCTTCAACGCTGTCGCCTTCCTTTGACGACGACGTTGATTCGACGTGCGCCCGCCGCCCGGAGCAACACGTTGCGTGCACGATGCGACCGCAGGTTGGGGGGCAAAAGCAGTCTCAAATCGCTTTTATTGTCCACCTACACCCGACCCGAACGTGCACACGCGTGCCGAACGCCAAAAAGGAAAGTGGCGTTTTTCTAGCGTTCTGTTTATTGCCTCGAGTTGCGCCCGATAAGGGCTCGGAGTTCGTGTTTAGGAGCGTTTAATGGAAGAAAGTCAACGATGGTGGGTGCGGAAAATGGGGCGCGAAAGTGTGGACGGGAATCGGAGGGAGTCGGGGTGGTATTTTACAAGCGAACGCCAGCCGGTCGTGATTTGCGTGTTTAGTCAAAGTAATCATTTCGTGTGGTGAGAGTTGATTTGTAGGGGCTGTTTTTGCCACCACGTGATTCGTCAAGGTGATTGTGGAGAACAATTTAATTCACACTCAAGTGAATTCATCATGCAGCTCCATTAAAAAAAAAAAACATAGCGTTATTCATATTATTATTTCTTTTCAAGGATGAATCAGCAAACATTTTTGTACGATTTGTTACAGAGCACATTAAGATAATTCTCCGATCTTGAGTCGGAAAAAAATAACACACGTTCTAAATTAAGTTGTACCATACCCTGATGGGCATATAAACGGGTGCTCGCCATTCGGAAATAAAAAGACCGGCGTCAGACTTGAACGAGGCACGATCTGCCATTAAACTAATTTCCTCCATTTGAACAAATCCTTCAAACCACGGACACACGCAAGTCCATCACGTTCGTACAAGCTGTTTATTGATGTTTCATCGATATCGACGGGCGGGTGAAAAGTTGTTGAAACAGAAATGCTTGAAAAAAAAACGAGCTGAAATTGAATCGACACAAAAACCTAACAGCCAAAAACACTAACGAACTGTGCTCAAACATTCCATTTGGACTAATTATAGGTTGTTACGCTCCGGACCGGAGAAAATGGATGATTTCCGGTCCGGAACTTGAGAAAGAAATTAATTTTGATGGCGATTTAATTTGGAAAATTGCTTTCCAGAAAGGAGGAAGCATGATTGAGTTTTTTTTTTAGTTACACCAACGGAAAAGGGTGGAAATATTGATGGGAAAACGTATCGAGTATGTCTTCATTCACCGACCGGCACAAAACATGCGAAGCCATTCGCCAACAGTCGGGAAAGGATGTTGGTTGGTTCGCAAAATTTAAATTACCTCGCATCCAGGCAAAAGCAAATAAACACACGCAATTGCTTAATGTAACGATCGAGAATGCCGATGGCCAATCAGTGCCCGGTTTTTCCCAGCCCGAATCTCGATACCCGATGCAGACCGGTGTTTATTTATCTACTCCTTTCGGGTGGGACTGCAAACCCGCGCGCCCTTCTTGCAGGCCCTTACTCAGAGAAACCGAGAAAAATCTGTTCCAACTGGCATGGGATTTCAATTTTATTTTTCCCCTTCCCATTTTTCCGGCACAAGGAAGAAAATATTTTTTTTCCAAACCGTCATCCGGTGATGGATTGCCGATGTAGGATTTTGTTTTACACCATCGGCCGTGGGATGGACGTTTCAAAATAAATTATCTATTTTCAGGGGGAACTCAAAAACATAAAATAGGATTTAAAAAAACATGGCTGAGTTGTAAGGACAAGTTCATAATTCAATGATTATATTTCGAGCAAAAGTTTCAAAGGAAACTTCGTCCGCAAAGCAGATCAAGACTATCACCAAATTTTCTGCAACTTTCTCTAGAGCAATGCATTATTATCTTTAGATGAGTCAGTGTTTTCTTCCCACCTTCAAGCCACGAGATCATTGGCAAGTTGTGAGTCCCTTGAGTGTCTGCCCGCCCTACAAGATTTTCATCGTGTCGTGGGAAGAAAAAGCCCGCTATAATTTCACCGGATGTTCGATAGCAAGTGGCATCTTTGACGTTTGCTGCGTCGTACGATAACTCTTCTTACCCGAGAGACAAAACTCTCGCTAGGTTATTGGAGACCTTTGTCATTACTGTTGATCAGTTCACTGCTGGGCCGTGCAAAGTCCCTTGGCGAAGAGGATAAGAATATCATAAGGCTGTGGAGTTTTCAAACCATCTCGGAGTCGTCCAATCCGCTTCACGGATATTTTCTTTTTACAAGTCTTCGCTTCTGTTCCGATCCTTTCCGTTCACGGGAAGCCTATCCAAGTGGACGGAAAGATGAACGTTTTCTCGTTTCCAGACCGAACGTGAAGATTCAGTGGTAGAAAGAATGTTGAAATTGGTTTTCATTTTTTTTGTAGTTTGAAGATGATTTTTGCTCGCAAACGAGGAAAACATCTCTATGACCATAGACGTCCACAGAAACAACATGACGAAGCGCCGCAGATTGAGAGCGGAAAAATAACCTAATGAATGAAATTGATAAATTGAAATGTTGGTAAAAGCGCAACACTCGCTTCGTTTTTCCTTCGAAACAGATTGAGACATATCATGGCATGCTGGCTGACGTTTCGTTCCGTCCCGGGAAATGATGCGGCTTAATTTGGGAAGCAAAAGAAAGTGAATCTTTAAACCAAGTGCGCCAGCGAAATTTTGGCTCTTCGCAAGCAGCGAGTGTGGGGTATGACATTAACTTTTGTGAAAATTAATGAGCCCTGTTAATGTAATGAGCTGCTAGCGCCGGTACCCAGGAAACTTGAAACTTTTTCCTTCACGGGTAGAAAACTTTTTCGGTCTGTTAAAGAAAGCCGTTTCGGTGTTCAACAGATATGCTTTTCATCGAAGAGATTTCGAATGCATGGTTTCTGGAATAATTTGTGAGTTTTTTTTTAAATTTTGTTGCATATGCAATTCAAAATCATTGAAATGTACGTTTTTTATACAGCGTTTTTTTTCTTCCCTTTCTAGGCCTTATTTTAAATTATAATTAATTGTACTGTTTTTGTTTCCATTTTGGAAAACAAACGGCAACATAAATCTGCTGGAAAACGTCACTCAAACAAAACGTCCACGATTCGTTTGCTCCTCATGATATGGAGAAAATGTCTCGTTCACATTGTTTGTCTACGCCTTCGCAAAACATAATGCCGCTTAAAGCAAACACTAATGGCGCGCTTAATTCGATTCGAAACATTCCCCGAACGTTTGCTGCTGCCGCTGCCTCCAACCAATCACGTTGATCAAATTTCATTCCGAAGAATGAGCCGTGCGGCATGTCTTACGCAGGTCCCGCTTGTTTTGGCGCGTGGCAAGGCAAATGTTTCCCAATTCGGAACCATTGACCGAAACGCAAGATACGCCGGAGAAACTGCGACTGGAAACGAAACCTCTGGAAGTCGAAATGGTGAAGTTCAAACAAATCTTTTACCTTGATTTCACCAGAACATAAGCAAACTGCAGCGGACAGGGGCACGGGTCAGGGCCTAGGTTGAAGTTCGGCCAAAGAAAGGGCATCGGAAATTAGAAGGATAGGAGGTGGGGCGAATCCTGTCAGCACTAAACAAAATCCAGCACCGTCCTAAAAATAGACGCATCTCGAGGGGAGGAAAAGAATTCGGCACCAAAACGACCGCCACCGTCTCTGACCTTTCGCGGGAAAACCCCACCCCACGGCTACGGCTGGACGGGCAAATATTTAGACGGGCTGCTCATGTTTTCGTTTAAAATTAACTTTTAATTACTATCAACTAATGGCTATGTTTATCAATTGCCCCAGAAAAGGAGGCACCAGATTTGGCGGATGAAAAAAAAAATCTTGGCCAACCCAAACGACCCAAACCGGGGCACGCACTTTGCCGATGATCACCATTATCGGATTTGAAATGGTGGGCGGAAGAAAAAATGCTAACCGATCTCTGCCCTTGGCTACTTTCTTCGAACGAAAGGGAGATAAAATACACGGGCACAACAACACCGTGATTGAGTCAACCTCTCCGACCAACATCATCTGTGGTGGGCGTGGGTGAAAAAAGTTCGTAAATGAAGACATGCTGCCCCATCGCATGGCTCACAAATCGAACATTCTTCTCCGATGAGGCGGAAAATGCTGTTCCAGAAGTGAAGGACCGACGAAAGCAGATGCTAGATCACAACGAGAAAGCGAGCGGTGGGAAAAAGAAAACATCGACCGAGAGAAGTCCGAGCAAATTCGTTCAAGTACAGCATTCGTACCAGTATCATCATCATCATCATCATCATCATCAGCATCAATACGGTGATCCTCCTCCCGCGTGGAGCCATGCCGGGAGGTACTTTTGGCCAAAATAAAACCGACTGCAAAGAAGTAAATCGAAGAAAACCGAAACATGAAGCTGTGCGATGGAAGAAATCTTAACGCGTACGAGTGAAACCAGACGCACTCAACAAGTTGGAGCTCGCCAACGTTCGAACGTCCGTGGGGGTGGGCAGGAAAATTACGAAGGAAACGGGAAACTTATTAGACCCCGGGCCGAACGCAGCGCCAGAGTCGCACTTTCCCACCACGAACCGGCCACGACCTTCACTGCGTTCAACTTTTTAAGTGATGCGTTTAACCTCGGATGGGCGGTTGAAAGTAAAAATAAAAAGGTAAAAAAAGAAACAACACAACCAAATCCTACCGCCCGAGCCAACAAACCAGCCAACCGGAAAAGTTTCTTTCCCCCCTCGCCGAAGCCATCCATCCATCCATCCATCCATCCATCCATCCATCCATTCGACTGCTAATCTGTGGTTTTCCCTCGGCTGCGTGACGGATACATTCGACTCGCGTGCCACGGCCCCGGAAAATTCGGTTCGTCTCGCTGACCGCACACGTGGCACATTTGACATTTCTCACCACCGGTCACCCGTTTCCCACTCATCCCCCCCTTGGACCGCACGCGCTAACGATGTACTTAATCTCTTTTCCCTCAGTTTGAGGTTAGTTTGCGTCGGATTTTGTTCGAAAAAGCGGTTTTCACTTCGCGGAAAAGCAACCCATGACTCGTTTGCGCTGCTGAAGCGTGGATCCGATTTCCACTTCGCTGAGACCAGATGGAGGTTTATTTCGCATCCTTAAGTCAAAAAAACAGAAGAAGGTGAAACTGCCGAAAGATGATGATGAGGATGATCATCCTGGTGGGCAATTAGTCAGCGAACCATGGGGAGGAGGGGAGGGTTTCCATCCGGTTACAGATTGACTGATTGGTCATTGACAGCTTAGGTTTAGTGTGGCCGTTCGGAGTGACTGTCAGCAGTGTGAACGGAATGGACCGGTTTTCCTCCGTTTTTTCACACGCTTCTAGCGTCGTGCCACGGAACTGTTGCGTTGGGAAAACCAATTTCCCTTTCAATACACGGCGTGTGGCCACGGTTTGACTGTGATGAGTAGTTAACGCCACCGCCAGACGAAAGTGATGAAGCCATTTAGCAACTCAACGTGTGAAATTGTGTTTGTTGTGAACATATTCTTTCACGAATAAGCAAAGGTAGGAAGACAAAAGAAAATGAACTGAACATAATCGCTTATATTCGCTTCAATCGGGTCAATTTTAGACTTTCTACTTATAATACTTTTCTCATCATCTGCTTTTTATTCACAGCAACAGTATTCAAGCATTTTCTACAACTGATTGTATAACGTTAGTTTTGACCTATGCAATTAATTTTGGCCGACTACACGAGAGATCAATTATCATACTGATTGCAAATAAAAATGCTCTCGAATCATTTTTAACGTATTTACGTATCGATTTATTCTAGTTGAAATAAACGTATTGATTTATTCTAGTTAAATAAAGTTTTCAACTGTATTAATAATTTTCGAGAAAATCTTTAAAATCCATGATGCAGTCGCTTTTTCAACAAATCATGCTATAAGCTGATTTTAGTAATTTTTAGGAGTGTTTTTAGGAAATATCAAAACATTATTTGATTTACAAATAGTAAAAGTGGGCCAAAACAGATGCAACGAAATCTGGTTTCAACTGAAACGAAATGTGTATGCATTCTGACATTGACATTGATATTAAGATATCAAATTAAACTTTTAATATCACTCAAACCATAAAACACATAAAATAAGCATTTTTATGTGGACCAAAACTGGTACACAGGTGGGCCAAAATAGAAACAAAGTGGGCCAAAATAGCGACAAAAAGGGTGTTCGGAATTTGATAAATTTTCAGCGAAAACATAGAATAAACTCAAAAATATTTTTTTGGATGCTTAGAAAGGTACTCTACATTACCATACATTACCTCAAGTTTATCGTTAAACGATCGGTACAATTACAATTACTGAATACTGTTGCTGTAAATAAATATAGATTTACCCAACGTCTATCCGGAAATGCACAACATAAGCATATTTTGGTCCAAAAAAACAATTCTTGTGCAAAAACATGAATCGAATATACTTTACCAAACGACGAAACACATTTTGCTCAAAACTCTTTTATCAGCCTCGTTTGGTTAATAGATATCAAGCCGAGAGTACAATCAACCTAAAGTCATCGCCCAAAACCGAAATCATCTCTAAAACCAAAGTTTGATAAGAGACATTCTCATTGATTCATCCAATGGGAAACACAAAGTCGAACGAACGATAAGCGAACACCGGACTTGGGCGGGAGATGTTCGGTCGTGTGGGAAAACTTTCCCCGGGAAACTAATCGCTCCAACCCGGTACCGGTCTTATCGCTCTCCCGTCGTTTGCGTTCTTCCATCCGAAAGCTAGAAACTTCTACCACGAGTTTGTTACAGTAAATTTATCCCTGTTGCCTTCTCAAGCTCTCAGCAGGATGGAAGGTGAATTCGATTTTCCACATTGCTCCTCCCCCACCACAGTATCGCACAATCAGAGAGGTCCCAGGTCTCACTCACTTAAATTGTGTTTTGTGCCCAAACGAATCGGGAACGACGGCGAAGGAGGGAAAAAGGTGCGGAACCACACAACCGAGCGACATTCGTAATCATGTCGTTGGATGTAACTTTTGTGTCTGTCTGTGAGTGCGTGTGTGTGTGTGGTATGTGGGAAAACTTGTGCTAGCGAGGCGACGCAACAGGCGAAAGCAAACCGCATCACCGAATATGCTGTATTCAGACGCAGGTTGGCTGAAGTGAATATGTTTGTGAGGAAGAGGACAGGAGGAAGGAAAACCCGCACCTGAAGCGAAGTGGGAGAGGGAAATAGTTCGAACAACTTCACCGCAGTCGAAGCCCAAAACCACGACCGGATAACTTTTCGACCTTCCGGTCCACTTCTGTTGACAGAAGTGATTACGGACGATCTTTTATCGAGCGCCGAGCACGCGTGTGTGAGTGTGTTGGTTTCAAAAAAGATGAGCACTTCATTTTTCGAGATCGCTTCGAACGGTTTCACACGTGCCATCTTCGGGAAGACTCACAACCCGGGCACAAGTTGATCCCGGCACGTGTCCGAATCAACGAACAAGGCAAGGCCAAAGATCGAAGTCCGGGTGTACTAATTCCGTATTCACAGCATCACACGTTCACCGAAACCATCCCCCCTCATCGTCCATCCTTTGTGTGAACTCACAGCAACAGGGTGAAAAATTGAATCAAGTCGTGCTGCGACTCGAGCTTTCGGGCCTCGATTTGATTCCAGGTTCCAGGCTCGAGTCTTCTTCGGCTAATGGTCGCCCACTTTCTTTGCGAACTACTTCGAACACAACGAACTCTTCCGTGTTGTGTGTGTTTGGGAGTGGGCCAACCGTTCCCATTCGAAGCCGTTCCGTTCGGCTTGGACCAATTTGTTGGCGAACTCGATTTGATATTCATATCTCATTGCTCTCCCAATCGGAAGTGGCACGGTTCGCTTGCATACTTTCCCCCCGGGGTCAGGATGTCTTCGCTAGCTTCACCCGGGGTTGGGCGTGAAGGTGTCGAAAGTGTGCCTATGATGATCGTAAACGGTGAAACGAGTGCTACAAAAGTGGCATAAAAATATGCAAATCATCGACATCATAAAATGGTGCGATACGGAGCGTGTGCGGGAGGGTACGGTGGGAAGGGTGAGAACCCATTTCTGATGGCATACAGCACATGCCCCGCATGCCAGTAGCCTTCGGGGAAGGAAAAAGCAGTACGTTGTGTCGTCAACTTTTCGCACGGTAAAGTCACTTGAACCGAGCACGTCGCGTCGTCGAGCGAAAAGCGCGAACCCTAGCGCTTTTCCGGGAGCTGGCACGGGGTTGCCTTTTTCTTTCGATATATCTCTCTGGCGCGCGCGAGTCTCAAAACACGTTCAACGATGTTTTTCGATTGGCAATAAAGCGTCGTGAGGGCGCGGGGTGGCAGGAGGTATCATCACACGGAAGAGGTTCAGCACGAGGTGCTTCTAGGAACACGAAATTGGTAATCGAAAAACACATCACCATCGCCATCAACATCTCACCGCCATCATCATAATCATCGTGCCATCGCGGGGCTCCGTTTAGTGATACCTCGTTATGGGCGCGGCCTGCAACCGAAGTGGGTATCCATTTAGGTCCCGGAAACAACCCATTAGCTCAAGCAGGCGTACCAGGCTGTACGAGGCGACGCTAGCAGCTTCGGCGCGAGTAGAGACACTCAAAGCGGAAACTTTTCTTCATTAATCTCATGTGGTTGGGTTTTGAGAAATAAAAGAAGAAAATGATCCCCATTCGGGAGGACTATTTTACAAGAATATTCTGATTGAAAGATAATTGATTTCCGGAAAATAATTGTATCACAAGGAGGAAAACATCGGACCACAACCAGTTGCATAATAAATGTTTCGTATTATTTATTTCGTCAACCAATTCCAAATCGTAGGAAAATAAAGTTTTCCCCTTCTTTCAACCAGGGGGACGTGAGAAAAAAAAACGGCCACTTTACAGACCGCAGACTATTATGACTGGCAGAAAACAATTTATCATAAGCCCTGTCTCGGGTGATTTATAAGCGTGTCCCGAGCCAGACACGAGACGACTCTCGGTGAGCAAGTATGGGCAATCACGTGGCACAGGCTTAACAAACCGATGAGTGACGACCGTACGTGTGCGTATGTGTACCAACCAACCCAATCTATCCACAAGCTGGTAATAGGTTGTTTGCATTCTGTTTTAAATAAATTTTGTTCGAACACCGGTGAGATGTCAACCGTCAATCTTAGAACGACTCGCTCCTAGCGGTGAAGGCATTTGGTAGACAACGTAAACGAACTCCGCTCTTAAAACAAGTTCGCTAGTACCGTCTGAAAATATTACACACCATAGAGCAATACACGACCAGAAATGTGAAGGTAAAGAACACCAGCGAAGAGGAGAAACTTTCGAGCATGAACATGTAATGCACCAGATAAAGTAAGTAGCGAAAAGAAATTTCTTGGCTCATTGAGTTCCCTCTAATGCAGTGGTGTCAAACTCGTTTGACCTCGCGGGCCGTATTTCCTCCCAACAAAGGATTGCGGACCAAAACGTATGATTGATTGGATTGATGAAAATATGTTCTAATGAGTGTGATTTTATCTCAACAGTCAATCATGTCTTACACTTTCACATTTTGACATTTTTATTATTACTTTACTTACAAAAAAGCATTATTACTACAGCTAACTTATTATTCCAAATCTGTGATTTTATTTAGATTGCTCTTGTAGTTCATCCCATTTATTTTCTATGAACACTATTTATTAGCTTGTCTGGAAAACTATGTGCAAAACCTTTGCTCTTGTCAACCGCCATATATCGGCGTGATGTGGATCAAAATTGTATATCAATTTCTTATATCAATTGTTTAAATTGATGTTCGTTCAGTTCTCTTCCAATTCGCAGTTCGTGGAACCCTTCACAAAAATCTTTTTGCTATTCAAACGAAAGCCAATACTGAAGGATCCAAAGCGGTTTCAAAGCAGTCGCGGGCCGCATGTTTGACATCCCTGCTCTAATGGGAATATTTTTAACGGAAAAAATAGAAGAGAATAGAAAACTTTGTTTTCATACCGGAAAGAGTTTGAAGGCAAAATGAAAAAGATACAAAGGTAATGAAAAATGGATGGGGGGGGAAAGATAATGTTGAATGTTATTATAGCCAACAATACTAATGATAATTAAAGCAAATCGCCTCACGGTGGAAATGATCGGACAGAAACCACTTGCTTCCAACCAGCACGATTATGAAGTTGACGATGATGATGATGATGATGATCTCGTCGACAGTGACAGTGATCGGTAGTGAAGGAAATTTCACGTCATTGCAATAAATTCCTCCGACATGTGTACTGCTCTTATGTTATAGTTTCACACAATTCCACTCCCTTCGGCACCGAAACACCCCCCATCCACACACAATCGACATAAACATTCGACGCTCGTTCGGCATCGTTTATTTGACCATTAAATGGGCCTGTATTTCGCCGGCCAACTTCACGGGTGCGAGGTTAGGCAGCCGAGCCGAGGTTCGTCAAACGGAAATAGATTTACACACATTTCACGCAGTTCGTTGCCGGGAGGGAATTTATTGTCACCAGATCTAAGCGCCGGCAATGGGATGGGACGGAAAAGTGGGCATCCAGCATCTCTTCTTAATAAACATTTAACTGCCCACTAACGGGCCTGAAGGCGTGCGCTAGGGTTGGTGCTCCCCGGGAACCAAAAACCCGTTGAGAAACCGAGAGGAAAAGGTTGCCGAAAGGGGAGCCCGCGGTGGAAACTTTACGACCTCATAACTTTGGCTTTATTTACCCAAGCGGTCAGTCTATCGTACCGGGTTTAGATGCCTTTCGCCGGCTTCCGCACGATTCCAACGATCCGTTAGTTCCGTCGTCTCGAGAGTCGCATAGCAACGATGCGGATCGGGACGCATCTGTTCCACTCTGGATGGCTTTTTCCAATCGACGTTGTGCCACAATTTTGGGACATTCCGGCGAACAGAGACGTTTGCCTAGAACCGCGTGTGCCTTCGTGTGTGTATGTGTGTCCAATTCGTTGCTGTCTAATCCGTTGTCTCCGGGCTTAGGGTTCGCTTTCATCTCCTTATAGTTTCCCACACCGCACTTTTCCTCTTGGGTTCGATCAAGAAGAAGGATCAGGGACAAATGAAATGTGTTCACACCGAATCTGCCGCAGAACCGGACAGGGAACTGATTTATTGGATTGGTCGTGTCTTGACGTGTCGAATTCGATCAGCCGATTCCGTCGGTCGGGACAGCATCCATCCCGAGAACGTGTCAATCGCTTCCTTGTTCGCACGTCCGACGGAAACACCAACTTCTCCCCGAAAGGCAGAACACACACCACCGAGCACGATAATGATCAGGGCGGCTAGCTGGGGAATTTTCGGGGGTTCGTTGACGTGACTACATTTTTATTCCGCCATTTAGCAGGCCGCGCGTAGACAAACCCACCCAGCTGCAAACGCTCCCGGGAAAATTCCGGTTTTCCTCAAAAAGCCAACCGGCTTATCTTCTTCCCCCGAACACACGATGGCGACGACGAGATAGCCGGCCCCAAAAACCCCCGGGTTTGATGTGACCGGGTGTTGACGCGGGTCCAACGATTGCGATTAGCATCATCATTCCGACAACATTCCTTCCCTACCCTTTCGCCCTCCATTGCCTCCAAATGATACCGAATTCCGGTGCGGAGCATATTTCAATTTGCTATTGTCGTAGACAACCACCCTTCAAACTTTCGTCATCATGAGCTTCCCGTTTCCTCTTCTAGTGGGGGGTTTGGACGCTCGAGGACTTTCTTTTCCATTGAGCACTCTTCTGTTTGTGGGTGTGTGTGTTGGCTACCGAAAGGATATAGCAACTAAACCATAGCGTCCTAACTAATGGACGGCATTATTTCGCTGACGTTTTTCTTCCTCCGTTCTGTGTTCCGAGAAAAGCCCTCGAGAACTTATCGGCCATTGGGCTCCGATATCCTTACGAGAGGCCCCGTTTTAATGGCTCTTGTCGTTTGCGGGACCCTCTCCATAAATCTCCCGAAGTGCTCTTTGGGCGATGCTGCGGCGAGTAGTTTATTTTCGGAGCCAACGCTTCAGCGGGGAATGGTTTGTTTAATTTCATTATGTCGATGATATATTCTTTGCTTTCACTATCGTAGCGAAAGGAGTTTTATGTGGATGGTTTTCAACATTAAATGGGAAGCGGGGAGAAACAGTATTAATCAACAGTTATTTTCCGAAACCATCGGTTGAAACCATAAAAAAAACTTCGGCTTCGATCAAATTCAAAATGATTCCGAATGAATCACCTTCGGTAGCACAATGGATGTTAATTTACAGAATCATCTGATTCACACTACCATTCGGAACCATGGACCATGCCGAACGGTGATTAAACATGGCCACCGTTGGATTTTCCGGTGAATAAAATTCTCCCGTCCGAACGTGGCGTTTTCGCCCATTTTCGTACCGCTTCCGCTATCGATCGATCGACAAGGGAGGTATCGAGTGTCGAGCAAAATCCAATCACGGCTGAGTTTTTCCTGTATCACGCTGGATTTGAAAGAGGCGGAAAAAACTGATGAAAATGGCGGGCCTCACAATCTCGGTACGGATTTTAGTTTCCCCCAAAAAAACACCTAGGTCCAGTAATCTTTCGACAACTTCGGTCTGGTAGTGTGTTAGTCTGCTTGCAACTGCGAGTTTTCGACGACCGACGGAATAAGCACACACCTTGAAAAAATCATACCTGATTGGAATTTATCCCCCTCGAGATCGGGAGCACATCGAGGCCTTCCCATTTTCCCTGCCGCTATTTCTTTCCCGACGGAAATGACCGCTCGAACCAAACCCGACTGTAAGGGCACCCGAAGGGGGAGGGGGGGGGGGGGACTAACGGTCGGTGGATTATGTTATTGTTATTCACCGACCCACAATGGACGTTGGTACCGCTCCTGGCCTCAGCCGTCCTTGGAATCAAATATTTTTACGCATGTTTACAGTAAAATTGGCGCGTTCTGAAGTTTGGAAAATTTATGGACCACGATTAATGACATTTCCAACCGCCAACGGTCGCCCGGTCTGGTCGGGGGAGAAGGTTAGACCGGGAAAGCATAGCCCTCTCCCCACTTCGTCGCCCTTCGCCGCCCTTGTGCTCGTGCGATGAGCGATTTTCCACACTGGTAGCGGTTGATTGGTAAAATTGGAAAACTATTGACGCCTCACGCCGGTCGGACCCCCCTCTGGGGGGGTTGGGTATTGAATCGATCGCATACGATTAGGCCCCCTGTCTGACACGGTGGAGAAGAGGGTAGAGGACTGAGGAGCCATTTCGACAGCTGGCCTCATGATCGTCCCAGAAACTCCGACCGGTACGGGGGCCGTGTGGCGTTTATTCGATTGTTCGGATGATGGATCGTTTGGCGCGTGATGGAAAGCAGAATATCAAGGGGGTGTTACTGCCGCCCCCGGAGCGGTGGGCAAGGGGGGATGGTTGGAGGTTCGTTTAGTTTTAGACGTTCGAAAATTTCGTGCGCCGAAATGATGGGGCATATTACGAGCGTATCGATTCGTACCACGCGGATGATTCATGGTTTTCGGGTGGAAAGTTCGGAATGCTTATCGTGAAACCATTGTGGTGAGTTCCAACGGCCTTTGCCGCCAGACTCGGATCAAAATATATACATCAGCTTGGCTGATTGTGCGAACAAAACAAAACAAAAAAAAATATCAACACCGAAACGCATTTATCTTTTCCTTTCTCTTAAGTTTATAGCTGACCTATATTACGCCATCGTCGGAAATATTGAATCCTCCGATGAACTCCCGATGTTTTCGTAGTCTGCTCTTTTCCGTATCTGTATTTTTTTCTCAAGCGGGTCGGTTCTTCATGCTGCCGAACATATCTTCTATTTTATAAAAGCTATCGCCAGCGGATGACGAACTTTTCGAAGAAGATTTCCAAACACAAATAATCGCATTACTTGGGTACAATACATTTTCCATGTGGCTAAAAGATGTGCTGTGATGTTGATCCGATCCAAAGGCGGATTTTCCAGGTCTCCTACGCAACGGATAAAAATATTCGCAAAATAAGTGGATTTTCCTTAAGAATATTTCCAACCCACCTGTTTGTTAGAAAAGTGTGCGTTACACGAAAGTATATTCCGAAAGAGGATTACTTCAACCAAGGTGTTATAGGTGATGCACCATATTTTCAACAGATTAAAAGGTCAACCTTATGCTTCCATTCACATATTTAGGAAGCAGTTTAGTTTACTTTCCATGCAAGCTGTTTTTGAAATTACAAACACGCATTATAATTTTGCATTTTATTTTGGCATAACATTCGACGCTTGACAATATTAAGTTTTTCTATGACTTATGCAAAATTTACTTAACTTTAATGTCTTTAGTACCACTAACTTAAATGTTTTTTGGGAATTACAATTTAAACAAATTTTCCTTTAAAGACTTTTGATAAATTCTTTTCTACAAAGATTTTTATCCACGAAATTTCAGGATAAAATAAAGGCCATCGGCCAAATAATCGTTTTGATGCTGAATAAAAGATGCATTGAGAATTACATTCTAAATTTAACCATATGAAAAATTGTATCTCTCCTATGCATAAGATAAACTTTAAATATGGTCCACACGCAAATTTTAAAAATGGGAGAAAACATATGCGCAACTGTAAAAATAACAAAGCAAACGCATCAAACAGATGCGTTTTATTATGTCATGCAGACGTTTTTAATTTAATTCACCACTAAATCATCAACAACAACCACGCGATTAGTTGGTTCAACATTGGCCGCCCCACAAAACAATCGCAATATCCAACCCCTCGAACACATCCCCAGCCAACTGCTTCAAGTGGGCAGGTCATGGCTGTTTTACCCCCAAAACTGTTCCAACCCAAGCTGCTCACGATCGGTGGATGAACCGCGCGAATCCTCCCCGTGCGCCAAATGTTCGAACCAAACGGAAGATGTTGCATGCAACCCGGCCTGCGTCAGGTTCTGCATGTGTGTTCCAACTCTCCCGTAAAAACAGAAAAACAAAATACCCGCTTGGTATGCGCAGAACGGAACAGTGAAAGAGAAAGAAAGGGAGAGCGGGAGAGAGAGAGATAGAGACTGGTTGGTGGAGTAAAATATGATCTGTCAAAACAAATGCTATTTTTAGGCGAGATTTATTTTTCCCACTCGCTAGTTTATCTGCCAAAGATTGAACTACCACCGGCTGCATCATCGGCTTCATCGACCGCGCGATCGAGTTCGCTACGGGTCTGATGCGGTCACACATGGGTGTTTGTTTGTGCTGGTAAACCCGGACCGTGCGCTGATGCAGCGCGTCATTAGTCAACGGACAGGGACGTGGGAAAACGTGTCGTGAAAAGCGGGGCAAAAATCTCGGACAACGACCGCTCGGTAGTCGCTGTCGTCATCGTCATGGGTGTCGTTAGTGTGCACGATGATCGCTGTGCAGTGAATTTTCCCACCAAGGACTCCCATCCCCACCCCTCCCTGACCACCAGATTGATCGTTGCCCGGCGTTCGCTCGATGCAAGTGTTGCCGTGTCATCGAAGATTGTTTTCCTCCCTCCTTCCGAGCTGTCAATCGATTGTTTGCGACGGTGTGTTTGCAGCGTGCTCCACAAATCCTTCTCTAGTGGTGTGTATATGTGTGTGAGTTCGGTACGCTACCCGAGGTGGGTGACAGGCAAACCAACTGCTTTTTTTCTAACATGATTTTTGTCTGTTTGCTCCCTTTCCTGCAATCACCGATGGTCCCACCGGAGCTCTGGCCATCGTTTGGCGCTTCCTCTTTTATTTATGGCCGGGTGTCGGATGGTTTTCCTTCGATAGCAAACGATCGCCCATCAGGACGGCGGGACGGACGTGGCCGGAAGCGAATCTTTCCGCCCGCGCGAACGTGAGCGCCATATTTTTTCCCCCACCGACATCAGCACGACGACAAAGGCTTCCTTTTCCAAACCTCGGTCAGCCTTCGTGCTTCCTCAATGGATTGTTTTGGAAACCAAGGGAAAGGAAAAGCAACGATGACAAACGGAATTGCAAACAGCATATTTATCGACACTCCCACGGGGTTCTCCCAGCGCGAGAGTTTTGGTTTTCAATTTTCCGATTTCCCGACACATTAGCCGGCGCTTACGAGCACGATTCCGGAGTGGAGTTCCTTAGCGAGTCATCTCGTGCTCGAAATATTGCCCCCGTGGGACACACCAGTCCAGATTCCTAGCCGGCCGAAACACGTGCCAAAAGTGCCAGCTCGCAAAACTCGCACGGAATCTCGTACTCCCTGCCGGATGGCTGGAAGGGAAAATTTTTCGCATTACACGCTCAATTAAATATGACATGATACGGTCAGCATTGGGCGAATTTTCTCCTTCCGATAACTTTCGCCCAACGGCCCAGATGTGGTTCCGCACCGGATGTTCGCGCGACGTCTTGGCTTGGAAGGGACAACCTTTGATCCCTTCCGGTGATCAACATGCGGGAGGCGAAAGGGACGACACATATGTGCGCATAAAATAAATGACACATTCTACGAAACGCCTCGCAACCGAGTGGACCATGTTGGAACTGTTTTTTGGAAACACTTTTGCAAGAAATGGGGAAAATTGAGCTAAGTTGAATGGGAAGTTCAAAAGTCTCTGGAATATTCGAAGAGAAGAAAAACCAAAACCGCTTGCCCATTGAAGCATTTCTATATTTGCCAGCGTGAAGTTTGTCGTCAAGAATGTCGATTGCCAGGACGCACTACAGGAATTCCCAATCAGCTCGAAAGGATGCTCGAAAAAGTTCTAGATTTGCAGACGTCTGGCGACACGGTCGAGTGGAGTTTTCCCTCCCTCCTTTGCAAATGAGAAAGTTTTGCATGAGTGAGTTAGATGTGAGGGTAGTTGAAGAGAAATAAAATGTGGCCAAAAACACTCCATCTTCTGTATCATGTGTTTGCTTTTACGGTACAAATTCTCTCCGACGACACGTGCGGGGATTCTATTCTATGAACAGACGAAAATATATTTCCATCCCTCGAAAGACGAAAATGAAACAACCCTCCCAACCCGTTACCATCAAACCGGTCGCCGGATGGCGTTGGACAGTTGAAATGATGTGAGGTTATAAATATTCGACACCGTCCACCGCCATCAATATTTCCATCGAATCTCCAGCGGGCAGGGTGTTTTGTTGACCCATCTGGCAACGGGCAATATAGCCTAATGGACGCTTTCCATTCCGCCTTTTTTCCGCCCCCCCCTCAAGAGGCATCAACGTTGGCCCCTTCCGCTCCCCTCCACACTTTTGCTGAGTCATTCGGCACACTTTAGCGTGACACTTATCGTTCGTCAGCTGACGAGCTATTTTGTGGTGAGAAAAAGTATGAATGAGAAGGGACATTATTTTCACCCTTCCCAAATGTGCGTAGAAGGGTTTTCCATCTGTCCGTATGTGGGAGATTTTATTTTCACTTTATTATTTTACACTCCCGCTCCCACGGCTCTTGTGGGGAGTTATTTGTTTGCTGTGTGCTTTCGAATGAATTTCTCTCACTTGAGTGAACCATTTCAAGTATGCATATCCGTTTCGAGTGTAAACAAGATTTACTGACGCATAGCTCCGGGCCCTCGAGGGCAGGATCCGTTTCGGGGCGCAATGGGGCTCGATCGATTTACCACCAGTTTTCCCGGGCGTCAGCGCGTCTGATGGGTGGTTTTTGATGGTTTTTTCTTCTCTTCTCCCCTGTATGCACATCGCGACGTGGGTGACATGCCCGAAATTCATGGGTTTCACCGAAACGCCTTCCGAAGGCAACCGGCAATCATAAACAGGAAAACAATATTTATCTTGGCGTCCTGCTACGCCTGCTTTAATGGCTACGTTTCGGGAGCTGAAGATGATGGAATGCCATCATGATTACCGCTGGCGTTAAATGAGCACGACGAGTTGAATTCCGTTTTAAGTATGTTATGATTTACGAGCGGTAATTAAAGATGAGCGTAAAATAACTCAAGGGAATCATGCCACCGGCGGTTGACAGCGTAACGGTGGTCGGTTTATGTGCACCAATATTTGTGGAGCAGTGTTTTTCGTAGAAAAACTTAGCAAACTCGCATGGCGAACAATGGGTTGGAAAACAATTGGGTTTTCGGAAATGCATTAGGTTGAACGAAGGTTTAAAGTTTGGGAAAAGAGATTTTGAATTAAGTTATTTACAAGTGATGTAAAATGCTAGAGCCAAAGTAAAGTTTATAAAATTATTTTAATTAAGATTGAATAAAAAGATAACGTTTGCATTAAAAAAAAAACAAATTTCAACGACTTCTCATGCAAATACAGAAAACGCTAGCAATTTTCCTTTAAAGGCAAAATAAAGAGTAGCATTTTTTGTGGCCTAACATTGATTGTATGCTACAACATCCAGCTTAATCGCGGACCATGTGGTTAACGATTATTTAAAGCCAAACGGCGAAAAGTGGTAAATAACCCTGGTACTTTATGGTGCTTTTGAAGATTGTTACTGTATATTTCAAATGTTTTGGGATCTTAACTCCCATAGAACGTCATATCGTGGCTGAAAAAGGATATTAACAAAGTCGTTGTTTTTCATGTCAAGACTTCCAGCGTATGGAGAAGTGTATAGTGTGGAGTGTCTTCCGGAATTAAGCATCTTTAATGTGTACGATTTAGTGGTTTAGGCATACCAGGCCACAGTTAATCATGCGCAAATTGAAACGGGAATTGAACGGGTCAAATATAATTGATATACCCCACACTGCTAACCCTCCTTGTACCTCTTAACTACAATCAATCGACAAAACATTTACAACACTGAAAAGTAGGACCTATTCCAACAAAGTCCAAACGGAGTAGCATTTGGTCATGAATGCCTCACAGCAACTGAAAAACATCCTTACACGATTGGTTTTGTCGGTTATGGCTAAAGGCCGTCGGAATATTTTTTGAAAATACTTAAAAGATGTAACTTTAGTATAAAATTAACTTCATTCCATCAGCTTGGTTAACTTATTCTTTATCACCGATGAAAATTTGTCTACTTTTTTCAAATGCAAACGTTACTGCAGTTTCAAGCGAATTGTAAATCTCTCCAATGTTAAACATCACCCAACTTCTGCTTCTTATCTTCGATGCGGTTGTTTTAAAGCTTACCCTCTGGCCCTATTCCACGTTGTTTGACTTCGGGCTTAGGCCCGGCCATGGACCCCATCTTCCTTTCCCACACACTCAGCACGCTTAGTGCATGTAAAACAATCTGCAACACGAGCGCTTACGATGACGGCATGAGTGCGCTACACCCCCGATAAAGGACATCATTATACGTCGAGATTCTCTCGGCAGCCTCATCAACCAGACATTGATACCGGATCGCGCCGGTCGACGTCCACTCGACAAAACCCAACAAAAGAGCCACCATCATCAGCCCGGAAGCAGATGAAGAAGCCACCGACCGAGGCAGAAGCGAGCGATTCCATTAAAGCGTACCCCGACGAACGGATTGTTCGGGAGGTGTGTGTGTGTCCGGTTTTTCCTGGGTTTAGTTTGGTTTTATCTTCGTCCAACAGGACGGGTTCGTTTCGGAACTCGCTCCGTCCTAGTGGCCGGCAGTTTGCTGGAAGGTACTTAAACGTCAGCTAATGAGCAGCCGGTCGTGAGTTGCTGCATCGTATCACCGAAAGAGCCAACCCTTTCCAGGTTGTGCGGCAGGTTGTTACGTCACTCGAAAATGTCACCATCCTCAAACCTAGTCATGTTTTCGGGCACCCGACAAAAAAACCATGCCATAGCAGTGTAAAATATAAGTGCGAAAAATAGTATAAAGTAGGAATGAAAATGAAATTATAAAACTAGTCCTATTTCACTAAAAACCTCACCATCCAATGTCAAAAATACGTCCAACACTGTCCACGAAACAACAAGTCACGGGCAGATGACCATTCGAGCTCCATTAAGCTACCGAACCGCGCGTAATCCGTTGTCCGACGTGGGCTCCATTCCGTTGGGCCTTGAAAAATCACCGATGGATTTCCCGGGGCCGTACGAGATCGGCACTGTTTTTCTTTCCAATTTTCACCTTCCTCGGACTTTGGTCGGCTTGATGCTTGGTTTTTCGTTGTTCAACTGTGTCCGCAGTTTGGGTTTGTTGCACACACATTTACGAGGACAAACGAACGAGCTTCTCGTTGAAGAGCCTCACTCGACGACCGATGCCGGACGGAATAGAACTCGGGCATAGACGAGCCCGCTACAAATCCTCGGCTGGCGGAGAAAAATATGCTTTTCTACATAATAATCAACATCATCACGAGCATCATCATCCTGGCCGTAGTGCTGTTCATTGTTATCGTTGCGCGTCCTTTGTGTCCTGCGTAATTCGAGCATGGCCCTTTTTACGTTCCCCACCGGCCATTGTGCTGTCCGGGTGGATGTCCTTGATCCGGCCACTGGACAGTTGCTGTGCGTAGTAAGGAAGGTTTATTGGTTTGCCGGAGCACATGCATCCGAGCGTACGCAAGCGCTTTTACATGCGACAGAAGTCTATTCGCTGCTTGGTCCCGGATCCTCGATGTCTACTCTGCCGGATCACAGTCCACAGCGTGTGTGTGTGTGTGTATGGTTTTTACTCCTTTTTCTTCCGTACCTTTCACCCGGAGTCAAGGGGGTTCTCCAGTCAACGTCTCTCCACAGTCTACGTGCAGTGCAGGATAGTGGTGTTCTCTCTGCAAGTCGGCCTTGCCCTACTTGACTCACGAGACGCGCTTGCTACAAGGACAAAGGATGTCCTAACGAGAGGACATTGTGATTCGCCCGGGGACACGGTCGTATCGTACACCAACAACGATACACTGCTGCCATCACGCTGGGGGGAGGGAAAAATAAGAAAAACTTTCTCCAGCCGCCCAACCACCGACCCACGACAATTCACTCTGTTGTACACGACGGAACATTGGCAATCCGCCGGAAATCACTGGTAAACTGTTCTGTTTTCTTTTGTTATGGGGGTGGTTTTCCCGGGGGAAGCAAAACTAAAAGAACTCCATTACATTCCTATTTCGAATTTCCTGCCCACTACTTCTTTATTCAATTTGGTATGATCTTTCGGCGCGAGGTGCGAGCTTTTCGGGGCAATCCTTTTGGGGAAAGTTTTACCACCACGTTTCCACTCCGCTACCCCCACCCCTTCCAGACGGGTACGGAATAAATCCGGTTCCGGTGCGCCGTTTTCATTATTGCTTCATTCCGGGAAATCCGCGCAACCATCGGTTGAGCTGCGAGACAGTGTGTTAAGCGTTGATAAACCCGACCCGAATCCGACGGCTTCGGAAGAAGTTTGTCCATTGGCAGCATCATTAACGCCACCCGAACCGGCTAGCAAACGGGGAAAATCCGCCGTGCTGAAAACGGTCTGTTTAGGGGCTCATTTTCCCAGGGCCTAGATTTATGGTCGTGAATATTAACCCCGCCGTGTCGCGAACCCTTCGGGTTTTTTGGTCGAAGGCTCGTAAAAGCGGTCTCGTAATGTATTCGGTCTGCTCCTAGGGTTGATCTTGATCTTCACAGTTCTCCTGATCCACATCGGGGGACATTGACTCGCTTGTGTCTTTTCTTCCGGCTTGCCACCCCTTTACCAACATTCCTTTATTGCACAACCGGAAGTCCTTTCGCGGGGTGTGATTTATGACCCTCCAAGCCTGGCGGTTTCAATTTGCCACCATTTTCATTTAGCATTTCGGCGAGTCTTCCTTTCGCTTCCATCGCTTCAAGAAGGCGCCTACTAACCGAGTGACATAATTCGTCTGCCGCGGCAAAGCGGGCAAAACGGAAAACGGTTCTCCAAAAGTATGTTCCAATCCAACTTTAGAGGCGTGGATGCTAGCTCTTTCCCTTTGTAGCTGCTGTTCTTTATCTCTCTCGCAATTTTTTCGGTTCCCTTTTTCTCCGAACAGTTGCTTCCGCTGCGAGATTACTTATCTGATTCACTTTAGACCAACCACCAACACCACCACCACCACGACCACCACCAATGGATCGTCCACATTCCCATCCATCAGCACCGTGAATTCCGCCGCTTGGTCGGGATCTTTCTTCCTCCGGCAACCGTTTTCCCCCTTATCGCCCCCTGGCCCAGCTGCCGAGGACGGCGCCGAAAAAGAATGGTCGTAAAAAATCGTATGTTTCAGTTAGTTAAACTTTATGGCTACGTAGGGAGTGAATATTAAAGTTAATGGCCCTCGGTTTTGTTTACAAGAAGATCCCATTTCCCGTGCAAACCGCGCGAGGGTGCGAACGGAGCGTACGGGGGTGGTGTGGGGACGCGAGAAGCGAGGTTAAGCGAGGATAGCTGATGCGCTCGCTTACGTACCGCAGGACGCCATGGCCCCGAACCTGCCATCGGTCGATGTAGAGTCCGTGATAAAGGGGATCAAGCGATTGAAGCCATCCACTTCACCTGGACCTGATGGGATTCCGTCGCTGATCCTGAAACGCTGCGCTGCTGCCTTGGCCCCTATCTTGGTCGCAATTTTCCGCGAGTCGTTTCGGTCGGGAATTTACCCTGCGACCTGGAAAGCTTCGTGGCTGGTCCCAGTGTACAAAAAAGGCGACAAAAACAACGCTGCGAATTATCGAGGCATCACATCATTAAGCGCCTGCGCCAAAGTGTTCGAGCTGCTCGTCTATAAGCCGCTTCTTGTCGCAGCTTCGAATTACGTCAGCTCGGCTCAGCATGGGTTCACCGCAAAACGATCAACAGTTACCAATCTCGTTGAGTTTGTCAGCAACTGCCATAGAGTGATTGATGCCGGCTCCCAGGTCGACGCTATTTACACGGACATCAAAGCTGCTTTTGATAGCGTTCCGCACTCCTTGCTGCTCGCCAAGCTTCGCGTCCTGGGACTGCCCAACTGCCTGTTGGCCTGGATGCGGTCCTACCTGAGTGACCGTTCATATTGCGTCAGATGTGCATCGCACACGTCGCGCAGCATCAGTGCCACCTCGGGGGTACCGCAAGGAAGCAACCTGGGGCCGCTTCTCTTTGTGCTGTACATCAACGACGTCACGCTTGTACTACCCCCTGGCAGCCACCTCCTCTATGCTGACGATGCGAAGCTATTCCTTCCGATCCGAAGCCATGCCGACCAGGTCCAACTCCAGGCCGTCTTGCTGACCTTCCAGTCGTGGTGTACCCTGAACGGTCTTGAGCTATGCGCCAACAAATGCTCCGTAATTTCGTTTGCTAGAAGCCGTAGACCATTAGTTCACGGGTACTCATTGAACGGCGTGGTCCTGGAGCGGAAAAGCTGTGTTCGTGACTTAGGAGTGCTCCTTGACGAAAAGTTGAGCTTCCACGACCACCTGGAACACGTCGTCGCGAAGGGGAACCAGCTGATTGGTCTGCTGAGGCAACTTACACGCGAGCTCGATGATCCCGCCTCCATAAAGATGCTGTACTGCTCGTTAGTTCGGTCTGTCGTGGAGTACGCTTCTGTGGTATGGTGGCCGTCGGGCCCGCGTCCACAGGCGCGCCTCGAGTCGATCCAGCGAAAGGCTACGCGGCTGGCCTTACGCTCCTGGAGTGTCCCGGTCGATTATAATGGACGATGCGCGTTACTTGGCCTCGACTCGCTCAGACAGCGTAACTGTACCGCGCAGAGATTGTTTGTTGCGGGCCTACTTGACCATCATATTGACGCGCCGGAACTTCTCTCTGGGCTCTGTTTATACGTCCCTGCGAGAACACTCCGTGCTAGAACGCTACTTGACGTTGAGGTTCGTCGTACCCGTTTTGGATCCTCAGACCCGTTTCTTGTTATGTGCCGCGAATTTAATGCAGTCTGTGATCGTTTTGAACCTGACATGTCTAGATCCGCGTTTTTGTTTTCTATTCGTGGGGTGCAACCGGTCACCCGTTAGATGTAAATAGTATTAAGCTATGTATTGTACTAAACTTAAACGCTTCAAGGGGGCCAAATATGGTCCGTTGAATTTCAATAAAAAATTACAAATTACAAATTAAACAACGCCGCACTGCCACACGGCCTCGGGCAAGATGATCTGCAGTGCGTCGTGCGTTTGCGATTTGTTCCGGGGCTGGAGATAGCTCGGGACGCGGCGGGCCGCGGAGGGCCGGACTGCGCGAGAAGTGATTTTCTCACTTGAAACGAATGAGTTCATTTTATGTCACTCGCTCCATCGACTTCTGCCTTGTTTGCTGAGTGGCAGGAATTGTTTTCCCTTACTGGCAGGAGTTCATATACAGTTTGTGAAGATTAAAATAGCATAATGGTGGATGAAAATGTGGCCGATGTATATTTAAAATTTCAAGTTCATTTATCAAACTGAAAAGATTAAATATGTTTGCTCTTCTATCATTGCTATATTATCAAACATTAATTTACAGAGATATTTAAACAGAGATAAACGGAACCTCGAACTTATTTGGTTTTTAAGGATGAGCTTCAATTCAAATGCGACGTGATGATAACTTCAATTTAAAAATATTAAGTTAAGCTTAATTAAGAAAATAAAAATGAAAAACTTCAAATCAAATTGTATCATCCTATGGGAAAATTGTTTGCTCAATTAGAATTAATATCTGCTAGACTCTCAACGTCCAACATCGCTTGAAGAACATGCTTCGTTTGATAAACCTATTCGATTCCAATTAGCCATGGCCAAAACTCTCCTTCCTTCAATTAGATGAAAACATAAATCAACTGTCGAGTAACTTTCTCGAGCAACAGAAATTCTTCACGAAAATGTTTCACCTGCTTGCCGAACCATTATTCCAGCTTGCTCGGCTCGTTTGACGATCGAAACAATTCTTGATTGCCCTTTTATTCCCTCCCTCCCTCCCTGCGCTCGGGAAAATTGCCAACTTCTTTAAGAAACCCACTCTGCGGCGTTTAGTGAAAAATAAATAACCGCTACCCAGCGGGCAACGGTTTATCATTTTGATCGAAACGGCACACAAATCATTCGCAGTTATGCTGTGGTGTATAAATTTGCCAACGCGGGGGTCGCGTTTGGGTTGAAAAGTTCCCTGGATGGAAAATTATGGGTGATTAAATGTGATTCTAAACGATACGTTCCTGCAAAAGGAGAGTTTGGCGACAAAATATTTGTTCACCGTATTCCAGATTTCATGTGTAATTTCTTATAGAAATATTTGTTAACGACACGTTTCAAACAGAGAGTCTTCCACCAAGAAAAAAAAACTTGGCATAGTTCCTTGCTCGTAATAAGCAAAACCATACCAATTACCGTGAATCATTGCTAGCAACAACGCCTGATGCTTCCCACCCGGCTTCGTAGTACAAGCATGCGTAACTCACGGTTTGGTCGCCGAAAATTCCTAACCCTACGTCTCTCCCTCACGGTGCGATTATCCTCGGAAAACACTTTTTTTCACAGTCTCTTTTTACTCTAGTCTTTCTTGTTTGCGGATCAACGTAAAGCCACGCTACAGGTGGGAGTTTTGTCGCATTAGCGGGGAGCGAATCCTTGAGACAGCGTCGATCGTCGGAATATTGCGCGCACCCGTGGCTTTATGTGGCCTCCGGAAAACAACAGCGACCGCACGAGACGACGGTAGCACGATGTGCCGACCTTCCGGCACAAGGCAGGCTCGTGAATCAACTCCAGCCAAGCGACGTGCCTGTTGCTCGCTGCCATTACCTTCGGTGACTTATAATAAACTATATCCTTGCTGTTGGTGGTGTTGCTGCTACCTCCACCAAGCCAGGCTATCACAAACAATTGCAGCGTGTGGGATGGCGTCGGTGGAAGCTGAGAAGCCGTGAAGCAAAAGTTGGCAAATTGAATATTATAAATTTCACCTTCACCACGTTCGCGCTGCTTCGAGCCGAAGGTGGGGATTGAATCGTGGGAAGTGAAATTAAATTTACTTTGGCGTTATTGATTTTCAGGAATTTAATTAATTGCTCACTTACCGGGACGGCCCGGGACTTAAGCACTGAGGCACAAGGTGACAGGACAAAACGGAGGGCTCTCTGGGCCACTCTGCATAGTATTTAATGTGCTTGACTGGTGGAGATGCAATTGTGGTGTGGGCCACGAAGAACACGAAGACCGAACAAAACGGTGGTAGGGAGAGAAAAAAACAGGTGAAAAACACCCTGGAGCCTTGTGCGAGGTTGAGTTGACGCTTCCACTCGAAAAGGTTATGACATTATGAGATCCAAGTGGCTGACATCCGTCTTCTAGGTTGCCTCACCTTTGGCCCCCGGAAGGTGTGCAGGGAACCGATGATGGCGCGCAGGAAAGGATAATTAATATCATCGTAAATAACAACCCTCCGACTTTCTCGCTAACGGTGGGCGTGCACGTGTGGGCGCCTTTACGGAAGGTCGTCGTGCAGGAAGCGTCACAGGCAACCCACCGAGCATCTGGGAAGCATTATTTCCTTCTTCTGCTAATGCTTCCCAGAACCGAACGGAAACACGATGAAGGAACGAAAGTGTCTACTGTAGTCGATATTGGTGGGGGTTTAATTTTTAGGTCTCCGTGTGGTTCGAACATCGAAGCTGGTTTCAATGGTTGTCCTTCGGTGTAAAACCCGACCGGTCCGGTGCCCAAGCCAGCCTCGTTTGATGTGGGTAAAAGTCGTTAAATAAACTGTCAGCTTCTCCCGGTGTAGCATTTGACGGAACGTGGTACGCCGGCCGAGTTTGAGGGGCCGAGATTAATCGATTCTTAACCGTGATTATGAGCTATCTCTTCACTCAAGTGGCCTCCTTTCGTGTGTCAAATGGAGATGTAAAAAAAAGCAAAACAATACTTACAAGCATCGTACCAAGCTACCAGCACGAAAACCCCTTTAACGGAAGCCTGGAAAACGAATATCCTTCGTGGGAGGGACCTCCAGGAGGGTTGTTTTTCCACCACCCGATCGAAATGGAAGGATTATATCCAGTCCCCGAACGCCGAAGGGAGAACGATATGAAATGCTTCATTTTTGTATTTACCGTGAGGGAAAAATGTATTTGCTTGGACGAAACACTGCTCGCCAACGGTTGCCAATGACGGATGAATGTCCCTACGGTAACAGGAGGAGATTACTGGAGACTGTCATGTTGCTTGTTTATCACACACACACACACACACTAGCACACACATTCCTAGTGTCACAATTCTTTTTGCGAAAACTTTGAGAAACCATTAGTGTCCAAGATATATCGAACGTCGAACTTTTTCTCCATCCGAAGCACTTTCGTCAGCTGAGACGGCAGATGATTTTTCGTTATTGATTTTCTGCCAACGCACAAAGAGTCCAAATAAAAAAGGGCTGACAGAGTCAACAACTTGCTCGGGGGGGGGGGGGAAACCGGGGGTTGAAGTCGGCTATGGGGGTGGGTAGAAATTATTACCTCTCGTTTCTCATTCGACCATTGGCCATTCAACGGCCCCTCTAGGGCGGGAGGGGGAAAAAAACACAACCTTCCCATTGTGATCCGGAAACGCTGGGAATCGTGGGGTGTATTTGGTCAAACATGTTTACCCCCAGGTTAGCCCAACCCCCGGACCCACCCAACAACTGGGAGGCGTATAGTTTTTCCTCCGGGACTCGTACTCGGAACACTTTTTCGTGCAAAGGACCTTCGCCTTTTGTTGGGTAGCACGTCCACATCCCACCCGGCGGGGCGGGGAGAAGGGGTGATATGGGTGGATCAGACAGAAAACAATGACGAACAAATAGCACAGCCCCTCCCCGCCGGACGCCGAGGACAACCCCAACCCTTGGGGACTGACTGATCGGTGAACAGGTTAGAGAGCTGTTGACCGTGAAAGTGTAACCTTTCTGAGTGATATTAATGGGTTTACTTAGCCCGCTCGGTTCGGGGAATCGGGTCGTTGAGGTTGAGTTGGATTTTCCCTGGCGCAAAAGGGGAACGTCCAAAAGGAAAGTGCGGGCTGGCGGGAGTAGGGGATAGATTACCTTAAGCAATCTAATCAACTACGAAAACCCTTCCATGGCCGTACTTAATATTGATATCGCCTTCCATTCTCTCGCTCACTTTGCAGGTATGCTCCCGGAGGAATAAATCCATTGCAAGGACTCTAAGGAGGTAAGGAAAATTAGCTGCTTAAAAATGCGAAGTAGAACTACTTTAATACAGCTTTAAGGAACAGCCAAAACAACCACTAAATATTTCCCCCCGAACGGAAACGACCAAATTATTTTATCGTCAGCCAGCGTAATCCGATGGTGCAATGAACGAGAACTAGACTCTACAACACCCCAGTGTCGTATCGTTTTCGATTATGAGCATTTATGATGGCTTCAACCAACCATTGCGACGGCCTCCGAGTGCTGTTTCCATTCCGAAACAGATTAAAAGACCCACCCGGGGACGACATTCCGCCATTTTCCATAACTTCATTTCACTCTATTGCCCAAATTACTGCGCTCTTGAATGGGCCCTCTAGCGACTCACCCAAAACACCCACCCGGATTCTACACTAGCAGCACTAGATGGGGTTGTTTTTCAACCAGTTTTCCGGGGCCCAGCTTGCCAAATATTATCGATATCATTCCGGTTATGGATGCTGGTGGCTTTTCCACGCGCGGCAACCCAACAGAAACAGCTCACTTATCGTAAAATAGCACGCGTCTTAACGGCATAATTAACAATCTGTTTCGAATGGTATTTGCGAACGGGGTTTTCAGAACTTAAAACGAAAAAAAAAACAATAAAATAACCCTCGAAACGAATGCTGAGCTCGAGAAGAAGCCATTCAAAGGCTCACGGGAAACGAAGTAGAAACAATAACTTGAGGTACCTTTTTTTCTCGTCATACGATGTCTAGCAGGCGGAAAAAGATTGAACATAACGAATATGCCCTACGGAAAGTCACACATAAACACGCAATGAAATTTCATGAACCGTACGCATGATATTCCTGAGGCATTGATATCACCTTCAATGGGACTGATTGCGTGCGTGGTGGTGTTTTTGTTATGTGCTACAATGATGATCGGGAACCATTTTATTTCAAGTCCAGGGATGGCCTGGAAAAGTTTAATGGAAACCATGTTCTTCTATACAGACATAAATTTCTTAGAATCACAGATTAAACTTTCGAGATTAATCAAACTAATAAATTTAAAGAAATTTTCCAGAATACAGAGGATAGCATTGTCCTTTTAATCAACAAAAACACTAAATAAATCATTTCCCAAACGGCATCTCCACCGTATTTGCCAGCATAAGTAACACCATACAGAAACGTGCCAAAATAAGTAAAACCAAAGCGAAATCACAGCCAAACCCAGACCAGCACGCGCTGAAGCCAAGTGTTGAATGGTGGTGGATAAATTATTACGAGCGAACTACGAACACTCTACTATCACGTCATTCATCTCGCGCACCGACCGGAATACGAATGCGATCCAGAGTTTGGGTGGAGATGACTGCGTCGTGATTAATAACAACTAGCCTGCTTGCGATGCTAAGCAGATGCGTTGAATTAATATTCATGACGGGAAAGTCTTCACCTCGCTAGGTTGATGAAGGTTCGGACATGCTCCCTAGCTCCCTCAATGTTAAAGTCGCACTATTATTTAGGCTTAGAAAAAAGCTCTCTCATCCATCATGCCCTAGTTTTCGTGGGACCTAAACTTGACCTGACACCGAGGGTCTTTTTATAATTTTGGAACAGACAAAACGAGCCGTACCTTGGAATGTCACACGCGCTCGAATGTCGGTGGATTGCACAAATATTGAACCAACATTTACAACGATCCCGGCCAGACACGATCCATGCAGGACGTATTCAAACAATCCCACTTCCGACTGGCACAGATGGTGCCTTTCGAACACCCGGAACACAAATCCCGAATGTCACGGTGCTGCAATGTTATGGCGAGTCCACTGCCAACAACCGTTTCCGGTTCCGGTGGTACATTTCACAAAACCGACGCAAACGGCAGGTGGTACAAAGAAAAGCGTACCAAAGCAAAACATCACCTTCACGGAAAAGAAGGAACAGAAACAGGGGCACAGGGGGCACGGAAATAGATAGCAAACAATAAAATTGTCAAATGCAATTTACACAAAAGATTTCCTCCACTCGAGTGTCACAACATACGGGTGGATGGGTGTGTGTGTGTGTATGTATGCTTCCTTTGCCCGGAAAAGTCCTGCAAATCGGGTGGAACATCAAGCCGTTCCAAAGGCGAGCGAAACGGGTACAAAGATGACAATACACAGACACACACACACATACTAGCTTTCGGGAAGTACGGTCAGGATGCTTTCGGGAAGTACGGTTCGTGGAAAACAGCTTCTTTGTAGCGCCCCTTTTCCGACGTACGACGATTTCACTCGGGCGAACGCCACGGATTTGCTCTGCTGAAGCACACACAAAGGTATGGTGGAATGCTTTCAGGGGTTTGTAGGTGGTTTTTTTTGTTTTGTTGCTTCACTCAACTGGAATTTGCAGAGATTCACTGCACAGCACTCAGTCCAACTTACCTTCGATGGTGGAAAACTGGGAACAAAAACACTTCCACCGAGTGAAATACGTTTTCCCAGCGACAGCGAAAACCTTTTATGAGGTTTCGGCCCCGATTCTAGCCGAGTCAACCTGTAAAATCGATACACACCACCAGAAATGCGTCGAAATGCGTTTAAACAATCGAGTAATTCCCGTATGCCTCTCTCGCCAAGGTTGGGTTCGGGGTGGAAAAAAACGCCTTCCCTTTAGTACTTTGGAGTCGTTTTATCCACTAAGGACTTCAGTTCTACCCTCTGTTCAATGCGAAGAGAATGGTGAGCATTTCGGAAATTTTTAGAATTATTTTCCCGTGGGATATTAATCGAGTCTATGGCGTGGACGACCAGACATAAGGAATGTTTTAGTGGCTGCATGAGTTCTTTTAAACAAAAAAATCCTGTAAGAAACAAAAACTGCTAAATTTACTTGAAACGCCCAAAGAGTCCCACCGTCTAGAATCATTTTCTTCTCGGGATATTAGTTGGTTATATCACATAGAAGACCAGGCGCCTCCATTGCGTAGAAGGAATGTTCAAATTGTCGAACGAGTTTTCCCAAAGAAAAAAATCATTTTTTTTTAAAGAATTTTCTTACCACGCAAAAAGTGTTCGTTTATCAATAAATCTAAGAATTAATATAATTTGATTTACGTGCTGCAATGCAAACATTGAACCAACGTGTGGCAAACATGTAATTTTATAGCCATCGATAAAAACGTTTAAAAAATCACTTGTACCACCTCAATACAATCCCCTTTAACTTCCTGGTTGGATTGTGATTTTATACAGGTCGCCAATGAATCGTTTTGGGAAAAAATAAATCAATATTCCCGACCCAACGGTGGCCAATGAAAACCCCGATTGGGGCTGATAGTTTTATTCCTGAATCGATCACTTGACCACCATACCATACCGAGTGGCGCTTTGCTAGGGGCACATTTTATGATCCTTTCGTCCTTCGGCACGTTGCAACCTCCGAGGGCGCACACAGGGCGTCAAAGGTTAACGCGGTTGGTAAAAGTGATGGAAAAAAGCGCACCAAAGGGTGCGCGGCAACTATTTCTGTGGTTTCATTTTATTTCATTTTCCCTCCCCTAATGGATGGGAAAAGTTGGCTTTGATTCAATGCCCGTTACAGCAACCACCAAAACGCAGGCAACGTTCAAGGCTTGGCCTGGGATGCGAGAGAAAGACAAGCACGATTTGTTTGTAAAACTATGTGACCACAAAATGCGTACCGCAGACAACCATCGTTTTCCGGGCCACTCGGGAAGCACCGTTTTGCACGCACGGGAAAACTCTTCTCCACCGAAAAATGTACCGCAGCGAGCGTAAACCCAAACGCCGATCGTGGTAATGAAATTATTTTTTATTGCATCCCTGTCGTTTTTCCCATCAGAACACTGCGGCTGTCAGAGGCTGCCCGAATAGCGTTCTTTTCATCGTGCTTAGATTTGTTATACTTCGCTCTCATTTACACCCACTCGGAGGCTCACATCAAAGCGAACACGTCGGGGAGTTCGCGGAGGTTGCGAATGGTTGCGAAATAATATTATTAAATTTGCGATCGTAAAGTAGAACGACACCATCGTGAACAACTTTTTCCACCACTAGGAATACCATTCATGGTTCCGTTTTGATTGACTTATTCTATTTGAAAAAAAGCAACTTGAATGTTCTTCCTTCCAACGAACTCTTGCGGCAAAAACACCTTCGGCTTTTCCTTTTGAAGCCGGCGCCACTGGATAGACACAGCGCGGATGGAAAATGTAAATGGAAAAACATGGCCCAGTCGTCAAATGCTGGTATAGAATAAATAATCATCAACACCAGCCAGCGTAGCACCAGTGGGGTGATTTGTGCAGCGCCACGTGCTGGTGTCCCCGCGTGACCGTGAAGCGATTTTCCGGCAGGGCGACTGCGAATGCACACTTAACGAAACGTCGGCGAGCGATTTATTTATTTTTCCTCACATCACGGAACCGGGATTTACAACCCAGAGCGGGTGGTGGTGTGTAAAATTGATCGATGGCCCATCCGCTCGGGTTGGGGAAGGGGAAAAGAAAAACGGCCCTTAAATTGAGTCAATCGTGGAACAGCTTTGATGGGATTGCATTTTCCATAGAGCGTGCCGACTGTTAACTGACAAACGGAATGGGAATTTCGTCGGGTAGGTTGGATCTATCGGTGGGATATTTTTTCCTGCTGCCAATCGAAAATAAATCCCGGTTTGGTGCCGGTTGATTAGGCGTTCAAAGAGGATATGTTCAAATACCTCGTTAAAATAGTCGGACGCTAGGGAGCCTGCAAAAAAATCCTTTAAAACCTACTGCTTTTCAAAACAGAATAGTGATACTCTCCGTTAGAAGGGAAAACCTGCATTTGCGAGTGATTTTTGATCATTGAACTGTAAATTGACGTTTTCTTACAAATTAAAATTACTATTACAGAAAACTGATTCAGGAAAGGAATCATCATATTATTTAAAAAATATACTTAATAACGTTTTCTACAATAAAGTATTCACTACTTTCGACATTAACAACAAAGTGTTCCTACTTCCTTTCTATTGAATAACCTTGAAAATCTGATTAAAATTCATTCGAATTCACCGTATCTTCATCTTTACCCTAGACTTCTAGAAACACGAAGTGTAAACCACTTTGGAAACGTTGCAACTGGCAACAACATAGTTTTACGATTAAACTAACCAAATTATGACCAACTCACGTTAGAGAAGAAGGACTTTTCACTCTGGTATTCAACATTCGCCACCAATGTCAACCACACAAAAGCAGCGCAATCGGACTCGCAGTGCGCGCGCCAGGAATCGGAGCCACACTTATCAACTCCTTTCAGAAGTCGCTCGCAAGGATGCTCGACAGTTCGAGAAAGGATTCGGTGTGCAAAGCGGGAAAACATTCCCGGCATCCGTTTATTACCACGGCATTACCTGCAACCGGCAGCGAAAGAGACTACACTGTTTGCATGTGCGTGTGCGCTGTGGCGTGCCGTGATTAAGTTGGAAGTCCCACAACGTCAATCTAATTAATCCGGCACAGCTCACTCTCGTCAAGGGTGCGATCGTTATTCTTGGCACGCCCGAACGCCACGGTGGTGCCTTTTGGCTCGCTCGTTGTAAGTTTTAACCCCCGAGGTGTTATCCTTTAAGGAGATGGAGGCTCTTGTGCTCTGGTGGAAGGTTTGTCGACATCACCGCACAGGCATACGTCGCTATGTCGTCTTATTTGCTTCAGCTAGCTGTGCAACTCAGGCTCGATGAACTTCCACGTTCCACTTTCTTCCGTACAAACGCATAAGAGATCCATTTTAATGACTCCTCCGATGACACTTCCTTCCATTTTGGTGGGTTCGTCTTGGCTTGGGTGAAAGTTTCCTGCAACGCAAAAACTGGTGCCTTCTGGCAGTATGTGTTGCAGCATGCATTAAGCGGGGATAAACGAAAGATAAGAAGGTAAGAAAATCCGGCCACGAAGGGAAGAATACGGTTCGATTGTTCTAGCACCTAGACATCGTTGTAGCCGAGGGCTACGAGTTCTCGTGAGCGTGTGTCTGTGTATTTTAGAGTTTGTTTTCATAGTAAAAGTTAGAACCCTTACCACCATGTGACAAGCATAACTCCTCCCGCTCGGTCGTTTCCAGCAACCGAACCGCACGATAATGGTTCACAGTGGTTTAATAGAATTAGGAACTTTCTCCTCCGGGTCTCTGATAGCAAGACGGTTACGTTGCACGAGTTAACCCAGCCGGTTAATCACCTCCAGTCGGCTGATCCACGCGCCGCTATCGGACACCCGCCACCGACGCTACGCGACACCCGGTAGCAACCGAACATCGCCGCGAGGCCAAACCGACCACCAAATCGCTACGTTGCAGTTTCGGCGCCGGACGCTTAGGGTCATCGTTCCTTCCCGTCCCCTTCCCGCATTTCCATTTCATTCATGTTCAATCATAAATTTTACTCAATAAACTTCACTCCGATTTCAACATCCAAACTCGTCGCACGTTTAATTTCTTAACTGGCGCCCGAATAGGGACCTGAAAGTAACTAACAAGTTCCAACAAGTGAGGTGAAGTTAAAAAAGAAACCTGCACAAAGTGAACAAGTTTGCTGCACATCGTAACATATCTTACGATCGACGCCGAGGACCCGTAGTAGGAAGACCTTCCAAAAAGGACCATCCAGAGCATCACGCGGCCTTTCATCCCAACCCGAACGACGTGGACAACTTGGAGATGCAGACTTCGTTGCTGCTGCTGTGAGTCGGAGTCAAATAATATTAATTAGTCTTAAGTTTAAAGTGGATATTTTTTATATGAAAATCAAAGTGAAATTATTTACGCAGTGACTTAAAGTGAAAAATAGTGGAATAGGCAAACTAAATAGGTAGTAAGCAAATTTTAATTTCGAATCGCAAAGTTCGGTAGTTAAAGTCGAAGTACCATTTAATAATTTTTAATTCCTAACTAGTTTTTTTTTCGTAATCATTTTTCGAAGATTGAAACGTTTCGAAATTCATTCACAGAACAGAATGAATCCGTTAGAACAGGCCCAACCGTCAATGAGCCGAGTAGAGTTTATTGAATTAGGCAAGGTGCCGGACTATGTAAAAGATTTGCCGGATTTTCACGGAACTGGATCAAGTTTACCTAGGTGGATTTTAGAAGTGGAGAATGTGCTAAAAATTTACGAACGGCTCCCTCGCGATTCAGTCGAGTATCACATTATTGAGGGTACAATTCGACGAAAGATCAAAGGAGAAGCCGCAGACGTTTTGGATTCGAATTGTGTTGCAGCTGACTGGAACACAATTAAAAGAACTCTTCTCCTTTATTATAAGGACAAAAGAGATCTTAAGACGTTGGATTACGAATTAACCATGATTCGAAAAAAACCATCAGAATCATTAAGTTGCTATTTTAGCAGGGTTAATGATTTGCAAACGGCAATAGTCATGCAAATCCAATCGGATCCGAAATATGCCACAAATTACACAGTGCATATCAACTATTTCAGGGAAAAAGCTTTGGATAGCTTTATCAGAGGTCTGGAAAAACCCCTCAGTTTTTTATTAAAAAACTATAATCCAAATTCATTAAGCAGTGCTTTTAACTACTGTTTAGAATTTTTCAATATGGATGTGAGATCCGCCCCCTTCACGGATAAACAGAACCATAGTATGCCCAAACCCAGAGAATTGAATCATCCCACCTTTCACAGACAGCCACCAGTGTACAAACCTAATCCATTTCCACAATTTAACCAACCGAGACCTAATTTTCAACCAAGATTTGCTTCCCCACAAAACATAAATCAGTTCGCAACTGGAAATAGTTATCGTCCAAATCAACCCTTCCCTAACTATCCTACAAATCAACAGCATTACCGCTTTCCTCAAGTAATAAGAAATGATCGTCCAGTCCCAATGGAAGTTGATCATTCGTTGCAATCAAACATCAGGCCGAACATTAAACGCCCTAGGGCACATTCAACACAGTATGGGCACGTTAATGCCCTGGACGTTTCTCAACCTCCTGATTACGGTCCACTAGAATACATGGAAGGCTCCACCCCACTGAATGAGACTTATCTCGAGTCGATTCAAAATACGTCCATCCCTCAAATGGAAAATGCCCCATTTCCAGTAGGTGGTTCATTTTCAGGAAACGAGACATATCTCGTACCTACTCATAACTTATCACAAACCCAAAATTTTGAACCAGGACCTAGCCAAAGCATGACACAACCCCAACATTTTGAAACAGGACCAACCACACATAACAACCAGTCACAAAACAATGCTTATGAGTGTAATTTTTTAGAATGGAACGCGAATTGGTGACTTCATTCCTCCCTTTCATCAATTTGCAAACAACGAGGGGAGAATTCCCATTCTTAATCGACACAGGCGCTAACATAAATGTAATATCAACCAAACTAGCTTCCACTTATAGTGTTAATCGCCCTTACAAGATAATTGCAAACAATATAAGTTCTGTTTGTGGAAAATTCAATACCTCATCGGCAATAAATATTCAATTTTTTGCCCCTAAATGCAAAAAAACTTTTCAGTTTCTTGTTCACGATTTTCATCCATTTTTTGCCGGAATAATAGGAACTTACATATTAGATAATCTTCCTATCGACATATCTTTTACAAATCGATGCCTCAAAATTACTGCTGATGATGGCACACCATTTACTATACCTTGGAAAACATATGAAAATGGGAAAAATAGTAATAACATGACCGATTTTCGCATCGACCACTTGAACCCAATAATCAAAGAAAAATTGTTGAAAGTGCTACACATGAACAGAGCTGTTTTTTATGAATCAGATAAACAGCTAACGTATGCAACTAACGTAAAATGCTCAATTAACACTACTGATGAAATTCCAATTCATCAACGAGTTTATCCTTACCCAGCCGCATACGTAGAAGAAGTCAATCGTCAAATTGAAAAGCTTTTGAAAGATGGTATCATAAGACCATCAAGGTCACCATGGACTTTCCCCGTATGGATTGTTGCAAAAAAAGGAGATGCTTCAGGCAAGGAAAAAGTAAGAATGGTCATAGATTATAGGAAATTAAATCAAAAGACCATCAGCGAGCGTTATCCTATGCCAGAAATCTCATTTGTAATAGAACAATTGAAAGGTCACAAATATTTTTCATCGTTGGACCTAGCTTCAGGATTCCACCAAATCCAAATGCATGAAAAAGACATAGAGAAAACAGCTTTTGCAGTGAATAATGGGAAGTACGAATTCACGAGAATGCCGTTCGGAATAAAAAACGGTCCAGCAATATTCCAGAGAACTTTGGACGATGTATTGAGAGAATTCATCGGCAAAATTTGTTACATTTACATGGACGATGTTATCGTATTAGGAAAAGCCTTAGATGAACACCTTAAAAACTTAGATACAATTTTAAAAACATTAAATAATGCTAACCTTAAGGTGCAGCTAGACAAGTCGGAATTTGTGCATCAAGAGATAGAATTTCTCGGATACGTAGTTTCTCACGAAGGAATCAAACCGAATCCTAAAAAAATAGAAGCTATCACAAGATTTCGCACACCGACAACTATAAAAGGTTTAAGATCATTTTTAGGATTAATGAATTATTATAGGAAATTCATTAAAGATCTTGCCAAGATAGCAAAACCATTAACTAACATTTTTAGAGGAGAAAAGAACCTTTCCCCACGCAAAAAAATTTCGTTGACACCAGATCAAATAGAGTGTTTCGAGAAATTAAAATCAATACTAACATCCTCAGATATACTAATTTATCCAGATTACAACAAACCTTTTTTGCTGACTACTGATGCCTCAAACTATGCAATTGGCGCAGTATTATCGCAAGGAGAATTGGGACAAGATAGACCAATACATTTCGCTTCTCGCTCTTTGACGAAAACTGAAGAGGCATACTCTACGTCTGAGAAGGAAATGTTAGCTATAATTTGGTCTCTAAAAACTTTTAGGAATTATCTTTATGGGACTAAGTTTAAAATCCTGACAGACCATCAACCCCTTACTTTTACACTTTCCGAAAAAAACACAAACGCTAAACTGAAGAGATGGAAGTCGTATCTCGAAGAGCACGACTATGAAATCATTTATAAACCCGGTAAAACAAACGTCGTAGCTGATGCATTAAGTAGAATATGTTGCTCAGTAACTGCAACACAGCATTCAGCAGACGATAGTGACACATTCTTTATACCCTCCACCGAAGGACCTTTGAATGCCTTCCGTCATCAGGTCATAATTAAAGAAGGAACACCGGATATCAAAGTGACACATCCATTCCCTAACTTCACAAGAATTGTCGTTGTAATTGCTGATACAAGCGACAAAAACATTTTATCAATTTTACAAACTCATTTCGATCCATCTAAATTAAATGGACTTTATACTAGTGAGTCACTGATGGGAAAAATACAGGAAACATACAAAAATAATTTTAGTCAACAAAACATATTGAAGATAAGATTTACACAAACTATACTTGCAGACATAGAGTCGCATTCTGAACAGCTAGATATAATAAGCAAAGAGCATAATAGAGCCCATAGAGGTATCGACGAAAATAAGCAACAAATAATACGCAAATATTACTTTCCAAAAATGACATCCTTGATTAGATGTTTCATTAAGGACTGCTTAATTTGCAATGAATGCAAATATAACAGAAATCCAATAAATAAGCCTTTAAAAACCACCCCTTTACCAAGTAAACCATTCGAAATAATGCATATTGATATACTTTTTTTGGAAAAGTATCATTTTCTGACATGCATTGATAAGTTTTCGAAATATGCACAAGTAAAAGAGATCAAATCGAGGGCCACAATAGACGTATTCCCAACACTAAAGGAAATGGTCTTGAAGCATGAACCTCCTGACATAATTGTAATGGATGGGGAAAAATCTTTCAATTCAGGAGAAATTTTACAATTTTTTAACGTCTACAATATCAAACCATTCGTAACAGCCACAGGCAGGAGCGAAATGAACGGTATTGTAGAAAGGTTTCATTCGACACTCTTGGAATTATACAGGATCACCAAATCAGAAAATCCACATCTAAATCCACTCGATACTATACAACTGGCAGTACACAAGTACAATAATTCAATACACTCTACGACCAAATTTACTCCATTCGAAATTATCACACCTTCGATAAATAGTACTTCAATTTTAACTAAAGTTCTTCTCAATTTAAAGATAAAACAAGAAAAGGATGTTTCTAACTACAACAAAGATAAAAAAGAAAACATAATAGACGATTCAGCTCAGGCCTTTATGAAAACAAAAAGAAGACTAAAACAAGCAAAGCCCTATAAAAAGGTTGAAATAGAAAAAGTCAACAGAACTACAGTAACAACGAAAGATGGAAAAAAGATCCACCAAAACGATTTAAAAATTATTAATTAATTATTCCATTAAAACTACATTACAGATGGCTGCCCATGGTACTTGGGCAAAACATTTCCTTATCAAGCATGGACAACATTCCCATTCTGGCGTTTGATAGGGGTACAGCTAGAATATGCGTTGGACGTAACTATTACATTCATCATTTTACGATATCCGATCTTAAGGACGAAATTCACTCCCTCGAATCAGAATTCAAGAAAGTAGAAGAAACACAATACACAAAAATCATATTGGAAGAATTTAAAAATATAGCAGGGTTACTTAAATCTACAATCCCACAAAGGAAAAAACGCTGGGATGCCATAGGAACAGTTTGGAAATTTATTGCAGGTAGCCCAGACGCTAACGATTTAAAGGTCATAAATGCATCAATCAATGAACTTATAAAAAACAATAACGCTCAGATCACCATGAATAACGATTTATCTTCACAATTAAAAGAAAACTTGGATACCATTAAAAAAGCGATAACCATATTCGGTAGCTCAAATATGGAACTGTACTCAATTAATATATATATGAACCTTAAATATCTATCAGAAAAAGTTTCGACGATCTTAGAAAGCATAACACTAGCAAAATTAGGCCTGACCAACATACGTTTGTTGAGTCAGTATGAGTTAGACTTAATAGTAAGTGACATCAAGGAAAACAAACTACAGGTACATACGGCCATCGAGGCCCTTACATATACAAACACAAAAGTTGCAATCAGCAAGGATGAGCTAGTATTAATAATTAGCGTACCTCAATTAAGACAAGAGATCTATAAGAAGCTTCATATTTACCCGATTAACAATAACCATAAGAAAATACATGTACCCAATCCTTACCACCTCTCCTACGAATCCGACACCTACATCGTTTCCAACCTTGACAAAACCCTTTACGATATGGAAGAGCTACAAGAAGACGACAGCGAATGCGTACCCAAATTAATGCACGACGAGCCAGCGACCTGCGATTACGTATCGAACCCGGCAGAAAAAGAAATTTACAATTTGGACACATCTCATATACTCATCAGCTCCACAGTAAATTTCACACTAACTTCAACATGCGGCACCAGTACAAAAAACCTCCTCGGATCATTCCTGATTCGATACTTTTCGTGTGAGGTTTTCGTCGATGGCAAAGTTATCAAAAATAACACGATGGACATCATGGGTTCCGCTATACATCTACCCATCTATGGAGCAGAGGTAGAACAACGTCGGAAAATAGTAAACATTAGCATCGAACACCTGCATACATTAAACCTGGATCTACGGAGCGAGATGGAACAGATTAAATTGGAGAACAATAGTTTTTCATGGTCATGGCAATGGTCGATAACCAGCTCCTTCATCACACCGATATTAGTGGCCATCATAGTCACAATATATGTTTGCATCAAGCGAAGGAAGAACACGATCAAAATTGAAGTCGATGCAAAACCAAATCTACCACCTTTCGAAGCACCAACAGCCAGCGATGTGTTTCGGACGGAGCCTCAAATTTAGCAAGAGGAGAGTTAACCCAGCCGGTTAATCACCTCCAGTCGGCTGATCCACGCGCCGCTATCGGACACCCGCCACCGACGCTACGCGACACCCGGTAGCAACCGAACATCGCCGCGAGGCCAAACCGACCACCAAATCGCTACGTTGCAGTTTCGGCGCCGGACGCTTAGGGTCATCGTTCCTTCCCGTCCCCTTCCCGCATTTCCATTTCATTCATGTTCAATCATAAATTTTACTCAATAAACTTCACTCCGATTTCAACATCCAAACTCGTCGCACGTTTAATTTCTTAACTCACGCAAGCATCGTCAAACTCGATTGCAACGTCGTCACCCCGAAGGGAAAGTTCCGCAGAAAGTAGTGACATCGCGCGTTCGACCAACCATAAGAATCAACCCCAAACGAGTTGGCCAAAGCGTTGGTTTCGGTTTCGTACTGACGTTTATAGCAAATAGTGTCACCATTCGTTCGCGCAACTAATCGACGGCAAACAACCGAAAAGCGGATTGCACGGTATCGGGGTCTGCTGTCCTGGAGGACGTGGGGTGACCAAGAGGTGACATCATCAGTTGTGACAATATTGTTCCAATCACTTTTTGTTATTCGCTGCGCGTGCCTGGGAAATACTTCCGGGATTTTCACCACCCCGAAGCCGGAATGCCCGATGTTTTCGGAATGCGCTAAAACCGGCATGTTACCGATTGGATTCGAAACGATTCTCCCCCCTTAGAGCCAGCTCGGTTCAATTTCGGACTCTGGTCTCTGGATGGTCTGCAGAAAGCAAGTGGCGGATTCAAATTTGTTTTCATTCGGTTCAATCGCGCACATCCCGTGGCTGGACGAATACCTGCCAGGCACGTGGCTTAGTTTACCCTCGAGCATTCCCTCCTGGATGTGTTTGTGTTGATGGTTGCTGCCTTCGCTGGTTCCGGCGAATATCGATTTTTATTCCCGTCGCTCCCGGGGATCTATTTTCAACGCGCACAACATCGTGCACAAATCCTGCGCTTCCGTTTCCCCCGCCTGAAATCTACCTCAACCGGAAGTGACAATTCGATGCATGTGCTAATCCGATGAGCCTACAGCAAAAGCTCACTCGTGGGTGACTGCACGCACACACAAACACACTGGCATGATTCCGGGGGAAGGATTGTCACCTGAAGTGCACCAACAAAACCACATCACATGCGAGTGGAAGCCAAAAGGATTTGCTGACGGGGATGGAACCGGCAGGTGATCTATTATGTTGGGCTGTGTGCAACCACGATGGTGTTCACCCTAGTGCTGCTTCCAACATGCGCTATACGATTTTTTAGCAACAAAGCAGTTCATGTCACGCGTGTGAGCTGCTTCAAAAATCTCTTGCGCGTGATGTTATCCTTAGTTGGTTTCGCCCCTTTTTTGGAACGATCCCTAGTACTAACAAGCAACATGAAAGAAAAAAAACAACAACACAAGAAAACTTCGGTGTGCGAGGGAACAAAACAAAAAGAAGAATACACACGAAAAGAAGTATCTAGGAAAAGAGATGCACTAGCGTGAATGAAAATTTTCAAAATCACGAATCAGCTGGTGGCTAACAATCCTCATAATCTTCTTGTTGCTTCTTTTTGTTCGTGGTTGTCACGGAAAAGGTGAAACAGTATCGTGTGTTAGGTTGTGTGCAGGTTGTTCGTCTTGTTTTTTCGTTTGTACCTTTCATGTCAGAAGCAGAGGCAACGAGTGCCAACTATTCTTTCATTCAACCTTCCTTACGATGTGTTGCATCACGATTCTGCACCTGTGGGATGTTGTGAAATACAACTTTGCCTAATCTCTATTGAAGTAATTTTTCATAGTTACTATACTTGGTTATTTTGACTCAGTTCAATTTATTTTCGAATACATCACTTTAAATCAATTCTTATTCCATATGTTTTGATGAATGTTTCGTCTTCCTTTCTCTTTCCTTTTTGTATATTGTAAACGCACCAAACGTCAAAAGAAAAATCCCTTTCCGGTTCGTTAACCACCAGCGGCATTACCGCGTATCACATCTAACCTCCTGACGGACGGATTTCCGTCTGCTCCATTTCATTCCGTGTCTTGACCATTGTACTCCGTTGGTCAAGAATAAAAACCACACTGCCAGCGATAAAAGATTATCAACGTATTATGGGATGGTGGTTTCATGTGTGTTTCGTACGAGTAAAATGAGAATAATCAATAATAATGAAACCTGTAGCCCGGCGCGTCATTTTCACTAGCATTTTATCATAGAAATATTGTGTACATATCAGCATTTATTTATGATGAAATAAGAAATATTTATCGTGAAATAGTAAAAAGTTGCATTAAGAGCAAAACTTAGATTGTTTGAAAAAGTTTTGAAATTTTTAAAAAGTGTTTAAAAAGACTTAAAGTGTGCTTCTGTTTTCACTGAATGAACCCACAAAATCCCACTGCTTCCGAAACGAAACAATAAAAACATAAGTCTTCTTTATGTTGCTAACATAGAATTGTACATTTGCGACGATGAACTCGTCCTGTGCTTGACCTTTATTTATTTTGCTCCTAATAACGAGCGCCGGCCGAAAAACTTCATAACTTTCAACTCGGGCAAAGTCAAACCACACCCCAAAGAGGTCAAACGTAACTCAACCGTTCTACCCTCTCCGTTTATTATACATTCGCTCCAAACAAAAGAATGAAAGAAAAAAACGACGGCAACAGGGGAAACATAAGTGGAGCTGAAAAACTGCTTGTCAAACAAAATGAAACTCAATCAGGAAAAATAAATTTTTCAAACCTCCGGCATCCGTCCGGTCGGCTGCCGTTCGCCACATGATCCTATTTGGTGGCGCCGGCGTGTTGCTTTTGACGAAGAAAAACACCCCGAAACGGGAAAAGGAAACCAAAAAGGTATCAAACGCCCGAGCCCGTTGTTCGGGAGACTTGAAGCGAAAATGTGCGAAAGATTAAAGATGATGAATTAAAAATCTCACTCCCTTCCACTCACGGGTTTACTTTTTATATATATTTGCCAAGGACGTGCCCCGAGCTTACCGGTAGGTAGTTTGATGTGGAACAAAAATTGACACGCACCCGACACGACTTTGCGGACAGAGTTGATCCTTGACAGCAGCGAAGGCGTACAGAACGAAACGATCATCAAATGTTGCTGGATGATGGATGAACGAGAGTGTGTATGTGTGGCTGTGTGAGTTTTACACATCTGATAAGAAAGTAAGATTGTGTGCACCACTGTGGCTGTATTAAAGCAGAACTTGACGTTTTAAAATTCCCAAAAGCCATTCCATCCATCATTGCGCAATTCGACAGCAAAGCAAATCCGTAGGACAACATTTTCTCTCTCAAACAAACAAGTTATCTTCCCTTTTCTTGGTCATTCCCGTCAGCTTCCGTTCGTTCCGAAATACGCCCCCGCAAGTCGGCCACCAAAACCACTTTGCCTGATCACGGGCCCGAAAATCAAAAATTTCCATTTGCTTTCCCGCTAAGCCTCTTAATGTTATGAGCTTAAAAAGCACCACCGAGCAATTCACGCACAAACCGGCGTACACACGCAGGCACCGCTTGGCGGAGTGGTTTTTTGCGAAAAATGAACGCTATGAAAATGCCACAGTAAAGTTGAACAAAAAACCCAGTCATCTTATCTCTCCCCAATTTTTCCCCACCACTGCACTGCCGGCGTTTTTCGTCTCGTCTTCACAACAACTTACCGTAAATGGATAAACACCGATTGCGCCGGAAACGATCCGGCACGGCTAGCCAGCACTCCGCGGTGCCCGAAACTGTCAATATTGAACTAGGAGAGCGTGCCAATATTGATCAAATTGTTTACCGAACAGTGAAAACTGTTTACAGTACGCGCCGACTTGACTTGACTTGACTGACTGACTGATGTGGCGTGGTGTGTCTGGTCCCAGTGCGTTGATTGTCTTGGTAAATCTGTTCGCATTAAGATTTACTGTGCTACACCGGGTGCCAGGGTGTTTTTTTTATTTTACCAAACTTCCATTGAAAGTCCTCCTGCACTGGCTCGAGCAAGGTGATGGAGGCGCCTGGTGATTTGTAGAATTGCCTGGATTTTTAAACAAAGGGGAGGGAAAATTCAAAAAAATATATCAGTAAATAATTGAAAGCTTATATAAATGTTACAGACTTGAAGTGAATGAAAATATAAAAAAAAAAACTAGACGCTTAAACAGCTTATTCACATCTGATGCCAAAAATTGTATTTATTTTGAACTTCCAGTATTCCAAGTATTCAATTGGAATTTTCACTCAATGCAATTGTAGGAAAATTAAACCAATCTAACTTTAAGCCTTTTTGTTAATTAAACATCCTTCTTGAGTACGAAAATCTGCCACTTATTTCAAATTAAACTCGTCCATGTTATCTCCAGAGAGTAAATACCTAAACAGAGGAATTATGGGAGTAGCAGAATCCCTTTTTCATGAAAAAAACATTTGCCTATCAAAACCAAAACCCATGCCCGAGTGCACCCAAGCTGCTTGGATTCGACGGAGTGGTGCTAAGTGACAACAGAATAAAATGATGTCAACGAAAGTCCGGACGACGAGTGCAGAATGGGACTGGAATTAATTTTGAACACAACGAGTGCACCCGGCAAAGGCTTTAGTAACAAAATGTTTCATCGGGGGCCCGTTTTTAAACACCCTCCCAGCGTGAGCTGTAGAAACGACATAGATAAACTCCCAGTTGACCAGCTTGCACATTTTCGGTGAAACAAAAATGGAACCCAACCGAACTGGCATTAGTGATAACATGACCGAGGGTCACATCTACACCCTTCCGATGGTGTCTGCAACACGAAGGCCAATGGCTCCCCAAGGTTCGGGAGCCGCTTCAATCGCTTTTCGCCATCATCAGCACAGGGTCTAAAAAAATTATTTTGTTTTGAAGCATTTTTCCATTACCAAGATTGAATGGAATGTAATGTGATAGAGTCAAATAAATCCAAATATAATCATCCACTCGGCACGGGGACGAAGCGAAAAACCAGGTAACGGGAACAAATAATCACGCTCATAAAATTATACTCAATCAAACGCTCCGTGCTTCGGCAGCAGCCCTAAATCTCGTCTCGGTTTGGAAAGAAGGAAAAAGTAAGGTACCAAAGCACAAGCAGGTAAACACTGTAGCACCTTGGTTGCTGCAAGAAGCTTGGAGTGAATGGAACACAATCCAATTGAAATAAAATCACATCGGAAGAGTGCGTTGATGCGTACCGCCTCCCGCGTGCTCGTTGCATGAGGAAACGATGAAGAAATAAAAATTGATCGATTTTTGATTCCGTCCAACTTTGCCCATAAACTTCGCTTAACGCGCATGGTTTCAGCCGGTTCGCGAGGGCAGTTATTTTGCATGTTCTTTTTTTTGCAAAGACAGGAATTAGAATGTCGAGCGAGTTGCGTTGCGATCGGGTGGTACGACAAACATGAGACGCAAAAAAATAACCTTACCAAATCTGACAAAAAAAAAAAACAAACTTAAGCCAAAGCTCCAAATACGCGGTTCAGTTAAAACAAAGCCACCCTGGGTTCCGCTATGCGGAGTTGGAACCGAAGCGCGTGCAAAAACCAAACCTCTCCGTTTTGGGAGCTGGTAAATTTTATTGACACCGTTAGGACGCTTATTTTACGACCCCGTCATCCAACGTCCATCCATCGTCTCCCTGCTGGTCGATTTCCGGCCCCGGAGTGGGTACAACTTTGTCTCAAACGATCTCCGAACGAGGGGAAGACACGCCACGCCACGGCGCACCATTTGCAAGCGCAGACAACGGCGAGGAGCTGCCGGGCCAATCCTCCGGCCACAGTCAAGCTGAATGAAATAACCTATAAAACATGGCCATCGATTCTTGTTGGCACTTCCTCTTCTAGACGAGGAAGGGGATCTGTTTTTTTGGGAAGCAGAAGTGGGGGCGAACGATTTCATGTAGATTCCATGTCTTTCGTTCGTGTTTTACTACGAACATAATATTACGAGCAAGTTGTAGAGTACGGAAAAAAACAAACCGTGTACTTGCTTCATGTCTCTTCAGCGGTAGATTGATAGCGCCGTCTTCTGCCCCTCTCCGTATCTCTTCCTCGTTCTGTCTCCCTCCACGTGGCCACAAACGATGAATGATAATGTGCTGTCCTAGTTTTGAACATCTCCATCTCCGTAGGGTTGTTTACCGAACCTCCTCCCCTTTCCTTGCTCCCACCCACCCGTTCGCTTCATTTACAGCTCGTTCCGTCGGTCTACTTAAATGCAGATAAAACGACGTTCGAAAAATAAAAAAAACCGTACCAACACGACACGGCGGTACGGATGACAAGCAACACTTTTTGGAGTTGTCTAGTGCCGCTGGGCAGGAAAAACGCGAACGTGCAGAACGCACGAAGGATGATTTATGAGGCAAGTTGGTGAATGATGGTTGGAGTTAGTGTTTCGTGTTCCGTTCGTAGAAAAATCTTAACTTGAAGGCGCTGTTTAATGAGTCGTCTATTATTGAGGATGGGTTTTAAAGCAATACAAATAGGGGAACAATATAGCCGTTCAGGTAAACTTCGTCAAGACTGAAATAAACGCCTAGTTCCAATAGATATCAACAGTATTTGGTGAGATTGCGTTTATTAAAAGTATTGAAATAATTTATTTTTTATTTAACCTACTGTACGTTTAAAAATGATGAAGGGTTTTTGTAAATTTGAACAAACCAATCTTAATCAGATCCCACCGCGTATAATGGTAAATATTAAATTACAAAGTGTTATCGATATATTTTTTAAAGCGTAATGAAACATTTGTGAATAACATAATTCATAACATGGCAACTGAATGTTTATGGAGCTTTTTTCACAATACGGGTATTGTATTTAAATACAGTTTAATTACACTCCTAAACTTCAGTTAAGTTAACTCCACTTTACACCGCGCGTCAACTTTGATAGGCCAAAATAAATTACGCACTCCATCCCTCAACTGCCCCTTCCCGTGCCCATCAATCTAGCCGCACGATTTTAACACCATTTGTCAGCGGCGCGAAAGAGGCGCCCTGCCGTGCGCCAAACATCTTCACCGGAAGTGCGCTAAGGAAGATTGATTCCTTTCCACAATGCTCTCCAACCCCCGCGCGGCCCCAATCGAGTGGCTATGATCTGCACCACCGAACGACGTTTGACATTTGGTCGTTAATTTTATCTCCATCGCCACCCATTCGTCCGCCACACGCTCGTCTCGGCGCCGTGTCATCGGATAAATTTCAGAAGGTGATGACAAGTGGGACGAGAGATTCTTCCCTTCGGTGGATGCCACCATGGCATGGCCTTCGCGGAAGACCGAACATCCATCCCTTAATAAGCTCTCAATTTATTCCACGGTGTCGAAAGCATCAACGGGCATATTAATTCTCTCACTTCGACTGATGGCCGCCTCTTGAGAGGGGGGTGGGGGGGGGGAGAGAAGTGTGAGTGGTTTCTTTACAACCATTCCGACTGCATAACTCACCCACGTTGACCATGACCAGTCAAGTGGTCGAGTCGTTCGAGCTCGTGCGGACGGTTCAACGTGAACCAGATGGCCAGCCGACTCCAATTAGTTGCCCTTACCGTGACACGCATTTCCGCATCGAATTGGATGAACTTCCTCGAAGCGAAACTATGCACGACATTGTGCTTCAACTTCCTTCCAGCTGTTGCTTTGAATCCATCAGAATGTTATTATTGGCGCACTCAATCGGGATGATTTTGTTTGAGGGGGTTTATTGAGCGAACGAGTGATTTGATTTATGACAAATAGAGGAATATCGATAAACAAAAACCTCTTCAGGATGGAATTCCTTTTTAATCCATTCATTGCATATCGTTTTAAGAAAACAGTGACAAGACTCACAACTCTCTTTACAAAAGACACGTATGAACATTATTAATTGACTTTTAATACTCGACGTCATTAAAAAAAGGGAAAGTACCTCCTGTACCGCTGAAACGCTAATGGAGCTGTTTTACTCTTCATATTACCGATCATGTTAAACATGCCGCATCAACCGAGCGAAATAAAAAGAAATATCGCATAAATTAAGATCACGACTTGGAAAAATAACCACACGGTTGATTAATGGACGGAGTTCTCCGCCTTCGTCCAGAATGTAAAAGATGGGTTTGAAATATTACAAGCGTAAAGTCTTTTGGCACCACCACGATGGTTGCACCTTCTTTAAACGCTTTGGAAACTAATTGAAGTTTTGGTCCATAAATCTTCTGTAGCCTTTTTTTCACCTTGCCTTTCCCGCAGCCAACAGTCGACGTTTCGCTTTAAACTACTATCAATCGAAACCGGGGCTGATTATTTGATGTTGCCGGTGGCAAGACCGACCTCGACGTCTCGCCTGGCCGGGAGCCAACCGCTTTCAGTACTGGCCTGGAATGTGAAGTGTAAGCGTGTGGTTGTCTGAAGTGTTGCCACTATTCGGTGTGTGTGTAGCCATTTGAGAAGAGCGAACGAGAAAGATGGGAGAGGGGACTGGTGAATGCATCGCCACTTCAAATGACAAAAGCGGCCAACAACGGTGCAACTATTTGCAATAATAACCTACGCCCACATTAGCAAACAACATTCAAAACGCCGTAGCGCCGTAAACAATACGCCCTCCGACCGAGTTACACGGCTGTTGCGTCAATATTTGCGGTGCATTCGAACGCATGCGATTTGGAGTGTGTGGAATTTTATGAAGTCGTTCGTTTGCAGCATTTAAGCCATGCTTAAAATAAACATGCTTAATTGGCATGGAGCAGATTATATGGCCCAGCGGTTCTCAATCCTATCCTATCCTAATTAAACAGATATTTCAAATTGAGTCATTAATTTGTCCAATTGTTGGATAAAATTACTTACAACTAAAAAAATCCACTCACCTTATATCAATCCCTCGAATAATCAGAAAATTCACTGAATAAACCTATGATAAATATATCAATATACTCAATACCTAAATACCAACATATTTTATGGAAACTTTACCTTTAACATTTGGATCATAGAGTCTCAATTGCAAAAAAACTTTGAGAAAACTTGCATTGGAAAATTTGAACTGTGATTGTATGTTTTGAGTTATGATTTGATTAATTATTCGGAAATGTAGAATGTTTGAGAATCTATGATAAATATATATGACATGGACCAAAACTGAAGGTATACAATAATTTACCTATTCATTTCTAAACACGAATCGTTAATTGTAATAAATATTTTTATCCCTGTGTCATGTGGTTGAAGTCCAGTACGACGAACTAAAGCCTGTCTCATAGTAAATTGAGCCAAAGAAAGCGCGCTACTGTGGCGCCTCTAGTGGCGTCAGCCGGAAACTAATATTTTTAGTAATATTAGTAACTAGTAACAATGATGTTGTGAAAGTTTCAGACCTGTACTATTGTGTTTCGCTAAATGCCGTATTTTGAAAATTGAACGACCAAAAATAAATCCGCACAAATAACTACAGCACCAAGGCAACTGAGCAAATTGAAAACACCGGGAACCCATTAAAACAGAAAACAAAAAAATGAAAAGTATTTTTCTCTGGTACAGTTTTACATAAAGTTTGTTATAAAAATAGGGTTTTACTATTTACGTGTTCCCTGTTTTTTTAAATTCACGTATTTTGTTTTTGTTTCCTGCATTAACGCCCATGTCGTGGAATGGGGCACCGTTTTCGCAGCCTCCGTTCATTTCCTCTTGCCAAGAACATCTGTAACTATTCCACCAGTTTGTCTAAGACGAAGTTTTGAGACTGCCCAGTGTTTTTCGATGAGGCGAAACTCTGGGAAATTTGGTTTTGGTACAAAGTGAATCTTATTGGCCCTGTACCACTCTAAGACAACCGTAGAATAATGGCAGGTCGAAAAATCGGCAAAAAAAAGTATGTGAATTTATAAGAACAGGGAACACGCCAAAAGTAAAAACCTATTTTTTATAACAAACCTTATGTATAACTGTATAAAAGAAAAATACTTTTAATTTTTCTTTGCTTTTATTATGGATTCCAGGCCTTGTCAATCTTTCCACCAGCGCTCCAGTTATTTGTGCGGATTTATTTTTGGTCGTTCAATTTTCAAAATACGGCATTTAGCGAAAAACAATAGTACAGGTCTGAAACTTTCACATCTTCATTGTTACAAGTTACTAATACTACTAAAAATATTAGTTTCCGGCTGACGCCACTAGAGGCGCCACAGTAGCGCGCTTTCTTTGGCTCAATTTACTATGAGACAGGCTTTATTTTGTTAAAAACAGCGATCGGAAAACAAAATTCTCAGCGTATTTAGCACTATCACTAACGCCGTCATCAATGGCACATCATCACTTGCTTGGGGCGATGGAATTGATTTGTTCAACCGTCGCATCACAGCCCTACGGATTTTCCCTAGCTCGAACTCTTGTGTTCGGCTGGAAAGCCTCCTTTTCCAGCTTCTTAGCAGCGCACGATGAATATACGCTTCAAGTGGCATTAACTGACAAGTTTGCCCTGTCAAGAGATCTAAACCACTCGACTTCGTCTTCGTCTTTCTTCGCACAAGTGAGTCCCACTGGAAGAGCCACTCTCAAATAGCGACTCTTTCACCAGCTCAACTTTTCCCCCATCGCTGGTAGGACAAAAAGGGGTCATCGAAGTACTGGGACCGGCAGTCACCGCACATCCTGTTCAGGATTTGTAATAGAAGACATTACAAGAAGCGTACAGTTGATATGGTGTCCATACTGTATCCTTCCACTTTTGTGCACTTTTATCGTTGCGGTTCCTATGTAATTCATTCATCTACCTCTTGAGCAACACGTCGCTGCAAACACCACTGCACTTCAGAGCAGTTCTTGTGCTGCTTTTGTTGGTTGCATTTGAAGTGCATTGTTTTGCAACGGTTTTGCCACTCAACTCTTCCTGAGGATGTAATTTTTTTCGAAGGTCTGACAATACTTGACATTTTTATATGACATGAATCTCTATGTGTACAGTTTGTAAATGAAAGTTTTAAAAACATCATTAGTAGTTTACTCATCAAAATAAAATTTCTAAAAAATAAACTTGCTTAGTGTCATAAAAATAATCCTTACATAGGAATGGTTTTCGTTAACCATACTTCGTAGTTATCTTGGAGATTGAATAATAATTATTCTTTTTCCAACACACATTTTATTTCGGCTCTTTAGCCACTGCCGAATACAAATTTTTCATTAAACCTTGGTGATAAAAAAAACCCCACTTTGACCATCCCATTACGCTTAGCGAAAGATAAGAGCCACAAACCCGGCGAGCCGGGACAAGCGGCAGCAAAATAAGATTGAATCGACAATGAAGAAATTCCGCTAACAGGTGGACTGCAAAATGGAGAAATTAGGCGGGTATATTGAAAAACTGGGACTATCGCAGGCACGCACAGAAAAAAACCCCGTGAACGAAGTCACGAACGAATGGGTGGGATTATAATGAAAGTTTTATGCTACAAAGAGTAAAATAATCTAATTCGCTTCAGCTCGGGCCACCGTTATGCCCCCGAGGCAAGCATATTGGGCTGCTAAACTGTCTCGCCTTGAAGGAGCAAAGTGTATCTTCAAAGAAACGATATCATTTGGGCATTTCAGTTTTTTTGGGAGGATGAAAGAAGGCGAATCCCCCTGAAACGACCCTTCGTTTCGTGTCGTCATCGTCGTCGCTAAGAGTTTGCATAAAATGGAATGCAGAAAGTGAGCGCGCAGAAGCAGCCACTTCACTCCGAGGGGAAAATGTATAATTTTCCATTACATCAGGCTGATGAAAGCCAAACCGCTTCGCTTCCATTTTTCGGCGTGTATCGGACCAGCCTGGCCAACCATCGCATCCCGCCGAGGATTCCGGAGGTGAGAAGGTCATAAAAATTTTCATCCACCCAAGAGAATGCATGTAATTTTAACGACACAACGTTTTATGTTGCACCGCACCGTGCTCCGGACCTAACGGACTGAGCCTGTTATGCTAAAGTGGTACGGTTTAGTAAGCGTCAAAGTCGCCACCGGTTCGGTTGAGGAGCGGGGGAGAGGGGGGGCAAAAGTATGCTGCGATGCGAAGGGTCGATACGACGGTCGCGCGTGTCAGCTAATGATATGCAAAAATGGGCGTCGCTTTTGAGGAGATGAAATTTGTCAACGACATTCAGGGGTCGCCCCGGCTTGGTTGAAGGTGAGTTGCTCAGGTCAGGTACACACACTGTGCGGAAGTTTCACGAAGGTGGAAGGTGTGTGGTGACTGAAATCCGTATATTATTTTTTTAAGACCTAAACCAGTAAGTTCACTTATGTTTTGATGGTGTCATACTTCAGTAGTCGTAAGAGAGCATAGAGTTTACGAGTCATATGCATGTTTAAGCAGTAGTGAAGTGTGTACCTTCATATATGATTTTTATGCAGAACAACTAAACTCAACAGCAAATAAACTAAAAAGCTGTATTATACTTACTTACATTAACTACATAAGCGTAAAACCATTTAAATTTGAGGAAAAAGATCTGTCCATATGTAGAACATGTATATAATTTACATAAAGTAGACAAAAAGATAGAAAAGTTGGTTGATGACTAACATCCCAAGCCAAAAAGTCTGCAAACTGTTGGGCATTTTCACTGATCACGTCAGCAGTTACCTAATTCAATTGCTTTTAAAGAGAGTTTCTAATCGGTTGAACAGTTAAAAAGAGTTTTTCTCCCCGGTGGGCGAGTCCGGGGTCCCACATTAATATTCCACCGGAAGTAGTCAGCTGCGGGCCGTTGCACAGTTTTGGACACTCATGATAAATGATTCATCCGCTTTCCGGAGGCAAACTGGCAAGTTCATACCGGTCGAACTAAGTTGGAATTTCACCCAACCCTCTGCCGAGTTGGGGCCCGAGTAAAATCAAAACACGAAAGTTTTGCGTCCCAACACTTGCAACTCACTTCAGAAACTAGTTTGGAACTGGTACGTCGGTGACATGGCGGATGCAAAGGAGATCCCGCGGAAGGTGGAAGCTATGCAATGAACCGGGTTAAATTTCCACCACTGTCCAAAGAACATGGGGTGAAAGGCTAGAAGAAAAAAAAAATGGAAAAGGAAATTGAAGGAAAAGTTGCACCAAAACTCCTTCGTAAGAAACTAGTACAGGCTGGCAGTGCATCCGATGTGAAGCAAGCGGAATGTTTCATGTTTCGTTTTTTCTTTAAAAAAGGGGAAAACACAATTTCGCGTAGAAAGCAACAGGGAGGAAAGCAGTGAAACAACACAGAGACAAGTGCCCGTCCGAAAACAACACCATTTGCAACGGTGGAACTTTCGCAAAAATCGGGAATGGAGCTGGAATTAAAAACTGAACTCGGGCGCGCTCCGGGAGAAAAAGTCTACCGAAGTTTTGTGCCCGCTGGAGTGGACGAGTTGGCAAAATTGGGTCGAAACGGAAAACATCATCACGAACCTGACGGTCAGCAGCGGGGAAATACAAGTGATGAGTTGAGAGTTTTTTGCTTCACTTTTCGCTGCGCCCAATAGTCAGATTTGTTCTGGTGTGATCCATTTCGTTTGCAGTTGTTCCATTTTTTTTAAGCAGGAAGGTGGGTTAATTAACATTTCAGTAAGCAACGCTTGGCTACAGTTGGTGTCAAGCTACGGTTCGACGGGTGGTTTTTTTTTTTATTTCAAGCCCCACAACTGAGAGAATTAAAAAAAACAGAACGCGGGTTGAGAGTGGTTCGCGGAGTCAAAAATGGACTCTCGGGAGCGATCGTTCGATGTGTAGTCGGTTTTGTTTTTCGCTTTCCCGAAATTCCATTCCTTTTCCTTTTGTGGTTGGGTGGGATTCCATTTCCTTTTTTTTTCTTCTCACCAACTCCACAAACCCTGAACGAGCTGAAAGGCGACAGTGTGCAGCAACGTTCGCCAAAGTGATGAAAATTGGAGAAGGATAATTGGAAATGTTTTCATTTTTAATTAATCGCCCATTCGGTGGGTTACGAATTGGAGCCAGAGGAAAATAAAAGAAACAAAAACAGAATTGGAATGTGAAATGAGAGAAGAAAAAGAGTCGCTGATAGGGCAAAGCTAGAAGTGATTCTCCGATGGGATAAACATTTAATCGGGTGGGCAAAAGTGAGGAAAAAACTCCCCAACCAAAAAACCAACACGTCGGGTGCGTCCCAAAACATCCCGAAGAGTCCTTTCGGTGAAGGAAGTGAAGAAGAAAAAAAGAACAGAAAGAACTTCCATCGTGCTTGGGGAGGGAAAAAACCATGAAAATCGAGGATTTGTGTCGCCTGCCGAAACGAATTTTCACAACAGTGGCGTAATAAAATTAGCCAGATCACGGCCTCGGTGTTGCTCGAAATGTGTTGCATAAAAACGAGTGAAAAAAAGAGAAATGGTGCAGACCAAACTAGCCGCTACGTCCCATTCAGTCGGCTCGCTAGTGGAGAGCTAAAGAAAATGCCAATGGATGATTCTCATTCCCGACAGATTTTGCATAAAATCATGAAGCAGCAAGCGGATAAGCTACATCCGGCCAATCGAAGCCAGGAGGATTTGCTCTGCACCGCCAGCTGCCCATTAGCGAAGTGAAATTCCTTTCCTCCCGGCCCCGGCCCCTTTCGCCCTTCGCCTAATTTGCATCCATCGGTCCTAAAATTTCCACTGAATAGTGGCTCTGATTAAACCATCGGCAACGCACCGTGGACCGTCGTTTCGGTCGGTGTGCGTACAAGTTGTTAGTCAAATTTTCGATTCATATCCGCATCCGGTAATTGGAAATCGATTTTACATTTGGCCCGATTGGCTTCAACTGCATACGCCGTGACCTCCGGTGCCATTTTGCAACAACGACGACTCGATGGAATGCGTTTTTCCCGAAGGCTAAGAGGCGGTGGGGGGCAGATCATCACTACCGCTGGGAAAAACGGAACCCGGTCGAGATGAGAGCCATGCTGGATCGATTTGCATCAATTTCCTTCGAATACGCGCTAATATGCTGGTACTTCCGGGGGCTTGACTTTCTGACCCGTTCGAATGCGAAGTGTAAACATGGCCCTGGAATGCTGTGCAACATGGTTACGCTGTGCAGCGTTTCACGTGCGTGCCACATACGTGTTATTTCAGGAACAATCAGTGGTACATTCCGTTGTATTAAAATTTGTTGTTCCATGTCCAATGTACCCAATCAAAATTGGAATTTAATTTAACCCTTAAATGCAGACGTCCTTTAGCGAAGAAATAACATTTACTTCAATAATACTGGAATTACCATTTCAAAACTTTCGCGATTTTCTTTACAACTAAATACATTTTCATTTTTATAGTTAAGATTGCAAAAGTGTTAGAAAGCCCCAGAAAAATAACCAAATTTAGATTGAAAAAAATCAACGTCGTATAATGCATATTACTGAGAGTTGAGTAATTCAGATTCAGATTCATGAATCTGAATGATTCTTTGCGTTTTAGGGATTCATGAATCCCAAAGTTTCATCAAGTGCTGCAAAGCGATAATCAACAAATGAATGGAGGAATTCACTTGTTTTTTTTTTTGGTCGCATGACCCATGCCAATGAAATAATTATGGAGATTGGTCAAAGATCCATGAAGATTCATTAAGATTTCGAAAGATTTATTAACGTTTGAAGATTCAAATCCCAAAAGATTCATGAATCCATTTTAATGAATCTTAGGTGAATGGTTCATATGAATGAATCTCGCCAAAAGATTCATACGGCATAACACTAATATTCTTACCTCTTGGATGCTTTAGTTTTATTTAATTTTTTTAGTAAATATTTAAGTTTTGAAAACAGTGCAAGCCACAATTTCTGATTGGAGTCTGCAGATGTTTGCAGATGTTACTAAAAATACAATTTTGGAATATGGAATACTCCAAACTACTTTTATATTGTTTTCCAATTGAAAAAGAAACTTTGCTCCAATGAAATTAGATTTTTTTCTATCGTAAGTTATCATACTTTATATGCATCCGATATTCGATAACTTTCATTTGATGTGTTCTTAAAGTTTCAAAAAGCTTTCATTGTTCTTGTTCATAAAAAGTGTAATCAGATTTATTCAATTTGGTAAAGCTTTCCCCTTGTGTTTACAAAAAGGACCAATACAAGTTGCTAATTAAACCGTTAACGAGAGTTTCTCGGTTTTTCAAGTACCAACCAGTTCAAGACCTTGATCGATAGAACCAATTAAAAACTATTCTATCCCCCAACGGGCCAGGTATAATATTCAATAACGTGAGCCGATCGATATTCCCTCGCCGCTGCAAGTGCCTTGATTTATTTAGCAGCTACATTTTCCCCGGCACCCTTCCGTCGCCCGGAAACGAACGCCTTGCGATAGCTATTTTACACGAAAACTTCCTCCATCTCGAGCCGGCGAAAGTCTGCAGCGTCATCGTTTCTTTGCGCTACCCTCGCGCGTCACGGTCATTCTCCCTGGACCTGGGATCCACGGAGGGTGCCGTAGTTCGATCAATCTTTCTCCTGAGGTAATTTCCCTGCCTTGATTTCCTTCTCCGCAAATCGCTGTAGAAACCGGATCCGTTGAGGGTTGACAAAAAAAACAAGCACTCGATGGAAGACAAGCATCTTGCTCCATCCTGGCTGGAATAACAAGATAGCCGAGCCGATGGAACCAGCTCCGTGTCGAACGTGGATGAGTTGACACTAATTTGCCAGGAAATCAATATCGGAAGCAATGTCGCGGGAGACACTTTTCCACCCGGGAGCCGGGATTGAAGGTTAACCCCAACCTCATCGGAGGCAAATGGAGCCGTTTGATGTGATTCCGGACGCCTTGCGTCAGCACGACGGCAGGGAAATGTGCTATCAGACGGAAGTCTCACCAACACCGGGCAGAAATCGAAGCTCAACCTCCCCCACCCCTCACAGGGGGTTGGTGGGGTTTGTTTCGCATTAGAAAGGATTATGCTGACCTGGCGTCGTCGAAAATCGCCACGCGAGCCACTGGGAAGCTCAACGATTGGCTGGAAATGTTCAATCGACCGAAAACCGAAAATCGGAAACCGATCAAACGGTGTTCGTGTTTGTACACCGAACCAAATGAGCGATATTGAAACATATCCTTATCGGATTAGGCAAACCCTTTCCCAGCGTTCCGTCTCAGCGCGGTTGTCGGTTCCGATACAACCGATTGTTTGCTTGTGCCGGTGGCCACAAACAGCAAAAGGCCTCCATCTGCAAAACGCCATCATCATTCGGGCGGGCACAGAAACCACACTAAACCCAATCATCGTTAGCTCTAATTCGATAATCCACCTCCTCACTCGACCTCCGGGGCACGCGTTTCTTGTCCCGGCAATCCATTGGCGCTTATCGGCGGGACATACCATTCGCCATTGTCGTCTCTCTCGCTGTCGGTGCCACTTAATATTTCATTAAACAACCGGTTTTACTTATTTAAAATCTCAATCTCGCTGCAGACAAAGCACGAGCAGCAACGGCACCAGCGCTTGGGAAGAAAATGGAAACCCCGGTTCGTAGAAGAAGACGGCGTGCTTGTTTCTCCGCTCGGGAAGCTGTTGTAGTGCTTTTTAAAGTTTCACCACCAGCGAGTAGCTTAACGCAGCCAGTGCTCGTTCCGGTAATGGATTGAAGTTAAGCGTTATGCTAAATTTTCCTCGCTAAAAATGACTGCCTCTACTAACTTCCACCACCGTCGGTGACCGATTGCGAAACCGGCGCGCTTTTCTCTTCCGGAGGTTTCGCACCCTACACGGGACGCCGGAACGAAATAATAAAGGGAACAACGAAAGGATTCAACCAACCGTTATAACCGCACCGCTGCTAGCGATGGAAGGGAAAATCGCCCGTCGCGTTGGCCCGCACGGAACCGGAAGCCGGAAATGAATCCGTTCAATTTGTCAGATTGTATTAATATGCGTGGCGTGGTGATGATAGGAAAGATGGATGAGGCGACCGCGTTCCATCCGTCAGCCTGCAGCCGAGGATACCGCTCGCCCCGTGACGGCAGACTCCCGAAGGAGTTGCATCGAAACGAGGGAAAACTTTTCTCATAACCTGCAAACTTCGGTGTGGCGTGTTTTCCCTGCACTTGCGAGAAACTCTTCCGAGGTTACTATTTAAGCCCAGATAGGTACAGACAAGGTGAAGAAGCGCATGTCTAATGATTGAATATTAGGAGATGAGTCTCTCAACTCATAATTGCTCTCGACACATGTGTAGTGAAAGTTTTCTTTTTATCAAATTAGATAAACGATAGTTGTACATCTCCTGAACGTACTATATTCTTTCACATAAACAACATTATCCGTTCAATGTAATAAACATTCCAGGATTAATTTACAGAGATCAACATCTTTATACACCGGATTTCATGGAACATGGAATCTTGTTGCTCAACCAAGTATTGAAGATGCTTGAAATAAGAACAGATCATTTTAGTCAACTCTAAAGCTCATTTATACGTTTGGCATTTAAATAACCGTATAACCTCTTCCATCTGCTCCCCATTTGGTGGCCATATTGTCAATTTAGTCACCAGGATGCTGTTTTATGCTTTTTTGCAGGAATAAAAGCGACTTTTGATGTAATTTTCTTAAATAAATCCAACACCCAACGAAACCACCAGATCTGAGGCCAATCACCGTCATAAATCTTTCAAACATCCAGTCCATACGAAGGGTACCTTAATGAACCTTTTTTAGATCTCATTCACAAGCAACCCACGACGCCTCCGGCCGTCATCTAGTTGTGGCGATTCCTAGCCCTCGGCTTACTACGACCGCCCTTCTGTCAGCCTTATCGTAGCCGTAAATCAGAAGAAAAAAATCATCCGGAGAAAAATGAACGCCACTCCGCAGGGCTTGCCGTAAAAATACTTCAGTACTTCCTGCGTGCCCCTCCCCCCTCCTTCTGGGCGTGTTTTGTCAAGTGATGGATATTCGACAGACGGCCTTTTTGACAGCTGTCAGCAGGCAAGGAAGAAAGTTCGAAGTACCGAGAAACGTATTCAAAGGGAGAGCGAGGAAAAAACGAGCCTCTGATGAACTCGCCACAAATGAAGTGGGTCAAGTAACTATCGTTATTTGATTTTTCTCGTCCGTCCACGGCGGCGGAGGCAAAAGCCGTTTTCCTAGAAAAAAAGAGCCTCCAACAGCTGCCCACCGATGGGCTTCATTTGTCAGATTCATGCAATTTATTTTCGCTTTATTATCATTATTTTTTGTTTGTTTTTTGCTCCGCTCTCCGTTTTGCTCTACCCTCATTGCGCCATTTCTTTTCCGGACTGGTGTCGGCATCTATTCTAGGCCATCGAGCATGAAACGCCGCCAGGATCAGATTGGTTTCGTTACAGCCAAGTGTCCTTTTCGCCGTTACTGGAACACGCCTCGCTACGGTTGGCGGTCGTGACGGATTCGATTGTTATTCAATATGCGCCACGTTCAGTGTGCTATAAAATTCCATTGAATTGATTTTTATTTTTTCATAAACGTGTTTCTCGCTTTCCGACGTTTGCCGCCCCGGGGAGAATCTCTTCGCTCCGGAGAGATGTGATTAATGGCCAGAGATAAAAATACGGCTCCTATCCGACACACAAATATGCATTTTCATTCAATACCATGTTGCCTTATTTTTCTTCGCCTTTTTTGAAACCCATCGAATGATTTATAATTCAGTCGACACCTTTAACGGCCCGCACACATATTTATTTCGGACAATAGCGGGCCGTCCAGCGTTGGCAGCAGTTCATCCATCTTGCCGAGCGATCTTAATAGGACATTTATTGGAAGCTCATTGTGTCGGCGTGTCGCTCGCTCTGATTTAGTGCTCATAAAGACCCGAGGGTATGCTTGCTTGCCTATCGTGATTCGGGCGAAGAAAATGAATTAAAATGTCCCCAAACAGGACACCGACAAGAGTGCAACACCAGACTATCGGTGCTTGATCGATGGAGCATAATCTGTCCGTCGCTCGTCCGCTCGACCGTCAAAGGTGGATTAAACTGTCGATGACATTTCACTCTCCACTTGCTCAAAGGGGATTATCCGGTGTGTTTGGAGGGGAGAAAAAAAGGAAAAAGAAACTTCTACCCGAAAACCAAAATGCCATCGTAGAGTAGAAACTGCTTTGGAACAAACATCGGAAGAACGGAATGGCAGCCCGACGAAACCCACCATTTGCCCTTCGGTGCCATTTTTCAACGGCTCATCGAGCCACCGGGAGCCAGCCGGATCCCATCATGGTGCGGTTGAGAAACTCGGGGAAAATGGAAAAACTTTTACCCATCCGCCGCCCCAAAACCCCTTTGGCCTTCTGTTCGAAGCGTTGCACCAACAAAATGGAAGGTTGATTTCCCTTTCTTGGATACATTTTCTCACCTTTTCGTCCTTCGGAAAACGTTCGTGCACGGGAACCCGGTTTTCATCGGTCCGGTTTTTTTTCCTCACCCTTCCGTTGCCACGTGCAAGGAGAATAAATGAAAAATCAAACCAAACTCACCGTCGCCATCGGTCCGCCGTCCATCTGCAAGCCATACCTGCATTATGTTCCTTCACTTTCAACGTCCTTTTTCCGGCAGCACGTGAGCGCGGATCGCGAGGAAAACTTTCCTGGTACCGGGTACCGCTTTTGGGCAGAATCCGGTCGGCATTCGGGCGTTCGAATCTCAGCATAGCCCATTCGGTTGCTTTTCTGCTACCGCGTTCGCTCCACATCCATCTTCACGGTCTGTTCCTTGCAAGCAGCAAACGGCACCAACATTCGTTTGGATGGAAATCGATCCCGTTGGCGAAAGGGAAAAGTTCTCGTGTTCAGGGCAGAGACCCAGAGAACGGTTCGTGCCCCAACCGGGTCGCCATCGATGTCGGGAGCTGCGCGGCAACCAACCGTGCGCCATATTTATTGATTATATCGGTCGAAATGGTGATTGGAAAAGAATAAACTCTGATGTTCTGATGTCTCACGATGCCGTTCCCTCACACCACGGGGCTGCCCTGTCTGATTTTACCCTATTGTTGGCGCAAATTTTCCTCAATTTTCCGCTTCAACTTCTCGTCGCTGCCATGGGTCGGCTCCATTCGAACGTTGGTCGTGGTGGCAGTGCTTATTTACATCAGCCAAGGCAATTCCGTTCGGCTGAGACAATAAAATGGTAACGTGTGGTTTTTTTTATCCTCCGGGCCCCGTCGTCCCCTACCGCTGATTTCCATCGTCTGTTTCTTCGGCTGCGGATTGAACGGCTGCCAGATATTTACGCATTCGATTCGATTTCGTCCAAAATGCTCGAATCGAATTTTTCCACGCAAACGCGACGAACACACCGAACGGAGGGAACTGCTGCAACGAAAATGTGGAATCGTGTGAGATTGAAAACGGAAGATACCTTAATCGACGGGTTGGTGGCGCAGCTGGATGAACTCATTCCAACCGAGGGGTGTAAAAATGGGACGCAAAAAATGTATGGTGTACGTCGTATTGCCAGCAAAGTGACATGACAGACGCAAGCCTCTCCGCTCGCCCGGTCGAACATGACCAAAGTTTAATCCGACCCTGGTGGAACACATCGATCGAAGCTGCGAGTGCGTGCGTGTGTACCGTCACGGGAAGCGTACGCATACGTCAGGTGTTCGGTTTCAGTCAATTGACGTTGATCGCTGATAGTTTGTATATATTGTGCCATACCGTGCCATACCGTGCCATCATTACCGCCAAATATACTTACGCGAGACAAGACGTCAACGAGATAAGTGATGCCGTTTTGCCGGGAACGCTTGTTTTCCCCGGGCTTCCTGTTGTCTCTCCCTGGTGTATATTTCTTTTTAAAAATATTAAGATCGGTTGAAGGAAACCTAGAATGGAATGAAGAGTAGATTACTACATGCGTCTTTAAAGCTTGCGTTAGTAAATTATCTTGTAGCTATCACGTTTTCAACCCTGGTACAAGTACCCTAGAGGTAAATATCAAACTAATGTATAGGTTTTTTAAACATTGTAAAGAAATAACAACTGTTTCAAAAATGACACTCAAATTTGATGCTCCAGCATTAAAACCTCTAATGTTGAAAATCAAGCGTCAAAAACATATTGCTGCAAAACACCTCCTAATAACATAAAAAATAATTCTGGATATGCAAAACTCCATATAACATTATTAGGTTTCAAATACATGCTTCAAATAACCGTTATAAAAAGTTTCAACCAAAGCATTATTATGAAACAAAACGTATGTTTCATCATTTGCATTACTTTTTGGGGTTCTTACCATGTAAGATAGTTTAGCGAAATTGTAACAGTTTGAACATACAATATAAGACAGATTAATCTTGTCACGCAATTTTCCAATAAATATGATCTGTTGGGCAATCTCTTTACTCTTAAAAGACTATTTAACTAAACACATAATTTGAAAATAAATTTCATTTGACAAAATATCAGGTTTTCAGAACTGTTAGCAAAAGTAAATTCCGTGAATAAAATCATTTGCTTCTTTGAATTGCTTGGAAAAATATTTCCCGATCATGCCTCCCGTTTTCATTCCGGAAAAAAGTTTTGCGTTCATTACACTTCACAAAACAAAACACCACCTTCCAAATGTACGAAATAAATGGTGGGCCATAAAATATGCGTACCCGCTAAAGTGAATTCTCCCGTAACGCAACGCAAGATGAAGAGAAATGCGACTCCCAGCACGCCCCTGATTTCCCAGAAGAATGACACCGAATTTTGCGCTCGCATTTCGACAATGAATCGTTAGCTGCAGACATCATCCTTAGACAAAAGCTCGCTTCTCGGTAGCATCCGTTCGGGGTGTGCGTTTGCTTTCGAATGGTTTTTTGTTTGTTTTCTTTCTCCGATGTTGGCCAACTAGTTTCTCCGCCGAGACGGTGCACCGAGACCGAGGTTGGCTGTGGCATGATTAATGAGCTGGTACATAAGATCCTGCCCAGAACCGAACGTCTCAAAAGTGCTGACCCACTTTTCATCGCGCACTCTCGCGAGACGGACACGTGGGGATTATTCCTTTCTGGAGGGTTATTGCGATACGTGGGCGTCGCAGCCGTTAGCCGACGAGAATATAATTTGGTAATCGCTCGTAAAACAATAAACCAGCCGATTCGATTTCGGCGCTCCGAAACCAGAGCTGGAAGGATGGCCCCTGTCAAGATGCAGTAGGCGGCCAATCAGTTCAGCCATAAGCCTAGCGGCATTTGTTATTGTACATTAAATTCGCAATGCGCTATTTGCATACATAAACCGACGAGAAACGAGATACACGATATTCCCATGTTACATTTGGCTCGCCGCCGGGGTTTGCCAGGGTGGGTTCCCACGCAATGCATCCGGACCGGCATGATAGTTCGGTTTCGGTTTTCCACACAATTTCGCACTTCATCCCTCAGTTGATGGAGGTTAAATTTTTGATTCCTCCCCTTTCAAAAAATCATCCATTAATTCCAGTCGATTTAAATAAATGATTGAAAGGGTGACGCAAGCGTAAAAGCGAACAAAAAGGAATACTTGCAATTCAATTTGATTGTTCCGGTTGTATAGTTTGTGTATTTTTTTTTTTCATCGCTCACCACCTTTAACGAACTGTTCCTGCTCAGCATACACCTCACAGGAGTGCTGCTCCGATGTTTCTTTTTTCACTTTTTACTCTTCGACCCATTAGTTCCAATCACCGTTAAATCTTGGTCATCACAGAGTATCTTCATTGATAAGGTCAATTATTCCAGAAATTAACTGAAAAGAGAAAGAATGAGCAAAAATTAATAACTACCATTTCAATAATACCAATCAATTATTCTTGGTCTGTCAATAACTAATATTAAGTTGTGTTTGTATATAAAACGCGTTATGCCAGAATTTGCTGTTAAATATCAGACCACTATCACTCTTTCTACTATCTTTCTAACGAACTTATGCGATTTCCAAACTTTCTATCATCCAAAACCGGCATGGGTTGATACACCGATCGGTCGTCTCACAAGGATATTGATTTTATTACAGCGTTTCGAGGTAAATTCAATTTTCTTCCATTGCGAAATTCACCTTCCACCATCTCAGCTTGCACGACGGAGCGAGTAAATCCTATCTCCTTTGGCAAGATCTGTGTTCGATCGCCTCCACGTACACTTTCACGCAGACCCCAGACCTCTCAATGTCGGTTACATTTACGGTTAGAAACGAGACCATTTACTGAAATGGTTGCGGGTGTGTGTTTGGGTGAGTGTATGTGGAAAACTCCATAGAATCTTGTGCATTTTATTTCAATGCAAGCGTATGGAAAGGAAGGAGTTTAGGAATCGTTGAGGACCAGCATGGAAGCAACCGTTTTTTTCCAGCAACCTTCTCGCCATGATTCCAATCTGCTCGGTTGGGTGTGTGATTGCCCCGAACAGTTCGATTCGATTGCAACCGATGTGATTTATGGCCAATCATTCAAACACAACCGGAGCAGTTCGCTCGTACTGATGTCGACTTTCATCGGGTCGGGGTAAGAAAGGAAAGTGTGCAAGAATGGAAATTATATCAACGCATTCTTTGATTTGATGCAGTTAAACGGACCTGGATTCTATTTATCGATCAGTGGAAGAAACGATCTGCCAAAGCGTTTCAGAGTTAAAGTTAATTTGTGTGACTGTTGACTAAACCGTCCTTAACGTCGTACGGAAATTAATCAAGCAAAGTTAGTAAAAAAAAGAAGGTTGAAACAATTAATTTCCTTCCCACTCCCTGCGGGTTAATTCACTATCCTTACACTGAATCCTTGGTAATCGACGGGAATTTTGCAATCGCAAATGTGCGATGAATTATTCAGTGCGGCTGACGTTTATCGATGTGTATTTATGGTCTTTATCAAATTTGCAACAACGTTGCACTGTTTCAGTTAATTTTTTCCTTCACTCTCTCTATCTCTCTCTTTCTCGCGCTCCCGTCACATAATTTTACAATTTCCAGCTGCTACAAAAGCTTTGCGTCCCGATCGAGCTAATTGACTTATTCCGTGACCAATGATAGCCCTTAATTTGTTCCGATTCAGCGCGGCATTGTCGGGTGGTTCGGGACAAAATCAACCCAGACAGCCAACACACCCCCCGCTTACCGGGTGATGTTCGTCCGTACACCATACGCCATAATTGAATTAATAACCGTATACCGTAATATTTTAACCCGGGCGCAAACCACAGGAGAGCACACATTCCGCCTCCCTCGCGGCGAGCGGGGCGTGTGTGATGTTTGACCATATCCGTACCATTATTGTCGTTCTAGTAACCACCCCCACATCCCAACCCCCGCTCGATGTTGGAGACTGATGAATATTCATATAAATCAATAAAACCAACCAGTACAATTACCCGGAAAGGAGAGAGGGAGAGTGACAGAGAAGGAGAAAGAGAATGAGAGAGTTTGAAGCGGTAATTTGTACATGGTGGCACTATCAAAAATCAACAGGCGACACGGAGCGTTGTCCCCTGATGGTGCATCCTTCGTAGGGTGAGCAGGACCATAATTCAAAGCCTATTCTGTGTCCCTAGCCCTGTTTTGATTCAACCTCGCTGCATAGATTCATCTAGAGTGAATGGAGTGTTTTACGTACCGAAAGCTTGTCCTTCATGACAGTCTCGGTACTGTTTCTCCGTACTAACTCGCTTCATGCAACCCGAACAGTGTGTTTTTCAGTGGTAAATCTACGCTGACGTTGAAACGACGAACCGACAAAAACCTTGAAATAGTTTCTCTTTCAGCTGCAGTAAGGGAAGACTCGAATATTTGGTGCTTCGGTCTGGTGAACGCCATGATTTATGAGCTCCGATGTTCTGGTCCCTGTATAGGCACACCGAACCGGTAGACTCTACCATCCCGAATATCTGTTCTCCACGAGCTTCACGGGACACTCTTGCTAGCGGTGTGTCGCTTGGGGCAGAGTATTGCTTCTTGTGCAGGGCTATTCTGGCCCCGACAATAAGGTACGGCCGAGGCAGACACAAACACCGGACCAAGCAAACGAAACAACCGAATAACGATGGGTTGTTTAAATACTTTGCTTCCCCTATCGTCTACTGCGTACCCGAGGGATTGTTTAGCAGCAGACGGACGGCTATGGTGACTACTTTCAGCACAAGAAATCGGGGACTCATGTCAGGGAGCAGAAGCAGGAGGTCTGGTGGCAAGCCGCTTCTCTGCCCCAGTAATCAACTGTGTGATTGGAGTACCGGTGGTGGTAGTTGTTTGCCCTTAATTGGTTCCACTTTGGCGAATTGATAATTAGCGTCGAGTAATGGTGGTATTTAATCTCTTTCGGTATATGATTAAAATCTTACTTTCGGTGGCATGCGGCTTGAAATGTGTCCAATTTTGAGGAAGGCCAATTTGACATAAAATAAATGGAACACCGTTCTCACGAATTAATTTCCTAACAACGTTATTTGCATTAGCTTTCGGACGACAAGTCAACGAACGCAAGAATTGTAAAGTTATTGGAAATAATTTCATTTAAGCTATACTTTCAAAAGCGAAATACCTTTCGTTTTAAATATAAAAAAATTGTTACTGTTTATATTTGTAAACTAATAAAGTAGGAAAATGTTTTTACGGAGGATTTGCGTGAAATACAGATCCTAAAACATGAAAACGAGAGCTGCATGTAATGTTTTCTATTTTAAATCCATTGCACAGCAAAGAATGGGTGAAAACAAAAATGTTGTGAATAAACAATACTACCCTTTTTACGAACGAGTTATGCCATTCACAAAATCTAATGTACGTCAAAACATGAACAAATAACATTAAAAAAATATTCAAATTGTTGTTTACTACTACTCGTATTTGTGCAAGAAAAGGGTATAATGATTCAAGTAATCGCTCATCCTTAACAAAGCAATTTACTTTTCTGGGAAAAAATCTTGAAATGCAACAAAGCGGAATAGATAATCCACTTAGAATAGTTTTATACCGGTACGTTTTAATTGAAAATTACTTGACGAACTGAAAAATGCTAAAAGAATGCCTATCGAAATAAGGGAAGAACAGACTTATGCATGGAGACCACTTTGCTACATGGAATTTCCTCGCCATTCATCTTAGTCAATTCCATCGACAACATAATCCTACCGCTACGGATCGGTAAACCACAACATCCTACAACTGTCTAAATAGATTGCGGTTGGGATGAAGAGATAAAGGTACGGCATCATTGCTTAAAAAACTTTCCTCCCAAAACTTGAGGAACAAGAAGGAAAACCCATTTTAAGAAAGGGAGAAAAAAAGGGCTGAAGTCGTGGACGTAATCAAACAACTAACATGCCGAGAATTGCGTTCCTGCTGTAAATTGTTATGACTTTGGCCTTCGTCGTTTTTGGGGCAGGGAAGGGAGCGTGAAGATGGACGGATCATAGCACCTTTTAATCATAACACAAGATCAACGCCGTCCGGAGCGTGACGTCATCGTCAATAAAACATTCCTACACTGAAGAAGCACGGGCCACGTGTTGACTGACGTCTGCCGTTGTGTTGCTTGTGATTGTATATTTCTTTTCCCCAACCGTTGCGTTGCTTCGTCCGAGTGAGCGCGAACCCCGCGACCGTGTAATGTGGCTTTCTAATTGTACCTCTCTTCCTGTTTCGCTTATTTCCCCCCCTTTCTTCCACAGAGAATGTTTCCATAGCAATGGGAAAAGCCGCGCGACGGTCAGTTGCGTCAGATCCGTCGTCGCCGACCTTATCCTACCACTACCAGCAACAGCAGCAGCAGCAGCAACACCACCAGCAACGGCAAGTGCATCAGCCGGAGCACTTGTACTACTCCTCGTCCTTGTCCTACTCCCCCTACAACCCTTCGTCGCCTTCGTCGCTTGCTTCGTCCTTCGCCGCCAGCTCCACCGACTCGGACTCGTTCGGCTCGACCGGGGCGTCGGTGTTCGCGTCGACTTCCGCCGGCCCGCAGCTGCAGGCTCCCCGGACCGCAACACTTCAATCCGCCCCACCCGCCTTCATCTCGTCACTTGCTCCTGGTGGTGTTGGTGGTGCGGGCCAAGAATCACCCGAACCGGGCCCTGGTGCCAGCGATCTCTTCATCCATTCGTCAACCGCGGCCACACCCAGCCACAGCAACATCACACCGGAGTTCAGGTAACAAGCAACCTCCCGGACAAAGTCCTTTCCTTCTGGCAAAAACAACACGAAAACACAGAACCCACACGTCCTACACTTTCCTCGCATGTCCCACGGCTGAATTCCCCCGACATCCTGCATGCCGTTTACTTCATCCGAAGCATGTTGTGCGTTAGAAAATAGTTACTACCTTAGATAATCACTCTTCTTCTGCCACTGAAACACTCTCTTTCCTTCCCTTCTTCACCTCTCAACTGACGTTACTATTGATCGATGCACTCTGGCTCTCCTCCCTGGAACGTGAAATCGATACACGATAAATGGGACCACAAACTTTGGCACACGAACGCCCCCGTGTTCGTGGGCGGTTTGTCTCCCATGCTCACATTATCTCCCATCCATAGTTGATTCGCTCATGTGGTTTTAATTACATCGCATCTACCGCGCCAGCTTGTTGCTACAGTGCAACAACCGTCTGCCCTTTTCGTCCGTTTTTCCGATCGCGTCGCTTGTCCACTCTGAACGCAGCTAACACCATACCATTAGACCGTGCGCTTACAAATTAACAGCCACGAGATAGTGGCCCGAGCCCGATGGTGCGAAAAATGGAAGCTCGAGCGGCCAGCGGCCGTTGGCGGTTGCAGGGATGGTTAGTAATTTAATCTTCATCTGCTCGACCCGCACGCAGCATTTGCGGCCGCGAAGGTAGGATTATCGCGCGGTGGGCACTTAGTGCTGCTGGCAAATGCTGCTTTATGAGCTCGCCAGTGCACTACGTGATCTCATTAGGGGCGCCCTCGGCAGCGTGAAGGTCAGCGCACATTCGAGTGCTTTGGGCACTCTCGGTCTCGGTCGTTTGCAATCGGTTCATTCCTCTCCATTAAATGGCCATACGGAGCAGGATTTGTGGATTGGAACAAGATTTTCACCGCGATGGGTCCATCTAATTCTCTGGAAGAAACACAAAATAACGTCAGTACGTTAAGATAAATCATGCAATAATATAACACTTCATACTGATAATTACACCTATAAAACCTAAACAGTATTCGACTTTTAAGCAAATTTATACCGATGGAGGTGCCTGGTGTTTTTCACCGAATTTCAAAATGGAGGCGCCTGGTGTTTTTTAGGAGTTTCTAGACAAAGGCGCCTGGAACTTTACTTTCGAGTCATTGTAACTTTCACGTATGTTTTCTAGAACTTATTTTTTACAAATTGATTCTTCAGTGAACTTCTTCTTAACACGGAGAAACTTTAATTCAAAAATTTGTTTATATCCAGAAATTTTAAATTTTAAATTAGTATCATACTCAACATGTTTAAGTTTGAGAGAAAAAAAAAGATTGATCCAATTAAACTCCTCAAAAATATATAAACCCGAAAATTCTGAGTCGTACCGTAACACACATTTTCAGCAAAAGAAAACTCTAGGTCAGGGTTCACCTTACATTTGCTAAAAAGGGTCAAATGATTAAAAGAAAACCTAAAATTGACATGGGTTTTTGTAAGAAGAATTAAAATTTTCTTACGGACCGGATAAAATCAGTTGGCGGTCAGGACTTTGCCTAGATAGTGATTTTTTCTAAAACTATAAGTATGACTGCATAGGTTTGATCCAATTGAAAAGGAATTACGCGCGTTGGCCCTGTAACAGTCCCCTAATCAATAAATTAGACCATCCTTCTCATAATATTCCGCAGTGCAATGGTGACAACGCTTAAATTACAAGGGAAATTCATTCACTAAACCACCATTATCATTATAGTTCTTCTCCGCCTCATGTAAGAGAGGTTTATTTTTACCTTCCTACTCATTTTGCTTCCGTTTGTCACGGCCCGTGATAAACGTCGGCTCCAGCTTCACCACCGGTGGCATTTGGTTCGGTGCCAGCTTCACCTGCTATTTACTGGCCCATAAATCTTCTCGCACTAATCCCGCCCCGCTAACAAGCAGCCTCCAGCTTGCGAGCGGCCAAACTGGCGGAAGGCTGGAAAAGACAGCCTTGGAGACACCTTTCAAAATGAGACACTCCTCGCCGGTACGTCGCGAGGCGTGCAACGGTCGGATTGAAAATTTCATAGCGATGAGATGACAGAAAGAATAACCTCGCGAGCGGGGAAAGAAAAGCGACCACGAGCTCGTTAGGACCTACGTCAACGCAACGGGATCACTTTTTATCTTTCACCACTTCAACCAGCAGCGACGAAGCCCGGCCCCGCACGGTGGCGTGCACCCGAATGACAATGTTAATCTTTTGCGACAAGATGGCGGTTGAAAGGGAATTATAGCAAACCGCACGCTGACCCCGGGCTCGAAACAAGTGTCCAGTCGTTGCGGACGTCCCGTGTGCGATACGGCACAGGCTATATTTATCGTAATGCGTACATCCATCCCCTCTCACTCCACTGCATGGCATGGCTCACCTTTTCTGCACCACGCTTTTTTTTTCCAAAGCCGGTTCCGGAGTTGTGATGACGAAAACCACAACCCGCACTCATCCTCACGCTTGGTCCTTTGCGGCGGCCTCATTACGCCCGTTCATTTATCCGTCATTTTGGGTCTACATATCTGTCTCTCTTTATCTTCCATTCTCTGTTTCTATATCTATTTCTCTCTCTCTTTCCCTCTCTCCCTCCTTCTAATCATCGCCGATCATATTCTCTCGTCTCTTTAATACTGTCCATCTGTTCTGTGTGCTCGTTGTCTACCTAACCTGTACTGTCGAAAACAAAAAAAAAAACAAACTGTCCCGCAAAAAAAACCTACGAACCACCCTGTGATCCCTTCCCGCCGTCCCGTCCCATCCCCTTTTACATACTTTCTCGTGGCCATGTGCGGGTCCGAACCTTGCCGGACCAAGCAGCACCGTTACGGTGCACACGCACACTGGCGACCCGAGCAAGACCGGGCCGCAGCCAACCGAGCCCCCCACTCCCACCCCTACCGTCTCCTCCGCCACCTCCACCACCCACCAACCGGCCCAAACCACCCCCCTGTTACCGTCGTTTCGTCTCTCCAGCAACCGAACGCAGGTCGACCGGGAACGGGAGCGGCTCAGGATGGAGTTCTACGCTACGTACGACGTGATGACCGGCGTCCGGATAGCGGCCACGCTCGGCGGTTTCTTCGGCCTAATGGTGTTCCTGGTTATCTACAAGAGCCGCACGCGGTCGACGGCCAAGGCACTCAAGGTGAGTTTCGTTTCGGGCGTATCAGGCTGTATCTTCCGGACCGCCCTCCGGACGGTTAATAATTCATTAAGGAATTAAAGCCACCCAGCCTGTCTAGCTAGGCTGGAGTGGAGACATTAGCTTCATGAAACATTCACCGATCGATTCCGGGGAGGTGTTTGCTGCGAACGCAAAATAGCAACAATTTCACTTCCGACCCCGGGAAAGACAAACAAAGTGTGGAAAATCCAAACGCAAACAAACAGGATTACCGGATGGAATGCAACAGCGGCGCAAAACTTGGCAAACGGCCAATTGAAAAACCGCAACCATTCTTTCCTCGGCTCGCGCGCCCCCTTGGAAGAATGGTGGAAACATAATCCCACGCGAACCCCGCGCGCAACCCGACCCGAGGGGTTGGGTAAATGGCAAGCAGATGAGAAAATAAATTCCAGCAACGTGGATGAGCGCGAACGAAAGTGGAAAGGTCGAGCAACATCAATTAGCATATTGTTTCCACAACATGTTGATCCTCTACCGAACAGCGCCACACCACCCTCACCTGCTCAACTGCCGGAGGATTTGTCTGCAAGCGTTTATGCACAAATACCCGTGCTTAACTTGAATCTTTCATTATGTTTATTGGAAAACAACCTCCGTTACTAAAGAAGTTTCCGTTTCGTTCAAAGTTGATCACGAAACTTTTCACATAACATTTATCACAAGCAAATAATGAAACAAGAGAAAAATCCTTTTAATTCCGGTTTGGAAAAATCCTTATATGAAAACAACCTCCGTTACTAAAGAAGTTTTCGTTTCTTATTTCTAGTTAAAAGTAGACCATCAAACATATCACATAATATCCACCACAAGCAAATAAAGAAACAAGCCAAAAATTCCTTATAGTTCCAGTTCGGCAATAAAAAAAATCACGATGAAGAACTTATTTGTAAACCCCATTTTGCGGACCATTGTTTTCTTAGACAGTATGCTAACTTTGTATAAGTACAGTACACTATAACCTTTTTATCTTTTTAGAATGTTTTTACCCGTAAACTTGAAAGTCGATCACATATTGTCTAAAGTTTAAGATATTCTCTAAGCTAAATTTAAATTACAACAAGACAAGTTTTTGTCTGTGATATAAACTAAGAAGTACGCTTTTCTAGGAAAATATTAAGAATTTGTTAGCGATAAAATATTTCGACTGCTTACATATTGTCTAGTAAATAAAATCCACATAATTAAATGTTTTTCCATGGATAAACAAAACCCGTTGAAATTGTCATTTGATTAAACCCATCAGTAAAGAACTTCCTTTTCGTTAAACCTAAGCAAGTAAAACCGTTTTACCTGAACTCCAGGATCCAACGATAGCAGCCGTCGCAGCGGCCGTCATCCAGGAGGAAGAAGAGCGCGAACTGCAGGAAGCGATCGAGGCGACCGCGTTTTCCCTGCTGCAGGAAGAGCTGAACATCAACTACCCGGGACTGCAGCGCGACCGATTACTATCGCTCGGGAACGTGAGCGCCCCGCCCATGCTGAGCCGTGGCCGCCGGATGTCGTCGATCAGCGGCGGCTACAGCAGCCTGCTGAACCCGTCGAGGCGCTTCTCCTACAGTAGCACGCGGGGGCACCGGAACAGCGTGTCGGTGTCGTCGCGCGTACTTAGTGCCTACAACATGGGCGGAAGCTTCGGGCAGGACGACTACGTGATGGAGAGCGACGGCGAGGAGGCGGACGACGAGTTCGATCAGTTTACGACGACGGCCGAAATCGGATATCCAAGCAATTACCTTTCGGTGCCGAACAAGGTGAGCGGGCTGCCTGGCTGCTTGTGGTCAGAGGTTGGGTAAATCTAATCCATTCCGTTTCTGATTGTAGTGCAACGAATCTCGCCGCAGTAGCGCGATGACGTGCTGCAGCACGGAGAGTTCCTTCCTCGAGCGGCGATGCTCCGCCATCACGCTTGGCCTTTCCTCCTTACCACCGATATCGCGGTCACCGTCGAGGCAGCAGAGCCGGGACGATACCGCCGACTGGGAGCCGTTCTATCCCGGCATCAACATCATCGAAGCGACCCCGAAATCGTCGCCCTGCCCGAGCGAGCGGGTGGCGCATCGGAGCACCACCGGCGACTCGGAGCGCCCCTCAACCAGTCGCAGCCGGGGGGGTTCGGGTCTGCAGCCGACGCCTCAGCCGTCAACTTCGACCGGCGGACCGCGGCTCGTCACCTCCCTGTACGACGACAGTTCGATCGACTGCATCTCGGAGTACCCGGTCGGGATCGGGTGCACCGTGGACGACGGCTTCGGGTACCGTCAACGGCAGCCATCTTCGTCCGGTCGTGCTTACGGCAACGGGCATCGCATCGACGACGCCAGCATAGCGAACGGGAGCTCGGCGCACCAGACGCAGCGGGCCAGCGTCGGTGGCCACCCCAGCAATCAACGCAATACCAGCAGCAATAGTGCCAACGCTAACGCCAGCGGGAGTGGTGGCGCGGTCCGGCGGGCACCCCTAGCGTCGCTCAGTTCCTTCAAGATGTCGTCGGCGGACTGCCAGGACACGGAGCCCAAGAGCTGCGGCTCGGACTCGGTGTTCGGCGACGACAGTGGGGCCGACACGGACGAGGATCTGCAGCAGTTCAGCACCGATAGCGACGAGCTGAGCTTAACGATGCCGTACGAGGAGGACGAAGAGCAGCAGCCGGCAGCGGGGGCCCAGCGGTCAAACCGGGGCGCCCTCTACCGTCGCCAGTCAACGCTGGCCCAGTGCGACGACGAGGAGGCGGACGGTGGAATTCTTCTGCCACGCGACGCACCGAGCGGGACACGGTTCGAGCTCGAGCACGAACTCGACAGCAGCCGGCAGCACCAGCACCAGCACCAGCACCACCAGCCAACAACTGACACTAGCTATTTAAGTAGTCTTTCAATTAGCCATCGATCCGGCGCGAAGGGAGCGAGCGAGAGCAGGGAGCGGCCGAGCGTGGGGAACCGCATCGAGACCAGAGCAATCATCGAAAGACAGCAGCCAAATGACAGCACCAACACCAGCAGCAGCGTCCACAGCCAGCTGCGTCAGTCGCCCCTCGGAGCCATTCCCAAAGTGCCGCTAGCGGGCTGCGACCGGACGAGAGCACGGTCGGTGTCGGGTTTGCCGACCATCACGGTGCGCGTGCCCGATGGCGACGACGACAGCGACATGGACGCGGGCAGTGCCAAACGAGCTCCAAACAAGACTAACACCAGGCGAAACGCGGGCAATTCTAAAGATGGCCACCGAGGGGCATCTGCCGAGCCGAGCTCGACGAGGCAGCAGTGCGTCGAGGTGAACGTCATCATTAAGAACAGCGCTGGCACCAGCAACAATAACAACAACAACGCCACTACCAACATCAAAAGTCCCTCTGTGATTCTCGAGCTGCCGATCCTGGCGATCGACGATGACGACGACAATGACCCGTCCTCGTCCGCGCCCGCCCTCTCCACCAACGACCCCTGCATCCCGGGCCCGTCGCGCAAGTGGTCCAAGGAAACGCTCTTCTAGTACGCCCCCCGCCCGGCTCTCGCTGCATCCCCTCCACGGTTTCTTCTCCCCACTCCAGCGACAACTCTGTCAATCCGTCCAGAGCAACTCTACAAAGTGTGCTTCATTCTGGAATCTCTCGCCGCTCTCCGCACTCCAGCCGCTTCGTTCCTCCGGGATGACATCCTTCTCTGCCGTTCCCGTAAACATGCTTATCGCTTCCGCTCCAAAGTGTCAAGTATTGCTCCGCTGGGGTCACTGCTGCTGTGTTAATTAGGAAAAGCCTCCAACACAGCCCCCTGTCGGCTGCGCTGTGGGCTGCTGCGTGGTTTCGAATGTCCCCACACGTTTCCGCCGTAGCCGGAACTCTAATATAGGAACGTTTTGTAACTTAGTGTGTAACGAAATAGCAATCTATACGGAAGATGGAAGCGGGTGACTCGACGTTTCGCACTGTTTTTGCCAGAAACTAGCTGGGGAGTCACGAACCCGTTCACCTTTCGCCCACTTTCATCTACACTCTACTCTGAAGGACCAATGGAAAAAGGATGTGGGAGAACATAAGAAGAAGAGAGAAAAAGAAAATTTAGTAAAACATCAACCAAGTCAATCAATCCACTCATGACAATACCCTCGTCTGCCGTCGTCGCGTTCTCTGCGCAGTGTGAAGGCGAGTTTTGGGGAATATGATTTCTTTGCATTTCCCCGTTTTCCTTCAACTTCTTTCCAACGCTAGCATCTCTTATAGCCCTTGTTGCGTAGCATGTGTGTGTGTGTGTGTGTGTGTGTCGGTCAGCGAGTTTCATCAACTCTTGCAGCAATTGAACAAAAGTAAATTCACCCTAAAATGCACTTACCTTCCAAGCGCGCTGCCGAAGCATTAAGTGTCGCGGTCAAAACCTGCGACGTAGATACATGGCACAGAACTGCAAACGTAGCATGCGTAGGATACTTCTGCAAATGAAAAATAAAAACACGTATCACGTGCAATCGTTAACCGCTTGCTTTGTTTGGTAGTTCCGTAGAGAGAAACCCGTACCCGCAGATGTATGTGCGACAAGAATTCAAACCCCAATAACCAGTCAAAAAAAAAATGAGAAAAACTAAACCAAATCATGAAAAAACGAACAACCCGGACATAATCGAATTATTTAAAAAAATGAAATTGCTAATATGTGCCTATTGAAGAAAGGGAGCTAATTGGGGACGAAGCAAACCAATTAACTAAATATAAAAAAAACGGAAAACTAAGGCAGATCAATAACACGACAACATAGCTACGTATATACAAAACTCTACATACATATACGTAGTGATCTTAAACATGTTTAATCTGTTAGAACCCGTTAGACACGCGGTGTACGTAGTCGTCAACACTAAATCAAACTGGCAAACTAAAGTCAACGAGCTACACTATACAAAACAAAAACAAACAACCATAGGCATAAATGGAAAAAAAATCATTAAACTACTGTTAATTATGAGACAAACATTCAATCCTTCTCGACGTAGAGATTGGTATTGAAAGCATGGAATGGCATTGCATCTATGAAAAATCATTCGTACTCCACTTGAAATTCAGTGGGGATGGCAAAGTGTGCAATTTTCATTTCTTATTCTTTTTTGCTATCATTTCATAGCAAGTGTAGAACAGTGTTCAACACAACTACTCAAGAAAAAAAAATCTCCGTACTTACCAGACAAGTCACATCCCCGCAAAATTGATAAGAAATTGAAATCGCCATTTCCCCGTTGTGTTTTCTTCACTCGAATCTGACAAACTCGCCAGAAAAAAAAAAAGAAACAGTTCGTCGGTTCAGCATTCCCATGGCATGACGATCATGTTGCCCCATAAGCACTTATTTTACTGCTCATTTACGCCTGCCGTTGTTCGCTCCCAGTGCCAACGGTGTGCCTGTTGCTTCTGGTGGAACGTGGAAAACCACCTTCGCCCTACCATTTTCGAACCTCTTTCTCGTCTTGTTCGCGAATCCTTCGGCCGTACGCGAATCCACCATCACTTGTTCGGTTATTTTTTCTTCGCTTACAGCACGCTTACGCGATTCTGATGTTTGCTTTCCCGTTGCCACCGATCTGACAAAAAAAAACTGGAGAGGAAAAACCAACTCAAGTCGGAGGAAATTGCTTGCTGACGGCGGAGTGGTTGTTCGGAAAGAAAATGTAAAATCCAAATTGCAAAACGAAAACTGTTGGAATTTCGCCGCTCAGCCTCAGCCGCTAGTGGTTTGCCACGTGGTTTAAAGAAAGGGAGGAAAAATATCCGATATGAACCGCGGGGGATAGAGAAAAAGGAGAACGAAAACAACAAAACCGAAACCGTACGAACAAGGATCGTCAGAAAGCTTGACGCCATTTAAATATTCATGAGATTGCGACCTTCGGAAACCCGGAAAGGAGCGGAGAGCTTGTGTCTTACGGAGCCAGTTTTTAGGTCAAATACGGCGCGAATGCGGAAATGTAACGGCGTACATGAGCTGTCGCGGGTATGGGCAAATCTTCCGCCGAGCGAGTGGGAACTAGAAACAATCCGAACAGTCACAAACTGAATGGTGGTCAACTGCGTAAGGGAGAGAGCGTTGTGAGGAAACTGGAAAATGAAATTGAAAACCAGCCACTAACCAAAACAACCGAAACTCCAAAGACAACACGGTGAAAAGGTTGTTTTACAGACGGCAGAAACGACACGAAAATGATACTAAAATCGTTGGAAAGAAAAAAAAACAACCAAACGAAAGAGGCAACTCATACTTTGACTATCAAAGATATGAATAAGCCTAAAACTTCCAACGGTTTGCTGCATGCATTTTCAAGGAGTTTTTACAGCGTTAAAACCCCAAAACAAACAACTTTCCGACGAATGACGTACTCGCGATAGCCAAAATCAAAAGAAAGTCAATCACGAATTACGTGCAGCTGTTCATAGGGTGGTAAAGAAGTATTTCCGGGTATACTGTAATTGAATATTAATTTATCCGCCCGTGTTTCGGTGGCAAGGGCATCACCAGAACACCACTTGTGGCACTTCATGGTTGCAAACCAATGGAATTTGTTCGCGACACAGCAGCATGTTTAATCAGGACTTATCGGGGGAAAAGGCATACCCGTTCTTACGGTCCGGCTGAAATGGATGGAAGGTTGCAGTTTAATCTGCTTGAATCAAGGGAGCAAAGTTATTTATTTTATATCTACCTGATGAGCATACGTGAGCATGGAATATAATTTGCAATTTATTCTAATAACAATTTGTTATCATTTTCTACCCTAACAAACAATCAAAACCAAAACAATCAATTGTGGATCAGCTGTAGCAACTTACTAGTACTAGCATGTCAAACGTAAGAAGCGAAAAAGGGCGGTAAAGCGGTAACGGATTTTGGAAATCTTGTAGCACTGTTTAGAGACTGCATCTTTTCACATTCTTCTATACTCCCATCTATCTAGAAAAAAATATAAACAAAAACGTAGAGCGTCCGAATAGAGGGAAGAATATATACATATATATACTTAGTAAAATTCATATTGAATTATCAAACCAGATAACACACTATCTCACACACTGTACCGCTTTTCCCCACTGCGGAGAGATGTTCCACTGTGTCGAAGGTGAAACACGGTAGCAGCCAACAACCAGTTGGAAGGATGGTAAAGAACAATCGAGCTAATGTGTTCAATTTCAAAAATGGATACCGATCAAAAAAGTGGATTTGAAAGCCGTACGTTCAATGGATGATGCAGAAAGGGTATCCTGGGAGTAAGATTGCATTCGGCGGAAGACGGGACAGAATTAAAAAGTAAAGTGAAGAAAAGTATAACACCGATTGAGTTATCATAGGAAAACTCAAAACCAAATTCCTTAGGAAAATAAAAAGCATACAAAATGGATGAAACTGTACACGAGGACACAAAATCAATCAATCAATCAATTAGTCTACAGCAAAAATACACTAATCGGTACCGTATCGAGTAAGAATTTTCACAAACTCTACCACGCACAAGCTGTCAGAGTGGGATATGCGACCGTAGTGGGAAACAGCGAGGGAAATTATTTGGTGTACTATACACATTCTATGTTGCCTTTGCGAAGTTTGTGAACTGTGAAAGACCAAAACTGTTTTAACTGAGAGTAAGATTAAATGTACGTGTAATACACAGCTTCTTCTATGGTGTGATGCGGAAAACTCGGTTGAAAATGTGGAACATGCAGAGCAAAGGAGAGTGCAGGACATTCGGGTGAGAGAAGAAAAACGAAACCGAAGCGTAGAAACACACAACGGCCAAACTAACGGGTGCTGGTAAGGAATTAATAGATGTAACGATCGATAATCAAGAATGTCAATTTCGAAAGCAAATCTAAGCGAACAAACAAAGAAAACCAAACACAACTTGGCTTGATTTCTACTTTTTAGAGGTGATAAACGGGAATTTAGTAGAACGATGGATTCGAAAATACGGAAGGACTAGCACTAGGGACTACACTATACATAATAGCTGCTGTTTGTTGCAATTGAATATGCCACTACCAGTAGTGTTAGTATATCCAACTACTACTACTTCCATTGCATCGTCTGTCGCGTCAAATGTGATTTTGGGTACTAGCTATATTTTCACAAAGTACGCGTGAAGGCGCCGGAAATGGACACCACGCGTGCACCCTACCGGTTTCTATCCTGTGGTAGTACGGCAGTGTCTGTGTGTGTATATTTGTGTGTGTGTAATTGTCTGATCTACTTGCATTTGCACACAATTAGCTCTTAGCGAGGGGTACATATTTACTACTGTTATAACGATAGGGATTAAAGATATAACTTTAACAAAATCCATGGAAGATTATGAACAGCGAATCGATCTAGAATATATAATGCGTGTTACTGGCTTAATGATGATCTTTTGAGTCTAGTTTTCTTTTCAACACTATTTTATCGTGTGCAAAATGGCGAAACGAAAATAAGTGAAGGTTTTGTTATTCAGCTAAGATTAAACAAGTTCATTTCGGTAGCCTAAGTTGTTACGGATAATTAATTTGAAGTATAAAACCATCCAACACGAATGTTACGGCGATGGATACGGAAGAAGGTTTTGTTACAGTATTAAGAGCGGATGTGTTGAACTGTCAGTCGGCGTAGCTCGAAAATAAATTATTACAGAATAAATGGTGATAGAAGTGTTTTCAAAATTGTTAAGTGCTTCGATCGATCACAAATTGATAATTAGCTAGAATTGATAACAATGCTGAGACGAACAGGAAGATATGTAACCGGGCGTAAATTGATAATGATAAAAAAAAAATTTAAAAAAAAACCATTCACAACACACAGATACAAACAAAAAGAACAGTTTAGTATAATGGAAACAAAAAGGTTTAAGAAACAACCAGTAAGGCAATTCGGCCAAATTCGGCTCATACACACTGGGTAAAGCAACTAGACAAACAAAGCAAACACTTATTAGAAGAAAAAACTTATAAAAAATTGATGCAGTAGCTTTAAATAGAGTTTAGTATACATTGGTGGCATACGCTTCAGACATCAAAATCAGAGCAGATCAATCACTTGCATGATAAAGGAATGGGAAGCATAAAACAAAAGCTTTGTACGCTCTCTAAACTTTCATCTTCCCACGTGTACACAGCAGAGACGTATAACATAAATCTTAAGAGTCGTTGAGGTCGGATGAAGGAAGAATTTTGTGATAGAAAAGTTCAACACACGTATGTACAGTCTTTGTTCTTGAAGCAGATAACTCTGCTCTCGATAGTATTGGTTGTAGTGGATCGCAAGTCTACTACTCCTGTTACTACTACTACTACTACTAATATTTTTACTGACGATATACCTCTCTCACTGTCTTGGCAGGCAAGTTCTCATCTATCTTCTTTTGTTCAAACAAATATGGATACTACAAATCTGCGAACAATGCGCCACATCAGTCACAACAAACGTTTTAATTCGTAGTGCAGAATTACTATACAGGTTGTCCAAACAGGTTGAACAAAATGGTAGAAAAATCTTAAAAACCAGTCATATACAGTTAAGACAGATATAGTGTTTAGGCACCAACAGGCAACAATCGGCAGAATGTAAGTTTGATGGTTTGAGCGGACATATCGAACGTAAAGAAAAATTCTTACTTGATTCGTCGTTATTTGCAAGAAAACACAAATCTCGAAAATCTATTTGAAACCCGTTACTCCTAACATCGGAGGAGGCATGTTTAGATGAACAAGCCTGTAGCTCAACCGCATTTGTAAACAACATGATCCACGAAAAGTATGATTATAAATTGTTATACGCATGTTATAATATTGGAAGAGTAAGTCATTACTACATGGCAAGCAATTCCGATTGTTTGATTCCGGAATAGGATACACAACAGACGCTACTAGAGCCTGATGAAAATGAACAGCACATAGCTGCAATAGTGCATAACAATGTTGAATCTTGAAGCATCCGAAATCAGTTCCCGATTCATATAGTATCTATTTTACCTAGTCTTATTTCCGTCTTGCATTGCGTCTGCATGCCACTCTTGTTTCTGACTGGTTTCCGGTTTATCTAAATACTGTTAGAAGGACTCGAGTGTTTAGGAATTTACCGCTGCATCGTAACAATACACAACTGAGCTTACAATCCGTCAGAATGTAGAAACATAATCCAAACGACACTGCGACTGCGTCTGCGGCAGCATTAAATTTGCGGTGGAGTAAAAGAAGCCCACAACGGAATACAATTAAGTTTGCAGAAGACATTTTCCTGGAGTTTGCAGACACTGCGTAGAGTGACGCAAATAACGAATTGATAGTTTAGGAGCGACTTTTAGAAATCAATAAATCGTTATAGACGCTAATTGTTCTCAGATAATCACATTTACACAGCAGCACCGGGCCGAAAGTAACTGTAGCATTGTAGCGAGAACCTGCTCCGTTATTGTTGCTCTTAGGCTAGCTGGCAGAAACAAGGTGGAGATAAAGTAATGATTGTCATGAAAACCCGTTCATCCGGCTACTGAAGCTTCAAAGAGACAGGTTAGAAGAACATAAAAGATCAAACAACATGCCGTTACGAAGAAATTGTCTATCATTGAATATCTGCCTGCTGCAATATCAAGGAAAGAAGGAAAAACACAAAAACACAAAACTAATTGTTTAGCCGTTGGAAAACATTCAAACTAAGAAAATCCGAATGTTTGTACGTTATATTAGCTATTGTGTAATCAACATTAATGCATAGCGGTATCCTTAACGATAAAGAATGCAACAACAAAAAACAAACGGTGCGCCAAATCGAAAATCCAACAAAAAGAAACTAAGCCACGATTGTGTAGTCGACGTGGTTGGTTGAACAGTTGCTATTATTAAGTAGTGCAAAGTAATTGGCACATGACGTGCAAATAGGAGGGTCCGAAATGTATTGACTAAATAATAGTAATAGGATCGTAGAGTACCGAAACCAGAAAATCAAAGTAACAAAAACAAAAAGATCAACTATCTAGCACAACAAAAAAACACGAATGAATCGAAAAGAGATATAAGTGAAAGTACTATAAGTAAAAGAGGGGAAAATATGGCGAAAAGCGAATCCAAGTTGTTTAACAAAATAATTAGTATTGTATAAATTGTATAAAAAAGTAATAAAAAAGGAAACTAAGAAATACAGTTAAAGAAAGGCATCCCAACCAAGAATATTAAAGTTTCAAAATGGCATTAGAAATGGGAAGGAGTACAGCGAGAAATTGAATCGATCCAACTTGTCAAAGATAACATAAGAACAATCAGTGACAAAACAAATCAATTTGCGATGAGAGCAAACGATGTGTTACAAAACAATATGTGAAAATAATAAAAAATCCCAATGAAATATCTTTAACGTAATTTATGAAAGAAACATTTGTTTCCTCAAAATTAAGATTTTTGAACAAAAAAAAACCCACAGAACTACATACCTCAATTCTTTGCACGAGTTTGAAATGGGAATCCTTTATAATCGGGTTTCTAGTGTTTTTTTTTCGATCATAATGGCATAATCGTTAGTAGTTATCGAAGCACCTAGAAGCTCTGTGCCGTTGAAACTGCTGTTGCCTAAAATGTGAATCAATGGAACTAAATTGTGTTGTATTGAATCGTTTGTGTCCTGTTCTGCGCGTAGCCATTCGTACTTCACCAAATTTATCTAAACCATTACCGTCGCTATTATTTAATCGTTTGCTCTTTGCTTGACTAAAAGAGGTTGATTGTACAAAAGTAATAGGGGTTACCATAACTACCAACTGGTGCCTGTTTAGCTTTCACTTGTGGGTACAATATGATGTGATTCAGCATAGATATATACTTTTTGTGAGTGTTAGCAATCATAGCACTCATTGAAAGAATTACATGTTGGCCTTCGAGATGCATTTCAATTCATTTCTTTTCGAAGCTCCCAAGAGTTTGGTCGCTAGTTTGACGAAACAATCCGGTTTGTCAGATATTTACACAGCTAAGACAGAAGAGACTTGGTAAGTAGATTAGTTCCAAATCATTTAAATTAGATTAAACAGGGAACACAATTTTGATTTCTATATAGTTTGGAAAGATGCGCGAAATAGTTCACCTTCAGGCCGGCCAATGTGGTAACCAGATTGGGGCCAAGTTTTGGGAAGTGATTTCCAACGAGCATGGCATAGATCCTTGCGGACAATCTATTGGAGATACGGACATGCAGTTGGAGAGAATTAACGTGTACTATAACGAGGCGTCTTCCGGAAAATATGTCCCGCGCGCCATACTGATTGATCTCGAGCCCGGAACGATGGATTCCGTACGTGCTAGTCCATATGGGCAACTGTTCCGTCCAGACAACTTTGCGTTCGGTCAGTCCGGCGCCGGGAACAACTGGGCTAAAGGACATTATACCGAGGGAGCCGAGCTGGTCGACTCCGTGTTGGATATCGTTCGCAAGGAGGCCGAAGGTTGCGATTGTCTGCAAGGTTTCCAGCTAACTCACTCGCTGGGCGGAGGAACCGGATCCGGAATGGGAACGCTCCTCATCTCTAAGATCCGCGAGGAATATCCGGACCGTATAATGAATACATTTTCGGTCGTCCCGTCGCCGAAGGTTTCCGATACTGTCGTGGAGCCATACAATGCCACGTTGAGTGTTCATCAGCTGATTGAAAATACGGATGAAACTTACTGCATCGATAACGAGGCTCTCTACGATATCTGCTTCAGAACGCTGAAGCTGACCACACCAACGTACGGCGATTTGAACCATCTGGTCTCGGCCACTATGTCCGGCGTCACGACTTGTCTTCGTTTTCCCGGCCAGCTGAACGCTGACCTACGTAAGCTGGCTGTTAACATGGTGCCGTTTCCTAGATTGCACTTTTTTATGACCGGATTTGCCCCGCTCACCTCCCGCGGTGCTCAGCAGTATCGCGCACTTACCGTCCCTGAACTAACTCAGCAAATGTTCGACGCTAAGAATATGATGGCGGCGTGCGATCCTCGTCATGGTCGTTATCTCACCGTGGCTGCTATTTTCCGGGGCCGCATGTCGATGAGGGAAGTTGATGAACAAATGGCCAACGTGCAAAACAAGAACAGTAGCTACTTCGTCGAGTGGATCCCGAACAACGTTAAAACGGCCGTTTGCGATATTCCGCCAAGGGGCTTGAAGATGTCGTCTACTTTCATTGGAAACTCTACGGCAATACAAGAGATTTTCAAACGCATCACCGAACAGTTTACGGCCATGTTTCGACGCAAAGCATTTTTGCACTGGTACACTGGCGAGGGAATGGACGAGATGGAGTTTACGGAGGCGGAAAGTAACATGAACGATCTTGTGTCCGAGTATCAGCAGTATCAGGAAGCTACCGCTGATGAAGAAGGGGAGTTCGACGAGGAGGAAGAAGCCGCAGAGGATTAACATATTGGTGTCTGTTTAACTTTAGAATTTATCACTCATGAAATCCGAAAAATTATGTGTCTGTCAAAAGGTCAATAATAAAGAGAAACGATATTAAATGATGGACTGTTTTAGATAATTAATTATCTTTATTTATTTAATTAAAAAATATAACTGACAGCGGAAAATAAGCAAAAATTGAAGCTGTCATCATTGCAGTTCGTGTATACGGCGCTTCACGAAACAAAAGCTGTCATCGTTTCAATTCCAAAAATTTAGTTTGCTTGCATTTAAAGGACAAAGCAAAGCTATTCCAACAAAAATGGACGTCGACCAGCAGCCGCTGGTGGAACAAATCCGCAACCAAAAGCGTAACGAGCTTAAGTTGGATCAGAAATCGCACCGGAAGAAGGAGCTCGACCGAAATCGTGCAGGACTGGGCGAGTTGCACCATTCGATTGGTGTCATCGAACACATTCCCGAGCAGGAAATCAAAGCATTGGCCGGTCGCATCAAACGGCGGAAGCGCTGCGAGCCGCTCGATCTCGTACGTCTAAGCTTCGGCTTCCAACAAAGTCGGGAAAATATCTCCCACTTTATACGTATTACTGGTGCCATCAACGTGATCGTGAAGGAGCTGACGGGAAACGACTACAACTTGCAACTGCTAGCCGCGGAATGTTTGTGCAATCTGTCGCTCGGGGATGATGTTTGCTGCGAAAAAATAGCCAGTTTCTCTGGTGCGTATCTGATTGCACTTTCGGAAAACCTCAACTTCCGGCCACTGCAGCAAACATGCCTCTGGACGCTGCAAAACATCGTCGGATCCAGTCCGAAGGGCACGAAGGTGCTCTTTTCTCAGGGACTAGTGGTGGTTATGATCCGTCTCTTGGCTTCTGTGACGGAACAGGAAGCTGCAGACGATATTATTCTAACGCTCGAACTTGCCCTTAACTACGAGCAGGAGTAAGTTTACACCTCCCTGTTCACAATACCGGAAATGCTAATCTATGTTCAATCTTTTCCCCCCCGACAGGAACGAAGCTACACTGGCACGGATCATTAAATGTTTTGTCGGGAGAGTACTTCATCCCAGTAGCCTACGGCTTCTGCACAAATGCTACAATCTCATGCCGACCGATCAACTGCTTCATGAATCTTCCGTCGATATTATCCACAGCTGCCTCAACTTTCTGTCCAGCGTCACGGGCACGCATCTGCAGCCACAAGCAGCCCCCATTCTGCTCTCCATCCGCATTCTCGCCCATCACGTTGTGACGAGTCAGCAGTACGTAGAGGAAATCTTTCGCCATCTAGTACAGCAACAGCAGCAGGCGGTGAAGTTTTCCGTGCTCTTCAACGGTTGTGCGGCGGAAGAAATGCTTCCGGTATGCAAGGAACTGCTTTGGTTTCTAGGGCAGCTGCATGCCGACAGTTCCAGCAATGAAGGGATGAGGATTTACCTTTCTTATGACAATTTCATTGAGCACCTTTCCGTGCCGAGGGCTTTGTTGTAAAAGCATTTTTCATACGGTACTCGAGGTGATCTTCATGTAAATAGAGCTCACGTGTAGGGATTAAGGGTTATTTATCGGATTGTTGTACAAGAGAATACACGTAACAGTTCCTTTTTGGAATTATAATATACCTTTACATACTCTTTAACGAAGCGTTTGTTACATTCATCATGTCACCTTTATATCAATGACTTGGACATGTACGGTCCATCGAGCTCGTAACCCATTTTACGATAGTAGTTCCTCGTTCCAACCCCGGATATAACTGCGAGCTTTTTACTACCATGCTCATCCCTTGCAATTCGTTCTGCTTCCTCCATTAGCAACATACCGAAGCCTTGATGCTGAAACTTAGTAGGATCGCGCGCATTCACCGGTACCACGGAACCGTAAACGTGTAGCTCGCGTACAATAGAACAATTGTCTATCAGCTCCGGGCGGAACGTTTCCGGTGAGCATTTGCGCAACCGAAGGAGGCCAACGAGAATGTCCTGCTTTGGATCTTCGTAAGACAGGAACGTTTCCCAGCCACCATTTGCCACGTAGTCCCGACGGATTAGCTCGATTTCGTACGGACGCACCTTGTTGTGTATTTCTTGTATTCCCACCTCGCGCGTTCGAACATCCCGGCAGTCCGTACCGAGGTCCTTCATGCGTGCCAGCGCCAGCTCGCGTAGATTTCCATGTTCAACGCCGGAAGTAACCAGTGGCATCGGGATATCACGCTGCACCCGGTACACTCGCGTCCAGGGAGGCACAAGGGCGAGGATTTTCGCAACCAAATCTACCAACGTCGACGGTGGGTAGCTCTTGTATCGGCCCGTCTTCCACAGCTCGTATAGTCCGGTCCCACGGATGACCAGTGTCGGGTATATTTTCAAACCGTCTGCCCGAAAATCTGGATTTTCGAAGAACTCAATAAACTGGTCTATGTCCCGCTCGATGTCAACGTTCGGCAGGTCAGGCATCATGTGCGAAACAACCTTGAATCCGGCATCCTTCGACATCTGAAAGCTTTCACAGGTTGCCTTGACCGTATGGCCCCGGTTGGTGTCTCTTGCTACGTCCTCGTAAACCGACTGAACGCCTATCTCAAGTCGTGTGCAACCGTACGAAAGCAGATCCGAGAGGTGCCGCTTGAGACAATAGTCGGGACGTGTTTCGATCGTGATGCCGATGCACTTGGTGTGAGATTTTTCCGAATATTTCACCGCTTCGGCTACGCTCGAACTGCTGTGCCCGGACAGTGCGTCGTGCAGGTTCCGGATGAAAAAATCCCGATAGTCCTCCGGCAGGCACATAAACGTTCCACCCATCACAATAAATTCCACCTTGTCCACAGAATGGCCCAGCTGTTTCAACTGCTCAACTCTATGGCGCGTCTGCAAAAAGGGATGATAGCGAGCGCGGATGGCACGCATCGACGTTGGCTCATAACCGGTGTAACTTTGCGTGGAGTACTCGAAATCACTATCCGGCCCACCCGGGCAGTACACGCAAATGTTTCCCGTCATGTTTATGTGCGGGCAACGGTGCGGTTTGCACATCACAGCAACCACAGCAATCTAAAGGTGGAACAAATAATAACATACAATCGTGTTCAAACGTATCAACCCAGCTTACTTACACCACTGGCCGTACGAATAGGTTTCGCACGAAGTTTCGGAAGAAGGACTGATTTAGCGTCATGCGGCACGGCTGCAATGATGTCCACCAGCCGAGGTGCAGATTCCAGGCCATAGTTTGACGAGATGCGTGTTTTGAGCCGATTCAAATTCACATCCTTGCCCTCCTTGTGCGCTTTCAGGAGTTCCTGAATGATTTCACCGACGACTATCAGCATTCGCTCGTCCCGGCTCAACCCAACTCCTGCAAACACAAACAAACCACAATAAAATCGTTGTCGTTCATATTCCTCATGTAATACTAACCTAATGGTTTCTTTTTCGTCATATTAGCCTGAGAAATTACACACTCCGATGCAGAAAACTTGAAGAATTGTTCAATACGCCGCAATGTTTGCGAAAACACACATTTCTTGACTTGACAATGCCCCGTCAACATGTGAGGCATTGACAGCTGAAACGTCAAAACTGCCCAGCCAGCAATATCTGTCAAAAACATAGGCGAGGGCGAGTAGAAGGAAAATCCCCGCCGCAAGCGGACTGTCGATGTTTGAATGTGTGCATGGGACGGCGATGAATTCAGTGCAAGAGGAGCTTTCGATATGGGTATTACACGAGACGCCATATTTGCCCACCTTTGCGTTGTGAATAATTTCAATTTTAAATATGTGATTTAGTGTTCTTTTCGTGATCAGTAGTGTTATATATGTGAAACAGATGAAATAATGATAAAACAGCCGCGTTTGCTGTTTGTGTTTTGGAAGGCAGCTGCCGGTAGCTGTTCTTTGGCGCTGTGCTGTCCCGGATGATTCTCAACCGCTGCAGCCGATAGAGAATGCATCGTCTGTACCACATATCCCAGCATTCTGGCGCTGTGCTGAGCAAGAGGCCTCTCAACAGATGCAGCCAAGAAGTCATACCCCGAATCTTCCCGGCATTCTGACGCTAAGCTGATCCGGACGCAGAGCGGTACAGTCGATGGAAAAGGCATCTCCCGGATTTTACACGGAGACAGGATGGACATCTTAAGTGTAAACGTATTGTTACCGTAACGAATAGTAATATTGTAATTGTAATTGTTGTTATTTGAAATTCAATGTATATTTATTGAAATAAACGAATATGTGGATTGAAATTATGAATTTATTATTGACATAAATTGAATAATAATAAAATAAAAAAATGGCTGCCTCTACTGCTTATGTGTGCGTGAAGCAGGTGTTTACATGTGTGCGTGCACCCATCGGCTTGGATTGACGGTCTTTCGTGCTTCCGTTAGACCCGATTGCGGACCGTTACCAAAAATTGACAGATATTGCTGGCTGGGTGGTGATTACATTGTTTTTGAAATTTGAATTATACGTTCATATTTAATAAATGCTCATTTTACATATTTCAGGACATGGTTTTATTCTTTTCAGTTTGAAATTTTTGGTTCATTAAAGCATATCGTAGGGAATAACTACATATTTTGTACACTATTGACGGTTTGCACGATCAACACGACTATCTCACATGGCTCCCAAACAAATGGCTCAGAGGTAAATAAACGGATGCATTGTCGGGACCTCAATTAGGCACCATCACTGAATCCCCATGCAAAGTTAGAATAGAACGCCTAGCTGATGGTCTGGCTGCGCCGCCCATCGTCATCCTTAGTCCTTTTTGCAGTGATAGCAGGAACAGTTGGTGGCCGATTTAAAGGTAAGATTCCTTATGCCATTCACGCACAGTACTCGCACCCGCACATCCTCCGTTTCCATTATGTTACAGCATTGGCCCACCGACGTAACCGGCTGTGGAGGTTTGTGGCCAACGATAGCGAACGGCGCCGATGGTACGGCGAACGACTCGCAGAACCCTCGACAGGCATTGGTGGTAATCGTGAACTCGACACAGTCCGGAATGCTTATCTTACGCGTGTGTCCTGCGGGCGATGGATAAAAATGGACTAACTGTATTGAACCAACCGACACTTCACGTTGAAGAAGGCGATGGAGCACAGTACTCACCAACTTTATGGCATCCCGGTTTTTGCCACGTCTCCCGGGCCCTCGCGAGCATAATCGCACACAATATCACTGTCACCAGACGAAGCCATGACATTTTTCCAGCCAAACGGTCCTCGAACGTGACCACGGGAGCAAGTCAAATTTAAACAGTATTTAAGGCGTCACCCTTGTTCAACAACACAACGTATAGGAAATCCCTTCTTGCTGGTAATGTTTTCTTGCTGTACTTAACACCTTGGGCTTAATATCACCATCATGCGTAGCAGAAGCAGTAGCACGGCAGCTGTAAAGCGGCAGCGCTTGTTCCGGGATGCTTCCGATTGCTAACTGACCGATCCAACACTGATGCTTCCGGTGACCGGAATCGACCGTTTTATAGGGGGCAACGTTTAGCAGCCAACACGTTGAGACCATGCGCAGAGTGAAGCCTCGTGGGTTCTTCTTGCTGGTCCGGTACATACATTTGCCCAACAAGTGGTTCGATCATGCGACGGAAATTCAAAGGATAAAATAATGTGGAAATCATTATAATCTGGCGCAAAAATTAACTTATGACGTCGAACAATATAAAGCCATTTTTAGGGCAGTGGGAATATAGAAGAAATAGACATTTGATCAGTTTTATGTTCTTTAAAACTGTCTGTCTATATTCACAAGTGTCTTCGTGTCTCGAAGTTTAACAGATATATTTTACACAGCATTGAAACACGCTTAGTACGTTCTAAAGTAAGCTTTCTACGCCAAAGACGAGTACGGTTTAAAGCAACGATTACAGTGCTAAACGTTGGATAAAATAGCTTTTGCTTTCATGACAAGGTAGCTTTGATCAATTATTTATGAAATTGGATTGATTTTGGCCAGTTTCATATCAAATCAACAATTGAAACAGTTATCGAGCAATGCGAAAATCCCAAAGGTTTGACGAAATCGACTGCTGTTTGTTTTTTTGTGTTCCGTTCCTCAACATGTTTTTACGTAGCCTTTTTGAAGATGAAATACCAACTTCCAAGACGTGTCCACCGTGGGGTGGACATTTCCCATGGGAGATGACTTTGTGTGATTTTATTTCTCGCTCCACAAAAACGGACCAGGCGACGGGTGTTGTATTTTTGTCTCGATTGCTGTCCAGCAGTACTGCCGCGCAATAGTACGACAAAAGTGCGTCTTTGTCGTTACGATGTTGTCCATTAAATTTCAATAATTCTCAACTTCGGCCATTTCGCTTGACTGGCAATCCGATTACATTTGCATTTGTTCCGTTGTTCGGGGCCCGGTTGAGTTCCGCTGTAGCACTAGGAGCCCCTATCGAGTCAGCTGTTTCAAGTGCTGCCTTCTACGCTACGTGCGATGGCTTAATCTCCACAGGCAGGCACAAAAAGGACTCGTGGTTTTTATTTCTTGGAAGCGTGGACTAGAAAATCAACCCCCTAATGGTACACCCACACACTAGGATGAATGAGTGGTCACTTTGCCATCGAAAGCGGATTGCATGCGTGAACGTTGCGCATGTCCGAGGCATGAAGCTATCCTCCTCAGTGACTCCGCGGATGTGTATAAAACCGATGGCTTCGGTTGATTAAAACCTCATCCACTCGAAACCGTCGAAGGTGATAGGAGTGATGCTGCAACCGTCGGGTTCGGTGCCGTTTTTTGTGACCTGCTGCTCGAAATAAGCCCTAGGATTACATTCCCTGACCTTCAGTGTGAAGAAAAGTTCCCCCTCGGTTAACCTCGTTTACAGAATTCTTTAGTTAACGTTTGAATTCCTTCCTTCGAAACGATGGCCGGTAAAGCGTCCGGCCGCCTGCTAGTTTCAGCCATCTGTATGATCCTCACACTTGGCGGTGGATCGGCGGCCGATTCCGACTCGGAGCTTGCGAACCGCCCGAAGGATGTCTACCTTGGATGCCACAAGCGCCTGTTCACCTACCGCGTGTCGCAAACGGACAGCAAGGGGCGCGAGTGTTGGGACCACGTGAGCGTACTTTCCTGCTGGGGTCGCTGTGATTCGAACGAAATATCTGACTGGCGCTTCCCGTACAAACGCTCGCACCATCCGGTGTGCGTCCACGCTGGGCGTACGAAAGCGGTCGCCCTGCTACGCCACTGCCATCCGGATGCGGACCTTGTGGCGCGACAGTACGAGTATATGGAACCGAAATCGTGCAACTGTCAGGTAAAATTCGGGATGAAAGCTGGCTCCTCCGCCGTCTCTGGACGCTGAACCAAACTCCCTTCTGCTTTCAGACCTGCTCCAGCACGGACACCAGCTGCGAAGGACCGAAGCAACTGAACACGGAAGCGGTGACGAAAATTTTCCAAATCGACGACGAAGATACGGAACCGGAATATCCGTAGGCGCTGCAGCTCGCTGGCACTGCCCGATAACGCCGGACCAACCCAAAAAACCCCAATGGTAGCCATTCAACGACACTCGTGCCTAAAAGGAGGGCAAGCATGCATATCTGTATGTACTTGAACGTTACGTTAAAATTAGTGGAGTGTACGAAATAAACTTTATTTTTATGCCACGAAAACAGGACAAGGTTAATTACCCGGATTTGAAAATGTATTTGGCATCCGGCTTGAATTCCGAAAGTAGGATATTTTTAGCGAATAATTCACCGGCTAGGTACGTACTTCGAGACTTGTATCGTTTTAATTTTTATTCACATACACATTTCCTTGCTTAACACTTATCTAACTCGCCACACGACACGAACAAAAAGTACAGATTGTAATTAGAAACCGTAAACACAAAATTGTACATAGCGTTCTTTGATACAAAAAAAAATTCATATTTTGAGATAATAGTGTGCCTTTGCTTTGCGAAAGTCCAAAAGCTCTCGCCTGTTTTTTTTTTCTTTTTCGGGGAGATCCGAGTCTAGTAGTGTCTTGTCGTCCGGCTCTATTGTGAGGTTTTCAAAAAAAAAAGAAACAAAAACGGTGGTCAAACCATGGTTAAATGCTACTACTTTCACTGCACACACACAAAGTCCTTTCTCGCTGAATAAAATAAAATGCTTCTTCTGCTTCTTCGCCGCTAAGGTTTCGGTGCATTCGTTTTACTCTAAACGTTCAGTTCACCGAGATGCACGTCGTCGATTAAACTACCAAAAACTAAAAAAAAAACCGGGCGGCTTCGACGCGGTGTGTCGACCAGGACCCGAGAATACTACATTGTGAAACTGTGTGTGTTTGACCACTCGTCATGCTTTCTTCTATGCTGCTGTTGTTCGGTATCGTTGCGTTGTTAGAACTACCGTTTATGGTGCAGCATAAGGATAAGACTCTGGTGGTCTAATAGCAGAACGCCTCTATATCGTTTGTAGGAAAGGTTACGCCATTTAGTTTGCTTAGGAGATGTTTAACAGTGTGTGTTCGAACCTACCGGTTCACCACACACGTTCCGCTCCTATTGTTTTGTTTTACTATAAATTATAAGCCCTGTCTGTTCTGTTTTGTTGGTTACACACCCCCGTTAGGCGGCCTTTCTAAGCCTAAAGGAGGGCCTTTTAAGCCTCGGTGGTCTGCGTCTGAGTGTGTTTGTGTATTTCTCTATTGGTCCTACCAAAAAAAAACCCCTCTCCCTTCCTTTCCTGAAACTCCCCCATTACAGGAGGAGAAGACGTTAGGCGAGTCACGGTGTGTTCTAGTATTCTAGAGAGATGTAGCCAAGCAAGATACATGATGATATTCTCCATCGGACGCATCAACCCCTTCCTCCTCTCGTCGTCTTCCGTGTATCCGCTGCACCCTAGTCGTGGTCACCGTTGCGATGGCGTGAGTGCGATCGGGACACCGAGCGGGACGGTGAGCGGGACACGGACCGTTTCGCCGAACGGGAGCGACTTCTCGATGGGGGGCTGCGCGAGGTACGGCGGGGCGATTTGCTCACATCCCGGCTCACCGAGCGGGCGGCCTGAGTGCTCCGCTTGGGCGTTCCCTTCGAGCGCGAACGGCGGTCACGGCTGCGGGAACGGCTGTAGCTACGCGAACGGGTACGTAGCTCGCGCGAGCGCGATCGTGGGCTGCGAGACCTAGTGGTGGGGAAGGGCGGAATGGATCGGAAATCACGTACACAGGCACGTAACGTAGCGTAGAAAAAGGGGACGAGAAGGAAAGAAAAACAATGTGAAAACAAACGAACGGAAAAGAAAACAACACATTAGATAAGGCAATCGATAACACGTGTAATGGTCCTACAGAACAAAACTAATTAGTTCCAATAGTGTAAGGTGGTTTTGTTTTTTTCCCAGCTATCGGGTCCGCGTCAATTTGAACGATCTTTACAACCATGCAACACAAACAGCGATCGCAAGAACAGGATTTTCCATAGCATTTTACAATAACGTTCAACAATTTTCGCTTGAAGTTAGTTTTCGTGCTCGGGCCTATTTGCAATGGCCACCACTCCCTACCCATCGCGTGGGAAAGCGGGGAGCATGAAAAACAAACCCGTCATCATATACGTTATTTACAATAAATTCTCTCCCGATCACCGCCACCCTTGTCGTCGTTCCCTTGCCACAACCAAAGGAACAGATTGTTTGGTGGAGCGGGGGATGAGGGAACTGATAAAACATTTCATCGCTCTAAACTTGATGCTTTCGAAGACAGGAAACATTTATCGGTTTTCTTAGCAAAACAAAAATCGCATTCCTCAGCAGCTGCAGTCGGTTCTTTCTTCTTTCCCTCTAGTCTTCTTAATGCGGCCACCGCTCGCATATGATATCTCGCAACCCGTGGCGTGGTGCGGAAAAAAAACACGAACAAACGGAGAAAAATTGTTGGTTGGAAAAATGGTTAAAATTGGGATAGCTTAACTAACGGAAACACTCACGCGGTTCGCTTGCAGAATTAAGGAGATGCTCTAGAAGCTCTAGTTGTTTAGTGGAAGAGAGGTTTGTGTAGAGCAGTGGTGCGCAGAAACACAGGGAGGTTCTCTTCCCCCTGCTTGCCGAAAACAGACCGCAGTACAGCACCAGGGACACCCTCACCTCAACTCCCATCTCCCCTTGGTAGGGGGCGAAGGGGCAAAGGGGAAAGACTTCTCCTGAGGTTGCAGTGCGTGTGTGTGTGTTCCGGGCGGAGGAAAACCGGGCCGAAGCGAAGTTCCGGAGCACAATCGCCTCTTTCTCTCGATGGCTTCGCCGAGCTGCGTGCCGCCGGGGTTGGGAAATTGGGTTTTGGAAGAGCGCTTCGTCGCTTGCACACGCAGACCTTTAATAAATGTAGCGACGCACGACGTTGCACGACGAACAACTACGCTGAAGGAGTTCTAGACGACTCTGTGCGAAGGGGGGCGCCGCTGCGACCGTCTTCTACCACCGACCCCCCTCCCACCCAACACACACACCAGACGAGGAGGTTGGTGGTGGCAGCAGAGCCAGAGATGCTTGACGAAACCTCCGATCGGATCTGGAGCGGGTGTCACCAAACCCGCGGATCGTATGTCTGAGTGTGTGTGTGTGAGACTTTGTGGCAAACCAATTGCCACGCGTTGGTAAAGGACGCTTGGTTGGTTTTGTTTGCCATCTTCCATGCCAGTTCCATGCCGCCGCCGCGCTGCCGCTTCTACGACGGTCTACTACTACGGACGGAGTGGAGTTACGGAGCCGCGGGACCCGCCGAGCAGGCCTCCGGTTTCTCGTAGCCGTTTCGCATCCACGGGAAAGGTGTGTGTTGACGACTCGGTCGATCGATAGGATCGTTCTTTGCTTTTGTCTAGGCTGCCGAGACGAATTGGGCCCCCGTCATATCATATCGGGAGCGAGAAGAATACTCCGGAGAAGGAGGCTAGGAGAAGAGGTTGCCAAAGTGATCGAGCATGCTTCGATCGAAGTGTTCCAATGCGCTCATCAAATAACGCAGATTATCCATTTGAGCAGGGCTCGACGATGCTGACCGTCGTCGGCGGCCTTCGGTGGCTTCGCTGTTACTGTACCAGTTCGAAAGCTACTGTTGAAAGGTGAAGTGGTAAGGTTGGAAGTTTTTCTTTTTTTTTTGCTCGTAGGGGACAGGGAAAGAGAGAGAGAGAGATTTGTTCCTTTTGGTGTGAAGGAAGGATAAAGCTTATGGAGGTGCAGGAACGAATGTGTTTAGGGTTCCGCGGACAGTATCCGCGCAGGTTGGGCAGTAAAATAGAAAGAGACACACCAAACAAACGGTTCTACCCGTTTGGTAGACTTGCTACCTACCTTTTGCGTCCTCGGCGACCCGAACGGGCACAATCGCGAGCAAAGTGGCCACGTCCGCCACACTCGTAGCACCGATCGTCCGACTGGAATCGGCCACCTTTACCGCCGCGCGGTGGTCCACCGCGTCCGCCACCTCCACCACCGCGTCCACCACGACCGGTAGAGAGCTCTACCCGGGCTCGCCGGCCGGAAATCGTACGCCCATCTAGCCCGCGTACTGCATCCTCCGCATCGCGCGCATCCTCAAACTCGACGAAGGCGAAACCGGGCGGATTGCGGGCAACCCACACGTTCCGCAGCGGTCCATAGTACCCGAACGCTTCCTCGATGTCCTGTTTGCTAGCGTTGTTACCTAACTCACCGACGTACACTTTGGCGTCATGCGGATGGCGAGACATCTTTGACTGGTTTTTTTTTTGTTCCCGCCGTGCGGTTTTTCCAACGGAGCGTGAACGTGTATGTGTGTGTATGTATGTGTGTACGTATGGCGTGCGTGTGATCGGTAGAGAATTATCAGTAAACAACCGTGTTTACTAAATGAAAACATTAATAACACGAAACAAACGTATCAAATTCGTCAAAAGTGGATCGATAGAACACTTACCATACTTTGTTGTAGCCGCAAGATGAAAAAACACTCCGCTGACGCTACGCTTTCCTCCGGAGCTGCTGTCGGATCGATGCCACACTTCAAGTACTCAAAATGTACGTTTTCCTGCACAGAACCAGTTCGATCTCAATTACGACTTCCTTGCAGCACTGAATAGTGCAAGAAGGGTCGCTTTTTGGCTATCAGTAGCACTTTTTTCCACGCACTCGGAATGTGTGTTCTGAAATTGCAAATGTCGCTGTTCTTTCCGCAGGAACGCACGAAAAAGCCGCGCTGACGGATTCTGTAGTAGTGTTGGGAGCATCGGATATTCGGAAGATTCGAAGATGCGCTCCCGTCCCGGATTCAATCGGATTGGATCGCATTTGACAGACACGTTTCAAATTTGTTCGAACCCATTCGATTTTGTGGCTCATTTGTGGCTCAATTCAATGCGATTAAATTTTACTCTATTTTATCGGATTCTGACTCTTTACAATTGCGACTAAATTCGTTTCCAATGATACTCGATTTTAGTCAACCGGATTGAGTCCCAATGATTCGAATTCCTGTAGGGATTGAAAGGATGGCAAAGCAGCTTATATACACCTTGGTTATACTTTTTAATACACCTTGTAGGTTACGCTATGCTCGCACATGTCGGGGTATTGGAAGAATAAATTCCCAATTAGTTCTTTATTACTTTATGCAAATACTACAGTATTCTCCTTAGGATTGCCCACTATAGTGAGCATCCATCTTTCGCTCGCTGCGTGATATGAATTCCTAAAAGGCCGAATAGGTGTGAACTCGGTTTTCTTTGAATGTGTGTATAAACCTTGAAATTATTTGAAAAGTTAAACTGTTGACATCGAATCTTGGCGGCGATTTAAAGAATGTTTTAAAATCCTTCGTGTCTAATCTATGGAGTAATTTGATGCTATTTGAGATGAAATTGTATTTTATGGGTAATTGTTTTATCTGAGATGTTGTTAAAAACCAAACAGAATATCTTACACGCTTTCCAGACTGCACCGTCGCGTAACGCGACGTCGCCTGACAGGCGCTGAACTCCATGCAAAAAAAATCTAGCGCGATTCGCGCGACATCGCGCAAGGTTTTTTTTATATGGAGTTCAGCTCCTGTCAGGCGACGTCGCGCTGTAGTGTGGACCCCGAGTTACTCGGGGTCCACAATGCAGCGCGACGTCCCGTTTCAAAAGTAGCCCAGTTTCGGCAGAACAATCGCGCAAGCCAAGCGCGACAGAGGTAGGAGAGTATGTGGAAATATGTATCACATTGGGGCGCAAACTCGGCTAACATTTTTTATTGAATTTTGAGGTAGTAATGCATCGTATTTGTTTAGCTACGTATTTTATGCACCCTGAGTGAGTTTGGCGCTTCCACATTTGAAATTCACTGAGAAAACAAACTTAAACAGACAACGACGATATTTTGGCCCGCCGTAGGAAGTATATATTTCCACATCATCTCCTACTTGTTGAAGAGCAGTTTGTTTACGTTTCGGCACCCGAAAAAACTTTGGTAAAAATATCAATTATAACGGAGTTTGATAACTGAATTACATTTGTGAAGCCTAGAAATAAGTAGTACAACGCAAAATCCGATGTTTCGTGAAGAATATTGCTCGTTTTGTTCGCGTTTGTGAATCGGTTTGTTTACGTTTTATCCAGCTGTCGGTTTGTTTTCGTTTCGAATTGACATTTGACAAGAGCTATCGCGACGTCGCGTTTTTCGATGTTTCTACACTAGCGCGATTTGTGCGAAATTTTTTTTGTATAGAGTTCGGCCGCCTGTCAGGCGACGTCGCGTTTCGTGACGGGACGTCGCGCTGTAGTGTGGACCCCGAGTTACAAAAGTTTTCTCGGGCTCCACTGACACGCCCGGTGAAAACGCTTCCAACATTTGACAAATCGAAATCATAAGGGGTGCGCACACACAATGCGCGCGTTCTTCGGGCTCAACGGACGCGGACACGACGAAAGCAGATTAGATTTTTTTGCAATCCTACAGGAAGCAAGATAAATTTAGGATGTTTAAGCATACCACCTTACGAATACAGTACATCCCTAAGTGACCATCTATGATTTTTCTTTAATTGTTAAATCACGAAGGAAAGTTAATCATTTTGGTTGCTGTTTTCTCATGACGAACTACGAACAATTTTGGACGAAAGTTCTACACGTCATGCAATGCTCATTTTTTAACATCTTGAATTCCTTCTACACGGCTTATCGTGCATATATTGTCAATTTTTGTCAAAACCGCTTACTAGGTGTAACGGTCCTACACCCTGATCCGTGAAGCAGCCACAAACCATGATATACGAACTATGCCGACGGATAGGCAGCACAAATCGTGGGTCATAAAGCTTGTTCTGGTGCCGCCTCACATATGTACATACGGTGACAATCTATGGGCAGTATTTTTTTCTACGTACTATAACCAGCGCTGCATTGGGCTTCAAGAAACGTAAACTATGTCTTGTGTAAATCTGTTTTCCAAAATGGTTCCAACACACCACGTGGCCATTGTATGTTTCGCATTGTATGTTATGTTTCGAATTAAGTGTACGAATGGACGATTACAAGTTTTCCATATACCGTCAGATAAAACATCAACTTTCCAAGGCAGGAGGCCACTAGGGGATCCAGTATTTGGTGACGTATAACAAGAAACAATTATAATACACATTTATTTTCTACTCTTCCAACAGTAACATACATTTCTGCCAGCAGCGAGAGTGACAGTTCCGAAAAAACACACAACGTACAAAATATTTTGTTATACTGTCATACTTACGGCAGGCAGTGGGAAACACGAAGTGTGCTGACACCGGCCCGAACATTTCCGAGCGAAGTTTTTTCACTGCACACACCGCGTGCAAGTCGTAGCGCTCGTAACGACAGTCGCGAGTTTACTTCCGACCGGCGTGGTACGTTCTCTTCGCCGTTGATGGTTTGGAACATGCTTCCGACTTTCGTTCACGGCGCCTCCATGCCGACCAACAGCAGAAACAAGCATCATCCGCGTGGTCATTGCCATAGTTCGCTTCGCCGGCGACGCACCATTCACTAGGTGCGACCGTGACCGTGAAGTACGCGGCGGTGTCGGTAGATTCCTTCCCGCAGGAAGAAAAGTAAGAGCCCCTACTTAGTGCCACGTGTGTTTATCGCTGCCGCACCGGCGACGGTGGAATCCTTACCGATGAGTCCCGAAATAAATTCGAAAGCAAAAGCAACAGCAAGCCACCGGCCAGATTGCGTGTGCAGTGAAGTGTGTTGTGTGTAAGCAAAGCATGGAATGAGCGACACGAAGGATAAAATAAAACCAAAAAAGTCCCTAGGGGGCAAATTTATCACCGTTTCTTACTTTACGGTCCCCGCGTATCTACCTCGGTCGGGATGCAGTGGTTATATAAATTGATTGAACAACGATCAATTACCTTGTTTGCGGTTGTTTATTTGTATCTTGCCTGTTTATCGTTAAAATCGTATCATCAACCGGTAGCTTTTATTTCTTGAAAAATGCCTTTTACCGTCAGTTATCTTTTATTGTGGTTATTATAATGATATTTTGTTGTTCCATTTAATTCCATGCATTTACGAGCGATCATTTTGGTCGTTATTGCCAGTAGCTTTTAAATTTTGAAAAATAAAAATAAAATAACCTGAAGAGGGAATTGATACTGCTGGAAGTTGGTAGATATCTCTAATATGTTTGATAGAATATTTTCACCGCAAACAGAAAAACGCGCGCAATATTTCTTTACGCCATGCTCGCTCATACGGTTGCGGCGAAGTAACGCTTTCGCAACGGCTGTCAACAGCGAAGGATAAAAGAAAACAAAAACAAATTATCGCCACCGGCCACGATTGCCGGCATTCACCTGGTGGTTGCCCCGATCCTGTAGTGTTTAGAATATTGTCGTCGACAAACATAAGATCATCTCAATCTAGCCCGTTGTACAACCACCCGAAGTGTGTTATCATACGAGTTGTGTTTTCTTCTTTTTTTTTTAATGTGCTTTACGATAGTCGTGTGACAACTTTATCCCGGCGTGCATGATTGTAAAAAAGGTAAAAAGTGTTATCCTAACTGAAATCGTTGCGTCGTTCAAGTGAAAACAACCGCCACAGTAGGCGTTTAAAGTGTGTGTAAAAGAGTAAAAAAACGCGAAAAAGAATTCAAGAGCAAAAAGCTTACCGCTTCGAGTGGTGCACAAAGTGAAAGATAGCGCAGGCGAATCTAAATTGATAAACAAACAGACGAAAATGTCGTACAACGCGGATGATTGTCCCGATAGCGCATCCTCGCCGATGGGGGAAGCAACCGGCGACGGCGTGACGACGATGGCGACGGCGGAGTTAAATTGCGCGACGCCTACTTCGCCCGGGATGACACGACAAAATGCCATCATCGGGGACGGCGGCGGCGAGTCCATCGACGGCGACGCCGGATACGCGGAAACAACGGCGGCCGGTCCGCTGGCCGGCTACGAGCCATGCGATCCGCTAATTATCTTGAATCTATTTCAATCCCTGTCCGCCACCACCAACTCGCTGGAGCTGCAGATGAAAATCAATCTTCATGTAAGTTCATCCGCCGTCCAACGGTGGCCGGTGACCACAGCCCCTCCGATGAAACGTAACCCGATTCATCGGCCGACCCTGAGACACGGGACGATACCCCATATGCTCCGCAAACGGTAGCGAAAGTTCCCCCCGCTTGGCTTCCAATCGAATACGCAATGATCTTCACGGTGATGAAAGTTGATCTACCGCCGGGGAGGGCGAAGGAAGGGTAAGGCCGGTTGCAGTGGGTTGTCGTCAATGGGTCGATTGTGTTCCGGTTCCCGGCTTCGGTATCGCAGCGAAGCAAATCTAATTAACTTTGATCAGATTCTGAACCGAGAAGCGTTGATTGGGCACGCGGGCATCGATAGGACCACTGTTTTGCCTGTCCTCGCTTGGCGTGAAGGTTCCCTACCCCCGGTGGCCATAACGAAACCTTGGGGGTCCGATGGTGGTCCGTAATTTGATAGATACAGATTCTGGACGGGTCCTTGAGTTTGCTGATTCGATATAAATTAACGGGAAACGAAAGCAAAACAAAAAAAACGGGAGTGATATGATCGAGTTTAAGGAGCTGATCGAAAAAGAACGGAGCCCATTTTCTTATCGGTACAATGTTCGAAACGTTGCGAAACATTTAAATCGATTTGATTTATATAATAGCGTAAATTTTCAGCAATTTATCGCTCCAAAATCGCGTTTGCCGCGTGGCATCAATTTCCCACATAAGCGTTCCGTTTTATTACCGACGCACATGTCATCACGAAAGTACGCAATATTTTAAACACAACATGGCTCGCACTACTCTCCCCAATATCGCAATAAAATATTTGTTTCGTACACGCCGGATCGCGACTGCAAGGCATGTTTATGATGTCACGGAACACGTTTCGCTAATGGCGCCTCGGTTAGCTTTTTTTCTTCTCTTCTTCTCGTGTCCATCACCCCAACTCCCTAAATGACATCGTTAGCAACCCAAGGCCAAAAAAAACAAGATGATCACTTGCCCCAAAACTCGTGCCTAAGCTGATATTGCGAAACATTACTGTGATAGGCAGCGAAGTTGATGAAGTGCTGATGCAAACGCCTCACCCCAATAAAAACAACAAAAAACACTAACGTTATCCGGAAGGGGAGAGACGCGAATAGCGAGTGTCACGCGAATTTCAAGCATGTAATGCGCATCACCATCGAAATTAAGGGTGCCATAAAAAATAGCGACGACCCACGGATAGGGCGATAGAGAGAAGGAAAACGTTGAAGGTTTGCACATTAATCAAACCGGAACTGCGCCGGTCCAACGTCCTTTCGGGGTAGGGGTTAGATAAGAGGTGTGATCCTTTGCACGGAACTTCCATCCTTTCACTTGTGACCCTAATGAGTGTCACTTGTCTCCACAATACGAAAAACAAAGGGGAATACAAGGACTTATTTGAGTACTCTCCAGCGATTTGACGATTTGTTTTTAATCCTTTTAATCGACCGAAGCATTTTCTTGTACCGCTTGTCTGTCTCCACAGCTGAAGGCCCTCACGAGATCTCCGTACGTTTTTCTGGTGCCAATTCTCCACTCCAGCGAGGAAGGTCTCATACAGGTCATTAACGATAACGTGCTCGAGAAGGAGATTCGCTTTTCGGTAAGTACTTTTTTGCGGTGTATTTAAAAAAGACTCGTTTATTATTCTTCTTCAATCGTTTTATTAGCTCACTCGTTCTTCGATCGAGGATCGCTTTGGTGGCCTGGTGAATCGTACCCAACCGTCGAAATATCCCGTTCGATCGATCTCCAGCCGGCAGACGACGAAATTGGGACGACTTTAAACGCTCTGCTTGCCGTTTCCTTTCGCGTTCCCCATTTTTTTGCGACTGCGATTTCTTACGGGTTGCGCTCGTCTCGCGAACCCCCGCGGGAACTGACATTGACGTCGCAATTTACGTCACACAACCCGCCGCCACCGTCTTACCAACCCGGCAAAAGGCCCCGGCCGATCGTTATCTCAGACTCGGCTCGTGCGAGACCAACCGTCGCGCTTCTTCTACTCGCTTCTCTCCAAAGGCATGTCTCCCCGTGACCGCCCCGCCGTATCGCGAGTAAATACCACAATGCGAATGTGTTGCGCTGCTCCCCCAGTTTCTTTGTCGTTGTTGTTCCCTTGCCCGCCCGCAAACCGTTTACCTTTTTTTTGTGCCGTGTCTCAATGATATTGTCATTAAACGACGGCCGAGGTTTTCGTTTTGTGATTTTGGCAAGTCTGCAGGGTGGCCAGACAGGACGAGCGATCGGGAAGCACATTATTCGCGCGGTCAGATTGACGGCTCGCGTTGATGCGGTCTCCACTTCAGAGTGGCACAAAGAGTTGTTGTGGCGGGACCAACGATGGGGAAGATTGATTGTTGGCGAAGTGATCGGTCGGTGAGACACCGCAAAATTGGCCCCGTGCAAAATAACGGACCGTTAGCACCAATCCAAGGAAAGGCTTCCGGTTGTATTTTTACCATTTTACATGAGGAGTCAGTTTTCTGTTCGTTTCTTGCATACACAGATGTTTACAAAATATCCAACTAGTTTAGGTCCGAAGGTCAACACGCTGCCTTTCTTATATCTAAACGTTTAGGGACCTTTTACGATAGGTAGATGTTTCGTTCCACCACTCGGATTTACTGTACAAATGTTGTTTATAAACTTTAGTGCTGCAAATATGTTTTGTATATTATGCTATCTAACAGTACAGTTCATATTTTACCTTTCCCTGTAAAAATGGTGACATCTTACATGCCTCTGAGGTCGTTGTTGGGTTCGGCCTAATTTGATAGTAATAGCTGGGGGCAGGAACATACAACTGCAAAACAAAACAAACCACTATGTCTACGGCGTGATGCAATTTGCCCGGAATGGTGCACGATGGTGTTTCGCCACAGTTCCCTCCGCCTTGGAGAGGAAAATGAGGGGGATAAATGTAATTTTCTCGTAGCGCGCTACGTGCAATTTGTGTTCTTCACACCGCTCCGTGCCGTTTACCCGTGCTGCTGTTTCTTCCGATTGGAATCCCGGCGGTTCTGCGGAGGACACGGAAGACGCCGACGGTCAACACAATCCAGCGCAATTACTTTTCCAATCAATTCCTATTTGGCTGGATGGGTGGAGGATTTTTCTCGGTGTGAACAAATCGTTTCACCTAATGTGCAGCCATTTATAACAGGGCATGTGTGTGAGTGTGGTAATCGTGCTGGAGGAAGTTGCTCTTCTTCTACCGTCCACCATATGGGCATGGATTCCAATGTTGGGTTATGGGCTTTTAATCAGCATGCGATGGGTGAAAATGAAAGTGAATCCTCTTCGCCCTCAGAATAAGTTAGGCTGTAGAGCATCTACAGTCTATTTTGTATTGATGGAAAATCGAATTTATTTGGATAAGCTTTCCGTTAGATCAAATGATGATTGATCAAAATATGAATTCTCTTATCAATGGCCCAGCTTGACCAAAAGATAAATAGATCTTCTTGGGGTAATACGCACTCCTTAAGGAAAACTATTGAGTTTTCAATTACCTTTGCAAGTGATTGTCGATTTTATCAATTCATTTGGTTCATTAAGGTACAAACAAGTAACCTGTTGAATTTCAGTTTTTGTGGTTAAACAATATATGAATTTTCCAATTTCTCAAAAGCTCATTTTTTATCTTTTTCTGGTTGAGACAAAATGTACCTGTGCTGGGGTAAAATGCACCATCATAACGGAGCAGTACGCACCTAAATAGTGAGGCAAAATGCAAATGCCTTACTCAAATAACCAAATAGGGATAAGTTAATAAGTTTAAAAATTTTCTGTGATTTGAATGCTTTTATTTCATCATCTTAATTTTGAAGGATAATAATTCGTTTTAGTTTGTTTACAAACTGAAGCAGTTTTCCTCGACCAATGGGTGCATTATGCCCCTGTCCATAGTTGTATGATTTAAATTATTAATTAATTAAAATACGAGTAAATCTGCATACCGAGATTTTTATATGTAGTTTGTAGCTCTGATTCTAATTCAAAGAACTATGTAACCCTGTAAAAACCTATACTTTTGTACTATTTTTTTCTTAGTATGGTTGGAAATATTATATCAGAACATGACCGAACTGGTGATGTTCTTGTTTTGTTCTTATTTCGCGTTTCTGTCGATGTAGAGCTATTAATTGCACAGAGTGACCATATTTTAGCTCACACTTGCAGGATGACTACTAGCGACCAAAACGCGTTTTTCATAAGAAATTCTAAACGGTACATTTTGCTTCAGAGGTGCATATTACCCCAGCCATGCCTATTGAATTTTATCACATGTTATGCTAAGATATTAATTACCTCCAAAGTTTCTTCGAATTGTTCTACTTAACTGGTCGAGATAGCATGAAAATTAAAATTAACATTCCCCAATTTATGATGCAGAGAAGTGCACACTAATTAGTTCTTATGACCGTTGGGCATTTGAGTAGCATTTCCGGGTAAAGTGCTTCATTGTGACGACGATTGATTTCCCTCAGGGGTACCGTTTTATTAGCCTCCATCATTGCCATTAAATAGCGCTAGATTTCCCAATGCGCCAGCATTCCGGGTCGAGTTCCAATTCTGCATCCCCGTAGTAAGACGTTATGTCTTCCTCCTCCCCCGCTTTGGCTAATCCTCGCCCCGGTCGGTTACGGTTTGACCTTAAAGAAGGCCACCCTCGCAGGACACGACTTCCCGTGTGTAATCCCGTTTGCTCACGGAACACGCTCCCTAATTCCCCGCCTCACTGGAGCATCATTCGGCTAATCGTTGGCCTAATAAGTTAGTTTCATTTACTTTCGCCACGCCAACGAACGCTCGGGCTACGAAACCGAGACCAGCCTGACGAGCTCTGTAATCCGTTTGGCCAGTACCAAAGGCAACTTTATTGGACCAACGATGAATAGCTAAATCCACCGTTGAGTGCCGCTGGATAGCACCACTCGGATTGTAATACCAGCGTGGGGCAAGCTTGCGCTTCATAAATAGTGTTTGTGCAGAAATATCCCATTCACCGAACGGTTGATGGTTTGAACACTGTCCATTCCACTTTCTTCTCGAACATTTGCTCACGGGAACCGGCAGGAAGTCTTGCGGAGTTCGGATCCTTCCTCGGGGAAGCGCCCTGAATGCAAAGAAGTATCATCCTCCTCGATGCCAAAGGCGCGGGGTTGTGTGATTTTGACCCATTTTCTTTCCGGAACGGTTTACTTAACCAGGCCGAGCATTGGATTACGTCAAAGACCGAACGGATGGGAGATTGCCAGCATGCTCGTGCACGATGGCAAGGGTACGCCGTAAAGCCTTCTGCGTAGATAACAGATAGGAAGCTACACAACGCCCCAAGGCTACCGCGTTTGCTTATCTAGCCCGAAGATTCTGGCTATCGAACTGGGGGTTGGGGAGTATTCTTTTACGTCGTTTTCCTGGGTGGAAATAAATCCATCTTTCGGTAACTCGAAATGTGGAACAGTTTTCGATAAAACCAAAAATAATATTGTAGGAAATGAATACAGAAAACAATATTAAAATATTAATGGAAATAAGGTTGAACTTTTGTTTACAATTGCATCAAATTTAAAGTGGATTTCTCTCTTGCTCTTCGACGGTTTAAGGGTTCAACATCAAAATAAAAGTTCTTATTTTTGTTGTTGACAAAATTTGACGTATTATGTAACATAATACCTACTGCCTTCCGACATTCTACTAGAAATAAGGTTGGGCCAATTTAACTCGCCGAATGAATAACACAGTATCAGTGTCTAGTTTTGCCTCCTGCCCGCCTTCCTTTCTTCCCCCCAAAAGGTCGACCCTTTTCCGTCCCTTGCAGGTTTGAAGGAGAAGGAAACTCTCTGCACGTCGTTCGCGATAAAAAAGATAAAAAAAGGCATTTTTCCAAGCCCCACCGCCACCGGCGGCGGGAAAGCTTTTACTTTCCATCCTTTCTATCTTTCACTCCATCATCGTCATCAGCGTTCGTTCCTCGAGTGCTAGTGCTCGCTGGTAACCTTTAGCATGCTGGTTATGTGTCTTTATATCTCCGGATAACCTTGCTTGGGTCTGACGTGTGGTACGCTGCTCTACCGTATTTTTCTTTCCATACCCGTTTTCCCGTTTCCCCCCGTTTAGTTTTAATTCCCTCCAACTGGAAACCTACGATCCCCTTTCCATTCGGGTCGGGGAAACCCGGGGGGGCGGGTTGTTGTTGTTCGGTCATTTGGACAGGACGTTTCTCTCCTCCGGAACGGAAGCGCAGTGACATTGGGGCCGGGACTTCTCGCTGTGTGTAAATCGTGCGCCCGGTTCATCGGTTCATATCGCAATAAATAGCCTTCCATTGACGTCAGCCCATCGGGGCCCCGTGCCCTCGCAATTGAGTGGCAATTCCGGCGAGAAAAAAAGAAATATTAATTGAAATTGGTCACAAAAAACCAAGAGGTCCGGTTAAGCTTTTTTTTGCTAGTTTTTGTTTCCTTCTCTCTTCAGTATTTTATTTTGGACAAGCCGGTAACTTAATGGAAAAGAAAAAAAACTATGCAATCCTTTGTCTAATGGTAACCCCCCAAATACAGGGTAGTACGTTTTTGCTACATTTTTGTTTTTTTGGTCATACTTCCAAAGCTCTTATCAAAACGAATAATCATCATCCGGTTGTAATACGCTAACGGCCCGACCACGATCGGGGGTTCGCTCGACGGTCATCAGTCTAAGATAATTTGATGGGGAATATTTTTATTTTACTGTGTGTTACGGTCCCACCCGGGGTGTACTTCCGTCATTAGTGGGGCTGACTCTTTTCTTTCCTTTTTTTCTCCTTCCGCCCCTAACCACGGTGAGACTTCATCTGCATCGCTTTTTCTTCGGTTTATTTCGGCCCAACCGTGGTGCTCTAACGAGTCGCGCTGAAATTATGGTAGAGGTTTACCTGTTTTTCTTATCTTACCATAATTCATCCGGTTCTTTTTCCTTCCTCCCTCACCGATTTTTGGCTCCTCTTGAGCGTGGATTCTTCGTAGGGCACCATTAGATCCGTGTTTTACGTGCCACGGGGGTACTGGGTGTACCTCCCGCAAGAAGGCAAACCACCCCGGATAGCCAATGTTCAATGTGATGCAAATTTAATTGCACGAAGCTAAGGATATTTTCGGTACACCAACGTACCGAGCATAATGAGGTACACTTTCTTGCGCTACAAGAAGTTTTCGTATTTTTCTTTCTTCCCTTCCCACCTCATCTTGTTGTTGCAATTTTCCGCTTTCGGCTCGGACTCGTGATACAATTACGGGCGAAGCCGGTTGGAAATTGTTGGTACGTTTAAGTGAGTACGCCTCGTGTTTTTGTGTCCAGCAAGCAATTGGAAGGTATGAAAAAATGTATGTAAAATGAAATTATTTTTTTCCAAAAAGGAAACCTACAACATTGGAACTAATTAGATAAGCGTCTTCATTAGGGTTCAAAATTAATTTCTTATTGCATTTTTTTTTTTTGCGAAATGGGTTTCCAGTTTTTAGCAACACAGTTTCGCTCTTCCCCCGCTTTAAGCGATTGTCCTAAGTGCGCCCATTATTAATTAAAGCACCCCGTCGGGTGTAAAGCCAACCGGGCCAGAGAAGCACGAACGCATCAAGAGTTGATACATCAATGTCTATTATCTCAAGACGTTACACTTCAAGCCGAACGATCCTTCAAACCGTTTTTGTGTGCCTCACAAGTGGGATCTTCATCTTCTCGCCCGGCTCGACCGCTTCCCAGGCCGGTTTGCATGCCACGAACCGGGGGCACCCTTTATACATTTATTTCGAAAGAATTTAAGAGCAAACCCAAGTGCCTGGCCGACCGCTTCGGCACGTTCCGCAGAGAGTGCGCTTTGCGTTTTTATTATCATCTTGGGTCGTTTCCTGGGAAAAGCCTGAAATGAAAAAGGGTACCTGCTTTGATGGGATGCGAAGAGATGCCTATCGATGAATCATTTCATAACCGTTACCATCGAGAACTCTGATGGCAGCGTCGGAGTCGTTTTGATCAACCAGTTATGCGTTGGAAATTTTCCTAGCCCTTGGTTTTTTTTTTGCGCTACGTTTTTCTTCCACTAGCCCATTCCGGTGGTGGTGTCGTGTTGAAGAAAAATGAGTATTTCCCGGTGATGGATAACATCATTTGATTGAGAGCAATCAGCTCGTTAGTTGTCGTGCCTTGGTTCAATTTATTTTTCTGTTCTCTTGTAGTGTCGTGTTGTGCCCTGATCAAACGTGATACATAACAACCACGGCAGGCGAATGTTACAGGAAAAGCTGTCCCTTTTGCTCCGGCACAGGGTGGCCGATCGATTAGATTTACGGCGGAATCTGTTCGTAGGTTGTTTTTGCACAAACAGTGGATATTCGTTGGGTTTGACAGCAGCTTTAATAAAAATATTCAAAATCGGCCGTATATTCTTCGTTACAACTATTCCAGATCATTGTAGAACATTTTGTTAGCTCCTGCCCCTACACGACCGGCAAGGTACAACCTCCTTTTCTGGGATACTGAGGATCAGTCACTGCTTACCCTTGGCTTGTATCCATTTCACCGCTGATTCCAGACACGTTTCACCCTTTCCCATCCAAAACTCAGAGCTTAGAGGGAGATATTAAGGGGAGATAAACGCTAGATTTGATGTGATTTGAGCCGTCAAACTCTCTCCCACTCTCTCTCCGAGGCAGAAAGGAACAGATACCGTATAATGCGATAATATTTCAAAATCTGTCAGTCACTTTTTTTCTTCACGCAGATACCCCTAGTTCTTCCGTCATTCATCCGCCCACATTGTGTGAGCGTTTTCCAAGTGCTGGGATGTGAATGGGGATGTTTTCCATTTTGTCTTCTTCTTTTTTGTTCTCCTCTGTCCGGTTCGGAAGTAGCTAGAAGTATTTATATACATACCGGCTGATGGAATGCTAAAAATGAAATATGAACGACAGCTCCAACAGTAAACTCTGCCTAGCATCATTGGTGGTCGAGTTAAACACGCTTGTGGTTATGGTGGTGCTTTACTTGGTGGATCAATGGTTTTCATCAAGTATAACAGTGTTTTTTTTTAACACAATATATTAAAATTTAAAAAAAATGTTTTCAGAATAACAAATTTTTGGTATGTACTGAAAATAACCGAAGTCGAAATTTAGATGTAAAACAAAACGTGGAAACTTTGAACAGTCAAAATTAATTCCTACTTCAAACGATAGACTTGTATATTTCCATCACGATGAAGATGAAACCGAATGAAATGTAGCTTCGATTTTGTTTTCAGCAACAACTTTTTCCCTTAAAAAAGCCACTTGAAATACCGGCCATTAATTAATCTTCTTCAAAACATCCAAACCATCCCAGCGTCCCCATCGTCAATGATACGACAATTTTCCCTATTTTCTCATCGTTTTTTCCGATCGCTGGGTATAATGTAATAAATAGTAAACCGGAGATGCTGCCGTCAACACCCATCGATTTGTTCTGTCACGTGCCGAACCCATCGTTGGGTGGAGGTGGAACCCCGTAGTGGCAAATGCCATGTGCACTATCGTTGACGAAAAGTGCAACGTAATCGAAGAAAGCACTGTGTATGGCCCGTGTAAGGGCAAGTTGTGCCATAATCATAACGATTTTCCATGTCTCGTTCGGTGTCGTAGGCATGGCTATTTCCTGAAGAAGCTGTATACGTGTTTTGAGCTACGCTTTGTAGTGAAACTGTATATTAAAAGAGAACATATTTTTCCAATGCTTGCAAAACTGGTTTGGCTTTCTGTGAAAATTTCGACTGTTATTTATATCATTCTCTGGAATAAAAAAATAACTTATGACGGCACTCTCGCTTGAATAGTGGTCAGCTTCGCGTGTGGCGCTAGTTTGCTGTTTGAAGGCGTGCCTTTTTTCCCAGAGCGAGCAAATGCCCCCTGGAAATTACTGTTACATATGGGCGTAGCATGCAACCGGTGGGTTTTGTTGTGGTCAGAGGGGGGTTATTTTTTATTACAGTTTGCAATCATCATTCTCCCAACCGGTCCTAACCCATGCCGTTGTGTATTGTGTAATAGATACTGGCTGACGTTGTCGACGGTTGGAAACTGTGTTTTGCGAATGCATGATCTAATTGAGAGTTGTATCTGATATTGCTGGATTTTGCTTTTCATTAGTTTTGCGAGCGAAGGTTTTTCTCGCTGAAAAATAATCCAATGCGCTGGTGTTCGCTTACTCCGTTTGAATAGTACCATTTCGCTTCATACCAACGTTGACTTTAATCTGCAGCATTTCAGTGACATTTCGGTATTTATGCAAGCAGGTGGTTTTGTGGCTTCCATAAAGCTACCACCACCTAGGAGGATAATCTTCCATCCGGTCGAAAGTCAAACGATTATTCATGATCGTCTCCCAACTGCTCACCGGTTAGATATCAGAGCAACTTTCATCGCCTGCTCTCTGACGCAAAGGTGCACGGGAAAGTTTAGGAAAATTTATGATCCCCCTCACCAACATCACAGTTCTCCGCAGTTCTCCATACTTTGAAGGGGAGCGTAGTATTCCCCTATCGTTCGGCATTTTTCTCATAAACGTTGTCAAAAACATTTCTTCACCGTCGCACTTCCGGTTCCGGGATCCTCGCAAACCTTTCGCCGCCGGGAGACGTTAAGACTAGATTGCGAACGAACCGATACCGACCGGACGTGTCTGGCTAAACAGGGGCGCAATTTTGGTACCCTGCCAGGGCGCACTGTCGGGCTCTATTTTCAACTCTAATTTCCATTCGGGTTCGCATTTCAAAAGCTTGCTGCACGGCGAAGTGTTTCAGACGAAGGCAGGGGCAGGGTGCGGTCCTTTTGCGCCATTCAACCACCCCACGGCGTGAATAACTGGCCTGATGAACAACGTGCCATAGTATGCTTTCAGTGTGGTACTTGTGATTTTCTCACACCCATTTCCCGAGTGTGTGAGCCTCCAGAAACACAGACTGTGAGTTCTTTCTTTGTCCCCCCCTTTTTTTTCCTACCATCCTTCCGGTTTGTGTTCCAAGGATGCTTTTTCCTTTCTCTGGAAGCTTCAACCGGTTGGTTGTTGCTGGTTCTCTTGTTCGTTTGTGCCCGAGGGGTTTGCTTTCTAAAATAGTTTCCCAACCGTTCAAGGGGGAAAAAGGAGAAGATGGTAAACTTTTTACCTTGAGCTAAGGATCCGCAAGTGGTTAAGCAGGACAATGCTAAACAGGAGTGTAATTGAGCGGTATAATCATGCGAAAGAATTTTAATACCCATTCCATAAGTAGGGTGGGTTTTTTCCGAAAGACAAAACGATAGCATAATGGTTTGGAACATTGAAACAATTCCAATCTACGATTTTCTATGATAAAAAGTTTCATGCTCTGTTTGAAGATGATTTTGATCTCACCGCCTACTTTCACCGCACCACTCCGGACGTCTGCTCTCCATTTGACTTGCTTTGATTTATAGGCCCGGTGCCGGTTGTCGAACCGAAAAGTGGCAGCCAGTGATTTGGGACCCATAAATCAACCCTGCCTTTTGCGTATGAACCACACATTTCGACTCAGTTTTTGGGCCGAGCAAAACGCCGGCAAAGGCCAGATGAAGATGTCAGCAGGGTGTACGGTACTATTTCGCCATTCCTGTTCGGCCTACGTGGCAAAAATTAAATCCGGACTCCACCGACGTCGGTCGATCGGTCTACTACTTGGTATGGCAAGGGGTGCGTCACGATGTTACGAGCTCACGCACAAGCGTCACGAGATGAGTCGGGCTTAATAACGAAGCAGAGCGAATGGGAGTATTCATTTTTTCCCCGACTCGCCTCATACAAGCACATGGAAAATGAAACGGAAACCGTACGGAGAAGCGCCCGGTCGCAGATGATTCCCAACCGATGCTCACGTCGATGAATGCCAGATTGGATCGGATAATTTTGCCGCATGCTTGCGCGCCGGAGTCACGATTGCTGTAATATGAGCTGAAGCTTCCATGCCAAAGATGGGGTATTTTTCCTCCGATGAACTAGAAGTCGCATACACACACACAGCCTCGAACAACGTGGACTGCATTCGCTTGCCGACAGCAAAACCACACCGCAGTAATCTTCCCAAAAATGTATTGAGCATGCAGAGCGTGTGCCACTTTGGATCAGTAATGTTCCAGTTCCTTCGTCCTTCGATCGATCGCAGATGCTAGTAGTCCTGTTTATGTGTGTGTGTGTTTGCAAATGTTGTGTGTTGGTCGATTTATATGAAGCGAGAAGCGTCTGTGTCTTGCATTTTAAAAGCGTGTGGAGTCGTTTTGGCGGTTGGCGGAAAATTTGCGATGAGATTTTTATTTTCAATCTCAGGCGTGCGTAAAATCTTTTTCGAAACTCGCGTTAACGTCTCCCCGTACCCGCCCCCTGGGGGGGCGCTTGGTGGTAACGTTCGACTAACGAGCGACGAGCCGAAAACCGGCCGAAAAGAAAAACATTTTATAAAACCGTCATTACGTCTCATCATCTGTGGTCAACCTTCTTCGGGCTTCGGGCTTCGGAAGGATATTTGCCTCCCGATACGGAATTTCGGCGGGCTCCTCGGAGCGTCCCGGAACGTTGGAGGGCATCTATTTTTCCTCATTATCTCGCGCGCGCGTTGTTTGTCGACCGGAGTGATGAAGGTCGACAAGGGGCTTCGGCGCGAACCCACAAGACGGAGACGGTCCCAAAAGCCAGTCCCTCCATGGCGGAGGAAGAAAGAGATAGAGTAGCAAAAAAAAAAGAACCAGCCAGTTTGAATAAGCCCTAATCCCTGGCGAAAAAGTTTCCAATTTATGCGAATTATTTTCCATTAGCAAACATAAAACTGGTCCTCCTTCGGTCCGTCATTTCGTGGCGCTGCGTTTGAAAGACCCTAGAGGATTAACGCGTTCCGGGCTGAGCTTTGTCATTAGACCGATAAGAACGATGGGCCGGGCGGCCAAAAATGGATACAAGGGTTTTTGAGTGATGCGCCGGGCAACGACCGTTTTGAAAGCCGTTGGTGAGGCGCTGCTTCCCCTTTCGAGCTGTTGTCTTATGCTATGATGAGTGATTGGTTGGTTTAACTCTTGGATCGTTGCTTGTCTTGCGGAAAACCATTGTTGAGTTTTATTGAGCCGGTTGCTAAACGCACTTTATTTAATTACCGAAGTGGTCACGCGCTATGAAACGCTTTGTAGTCGTTTGTTACAGGAATTTTCATTATGCTAAAATCATAAAGAAACTCCGGCAGTGTTAAATTGAAATCATCTGGTTAGTGAACGTAATGGAATGGAGTTCTTTGAAGTCCCTGATCGGATCAATGTTACTTTGTAATTCTGCATATATTTTATGGCGTTTGAAATATTTCCGAGGAACGTTGAAAGTACACTTTATTTCGCTTTTTTCAATTAAGTTGTTAATTTTTTATTATTATCAGTTACTCATTACCGACAGTATGCAATGAATTTAGAATTGAGTGAATTGATTTTCTATGAAATTTGTCAACGTATCGTTTGACACTTCGGAATAAAAACTTCGTATGACTGATAATTCGATTCTTATCCTAGAAAAATAGAATTATGAAAGCGTTTACAGCTTCTTTGAACTCAAATGCGCTTATCTTCTTACTGACACCCACGTTGCACAACAACAAACAACATCCCAACAACTCCTACAGAAGCAAAATTTCTTGTGAAAAGCCTTTGAACAACCCATGGACATGTGTTTTCCAACTAAGTTGTCCGGGGGATCATAAAAATGTATCTTGACAATATCGTTCGTGTTGTGTTTGTCATGACGAATAAATGGGAGGACCCAATGGAAGCGTCCGTCATGCAAAAGCTGGGAAGAAAGAATGTGATCTGCCCACTGCTTGAACCTTATAGTCCGTCCGTTGTGATGGTGCTCTGCCGGGTCGTACCGGTCGACCGTCATCCATCAACTGCAAACCGTCGGCCGGCGACTAAATCACGCAGAAAATAATCCATTTCATCCCGACCACAACGGGGGCCGTTCCCGAGGGGGGTTGGAGTGTGCGCTTGAACTACTGGACCTCACAGGAGATCCTCACCGTCATCATGCATTTCATGCGTGCGATGGTGACATGATACCGGACAAAATGAGCTTCCGGAAACGGGTTCCGTGTGTACTTTAGAAGATCCATCCGGGTGGTTCCGCTTCATCGTCCGAGCATGTGATTGGTTCGTTGATTATAGCATAGAAAGGAGCTCTACCAGGACGATACTATGATACATGGTTTTAACCATTTTAATTAACAAACGGGATAATAGTACGCTATGGAAGGGATGTAATTATGGATTACATGAAAATTGCCAATATTTAACTGTTTTCCTTTTTTTTTCTCCGCAGATTAATTCGACACATTTTCGCAGCGGCTCGCACCATAATGGATACCCGTTCGTTATAGATGATCTGAATAAGGACTTTTCCGAGGTGATCGAAATGGTAAGTAACTGGTATTTAAAGTACATACATATGTTTTTATTATTAAAATTAAATAGATGTAAAATGTAAAAAATATTTTATATTGGCTTTTACCAATGTAAAATATGCTGTTTTTCAATGCATAACATCAATTTGTTAGCACTCGCCCTTTTCTACCCCTTTCTGAATTGGTTTTCAAAATAAATCATTCATTCCGTTCGCCCGTTTGCGTTGACAGATTTCCCTGTAAAATTTAATGCATTCGGACAAATGCCGCAAAGCGACACCGCGGTCGACCGCTTAAAGATGCGGGATGATCGTGAAATATTGTCCAGTAGCTGCTGCGTCACTGACTGAACCCGGCATCACCATGCCGGCGAAGAAGCTCAATGTCAGGGACGAAAGTTGAAGTTGAAACCCGCCGTCACCGGTTTTTCAAGGACAGCATCGTTTGGCAGCGTTCCAATCGAAGAAAAAGGGAAACGTCCACAGACTACATCGCCTTTCCTTTGCTGTAAATTGTAGCAATTCTTCTGGCGTAACTCGTGGCGTGTGCGACGATTCGGGTGGGAAAAGTGGTCGACCGAAGAAGGGTGGCCAAGCGGAGGGGAGTAAAACGAATATTATCTCGTCCCAGACTGGGGTTGAATGGGGTGGGAAACCCGAATGCGCTAGAGTGTAGAGTGGTTTCATTTCAATCCCCCCGTGGACTTCTTCGAGCAGAAAGAGCGAACGAGAGAAAGAGAGAGGAGAGACTGTGGATTGGTTCATATTCCTCGCCCGTTCGTGCCGGTGGAGGCGCCTGGTGGTTTATGGAATCAATTTGGCCCCACCATGGTGGCGCTCGATCATATGCCTCCCATTGGCGTTCGACTCGACGTTACGGGAGGTGTTATCAATAACCGCTCGGCGACACCGGAGTAACCGGTTTGGCTGGTGGTGAAAATGTGATCGTGATGTGGCGTTCGGGGTGGCACGCGAGTCTCGTTTGCCATAAAAAACCGACCGAAGTGCAATTTCGAGCGTGCGCCAAAAGTGCCCCCGTTAATGCGTATCATCAATTTTCGCATATTTTGATATATGAAAATATGTAAAAAAAAGGAAACTCCAACCGGTACATCTCGTCGGGTTTAACGAGCACCACCGACAGAAAAACAAACGAACGTCGGTTGGGGATTCGCTGATGTCAAAAAGGGGTAAAGACTGGCGTTGGTCCTCCTGGTTGGTGAAGGAGGAGGACCCGGTAGGTACGGTAGAACGATAAAATCGCAAAGATGCCATCGTTTGGTGACGGGATTGTGTGCCACTTTTTTCTTCGCTCGTACTGCACTTTGCAAGTGCCTTTCGAACGATTAACCGATTCGATGACACGCGGAATCGGATCGATCTATTTTTGGTTCATTGACCGTTTTCGGTGAACTGTAGATGTGATATTCTTTATTTCAGACGGCGTCAAAGGGGTGATAAACAATGTCTTGAGACGACAACCGACGGTGACCTTAAACAAAATAAAATAGTAACGTTTGCAGATATGAGTGATGAGTTATTTAGAATAAGTGTCTTCATATCAAAACATCCTCCAACGTGTCGAAAGGTGCACGATGCGCTTGTGTGCTTTTAATACGTGGTAATGGCAGGGAACACGTTCGAATCCAATCAACAGAAAAGCTCTTGCATGCGCGCCCCGGTGACACCCTTTAAGTAAAGCCGTGTCCGCCCAACACACACACACTCGAGTCCGGTATTTAGTTTCATCCCGCGTTGCGTTGCGCTGTGTAAATTGTGTGTGAAATATAATATTTATTGCTATGCCACTGCCAACTGTCTGAGCAGTTGCTGCGGTTGCGTCCGAAGCAGGTTCCACAAAGGCGCCCACCGGTAACTCACCGGGAAACTATTAGCCAGATGGTCCGCGTGTGTCCTGTTCGCGCCAATCTCATAGACGGCCCACTCCCCGGAGGATTCCGTGAGATAGTTGAGTAGGTAGCGATGCTAGCGCACACGCCATGCGGTTCCACACTCCCTCGTGTGTAGCAAGGATTGGGGCACGTGGCCGAAGCGCTTTTGGGTGCGCTCGCGTAGGGAGAACGAGGTGGAAGCTCACTCAACGACCGGCAACGACATGCAACGACGACGAATCCTTTCCCACCACCGGAGCCGGTGCGTTCAACAGCGCACCCAATAGCACAAACACAACGACACCAGACTAGTGGAGGCATCCGTTTTCCCTCTCCACGAGCACAGGCACACAGCCCACCTGCCACGCGCCGTGCTAGGGCTGAGTTTAGCTGGAATTTAATCGCAAATTGGATCCCACATTAACGCAAACCGCCATGAAATGAGATTCCGGTATAGAGAGGAGGGAATTTTTCGATATTTCTTCCACCTCACTGCACTCGCCTCGGGCGGCCTGAAGGAAGGAGCGGTTCTCGAGCGCTTGGTTCGTCGTTTTGGCTTTGCTGCTTCAATGGTCACCGAGCTTTACCAGCCCGGAATGGGGTTTCGGTTCAGTTTGCGGGCGCCTTAGGTAAGGGATTTCCACTTACCATAAATTGTAAATTAATGATCTATAGATTTGGTTTCGTAGGTCTTGGGTCTTGTTTATGTTCTTTTACCTTAATAAGCATTGTTTTGTATGTTTTCCTATCGTACGAGGAATCTCTCAATAGAACGTTATCTTATGTAGTGTTGGGTCAAGTAACTTTTTTTTAAGGTTCTGTGCTATGCTACTACGTACACAAGTTTATTGTAGTGTTGTGCCTTATAACTCTTCAAGAGAGATTAATTCATATGAATCATTTTCCTAAGATTCATTCAGATGGATTCATGAATCTTCTGAGATTGGAAACTTAATACGTTGATGTATCTTTCGAAACCCTAATGAATTTTACATGAATCTTTCACGAATCTTCATGATTGTTTCATTAGTGTGGATCAAGCGGCAATAAAAAAGATTCCTCTTTTCCCAGTTTTTTTTTGCGTTACTTCTCTGTTCTTAACATTATTGAATCTTTGGGAATTATGAATCCCTCATTAAAAGATTCATGATTCTCAAAAAAGAAGCAAAGTGTCGTTTGGAATCGTGAATCGGAATCGGAATTACACCACTCTGGTTTATTATGGTGTACTTTTGTGGTAGCACTGTAAACTGTCATACAACATTTGTTCAGTATCAACATTAGATTTTAAGTGATTTTATTTCACTTTTACTTGTATTGTATAACTTCAGTTGTTGATAGTTATTCAAAATTATGTGCATAATGTTTATGTGAATCACTTATAAATTTGTTTCTATGGTCCTTACAAAACATAGTCGTAATTCACAATCAGTGTATGAAAATTCACTCTAAATTATGCTTGACGAATGCCGATATACAAGGAGTTCGTATAATTGCTATTTGGTATAAGAGGGGAAAATTATTTTTCTCCAACTTCCACCAGTCAAAAGGAGTTATACACTTTATTTTCATGACTGCATGGCACTTTATTGTGCTACCACAATTTGTTTTCAACGTGTTTTGGGTAGCACAGTAGCACACGACCCAACACTAGTTATATGCTTTTATTGCTCCTTTACTTTCTCTCCATCATTCCTGTTTTCTCAGAAAATGTTAAAGCTTTATTACACTGACTGGTGGCAGCGAAAACTACCCTCGGTGGGAAATATTATATCCATCCAATAATTTATGTGCCCTTCCGTTCGCGAGTAAATCCTCTTTCCATTAGCATTTTTTTTTTTATCCACACGGATTATGCAATGTATTTTTGTTTTTTACTTTTAAGTTCCATTTCATCCCATTGAAGTACCAACATCTAGACGATGGACTTTTTTCGGAGTTTTTGTTTGTTAAATACTTTTCATCTCTCATCCCCTAAGCTTTGAAGGGGAACAGTATTACGCAAACGGACTGCCGGCAACAACGGGTGGCAACCGGCAGTGTGAAGCTGGCGGAATAATTAATAACCAGGGAAAAAGTTTGGAGATACTTCCTTCTTTTTGAGCGAAAAAGTGGCCTAAGCGAAAAATACCACTACGCTAACCAAACACCGACTTGCTTTCCTACCTTTCCACGGTTGCGAACTTTGGCATGTTTGTGCGTGTGGTTCTTTGTTTTTTCTTGTGCCCTTTTGTTTTCACCTCTTGCCTCCTCGTGCCGGTTGGTGGTTGAAGCTTTTAATTTCTGTTTTCCGCTCCCGTTTTCCCGAACATCCGGGGCAATAAAAGACGTGGGCCACTTCCACCCCCACACTACGACGACGCTTCACCCGTGGTATTCGCATAAATTATGTCTCGACTTAGGGCAAGGGAGAGTTACGTGGGGGAGGGAGGGATCCGGTTAGTCGTCGAATAAATCGCAGCATCTCAATTTAATGGGCTGGAAGCTATAAATAATGTGCAACGTACGCCATGCAAATGTTACTGACTCCAGTGGAAAACCCAGTGCGAAAGCTCTAAACACGACGCTGCAGCTGAAAGATTCAAATGAATTCCGTACGAATTCGGCCGGGCATGCTGTGGAGCTGGCGGTGGACTTTATTTATTTGATCAATCTTAAACTAACAATTACGCTCGAAGCGCATTCCTTCCCAAGGGTTTGTGTTTCTAAATTTGATTATTTCAACAATTACACGCAATGCCATCCGGTGCATCCTCAACCGCAGCGAACGGTCTTCCTTTTGCCAGATGTTGCCAGCGCGCCCGACCTCGGATGCGGATACGTTCCGTACGACGAAAGCGCGTTGTCTTTTCCTTCGACATGCTGTCGAGCTTGTTCCACGAGCCAGGCGGTAGCAACAAGTGCACTTTTGATGCGGGAACCATCATCTTCCAGCCCGGTTCGAGATGTCTCCGGCGGGCATCCCCCACTTATTGCATCTTTCGCCACCTGAACGAGCTAAACTCCCGCAGGTAAATGGATATCAAGATGGTCGCTCTGGCCTTTTCCTTCGCCAAGGTGTTCACCATCACGCCGAGGTACACTACTGCCCCGGGAACGGTGTACGACCGACACGCTGGCTTCGGGGGCTAGCTCTTAAGTACCATCCGTAGCCACTCTTTCTGTTTCCTCCCTCTTCGCCGAGGAGCATCGGCTTCACATCCTGGCTTCACGCCGGAGATTGTTCTTACACAATGCACCCAGCGACTCGGTTAATCGCACCGTTTTATCTAGCACATAGCTTTACCCATCCCCCGGCTCGGCTTCGGTCTCTTCCAGGCCGCTTCTTGTTATCTTCAGCGTGACGCATTTCTTTGGCGGACTGTTTTTTGTGTGGAGCGCGATGCTTTTTCCCTTGGGTTTCCGTAGACGGCGGCTTGGTGGCGTTCGTTGTGATGTTGCTGTGGCGTGAAATATGATAACAATTTGCAAGTCTTTCCCCCCTCCCGTCCCCTCATTCCACCTACCCTGGATGCTGCTAGCAGCGGAAAGGTTTGTTGCCACCCGGAAGAATCCTCCCAAATGTGACAAGTTTCTGAGTGTGTGTGGAGGGCGAAAGGGCCACGGCAGTAGTACCATTTCCGCTTAATACCAAATAAACTGCAGATGGTACCGGCATGGCGTTGCACGCCCTCCGCTGGGGACGGGAAATTGTGGCAAGAAAAACCGTGATTTATGTCATCATCTTCAAGCGCTCCATTTTTATTGATGTATTAAGACGAATTACGTGCAAGCTTAGCCTCCCACCGGAGGATCTTAACCACGCAGTGCCCGAGCCAGGCATGCCGTCCTTCCCGAGGCTAAATTCGTGCTAAATTTCTCGGGAATGATTTTATTTTAAGATTATCCTTGAAATGCGTCACCAAAACGACATTGTCACAACGATGACGAAATACGTCTGTGACTCACTCGGCAAACGTACGAGATGTCATGTTTGGAGTCGTCGTCACCTACCCCCCAAGCCAGAAAGCTCGGATTTCACAATTGCGTACACAATTAGCTCAGTGACGGGCGGGCGCTTTGGGGGTTTATTTATTTTAGAGAAGATTTTTTCCCGTTGAAACGAACACAGGGGGAGAGTATTTCGTCATGCGAAATGCATTTGGGTCGCGTACGTGAGTCACTGTACTAAACACCTCGCGGTAGTGATAATTAAAACCGTCTCGCTACCTTTACCAGCAGTTACCAACGACGCTAACTCTAAACAACGTCATGTTCCGATCGGAGACATTTTCCACGTGGCGTTAATCACGCATCGATTTCGTCGCGAGCGCGCTCTTCCCTTCGGATCGGATTTCTGATGTAATTCTGGTACGAAGAAGGAAAGACTGTATAGATGTCGACGCACTGCGGGATCGGGAAGGTCGAGTCGCGTTTGCTTTCGGTTAGTAAGCTTTGGAAACGTACGGTGCTTCCGTGAGGGCCAGGGGAGTGCCTGCTCTGCATTGCGGTCGGTACAAAATTTCCTAACTTCTTATCTTATCTTATCCGTTATCCCCCGCTGGGCGTGTTGAGATTTGGTGGAGAACACTTTAAAGGTTTGGGTACTTACGGGATCGGACAATTATTCACCCTTGTCCTAATGTCCGTTGCGCAGCTTTAAGAGAAACAAACGAAATTGGTTCAACATTTCTAAAATATCGATTGCAGACCCTTGGCTTCGCTTCTAGTGAGAGCCTTCTTGTTGCTCCCATAAAATACTTTAAAGGAATGTGCCCGGTTGGAAATCTATATTTATCTAGCTCCCACTAGCTTCGTTCCGGATGGAAGTGAAGCGTAAAGCATAACTCTTAATAGCCTTTCAAGTCAATTAAAAGTGCGCCATGATGCCGACTGGTTGCCGTCTTATGTCGCTCCCAAGTGGCAACATTCGTAGCCTGGTTCCTCTTCAAGACAGACGAGCCGCCGAACAGACGAGAAATGTTCGGGTAAAAAAGCAAAAAACTGCTCAGTGAAAATGTAATGAGCTTCATTTGATTAAGTGCTCTTGGCCACTGTCAACTTCCTCGTTTAGATGCGTTTACGTACTTTTGAACTTACATTGGCGAACGGAATATACCTCTTCCAATCGTGTTAATCTGTACTAGCGCCTGTTAGTGTGCTCCCAAGTATCGTACTTCTCGTTTAGAAGGCTCGAGTTCGTTGGAGAACGTTTAATTGCGATTTCGACGTTTGGGGTTTCCCTCAGCGGGTGCTTTCTATTTTATTTAAAATCATTTAATTTAATTTTTCATCGACACTCTGAGTCTCAGCTGGAATTTTTGTAAAAGTCGAAGAAACCACGAAGATGTTGAAGGAAAAGCTTGCTCCACAAAAATGGCTACAATAAAAATTCATCGACTTGTTAATGGAACATTTAAGTATCGCTGGTCGTTTTACTGTTAATTTCTTGCTGTAAATTGTACCATAGATCGTTCCTTAATTGCTTCTCGTCCCGTTAGCGACGGCTGAAACATCTGGAAGAAATGGTAATAGGTAAACACTCCACCGAAGAACGTAAACGGTACGGTCTGTAATTAATTTTGTACTTTCGCCGCTCTTGAAAGCGGGAGAAAACTTTCGAGAAACCGCGCCTTGGTATTAGCGCCAACGTAGGGGATTTAATTCGCTGCAAAATTAGACCAACCGTTCGTCATGTGCCTTGCGTGATACGCCGATTTGTCGCACTTTTCTCTCCCCACGGGCGGGAAGTGCGAATAGTTCCACCGAAATTAACACCCTTCCGAGCAGATGTTTTCCGTCGTGTCCGGCCGGGCGCGTTACATTTGACGTCAGTGGTGCGTAAGCCGGCTACCGGCTAACGTTTCGAAATCCGCACATGACGCACCGGACGCCGTCACACCTCCTTAACACCTCGTCACTAACGGGTTCTCTCTGTGGCTCACCACCGTTGCAGGTCGTCGGCAACAAGCACAACACACTGATCTACGACATTCTCGGCCCGAAGGTCAGCAAGCTGCAATCGCAGACCTCGACCACGTCCGCCTCCTCGACGACGTCGCTGAACGAGCTGAACTACGCGTCCGTCCAGCAGCCGCACAACGGTACGCCATTGGCACACCAGCAGCAGATAGCGCTGTTCGTCTGCATCGCCGGTGACGGCTCGTCCCGATCGCGGTATCAGTTCTACATCGACGACACCTTCCGGTAGGTGTGCCGGGGGCAATGCTTGACCGTCTGGTAACGTCTGCTTTCAAACGACGCAATCCAAATACAGTTTCTCTTGTCTCCTTTTTTTTTAGATACGTGCTGGGGCACTTGGTGACGGCGTTCGAGCTGTACGAGGAGAAGCGAGTTCGGGATCAGTGCCAAAATCTGCTACAAGTGGCCCGCAGGTTGCTGGGCAAGATAGGTAAGTTGGAGGTGCTAACAAGCGGACGAACGGAGCGTTTCATCATGGCATTGCCTTAATGCGTAATAGTAGAGCCAAGGTTAAAGTCATAAATACCATTATTCGTATTCGAGGTATTTTGGAATGCTTTACTTTGACAATTACAGTATGTCCCATAAAAAAATGCTAAAGTTTTCAGTGCTTGTTTTTGGGTAGCTTCAAACGTTATTTTTACCGTGGTGTGTGTGTAAAAATCTGGTAGTAAACACTGAGACGATGTCATCAAAACAGTGGTTCTGGAGTAATAAAGTTGAGAAAAATGTTTGCAAATAAGATTGTGACTAGCTTACTGCTCGCCCAAAAGCACGTAAAACAAATTCTACCGATTGCTGGATGCTACCTGGCTACCGTTTATCGTATCTAGCGATCACTTCTTGATGGACCAAGTTCCCGAAAGCCAGGAGGTGGCCTTCCACGGTCTACTCGCACGCCGAAGGTCCTCAGATCAATGAGAGTGAAGCAAAATCGTAGCAGATCGATCTGGAAACTGGCTAAGGAAGTCGATATTTCAAAAAAAAGCATGGGTTGATCAAACATGACTTGAAATGTTCATCCAGAGTCAGATTAAAGCGGCACCTTGGAACATACCGAATCAAACAACTACGGCTGGAGTTCTCAATACGTTTGGTGTCAACATTAAAACAAAAGAATACCGTCATCGTATTCTCTGATGAAAAAATTTTCATCGTCGATCCCGTATCTAACACACGTACAGACAGGTTTATGTCGCGGAAGAAGATTGAGGATGTTCCAGAGAACCTGAAAATCAAATTTACAACCAAACATTCGACCGGAGGAGATAGATTTTGGGTTGCTCAAAATGGCTTGAAAATGCCTCCAGCATTTATCTAAGCTGGATTAAAATTTTATACCGAGGTTAATATGAACATTTTGAAGGACCACGTTCTGCCATGGATGAAACCCAACCTTGGGGCACAAAAATACGTAATTTTCCAATAGGATGGAGCACCGTGACATACTTCAAAAACAGTTCAAGCGAGGCTGAATAAAAATATGATATTTTTGGGCAATTACCCTTGGCCTCCCACCAGCCCGGACTTGCACCCTTTGGACTAAACAATAAGGGCACATGTTCAGGTTAAGGCCTGTGAGCGTTCTAGCCCGATTGTTGGAGCCCTGGCAGCTTCATCTGCCAAGGCATGGATCTCGAAAACTGACTCATACATTGAGAAGGTATGCTTTCGATTCCGTTCCCGTTTGGAGAAGGTGATCGAGAAAAATGGTAGACCTACTTAGTAATGTAATCAATGACGGTTTAAAAAACGATTTCCTAACTAATATTATATATTTTTTTAAAATCATTTTCTATGAACAAAATTATTTGAATCTAAGGTAACGATTTCCTTTTTTTTGTACGGGACATACTGTACATTGCCATTGCATACTGTAAGCCACTTTTGGGCAATCGTTACACTGCGCCTATAATTAATTCATATAAAGCTAAACCAGTAGCAATGAGGGCAATCATGTAAATGCTATCCATGTAAGCACAAAATTATCTTATCTCCATTGGTAAACACGCTTGGTATATGTGTGTGTGTGTGTGTTTTGATTGAAACTATTCAACATCGAGTCCGCGCATCGCGCCGCCATTTTATCACACCGTGCATCTCAAGTGGGAAAAACATATGCTATTGATCATTCGATAGCGTTTACACCGTGTTCCAGCGTGCTCTCGTGCCACAAGGAGACACGGTGGGGTGGGGGGAGTGTGAATGCACGTGTTTTGTATTTTAATCGTATCATTGTAATGAGCGCTGTAAACAGATATAAAGTAATAAATTGTGTTCAATTCTCAGTTTTACTGGGGCCAGCTTTGTGCTCTTGTGGGTTGTTGGTTTTTTGCTCGTACTTGATGTGATTGAACGACGATGCCGATTTATTTCAAATTCAAGTTCAAGTCTTTTAGTTCTTCTCATCATCGAAGATTTGCATACCCCAGTATTGATTCTCGTCGTTAGTGTGTTATGTATTTTTACTTGATCATAAAACCATTAATCGTTCTTATCAACATCACATTTATCTTTAGTACTTATCTCCTTGACATTTGCCCTTAAAAGTAAGGCTCCCGGCAGTAATGAAAAGCTTTTTCTCCCTCAAAATGTCAACCCACCTCGAGGCGTTCATTATATTTTGAGATCGAGACGCTGCTTCCGGTGATAACCTTCGGAAACGGTGGCAGATAACCCCTCAACTCATTAATGAACATAACAAATTATCCAAAACTGTCAAACGTCAATCTTGCCAGTCGTTTCGGGTTGATGGGGCCCCGTTCGATCGTCTCAGGAAGAGGGTGGTGTGAGGTTCGTGCGCGTTGTCAAACGAACACCTTTCCCCATCGCTCCACCGTGCACACAAAACTGAAATGTCTGTCGTCATCAACGAGAGTCGCACCGGTGAAGAGGGTGAAGCGACAGTGACAGCGGTTTTATCTTGTTTTAAAGCGGAAATTGAATTCCCAGTTAAAACGTCATCGCTAATGAGGAAGCGATGGTGGTGGGGGGGTGGGAAGGGCGACCCTTGGTGATGGCGTCACCCGGTTCCTAGCAATTAGGCACGTTTTTCGTGCACTCGATCGTGCCGGTTTACTCGCCGGCTTCACGATGAGGTCAGAGAATCGAGGTACGGCGGCGTCGCCTCTTATCGCACGGCAATCGGTCGTCATTAAGTCTACTCGTTAGCATTCTTCTTCGCCAGTTGCGCCGAAGGGAACACCTATCTCCTCCCAGAGACCACTGCCCCTCCTATCAAAGTGTTCACCACTTGCACGACACACGTTTTGCTTTCCGGTGTTCCTTACGCGTTGTTCCATTTGTTTGCCATTTTCATTTTCCACGCAAACTTGAACAAAACAACCCCGCTGGCGCAAGGGATGGACACAATCACGCTCGTTATCAACCCTAATACTTTTATTGCATCACCACCGGTCGGGGTGCTCTCTCGGTTTGGGCCCGAGGGGCAATTGATTGAGCGTGCAATTGGTTCAGGGAAATATAAAAAAAGGGAAGTTATCTAATCTTACACATGTTTTCCGCCGGGTCCACCCCCATCCTCTCGCTCGGTTTCCTCGGGTACGTGGTCTGTCGGCTTGGTTGAATTACCTCGGTCGGGACGGCACGGAACCGCGAGGGCGGCGGGGAAGTGCGTTTAAAGCGCAACGGGAAGTGGCAGACTGTTGATAGCCACGGTTTTTGAACGATCGTTCGTTTGCCGGCCGCCGGTTTGTGTAAAGTGCATAGAGCTTTACCTCACACACGTACCTGCATCGTCGCCATCCATCAGAAGCGCTGGCTCAAATTGGGAGCGCATGGAAGGTTTAGGGGGCGGGGGTCGGGGGATGGCGCTTCATTTGCATACGCGAACTAATTCAATTCGATTTAATTAACAATCGGAACTGCGCATCGCACACGGTGGCGCTTGGCGGTTACCCCGGGCATGTGGTTGTGTGGTTGATTGTGGAAAGTTTTATCACCGTCTCCCGTCGCCGGTAACGGTCTCCCTCCGGGTGGTGGTCCGTTGGAGTTCAATATTGTCGGTTCGTATGTTAGACGGTCCATTTCCAAGAACTGGAGAAAATTACGAACTGGCTGAAAATTTTAAAAAGTTTTCGATAAATTTTTTTTGCGTATTTTGTCACTATTGGAAAACAAGGTAAGAATCCACGTTGTAGATCCTTCAACAAAAGCCTTAATTTTTCTCATCTGGAATCTTAATTTAAAAAAACTGTTCATCTGTTCAAAAAACATCAAAACTAAGAATTGTTTGATGATTTGATATTTTAGTGATGAGAATAACAACACTTTTTAGAGATTTGAATCAGAATGAACAACCATCGTGATGATTCGAATCTTTAGTGATGAAGAGTGAAGTCACTCTTTTGTGATTTATAACGTGTAAAATGAGTTATTAGTCGTTGCAGAAATTAAAATCCTGAACAGGGAATAGAACCTGAAAAGAGAGAATGAGTGAGTGGAAGAGTTGCTAGTCGTCATAGAGATTCAAATCCCAAGTAGAGTTACAAGTAAACACAGAGGGCATATCAAATGGGGATAGGAAGAAAGGAAGTTGTGTGTAAGATACAGGTGTAAGGTATAGGATTATGGTGGTAATTTACGACTCTGTAAGAATACTTTTATTTACTCATCCTCTCTTGGGATTAGAATTCCGGGGACTCGGGTCCCCGTTCTTAATTCGAATCCCAAAACTGAGATTATAATCTCTATGACGACTAGCAACTTTTTTACTCACTCGTTCATTCCTTTGAGATTCTAAATACTAGTAAATATTCAAATGGATAAGGAGTAACAAAACTATCCGTTAGGATTTAAATCAATCATTCAATAGTAAGATTTAACTCAATCACTCATTCTTACTCAGTACGCACATCACTAGTTTGTTTAGTTTAACCCCTGATCACAGCTTTACGCATTTGCATTCGTTTTTCATGTCAAACACAGTTTTCTGCCGCCAATAATACTTTATTTTTAGAATATAACACACCAGTGACAGCCCCTATCTCTCCCATGGGAAAAAAAACGCAAACGCATGAGCTTGCGTAAAGCTATGCTCAGGGGTTTATTGGCTAAACAAAAAACTCAACCATCAGGATTTAAACGAAGTTGTATTTTTCTAAACATTTCAATAAGAGCGGCCTGATCGTATTGTTTGATACTTACTATTTGAACTTCATATAATTGGGCTCATTAGTCTATTAGTGTATTTCTTCTATTTGTGTGTAGTCAAAAATTCTACTCTCATAGTGTTGAGGCTCTGTGCCTTGCCTTTGACGTCCAAATAATAGTTGCATCCAAAAATTGTTTGCAAACGCTGCTTGTTCTTTAAATGTAAAGAAGGGATTGAATGATTTTTTTTCTTCTTGGTAATAATCAGATCACAGATTCATTAATGTTTAGAAAACATAAAATTAGAGCCAAAGAAATAGGAAAAGAGACATCCTTTTTTCTTGGTCGCTTCATCCGCGACAATTAAAGAATCATAAAGATTCGTGAAAAAATCATGCAAAATTCATGATAATTCATTAGGATTTCGAAAAAGTAATTGATATTTTAATATTTGAATCATTTTCATTTCAAAAGATTCATGAATCAATATGAATGAATCTTACGCGAACCATCCAATGAATCTCACGATCATGAGGCACAACACTTGTTTTCATATTTTTCAGGATCAACTGCGTTAGTAACGGGGAAGAACATCAAATGTTCAAATTGCTTTGAAGTACTTTATAAAATTAAAAGGACCCAGAGGCTCCCCGAACCAAACACCTGATTGATTCTTGGGAGGAAATTTAGTTTCACACTTTCCGCGGTCTACCCTTTATTTGGTGATACTATCGCCATCAGGCGCCCAAGAACTCATCGTTCAACCCGTCGCCAGTAGCAACTCCGCTCACCAACGCTGTCATCTATCTGTTCTACAAAACCACGTTATTACCGCCCAAAACCCAAACATCCTCGCTATTCCCAGACCCCTCCCTCCTTCCCCCGACGTAATACAAAGACAATGAACCGAGTGGTTAATTACTTACCTAACCTAACTACCGAATCGAATCAGCCCCACCTTTCCCCCCCAACCGGGAGCGGAACATTATTTTGATGGACCATAAAATGAAACGCCCGAATGGGGTTTTGCGCAGCACAATGGCGCTCCCTCATATCACACCGGTGGCACCTGTCAAGCCACAAAGGGGGAGCATTCGAATGAATTATGGTTCGCCCGGCCCGGCGTTGTTGAGGTGTGTTGGTAAAGGGAGCGGAAAAGCCGGAGGGAGGAGGGGCTAGCTACGCTCGCTTTCCGCGGGGCATGCTGCCGCAAGCGCTGGGAAGAAGAATTCCGCACGTGTTATCAGTGGCACGGTTGTATTTGATTCGCGAACGTCGAACGCGCCGGGTGAGTCGCTTGACAACGAAGATGAATATTTGCTCGCAGGCCAACAAATGCGTCCCGGTTTTTGCGCCTCAAGCAAACGGCTCAACATAGCTCGTCTTTTTTTTTTACTCAAACCAACCTTTCAATCGCTTGCTTGGGTGCATTTTTACTTTCCTTCTTTCGGTGGACAATATTGTTTTTTTTGCACAAGCTAAAATTTCATATTTACGATGCACAACTTTTATGCGTCCATCCGTACGTGGTTGGAGCGTTCGCGCGTCACGGGATGAAATCAATTCCGGGGCCGGTTTTATGGTCTTTCCTCCCCCACGGTTCTCAGCTTCTCGCTCGGATGTCGCTGTTGTTATAACGGATTTTACTTTATGTTTGCTCAACAATTCAACGTTCGAACAACCGGCAGCGGGTTGTTTGTTTTTGTTTTGTTTCCGCAAGCATTTCAGCCTTCCCGGTACACACGATATACATCACGTACAGCACGCACGAGATGCGATTTCGCCCGTTGATAGAGATACATATGTTGTGTTCCATTTTATGTTTTTCCTGGTTTTGTTTTTTTGAGGGATTGGTTTACCTTCCGGCCGGTACGGACAGCTTTCTAGCCCGATGGGGGGTTAGATGCTTCAAACTACGGGCATATATGTATGCAGCTTCCGTTTCCATTCCAGTTCCGGGTTTATCCGACGCTAAGAGTGTTTTTGCTGTCTTTTTTTTGCATATTGCTTCCCTTTATCCGAACCGGGTTGAATCACATCACAACCGTAAGGGTGGTTGATTTCACTCCGTTCTGAGCCATCGATCGCGCGCCTTGGTGGCATTAGTTGGTGATTCAAAAGTTCAATATTGTAGCGTAAAATAAAAGCATCGCAAAACAGTACCACACGAACGGGTGAACCCTGACACTGAAGGCACCAATGACGGGAGGTTTTGCTTCCGGAAAACAAAACTTTGGCCGCGTTGTGCACCCACGGGTCGTGTGGCAAAACGGTGGGTTTGGTGAAGTTCGGTTGGTGAAACATGGCTTCCCATCAGATGCATCTGGTAGCGGTGCACTTTGCCTTCAGGAAGTTGTGCCATCCTATCGTTTTGCTTGTCGGTAGTTTCATCCCAAACGATGCACGATGCAAGGGTTTTCGAAAGTAGCTGAAAAGTTAGCTTACGTTAGCCTCAACTATCGACAACGAGCTTTTCATTATTTCCTCGGAAAGTTGCGTCTTGGGAGGAAAACTTTGCTCTTCCAATTTTGCCGCCCTTTATTTTCTTCTCGAGTAGCAAACAATTAAATTTGCCCCGTGTACACTTGGGAAAGTAAATAATGGGCTTCCTCTATCGGTGCTCCACCAATTGGGTATTGTTTCAGTGGTTTTAATTGTCCTAAGACTTTTGATAAATTAATGGCATTCAATCAGCAACTACCGGACACCTGGTGTGATTACGTTGGAAGACAGATATGTCCACCAGCAAACCATGAATGCAATGCCATGCTGAGCCAAAGGGAATTTAAACTGTGTTGTATGAATTTCTTGGCCTCGGTGTTGCCTCGCATTCGCCATTCCGGAGGGTTTGTTTGAGATAGTTTGTGTGGTCTTATCTAAACGAGTATTGTTTCAATTGCTCCTTTCATGAGATCGTTTTAGAAACATCAAACAGGGAGGCGGCTGAAAGAAGATAACACGCCAAAGACGAATGTCTTTTCTGTTCGGTTTGACCACCGTGCGCCCCATCGGAAGACGTTATCTTGTCCGACAAAAGGACAACTTGCATGAATCTACGGATAGTCAGGTTCCTTTGATATTTCGGGCGAGAAAACCAGTACCACCCACCTCCTCGGCCAAGCGGGAAAAGCCCGTCATAGTTCGGTCAATCGAACGTACGATGGGAAACTTTTCCGTTTGCTAGCTGTCTTTTGTCTCAACCGGTGCTGAGGCCCGTGGTCGTTTTTTTTGTTTTCATTCTCAAGAGCGACGGGAAATGACGGGAGGAAATGGTTCGGAAAAATCTTCCCCCGTCGGGCAGTGAAGTTTTTGATCTTCACGATTTTTCATTCACCTCGCCTCGTGGTGGACATGAGATGAGTGTTTCCGCTAAAAAAAACCAACATACATACAAAAGAAAATCATTTTCCCCTTCACCGGGAAAGGTCGGGAAATGCTGGAGGACCGGGGGAGGGAATGTTTGCTGGTTCTTTTCTCATTTCGCTTCCCCGAAACCGGAGCACTCGGAAAAAGATGGTTTCGCTGACCGTGGCTAGAATCACAGAAAGTGTTGGTTGGTTTCGTCGTGCAACTGGTTCCGGTTTGGTGAAGCTTCTTTCGATGTTTTTTTGTGTCCCCTTTTTATACGGCGTACGTCCTTTCACTGCTAGCCTTGACCGGGCAGCACCTTTGGCGCGTTCACGGTTACGGTACGTGCTGCTCTGCATGCAACCGGCAGTTCATTTTCACTAGTTTACACCATAAATCAACGTCACCAGACACACAACTGGAACTTTCGGTGGAACTTTTGGAACGGTGGAGAAATAACAGCTCTGCAGCAGAGGAAAACTAAAAGCTGAGCCGAAAATTGTTGCCACCGGGAAATGTTTACTGTGCATGGTGCAATGGAAACGCAAGAAAAGCATGCCAGCAGCAGTGGTGCGTAATGAAATGGGACAGGAAAAATGGCCGTTAAAAATGTTAGAGAAACAAAAACAAGTTGTTTAGTGCCATGTTTATGATGTGACATGCAAATAATTTATCGTTACAGAATGGTTCTTTACATAAACCGATTGTTTTTTAAACTATTTCGAAGAATTTTCTAAGAATGCTATTTAACATTGGAATGTTTTCAAGTGGAAACAGTCGAGCTGAAGCCTAACATATTCTTTACGATTAAGCTTTTAAATAATTTTAACCGAATCAATTGGGTTCCGGCATTCCATTTATCAATATTACCGACGTATGAAATTGTTTTCCCAAATGTCACGCAATGTTGAATTGATAAAATCAATTCCTTCCTCCCCCAAAACCGACCAGCTATAAGTTCACTCATGAAACAGAATGCGGCATTCGTCGCGTTGAATAAAAAACACGGAAACGCCGATAACAAATCGTCCAGCTCGTCGAATACGATTTATGACGAAAAGGAGTGTGACATTAAATAATTCATCCTTGGTGGCGCTTTGGTCGACAAATGATGAATAATTCCCAATCGCAGCCGATCCGTGTATAATTTGTGAGCTATAATGTAGGTCAGGGGTCGGCAAAGTCCAACTGATTTTATCCGGCCCGTTATAACATTTTAGTTTTTCTTCTCCATTCTTACCAAATTTGTTCACGATATCAGGTTTGGTTTTTTCTCCAAACGAAGAGCAACAATGTTGAACGAGTTATTCTATACCAAGTGACTTTCTCTTATACAGTTTGTTAGATTTTTTCTATCGTATTTGTATTACTGATCGTTCTTAAATTTCCTACCATCTTAAGTCGGGTTCAAAATCCGACAGCAATAACTCGTTTACTTTGCATCCAAAAAAACAACATTCAAGGAATACAATTCCCATATCGATTAGGAGCCAAAATAAGGCTCGCAATATTGAAAACATATCGAAGCAGAGTTATTGTAGTTACTCAGAGAGTACGCAATTAAAACTATGCTATTTTAAAACAATTTGTAGACAGGATTTATTTCAAGTACAATTTAAAAAAGAAATTCACAGTAAAATAAACCAAAATTTATAAGTTGATCATAATCCAACGAAAATAAGTATGAAAATGTTTAAATAGTTTTAAAGATAAAATTTTTAAAATTATAGCCTTTTTTCTCTTCTTATTTTAATTTACTATTTAGAAAGTTGATATTATATTCAAAAGGGTTAGTATTACTTTGGAAACATTAAATCATCGTTTAAGGTATCTGGCTCGCGCTTTCGGAATCATCTGGCCCTTTTTGGGATACGTGTGCCAACCGCTGAATGTAGGTGGTTCCCGGCATCAACGCACGCCCCTAACATGCCCAGTGGACAAACGCTGGGTTGTAACTTTTTCTCACCCTTCTCCGATGAGGGCTGCGTGAAGCTCATACATTTAATTGACTCAGCGAAAATACAAATCCATTACGACTGACCGTGTGTTTCGGTGTGTCACACAAAGCCTTCGACCGCTCCATCCACGTCGGTTCCTGGGCAGCATAGCATGTGTTGCATTAAGTTGGGATTTTTGTGTGATAGAAAAAGTTCTTCCATAGACCGGATGACAACGCTCCCAAGGGTGGGCGGCGAGTTCCGGGATTTCCACAAAGCACAGTTCTCTCTTAATGAGCATCCAACCGGAACTGGAGATTATCCACCGCTATCGTTTCGCCGACCATATGGGACAAGCGTCTCGGGCCATACCGGGTCCGTTCGGCCTTCGTTTATTTGTTTTACTAGCACTAAATAAATGAGCTTACAAATTTACTCCGTTCCGTCGGCTTTCGGAGCGCTTTGGTCGTCTTCCCCAAAAACAAATCCACCCAAAAGCTGCTCAACAACGCTCGGCGAGCGGGTCTCAATGTCGACGGCTTGAAATTGTCCCTTTTCTGGTGTGACACTTTGTTGTCCTATCTTTCATTACTGCGGTGCGGACACCCAAACACACACGCACGCACACGAGCGGTACTAAAATCTCGGACCGAAAACCCGGAACGTTCGTTCGTTTCGTTTATTCGCCGCATGTGGCAACTATTCAAAATACATGCGCCGCGAGTGATAAATTGTGATTTATTTTTACGATTATTCCCAGCAATAATAATAAATTGTGCTCCATTTTCACTTTGGCCGGCCGTTGGGCGGGGTGCGTTCTCCCGCCGGTCGGGCCAAAAGGGGACGACAATGACCCGCCACTCCAGGGACCGATGTTTGGGATTTGGTTGTTTTGTTTTTTTTTCCTCTCCGAATGTTTTGCTCTTCTTGCGCCAACCCGGAAGGCCCGCAGATCTCGCGGTCTGTCTGTCCGTCCGATTGTCCTGTAGAGAGTTTGTCTTCTCGTGCGTATGCCTTCTTGGCGTAGATTTTGATCGAAGTCGTAATGATGGCTATATTTATTATGAGCCGAGCAAATGGCCAACTTCTGACCTTCGATGTGAGTTTCGATTGTGGCGTATCGCTTCATCAACATCGGCCGTTTTCGCACTGTGTTGGCCGTTGTTTTGTTTGCATAACTTTAGACGTTAGGAATTTGGAAGTTAGTGCACAAATTAGGAATATTATTGTTTGACTTTTATTGCAACCAATGTCCAACCCTTATCTTTGCTTTAATAGAAAATACCGTTTGCCTTCGAATGCGATCTCTCTACTTTTGATTTTGCTTCTTTCGACATTGTGATAATGTGAGCTGCTTCTTACGTCTCCAAGAAGATCGTAAACTCGTAGGAAAATTCCCAAAACATCACCGTCTGCTAGAGCCTGCGATCAGTTCCAGCACGCAATCATCGATCGACGTCTGCCTCTCTTTCTCGAGCGAGCGAGTGCCGTGAGTATCGAAAAGTCAAATAAATAAACGTTACCATAGCAATTGACACCTCCCGAACGAACCCGTTCGAGCATGTGGCCGTTGTATGCTGCGTTGTTGTTGATCACTTCCGGACGTGTGAAGTAAGGGGTGGGGAGGAAAAAATAGTGGCACACACGCTGTGACAGACACGACAACAGACACTAGAGGGAACCAACTCTGGCTAGGTATTTGATCATCAAATGTTACATCAGCTGGCTGCCTCCACCCGCCCGAACCAACATGTCCCCTCACCACTCTCGTCGACTGTTGACGATGTTATGTTTGTCAACAGTAGAAAAAATAGCAATGGCCGGAAGGAAGGAATGAAACGGAAGTGGAACGACGGAATGAGATGCCATGAAGAGGCCGATTTCGGGCGCTGCTTGCTTGAGCGTTGTCTTAACTGATTCTAGCTTCTTTGCTAAGTAATGTGGAATAGATCCAGTTTTGTTATTGTTTTCTGTTCGCTAGTTCCGCTCCGTAAGATAAAGGAAAAGGGGCTGACAGGGCTGATTGTTGGATCGTTTATTTATAGAATGACTGTATAAACAGCAGGAATAGCCCTGGTGAGCATCTCTTTCAGTTCATTCAATCCGGAAGCTGATTGTAAAGTTCATATTTTCCCACAAAAAATGCTTAAGTATTATATTTTTTTCTGTTCGGTTTACATTTTAAAGTCTGTTCAAACAAAAGCGTGGGACACCACACCGTTTTCTTTGGTTGTTTACCATCTGTTAAAATAAACTTTTATTAAATATATATTTTCCTGATGTCTTTCATAACTCATTTTTTATTAAGTGAGTAATCACAACGAAATCGAATAACTATTAGATTTTATGTTGTTTCATTAAGTGCAAATAAAAAAACAATACTGAAAGATTGGTAACAAATCGTTTTAAAAATTTTCGAGTTTTCAAAAAATATGTACTGCAAAACGAAAACAACAAAGGGTTTTCTATGCTTGAAATGGTTTTTCTTTTTACAAATTCAGATTTTTCCAGTATATTAAGGATTAGATAATGTAAGCTGTAATAGCTCGCAGCTGACTGGTGCTTTCATATGTTAATATTAATATATTTATTGATATATTATTATTTTCAACGTTTTTATGGAAACACAGAAGCATTTCCAACATTTTTTAAACCGATCACGCTCTGGTGGTACTGACTGTGGTTATACTAACGTTACAACACGCTCAGTTATGTTCTTCTTTGTATTCAGAGCAGGAAATCATGAAAATTGGTCATCCAAGATTCGTTGACCTAGATTTCCTATTGAGAACAGACTCGCGGCATCGTTCGCTTGTAGAAAAAACTAAAACTCTTATGTTTCGTGTTATCTTGCTAATGTCAGTTCTCACCGACAGTAAATCTCCAACCCAGCGTTGTAGGTCAGTCAACTGTCTGCGTCCTATCATAACACACCGAGGAAAAGTATCCCGCTTCTCACCCCCAGGTTAACAAAACCTCCACTCCACTTCGCGACCCAGTCCGGGAGTCCCGGGTTGGTTTGTTGCAACATTTAAGCATAATGTTTCCAGCATCTTCCCGAAGCACTAGCAACGCTCACAACGTTCACGCGTGCTTGCAATGATCGGGATAATGGCGAGCGAAACCCGAAGAAAAAGTAGGCGGAAAGTAGGATAAACACATACACACTCACACATACTGACGCGAAAAGAAGCTCACTACAAAAGATGGACGCTTTTGTATCTGTTATGATCTACTGTTACGTTTCACTGGCTTCCCTTGTTTCGGCGCGCCACGCTCGTTTGATGGGAGGAGGTTTATTTTTTTTCTTGTGGAAAACATGCCACCCTTCAGGAGCCACCACGTGTTTGTATTTCATCACCGACACTGTAGCTCTGCTTGTGCGAGCAGAGCACAATGTAGCACAACACGGGGCCCCAACAATGGCGCATTGTTGCAATGTTGCTCCGGTTCGGTTCGGTGGAGACCCGGTTCGGGCAGGTGGAAGGAGAGCTGTGGCTGATGTGAGCATAAATACAGCCCAACGGTGGCCCGGTCCGAACGGTGGGGTAGGTCGAGAACTCGTCTCCGCTTCGTCGGAAGGGCGCAACAACACATAAAAGCAGCTGCTTCCGTTCGCTTTATCCTTCGGAAGATACGTTGTACCGTACCGTGCCCACCTGAGTTCCGGTGTTCGCTATCATCCGCTTCTGAACCTTCCCCTACCCTTCGTCCCTAAATCACCAAAGCCGGACGGCAAGGTAACGTTTCGAAATAAAATCTCTAAAACGATACGATCAAGCTTATTGCTCAAATGATTAGTTTCTCCGTTCGTATGTTCGTCCGCCCAGGAAGGAAGGAACGTCCACCCTGGCTGCAACAGTTCGCTGCAACCGGACCGGCCGAGTGAGTCGCCCTGGACATCCGACGTCCATGGGGGAAGCATAAAACCCCACCGGGGGCAGGAAAAATGTGACGCCGCTCAGCGCGTTTGTTGCGAGAGAAAAACGGCGTGCTTCACATAAAAGGATGATGGAAAATTTCCAATTAAGATAGAACCCTAGTGATTGGGGTTGCCAGAGTGCCGTGCAGATGTGGTAGGCTGCCTTTGGGGAGCTTTGGCGATTGTCGAAGCCGACCCCCGGAGTACGCCACACAATAGGTTTATATTCGGGGCAGGAGGAAGTGAACGAGTAAATTAAGTTTTCCCCCTCTCCCTCTCGAGATAAGTCATAAGCAAGCTGTTCCGGAGGCTATGAATATAATTTTTGCCTTGCACATTTGGGATGCAAATTTTAAGTTCTTCATTAATTGGTTTATTTTATGTACGATTATTTATAATGCAAATTGTGTGCTTTTGGAGGCGAACGAGATTGTTTAAATTTTCTTTATCTATCGATAAAGAGTCAAGAAATGCGCTTTATAATTGCATCTTGGAAAGTTCCTTTATGTTCATAATAATTTTAATTTTCATAAGGATCCTTACGGACAAAAGATTATTGTTGGCCCATTCCCCCTGTGAACCAGTTTAAATTGCATCAAATATTTAATCGAAGTGACGAAAACGAGTTTCGCCAGCGTTCGATAAGAAGAGTTCCACGTTCAGTTTAATTAAAAACTTTTGTTTATTCTACTGCTTCTGTCAATGGTTCTTAATTTGAAGGGAACAAAAAAATTGTATCGTGATATTGTGTTTCGTGTCCACTATTTTTTTTTCGTTACTGTTCTATTCGGGAAATTCATTTGCTTCTAGAGTGCCTTTCGGTTCTTTCGGCCCAGGCGGGTCGTCAGTCTCCCATCCCACGAAACAGTTGTCTGTCAATGCTCTCATTTATTAACCATCCGTGCCCTCTTTTTTCCAGGTGATCTGGGCCAGCTGCTGCGGGGCGTGATGACGGAGGCCAAGGAGCTGGCGGCCGCCGAACGGTGCTCTCTATTTCTGCTCGACAAACACACCGGCGAGCTGGTCTCGAAGGTCTTCGATGGTAATGAGGTGAGTTGTGAGCCCGAGCATAGTTACTACTAGAGTAAGCCCCGGTTCCGATGTTCGGCACCGATGAAGCAGGGGCCATTCCGGGATGGGTTTCATTATAGGAAATTATTTCGAAACCGAATCGATTGACCTGTTGAGTGAAGTTGTGCTATGCATCGTTCCATTGGCGAGCATAGTTTCATGCGCTGCAGAAGGAGGGAAAAGTTTTTCGATAGTTGAGAATTTTTCCCTTGTTTTTATACCGAGGGAAAAAGAGACGCAAATGAATGGCATATAATGATGGCCAGAAAATAAATTAGTTTGAACAGCTGTTGTAGAATTTATCGATTTCCAATTACGAGCTCGCAATATTGTATGCTTTAACTTTTATTGCATAATTTTGCATATAAAATAAAAGAATAAATAACAGGATCATTGCCTTTGATGATTTTGCTAGAATTCGTTAAAGTTTATTTTCAAACTAATATCAAATTCAATTTATTCGCGATGTTTGTTCAATAAAGAGCAGCGATGTGATGAATAACGTAACATCAATTAAATTGTGCTTAAAAGACCGAATCATTAACCAGGACAAATATGGAGGGAGATTTTCCATTCCCTTTCCTTTTTTCTCGTACATAAAACCAGATAATTGCAACGTTGGCACAAAGGATGTTTGGTTCGTATTAAAAAGAAAAGCCTTGACATCTCTTTCATCTGCTTTCGTTTGGATAAAGGTTTGTTTATTTGTTTTTTTTTTTTTTATTTGGAATACATGGACCTGTTTCAGCGAAGTTTCGGTTTCTCTAGTTATGTCACCGTCTTTTCATCTCCTTGCAAATAGACACGAAGCAGAGTAATAAAAAAAACAAGCGGCTTTTGTATTATCCTTCCAAAAGCGGCACGGATTTTTGTCTCTCGCCAAATGCCGGCCCCGTGGTATTGAATATTTGCCGAACTGCCGAAAATGCGACGTCGCCCGTTGGGCTTATTTCATTTCCGTTCGGCCTTCTGCAACGTGACGTTGGGTCTGGCGAAGGAGTCAGTAGAAGTGGTCGGTGACGGGACGAATGTTGTGAACGGAAAACGGTGAAAAACAATCGAGTAAATAAATAGAACGATAAAAAACCCCCGTCGCACTCAAACGGACAATAAAGCGCATAGCTCAGCAGACGCGGCTTAGCATACGGTCGTCAGCTGAAATTTCACCCCGGTGTAGAGCCCGGGTGGGTTTGGGAAAATAAATCCCCGAATCTTCTTCGGCGCAATAAGCGGACCGTAGTGCAGGTAGAACACATTCCCAAACGGGTGGTGATGATTTTCCCTGGGTTGGACCTTTTTCCCCACCGTGGTTCATCGGACCTTCGGGTGAGGGGACGCACGTCAGATCGTTCGTCCGGGGAACTAGTTTGATCGATACACCCGATACTCGAAGTCGTTCCCCGCAACACGGATGACGCTATAACACATTCTTTATCCGGTTTTCTCCCCCCCCTTTTTTTGCAGGCCTCCAAGGAGATACGCATCGAGAGTGGCAAAGGAATCGCGGGCTACGTCGCACAAACGGGCAAACTGCTCAACATCCGCAACGCGTACCAACATCCGCTGTTCTACAAAGGGGTTGACGAGTCGACGGGCTTCAAAACGAGGTAAGTGACTGTCGCAACAGCGAATGGGAGGGTTTCCGTACCCGTCGTTGGCCGTCGTTACAAAACACTCCGGATGGATTCGAGACGCCGGTTGATTGTGTTTATTTTCTACTGCCTGTCGTTTCCACTCAATTGCCTCAATATCGGTTTTGTTTCGGTTGGCGTTTTTCCGAAGGCACGGAAGGAAACACTTCTCAAGTGTTGTTTGCACGGCGGCACATTTTTGTTCTTAAAGTTGTACTTTGTCTACTTCTGGTAATATTTTTCATGAATCTTTTGGTACCGGAAGACGACTGCAATCTTTCACTACAATGAAACAAAATTGGTCATTTCTGCTCAAAGTGACAGATATTGCAATATTGCATTTATTTCTTCCCTGGTTGAATTCAATTTCATTGTAGTGAAATATTGCATCTTCGTCTTCTAGCACTATTTTGGATGTTAGCTTTTTTCACACGTTGACTGCCAAGCGTTTAGGCACACTTGTTTTAGTTCAATACTTCTTAATAAAATTTGTTTATAAAACTTTGTTTATAAACTAACGATTTTCAAAAGCCAAGCTAAGACTTAGCTTCCCAAAGAATTAATTTTTGACAAAATCTTATTTTTTTTATTTTATACTTTGATTTTTATTTTTAACTAGCTTGACGCCCCGGTGTTGCTCGGTGTAGAAGAGGTTGAGAAAAGAGTTATGGTTTTACTTTTTTTTTTCAATAATAAAAAAGTTCAATTTCAATGTAATAGTTACAATATTTAACATGTTTGATATTTCATCAATTTCCCCGTGATGTATAAACCTTGATGTAGCTATACACCTTGACAATTATTTACATGCTTGTTTTGTTTGTGTTAGTAAAACTGAGTTTAAATTGTAAAATTTAGAATAATAGTTATCAAACAAACCTTTAATAATATCTACAGTGCTTAACCTATATGTGTGAAAAGTTTCAGCATTGTCAGTTCAATATTTTTCGAGTTTTTAGTGTACATAGAACTCCATATATGAAAAAAGCTAAAATATGTAGTAGATTGACAGGTGGCTATCAAAAATGATTGCCATGGCAGTTAACGTGTTAACAGAACGATAGAACTTAGTTTTAAAAATGTATACCTCTCAAACTTAAAATTTTGATCATGTTTTCCTTAATCCAAAATTAAAATCACGTGGTTTTATCACATATTTTACTTCAAACCACATCCACCAGCGTCCGGAACAGTGAGAACGAAACGGAAACGGAAAAAAATACTGATATTGCTTCAAAAAATCAATCCCCTAATCGTCGGCGACACACCATTCACAGTATCTCACTTATCAATCAGTGGCTACAAAGTTTTCCAATTAGCGTCAACATGTTGCGAAGGGGCCGTTCGCAGAAGTGGGTGGTGTTTAACTCGCACAATAAAATGAGACGTTCGTGCTCGTACTTTTTGCTTCCTTTTTTAAGGCAACCACATCAACCTCTTCTTGTGCTGCCTCTTCCGTGATGAATGAATCCGTTTCTTTTTCCTTCATTTCATTCATTTTGATTTTTTTTCTCTCTCCCATTATAGGAACATTCTCTGCTTTCCCATCTGCGACGAAGAGGGCGTCATTGGGGTGGCCCAACTCTGTAACAAGGTAAGAAATGTGCACCCTTTTAAACACATCTCAGCTGGGCTCGAATTTTCCCACGGCGTTAGAGTTAATCACCAGGCGCCTCCATTTCGGGTGGACCTTTTTGTTTTGTTTTTAATCCGGCAATCAAATTTGTTCACACATTTTTTTTTCTCGCTTCGCCTTTGTCCCCACCACCTAACCTAACAAACCGGAAGCAATCAATAAGCAAATCGTGCCTTCATGTAGCGTGTAGCGAAATTGCTGACAATCTTACAACGTCGCAGAAAAGTAAATCCAAACGAGAAACAACCGGCCGGTTAAGAGGATGCCGGATACCCCCCCCCCCCCCCCTCTTTTCTCTCCTTACCCCCAGCGAAGGGTGATTGAATTCTTTCCATTTCTTCTAGTTAAACCCGGCGGAGGTGGCATGTTAGATGATTGATTGATTTAATCGCCCTCCATCATCGGCGACGAACACTCGGTGCGGTCAGTGCGGGACCTGAGCGGAGCGACCGGGGGGAGGGCTACCGGATGTCTAAAGCACACCCAATATGTCAATCTTGATGCCAGCAAGAGGGTGTCAGATTTTATTAAAGGTTGTTGCAGCTTTTCGCTCCCCAACGCGTTGGAATTTAATTGTAATATTTAAGCTTTTTGATTGTTTTTTTTTTATTTCCGGTTCATGAACGGTAAAACAACATCGCTTTTCTTAGCGTACGAATAGAAAAACATCAATCTTCAACCCATTTCATTCTGAAATGGTTGCTTGGGGAATGAATTTAAAATGTCCCGTCGGCTGAAGGCAATTTGTTTTAATCTTCAATCTACGCTGTGCAACAGGGATAGAAAAATCTAAATCCTACTTACTCCCACTTGATGGAAATGGAAGAAAAGCAGAGAGAAATCAGCTGCACAATGGGCATGAAAAATCAGCTACCGCCGGTTTTTGCGTTTTGCTACAAATTGATTACCATTAAGCTGCAGGATTGAGCTGAAATTGCCGGTTTTTTCTCCTTCTTGCAGATTTGTGGCAAACCAAAGGGCAGATAGGGGATCGGTGGGGGAAAGAAAGTATGACGTTTCGGACGAGGCCGACGGGCAGGAAATACTCCTAGCGGAAATGATTGAAACGATTTGTATTCAGCAGTTGTAATTCAATTTCGTAAGGGTTGGCCCTGCAAAGCTGGACCCTCTCGGTGGAGTTTTCTCGGGCTTTCCCGGTGAACACAACACCGGTGGTTTATGATTTTTGCCTTCTTAGCCCTCGGTTGTCGCAACGCCATCAGCGTCTTGACAGCCCCGAAGGAAGCGAAAGAACGAAAAGAAATCTCGCCTGTTCTCTCTCTCTTTCTGTCTCTGGAGACATCGAGACGTCTTCGACTGCGGCTTAGAATGTTGCGATGATTTGAAATGGGAATTTTATTAGCCGATGCGGATTGCGTTTCCATAGCTGTACGTACATATATTTTTTAGTGTTGCAGGAAAAAAGGAAGGCAAAAAGTGCAAATACGTTGTGTCACAAGCTAATAAAAATCTCAACAAACTTGCGACTGCATTGGGAAGCTCCCGAGCTTCGAGGGTGAGTCTTGTTTGTCCCCGGTCTACTCGTCGCACACGTCCAGGCAACCTAGCCTAACTTTCCTGCTCCCTTCGGAACATAGTGGCCTGCCGTTTGCTGATTCTAATGAACTTATCGAAGCTTTGCTTTGAATCTCCACAATATACGCATCGACACCATGAAATGGACGCATCCTCTCGGATCCGGTGTGTAGGAGTGTGTGCTTGTGTGTTTTTTTTCACCCACCCGGTAGCCCGGTAGTAATGGTATTTCTTTTCAAGGACTATTGGATTTCCCATTTGAGTGTTTCGATGTCACGAGGGGAAATGAAATGAACAGGTGTCCAACTCTAGTTGATTCCAAGACGGTAACGAGGAGATAGTAGGGGAGAGGTGAGGGACAGGAGAAGGTCTCTACCGAAAACACCGGTCCATACCGTGAGCCAATTTGTCGAAGTTGAATTTGACAGTTTTTTTGGGGGCACGGAATTCCGATCGAGCTTTGGAGGTTTTCGGAGAAACTGAGATTTTTAATAATATAACATTTCATGGCGTTCCAAGAAATTAATATTAAAAATACTTAGCAAAGAGAATATGTTGTTTTTTTCTAGAAATAGGACTAGAAAATTTCTATGAAGCAACTAAATTACTTTGCTGTTTCATCCATATTATTTCCATTGTTTTTTTTTTGTACCTTACATTATATTCTTTACATTACCGTAAGGTTCAAACATCGGTGGAATTAAAAACAAAGCCCTAAATACTTCCGAGCCGTCAAAAGATCTTCGCACAAAATCCAATTTCAAAAGACTCTTACAGTTTCGAGGGCAAAAAGTAAACAAGCAGTGCTTAAAACTTCCCACCACCGCTGCTTGGTTTGGGAAAACTTTCCACTCCATCGGTGTTTGGTGTGGGGCGGTTGGCTTTCCATATCGACTTTCGCCCGGAGCCGACAATGTGCATGTGCGTAACTTGCGTCCATGAAACATGACTCAGTCGGTAATATAGTTGGAACAAGTTGCCTCCATCGGGCGGATAACAATGCCCCGTTGCTCGACGGTAGGAAACGTATCATATCACACGGTTTGTGGAAGATAAAGTTAATAGGAGGTTAGGAAACGAGAGCCGCCTTCCAAGAATGGGTTGAGTTTTACCGAGCGAAAGCAGTCGGTCGGTCGGTTTAATGAATTTCTGTGAAAAGTTTCTGCGAAAAGTGGACAGGTTAAAACGATTCAGGTGTAAATTAATGGGAATTTTCAAATTGAATGATTAAAACCAGCCAGCACGGCGTGTGTATGACAATTTTCATTACAGGCGTTGCCAGCCAACTTTGCCTCGAAAGCGGGTGATTTTGTCTCTAACGCACTTTGTTCTGAAATAGCTCATCAACTGTTTTCTCTAAAGCATGTGGTATTGAAATGACTCATTGACTGTTGTCTCTAACTCATCTGACTTTGTCTCTAACCCATCTGGGTTTGTCCCAAGTCGAAACCAGAGAATAAACAAAGTTTTTGTGGTTATGCTACATTGTAAAACTCCAAGAACAATGAACGTATTAGTATATACAAAAATATAAATGCTTTTAGTTTTTGGAGTTTTCAAATGTAGAATAATCACAATTTCTTTGTTTATTCCCTGTTTTTCGACCGGAGACAAAATAAGATGGGTAAGAGACAAAGTCAGATGACTTAGAGACAAAATTCGATGAGTTATTTCAATACCACATGCTTTAGAGACAACAGTTGATGAGCTATTTCAATCATCGATGGGTTAGTGCTTAACATAGATAGCAACCTCTAGAAGAATACTACAAGCTACAAGCTACAAACAATACATCAAAATACATACAAAAGAATGCAAAAAAAGTAGTATTTAGAGTTTTAAAATGTAGCATTCCCTGCTACAATTACTTTGTTTATTCCCTGTTTTTCGACTGGAGACAAACCCAGATGGTGCTAGAGACAAAGTCAGATGACTTAGAGACAAAATTCGGTGAGTTACAGCATTTCCCGGCTTTTTATTTCAAAGTCCATTTGTTGCCATTATAGAGCGCAACTGGTCAGATGAAACCTGGCACTTGTTAGTGTTTTGATGGGACTTTGGAATAAAAAGCCGGGAAATGCTGTATTTCAATACCACATGCTTTAGAGACAACAGTTGATGAGCTATTTCAATCATCGATGGGTTAGAGCTTACCATAGGTGGCAAAGTCTGTATGCTCGTTCAAATAGCTGAATTGGGAAAACGCATTATATCATCTCCGGTGGATAATACATCGCAAAACGCAATATCTCGTTCTAGTGCGTCGAAAGGCCATCGAGATTACTCATTTCGATCCAGGCTTCCACCAGCAAACGACATCAAAGCGACCGGTGGAATCAGAAATCACCATCGCACCGCAAATGAACTTTCCCCAAAGCTTGCGGCTGCTAAGCATGCCACAACAATTCCACTTTAATTACTTCCTGGGGAAAGCCTCTGAGCGGGAAAGGATTCAACATGTCGGTCCATTTGTGTCCGGGGATTGCGAGATTAGATCAATAGTGTGCATCGTCCGTTCCATCGTCGGCAAACACCACCAGCATATCGACAGCGAGCCCAACTACGTCGTCCCGAAACCGAACCAGACGTAAAACCACACATTACAATGTCATAAATGGTAATAGGAAAATCATTTCCCACACCTCACGCTCCTGCACTCCGGGATGCACGCGAGTTTTTTTATAGACTCCGCGCATTTTCTCTCTCCACACCACCGGTGAGCTCCATTTTATGGCTCAATTTAAAATCCATTGAAACTATCGGATGGTGGGGAAGTGGATAAAAAGTTGCAAATCCTCGACGGTCACGGGTTGGGCCAATCACTTTGTAAATAGTTTTCCCCTCGACTGTTCGAACACTTTGATTGCCGGCGAACGCAACGTTCACGAAGCCAACCGTGGTAACAAGCTCCCTGTTTGACTTTGTCCACTTCCGAATGGGTAAATCCATCAAATACTTCTGGGAGCACTGCTTAAAACTTGCATTTTAACTCCCGCTGAGACCGGTGTAAAGTGAAAGTTGCCGGTAAAGTGAAACAAATCGAAAAAGGGTCCGAACGAGATGCCATTTGTTTCGTTTCGTGCCATTTGTCTTATTTCTGGTATCGGAAAGCTTTTAAATTTCGAACCCCTTCAGGGTCCATTTTACTGGAAGCTCTTCTTGTTTTCACATTACGCTGCCATGTTCGACATAAAGTTCTATACTCCTCTATCAACTCGTTCCTTCCATTCATTGCATGCGGCTCAGCCAAAAGCAATCACCAAATGTTCCCCAACGGGACGTGGCAACCATTGGAACGAGTTGAATGGAAAACATCGTCTTGCAGATTTCCCTACTGGCGTTCGCCGCAAAACCGACGGTGTGTTTCCAACAGCCGAACACGGCACCGAAATATTCCACACTTCATTCTGCTACCACCAGCACCACCACCATTGTGTTAATCCATGTTGCAACGGAAGAACAGAAACAGAATGAGATTCTTCACATCGAAACAAATCGAACCATGCGGAATGGTTCCGCACACCGTAGTACAAGTCATGTGGGATAATATCAGATGCATTGGTACGGAATTTGTCTGCAGTATCCGTGGTAGGACCGTGGGGTATGTGATGGTTCTGGAGGACGGAACGGTCCTTCAACAAGCGTATATCGACAACTGGCTTCGTTTCGTTTTTCGTACCTCTATCTTGCAATTTCTCGTACTTCCCCCAACCTGCTGGTTCTTCGATAAATTCATAGTTGTTTCCATCAAGTTGCCTATGGTAACCTAGCAAGGCGAAACCATCTTGGAATGGCATATTCGTTCAAATAAACGATTGCTCGGATGGCATGTGTTACTGTATGAGGTTATGAATTTGTCATGGCAATCGAGGGCTACTTGTGTTAGTTTTTATGGGTAAAACATTGTACATTTTAAAACCTTAACGTTTTTCCTTGCATCTTTCTCACTTCGTTATCAAACAGCTAAATGGATTCCACTTCGACAAGTGCGACGAGGAGGTGGCGACCGCGTTCTCCGTCTACTGCGGCATCAGTATTATGCACGCCCTGGTACACAAGCAGGTCCAGAAGGCGGAGGCCCGCTACAAGCTGTCCCAGGAGTTGTTGCTCTACCACATGAAGGTACGGCTCACGGCGAGCCGGCTTGCGGCGGCTCGCGGCGACGGTCCTAATAGATTGATTGAACTCTTCCCTTTCCTGCACGACCCGGCCAGGTACCGGACGCGGAGGTCAATCACGCCCTGGAAGCGGTAAAGGAACCGGACCGGCAGCAGCAGGACGAGCAGTACCACGCATTTCCACGGTTCGACTTCTGCCCGCGGGACGTGCGGGATTACGCCCGGTCGGTGCAGCTGGCGATGCGCATGTTCTACGACCTGAACTTTGTCGGCAGCTTCAAGATACACGAGTACAAGCTCGCCCGGTTCGTGCTGCTGGTGCAGAAGGGCTACCGGGACACGCCGTACCACAACTGGTGGCACGCGTTCTCCGTTGCACACTTTGCTTACTCGCTCATGAAGAACCTTCGCCTGATCGAACGAGGCATTATCACGTAAGGAAATCGTTCGGAAACGTTACAATCTTTTCCCGACCAGTGACCATTGATGTTTCCAGCACAGTTGATATCAGACAGATACATTTCTGTCATCCATGGACAATTTCAAGTGGGGAAATATTTGTTCATTGGTCGGTGAAACGTTGTAATGACACACTGCACTTTATACTTAAATCACGAAGAAATCGAAATTAACCTGTCACGTAATATGTTTCCTGCTATAACAATTGTAGCAAAATGCAGGGCTTCTCCTTTCTGATTGCGGCCTTCTGTCACGATCTCGATCACCGGGGCATCAGCAACTCGTACCAGACGCAAACGAGCAGCCCGCTGGCCCGGCTCTACAGCAGCGAGGGAAGCGTCAACGAGCGGCACCATCTTTCGCAAGCCATCTGCATATTGAACGACTCGAGCAGCAAAATCCTCGACGGTCTAACGACGACCGAGTTCAAGGAGTGCATCGACTATCTGCGCGAGCTCATCCTGGCGACCGATCTGGCCAACCACTTCCGCATCCTGCCCCGGTTGAAGAAGTTGCGGGCGGAAAATTTGGCCGAGGGTGCCAATCAACGGCTGCTGCTGTCCCTCATGATCACCTGCTGCGATCTGAACGATCAGATTAAGTCCTGGAAAACGGTGCAACACGTAGCGGTAAGCCAAAAAGAATGTCCTTTATGAAGGGTTTTCGCTTGTTATACTCACTTTTCGATATGTCTCCCCAGCATCTGGTGTACGCGGAGTTCTTTGCCGAGGGCGATCTGGAGAGGCAGATGGGTCTCCGGCCGAACGCGATGATGGATCGCAAGAAAGCCTGCATTCCGATGCTGCAGATCGAGTTTCTAACAACCGTCATCCGGCCGACGTTCGAGATACTGGTGCAGATATTCCCCGAGACGTCGTCGTTTCTCGACACGATCGATAGCAACCGGGCTCAGTGGGAGCAGGTACGCAATGGTGCCGCACAAGGCAACGGGAACGGCAACGGCATCAGCGAACCCTGCAATGGATGCAATCCGACGGCCGATTGCTGTGACTTTTCCTGCTGCACAAAGGTGAACGAGTAAACGCTGGTTGCATCCAAGAGGGCATATGTTGGCATATCGCTGCCTACTCGATGCAGGAAAATGGGACTGTGCTATGCTCGTTTCATTTGTGTTTTCCTTTCCGCCAAAGAGGGAGATGAATACGATAGCTTTTATTTATTGACAGTATTGTTTTAGTACCGAATTTCCATTCTTTCCCTTCCTAAACCATTAGAACCGTTCCCCTTCGCCAAGGGGGGACATGAGTCCAGTTCTGGTGTCTCGAAAGTTTTCACCTACAATTAGGCGGTAGCTTAAAGTAAGCAAAGCCTCCATACGATAGATACACTCGCACATTACAAACAAGTTCACACTTTGTTATGATTGTTTGCTGGCAAACAGATCGTTTTTTACAGCTAGACACACTGATAGACACTGCTGTATACAACGTGTTACAGTTTTACCTTTATTCCGTTTTTAAACTAGCAAATGTAACGTTTAATTGAGTGTACGACAAACTAGGATGAAAGTCAGCAAACAAGGCGGAACGTCTGAATGATACCAAAGTCGAATGAGCGTGTTGTGTGCTGGGTGCCGATACGGGGTGAGAAGTATGTAATAAAAATAAAATGTAACTGCACACCACGACTGCACACGGAACATTATCTACCACTAGCAACAAGCGAGGGCAGTTAGGAAGGCTTAGCCGCAGCTGTACCGAGGCCGGGCAGTCCGGGTAGAACAGATTTCTAATAATATTTGCACTAGGTCGGTCTAGTGGCCGATCGTGCCGTGACCGTTCAGTTCCATTTGCTGTGTTGTAGGCCGGTGCAGAAGGCAGACAGGGGGTGCAGTTTGACATTGTAGCCAATAGAGAGGAAGATATGAGTAGAACAAACAATTCGTGGATAAATGTAGAATAAAGAAACACTCATGCCAAACATAATGAAACGGGCTTATTTAAATATGGATATACATAATGGATGAATTGATGATGACATAATGTGGTGTGGCGCAAAGTTGCAGAATGTTGCATAGTTTTTTTTTATTTTTTTTTATTATTTCCTTCCATTCCGTTTACATGACCTTCTCACAGCTTATAAACAGTTGTTGTTTCAAAAACCTTCCTTTTTCCTTCAACAAAAGCATTGCTCGAGGAGCAACCTTAGGTTGAACAAAATCGTATCAATCGGGGACATAATGGTTGTTGGAGAAAATAAATAGTCACACATACACACACATACATACATACACATTATTGGTACGCTTATTATCGGCTATCATTCAACATATAGACATCAAACCCGGTACGTTATGTTATAAACGGTGCTAGTCGGTATGTGTATACATTGGGTTTAAAAAATATTCTACACGTTCATTACTTCCGACTATCCTTTAAGGAACTAGAATCATATAGAACACAATCAACGAAAGCTAAGAGAACAGCGCACTATCTAGCAGAATTACATTTCTGTGATTTCTATTTCATAATTTGTCAATTGATGCATGCCTCGGTGAGCTATTCTTTTTCGTCATTCGAGTTTCGGGCGCTCGCGTGTTTTAGCTGGAGCTTAGTTGAGTTCTTTTGGATTACGAATATGATATAACATTTTTCTCCATATCTTTTCGCGATATGTTCATCACTTTTACTACCCGGAATGAACTGATGAGATTGGATGCAAATGGTTTCGTTGCTGTTAGAAGTGTCAATTGTTTGAAAATACGCTCTGAGAATGTGGCGTACGATTTAATCCTTGCCGCACGTATGGTCGATTTCTAATCAGACCGTGGCGTAAGATTGTTTTCCTCCGGCTGCAGCAGCTCCGTGACGATTGCATCGACCATCTCACGAAGTGTTGCCCTCGAGCCGTCCCAATCTCTGCAAGACAGAAAAAGAAGATATCGGTTAAAATAAGGATAAATTATACACTTTACCAAACACCCTGTGTACTAGGTTGTAGTGTCTGCTCGAATCGAGCAAAAAAGCATAGCATCACAAAATGGTTGAAAACTGCACTAAAAAAGCTTCCCTTATTAGCGGAGACATAAACTTAGACGCGGAAACTTACCGTTGTCCTGGCTGAGCACACATTTCGGCGTAATACTTGATTTTCGGTTCCGTACCGCTCGTGCGCAGCGTTATGACGGCGCCATTTTCAAACGAAAACGTTATCATCTGTGAGCTCTTGCTCGTCGGGAGCACCGCACGGCCATCCGGTTGCGAGGAATCGTACCCGGTGGTAAGATCCCGTACATCCGCAATCCTGAAGCGCCCGTCAGCGATCGTTTGCGGGTAGTTTTCATCGGTCGGCTTGTTTCCTTCACCACCCATGTTCCGGATTCGCTTGAATATGCGTTCGATAACGGGCGGTTCGTAGCAAAAGTGATACGACGTTAGCGTACAGTGGAACCCGTAAATGTCGTACAGCTCGTTCAGTTTGTCGGCCAGCGACTGGTTGGAGGTGGCCCGCAGATAGCAAGCCATCGTGGCCAGATGGCAGGCGGCACTAACGCCATCCTTGTCGAGTACGGTGGGTGACACCATGAACCCGATCGCTTCCTCGAACGCAAACAGGACCGTTTTTCCTTCGGCAAGCAGTTCCACCGATTTATTACCTTTGAAGTAACGGGAACAAGGGGATTATTTATCAGCAAAAAGTAATGTCTAACGAAATGCAAACTTGTAATCATCTCCACGGCAAGCCAGACAAGGGACCTTTACTTACCCATCCACTTGAAACCCGTAAGTGTTTCGATAAAGTTGAGCCCGTCCACGTTGGCGATCGAGCGGCACATTTTGCTGCTTACCGTGCTCGCAATCAGATAGCAGTCGGACAGGCTCCGGTCCGGAAACTGCTCCCTGTAGCAGCGGATGGACCACCAGCCAAGAAGCGCACCCAGCTCGTTGCCGCTAAAAACACGCCACTCTCCTCTACAAGAACAAAACCATGCAAAGAAACCCAACGTTAGTAAAACCATGTTCGTGTTTCCCGTACACCCCCCCCCCCCCCCCCCCCCCCCCCTCTCGAACTTACTTGAAATCCTTTTCGGCACAGGCCAACCGATCGGCGTCCGGGTCGTTAGCCAGGATGAGCCCGCAGCCAGTTTCGTTGGCGAGCTGCATCGAAAGCACCAGGCTCGACTTGCCCTCCTCCGGGTTGGGGAATTTTACCGTACGAAACTCGGGATCCGGATCGCGTTGCTCCGGCACGGCGATGACTGCGGGCAGGTTCGCGCACTCGAACGCCCGTTCCACGAACGGATAGCCGACACCGTGCATGGCCGAGTAGACGAAGCGCACCGGGCTGCCGGTGTTGTACTCGCTGATGAACGGCGCCGGTACGTTCGAGCGAAGTTTGCGGAAGTAAAGCTCCACCATCTCGTCGTACGGATCGTTCAGTTTATCCGACAGCAGCAGATCGACGTTCCAGGACGATTCGAGCGGTCTATCGGTGGTGGCAGGAGGGCGGAGAGGGAGAAAAGTAAAACGGAAGACGGACAAAAACTTAGATAGTTTGTTTTGGAAATGTTTTCTACCCGGAACCGCTAGGAAGGACGAGCAAGTTTCCTTACTTTCCCGATGTTGGAAACCAAAAATCGAATGTGCTACCGTATATGTTGCACAAATATTCTACTTAGACAAACTTCCATAAACACACACTCTAATGCAATTACATCTCAACGAGAAGCTCCTTGCTGAGCCAGCGCCAAAGGTTAGTGATTAAGACAAACTTCGATTTCTAATAGGTCGCTCCGAGAAAGCATAATTTAGGGTCTTTCTGAGGGCTGAGGATGAGGATGTTTTGGACACATTTGTGCAGTGTCTGCACAAAAACATTTCAATTAATTCACCATCATAAAGCTATGAAACCAAGTAGTTTTTATTGACAAAACATTATTTCTTATCACCGTTTAGCGACTTACATAACTCTATTGGCAGGTATTTTTTGCACAACTAGGGTCAGTTGTGGCAACAATTTAAATAAATGAGTTTTTAATTATCTGATTCAATAATGTTATATACTTTTAAATTATTCAGATATTGTTTGTTTCATTCAATTTCAGTATGAAGCTCCATACTTAAAAAAGATTAGCTGTTTAAATGTTCCGAATATGGAACGTAAAGAATTAAAAGGCCATCTATAGGGGTGGCTGGGGTAATATGCACCCTGGAGGCAAAACGCACCCTTTCTAATTTCTTATAAAAAATGCGTTCATTGATAAAAAAAGCATTGATCCCTTGAATTTCATATATGTTCAAATCACAGGATATTTTTCATCTTTTTAATTCATCAATTTGGTTATTTGCTTTACCATGGTGTATTTAAACACAGGTGTATTTTACCTCAACCAGATTTAATACAAATTACACTTTTTAGAAATTGAAAAAAATCGTGATTTTCTTAGCAAATAAAGGCAGAAACTCCCAAACAGGCTATTACTTTGAACCTTAATGCACCAAATGAACTGATAAGAACAACAACCACTAGCAAAGGTAATTGAAAACTCAATAGTTTTGCTTAAGGGATGCGTATTATCCCAGAAACCTCTACTATCAGCAGTTGTCACTAAAGCATCATCGGATTAATTGTGGATTTACTCGAATATGATTACGTTATTATTAAGCACTCTTTTGTTGCGAATAAAGATTATAAGACTTTTTTATATTGCAAAACATTTTTCGATTTGCTACAGCTGATTTTAAACTGACATAAACATGAACGATTAGCTGTCACTTTAAGTCACTGAATTTCCCTCTCAGTTCGAAATTTTACAGGTAAAAAAAATTAAAGCCCATAAATATAAAGTAAAGTTTTGATATTATCTGTCAGAATTTAAGAAAAAAAATCACTTCATATTACTTTACGTAGTGGTTACTTATATTGTATGTAGCACCAAAGATACGATCGCGGCTCAATGCGTTGAAAATGTGAAAACGGGGTAGAAATTTATAAATTTCCTCGTAAAATATGCACACGATCTTGCCACGAAACATTCCTTGTTATTGCAATGAATCGATATGAACAATTTGGAAACAGTTTCTGAGCAAATTAAATGAAATAAGAATGACGGTTGGTAATAAGCGCAAAAATTATGTCTGCTGGCCAGAAATGTCTCTAAAAGCTAATTAAAAAAAGTCGTATTTTTTAAAGAAGAAATTAGATTATTTCTAAACCCTTTTTTCGGTAAAAGAGTAAATGAGGCCCCGGGCTAGATTCTCCTCTTCCTGCTGGTTCACATTAAGCGCCTGAAGCTAAGCAAAGCGCGACACATGCATTCGTTTCGATTTTTGAACGCTAACGGTTCGCTTAAAAGAACATAACGGTTTAAACTAATCACGCAGTGGAGGTTGAATGCGGGTTAACATACTTTTACATGTTAAGTTACTAGTAAGTAAACTATACCACACATGATGGACAGCATGAAACAATGAGTTTAGCCGAAGAAATGATTTGGAAACGGCGGCGCGCCCGCAGCGAGCGCAGCGAGCGGACTGCGCTAGGTCTACCGAAAAAGAGAGTTTGTTATAGTTTTGAGAAATAAGGGGGGCCCGTGGGCCCCCCTCATACCGCACCCCCTAGGTTGATTGCGTAGCAGAAATTAACGGTACACACTACGGTTCAAATATTCGTAGGTTGAATTTAACGAATTAATGTATCACCAATTGCATACATTCAGTTTAAACGTCCACAAGAGGTGTAGCCACGATCGAAAACATGGCGGCCGGGGCCTCATTTACTCTTTTACCCTTTTTTCTACTAGATTTATGTTTTAACCAAATATAGACTTAAAAAGTACCTCTAAAATGTAAATATCTTATCTTCAAGATTCCCACAAAAATGACACACGAAAACACCTTGAAATGTATCCGTTGTAACAGACGGTCAGCCAAGGAATGGACGGATCGAAATCAGCTAACTTTCGAAGAACTTGCAAACTTGTCCTAACTTTCCGTTAACTAATGCGTCAGTTGCAGCCCAAAGTATCCCAAGATGATGGTCGGGTTTGATTGTGTATATTAACACCACCGCACAACACTGCTGACCTGGAACCTTGAAATAAGTTCCACCATGCCAGAGCCGGCGTCCTGCGGTAACGAACAACCATCACAATCAACACCACCCCGTCCGCCCGTTCGTCCCGGGGCATTTCCGCCCAGCACGGTACACTCCCAAACTAATTTTCAAAGTGCTGAAACTACCATCCCACAATTAATTCCTACGGTTTCACCGGCCCGACGTCGAAGCCACAGGAAATGCTTGCCTTCTTCTGCTGCACACTGTTTGGCACGGTTCACAGAATGACCTCACCCACACAGCTTCCCTCCGTCGCGATCGTCACTTCTTTACAGGATATCACGTTGAAAGAATTGTGGGACTTATTCTTTAACCGAGCAGAGCTGCTGGTTTAGTTCTGAGTTGTTGCCAGCTGTTTTGCAGGAACGAAGCCGGATCAATAAGGAGAAGAAAGTTGCCATCGTCATCTTTTTTCCCCCCAAACCGCCAACAATAAGCACACAGAACAGCAGGGAGAAACACAAAAGCGGGCGTTCGAGTCGTGGCAGTAGAAAAAAAAACCGCCTTGGCACGCTAAGTAAAAGTTGTGAAGCACACTCTGGCGAGCTTCTGGCAATGGCGGTTATGGTGTCGGTAAGCTGTAGCTTTGCATTTCAATTAAAGTATTAACTTTAATTTACGGGATGATTTATGTAAACAGGAAGTAACACACCGAACTCTTCCAATAAAGCTGTGTGATGTGGTGCTTTCCTTTCTAAATCCCCAAAGTACGCTTTGTGCAGCTAGCTTCTTAAGCACTTTGTTATCCTTTTCATTAATTTGTAACCATCGACAAAACGGAGAGAATCCGGATGTAAAATGAAAAAAAAAAATTTAAAAGGTTCCCTTTAGAGAAAAGCATTATTCACATCTGCTTGGCAAAAGCATCATGTTTATATAACAGGGAATACCAAAAGTATTATTGGCTCTAACAATACGGCAACGTCCGTAATATCATAATAAATAAATCAATCCAATACTCTCGAAAGTAAAGTATCAGCGATCAGAAAATCTAAAAGTATATCATGGTAAACATAAACTTCCCAAATGAAGTAATATAATTAATTTTAGTTTATCATTTTGATTTAGTTTTCAGATAAAAACTAATAAAGTAACAGATTCAAAATAACAAAAGTTTCGTACAAAGTAGAACAAAAAAAGAATACAAAGTTCTTGTACAACAGATGAGCATTAAGCAAGATATGTTAGATCCAACAAGTAAACAAATACTATACCTTCAACTAACTGTATTAGTGAAACACAAATAAACTCCGTCTCGTACTTACTCCAAATTTTCCATGATGGACGTCTGTATGTTTTTGTCGTGCGGTGGAATGATCTGTGCACTGTTCGTCCAGTAGACCTTGTAGCCGTTGTCCTCCTTCGGGTTGTGGGATGCGGTCACCATAATGCCGGCCAAACACTTCAGCTCCAGCACGGCGAACGGCACGAACGGCGTGGCCACGGTCCGCCCATACAACCACACCGGGATGTTCTCGTGCAGGAACACGCACGCACTCAGCTCGGCGAACCTGTGCGAGAAGGCCAAGGATGTGTGTTAACATTACGATACAATGAACAGATGAATTTTATACACAATGTTCTTACACAACAAAGACCCAATCCTTAAGAATAGATATCACTCTCTGTCGGTTCCCAAAGACCTCACCTTTTGCTGTTGTACCGCCCATCGTACCCCAGTACCACGCCCCGCGATCGATCCTCCGCCGACGGGTAGCACTGCAGCAAGTACTTGGCCAATCCCTGCGCCGACTGGATGACCACCAAGTCGTTCATCGCGTTAAACCCGGCCTGCATAACACCGCGCAGCCCGGCCGTGCCGAACGTGAGCCGCTGCAGCAACCGTCCACCGAGCACCTTCCACTCCTTACGCTCCGCCAGGCTGCGGATCTCGTCCGCGGTTTTGTCATTCTGTGGATGGAAGGGGAGGGGGATGAAAAAAAGGTCGACAGGAGACGTATGAAAACCCCGTTCGGGGCTGCTTAACGGGACAGAAAATTTCATTTTGCCAAACGATTATTTTAAAATCTCTTCCGGGGTATCCCTTTCGGTCCATCGCCAACATCCGGGTGAGGGGCGGGGAAAAAAAAGACCAACATCGTGGTGGCAGATCACAACCGGTTCGGCGTTACGCTCCACTTACCTTATCCCATCGCAACCATTCGGCTATCCGTTGGTTCAGCTCGTCGGAACCGGAATCAAACTCCATCCTGCACCTTGCTCCAACCGCTTTTGCTCTTCGCCGCTATTGTTTGGGACTTATTTCCTATTTCGTTCTCCCTCTCGGTCCTAAGAGACGTTTGGAAACGGGATCGAACGAGGAAACCGAAGGGTCCAAGCGCACGCTGCTGCTGCTGACGGGATTATGTCACAAATCGTTCGGCTCCACGGTCCGTGAATCGTGAAAGCCTCGTGAAACCAAATAACACCTGTCTCTGCGGGGAGCGCACTCTGGCTGTGTATGCGTGAATAGTGGCTCAATCAAATGGTGGCGGGTACTGGAAATACACAACGGGCAGGGCATTAGATTAGAAACTGTGTCTGTATTAAGGCTGATCTCATATTTTTCTACGTTTATGTTGCAATATAACGTAAAGCTTCTACGTCATCGGCACCACTACTACCAGTCTACATCAAGCACGCCATCGACAATGGCGCGGTCTTCTTTCTTATCAATAGAACGCAAAACGGTACACGCGAACATCTCCACTTCCGCCAACATAGGCCACACGGGCGCACAAACGTCCATGCCGTGGATTGTAGCCTTGCCTTTTTTTTTTTTGTTAGTCGGCCCTGGATTGCGCCAATAATCGGTCACAATTGATACCGCAACACATCATCCGTCTGCCCAGCCAAGCGCGACGATAGCGTATTCCGGTTTCGTGGCAGGACGTTAACTATCTATACGCTTTCTTGCGCTTCAATAATTCCGCTTATCAAATACGCGGCATTGCGCGGGGTAGATACGAGAAAAGAGAGCCATCAAGGAAGCTAACCACCGGTTCTTCACCACCGGTGCGGTATGCTTTACGGCAATCAACCTATTAATCACACCAACAACTGACCACGAACCATTCAATGTCAAGTGCGAGTGATGAACGATGCCGCGAAACGGTCCGGCAACGGTCGTTGACTGGCAGTGAAATGAAATGGAATTCGGAAAGATCAGTTCCAGCGGTTGATGACTGTTTTCAAGGTTAAATATATGTAAATATGCATGATTAATTATAAATAAAAAATCATGAAGGTTTCTTTGGGAAGTGACTGTTATTATACATCAAATAAAGGACAAAATTGTTGTCGATGTTAAATGATCATAAAATATCTCATTAAAATTTTATTATTTGTAAAATATAACCAACGTTCATTGAAAAGAAAAATCCATCCTCATGAAGTAATAAAATCATTTCTAGAGTCATCTGTTGAAATTAACTGTGTTATCTGACAGAGTCTTGCTTGAGCATTTTCTTACGCTATGATCCGCTAAAGATCAAATATATTATCTTAAAATATTAATCTTTCGTTGGCGTACTTTATTTGTATAATCTTTTAAAACGTTTACTGCCACGTTGACTGAGTATCTTTTTCGGTAGTATTAAAAAAATACCCCCTAAAAGACGAAAATGCAAACAAAAAAAAGTATAGTAATATTAAAAACTCATTCATTGAGAAGCTTAATCTCGGCTTGGTGTTCGAAAACCGTCGGTTTGATAAATATTATAAAATTTTTCCAGGTCTTCAACCAACTCTGGATCAATTATTAAATATGTTTCAACTAGTGGATAAAGCCCTTTCCAAACATGTTTGTCACCTACTGCCATTGTTGAGCTTTCTATACAACTTCCAGAGAACCAGCTGTGAGATATAATTATCCATCACCCAGGAGTTGTTTATGCATTCCGACCGATCCATGATGAATGTCCAGAAAAATTGTATATGCAATTACGTTACCAAGTGAACCGACGTGAAAATTGAGTTACAAAGTTGTAAAAAACAGAACCACGCATCTCGTTTCCTATTGGAATGCATCTGACCGGCCGGAGGGTAAATAAAACTGCGCAAGATGATGTTGTCCGGTCGCATAGTTTGCAATTTAAATTGCATTTTTCCACCACCTTCCTCGCCTGAAAAGCATGCCCGTTCCAGTTGAACTCTATAAAAATGCACTAGCAACTGTTTTCACCAGAAGGGTAAGGTTAGAAAATTACGATGAAGTTGTTATGGTGCATATTATTATCGCCTTTTCTTGTTACCTTCGTCGAAACTGCTTCTGGTATGGTTGTTTCTATTGCATTGGGTTAAAAAGGGGGCGAACATTGAATTTCATCGTATCCGATAAAAAAAATGGCCACTAATTTAAAAACTCCCCTATTCCAACCGTTGCACAAATCGTTGGAATGTAGTAAAGCATTTTAAAAACTGCACTCGTAAATTGTGCAGTCATTTCAGTTTTTATGGTTTTATGAGCTTATTTTGGAGCTCGGCGCACGCAAACAACTTAATAAACTATTCCCTGTTCGCCCACGTCAAAATGCGCTACAATGTTACACCAAATAAATAACGCGCTTTTAAAAATGATTGATAGTAGTAAAACATTCCAAACGCAATTATAACTTTCTAGGCAAATTAATAAAACCACAAAAGGACCATATTACCAACCATTACATGCCGGGATGATGGGTCCCTGCTGGCAAAAACCTTGAAACAAGTCCCACTTGAAGCACATCAATCAACCAGTAAACAACATTCATTAATTTGTTTTCAATTACCGGCTGTTCTGCCAATTATTTCATCACCGACATTAGCAGACCCATAAGCAGGGAAAGCTCCTTTTGTTCCTTTTCCAAGGCGTCACAACATTTCATAATTATTTTAAAGGGAACGCAAGAAAGGAAGCAAAAAAACTGGGGGCGTCCTTAAAAAACGACCCTTAACCAATTAATCAGCCAGCCGTAGTGAATGCCACGGAATGCCGGTGGCGGAGGCTGTACTCATTTATCATAACGTTTCGACCCACTCGGAAATGAAAGAAAAAGGAAATTAAAGCCATCCCACTACGAACGGTATCCGGTCCACAAGTCAACAGTGGATGACAAACAGAATGGTCAAAGGATAACTAATCGCACAACCGTGTTATCCTCCGTGATAGGCGTGGGATGGTGGAAAGAAACTTCGCGATCGATTTTTCCTTTTTCTCGACCGAAACGTTTTGTATCGGAATATTTTTTTGTTCAACTCCGTTTGTTGAAAATGTTATCATTCTATTCAATAGCGAACAAGAGTGAGGTTAAATGGGCCAAAATTAAGCAAGTCAAACAATGCGGAGAAGCGAGTTTCTCGCAACCGTAAATGTGGATGATTGTTTAGGTTTTTTGCTAAAGGATGAATATCGAAAAAGATGACGCAGCCTTAAACCCTTCGCGTTCGTGATTATCTTTTTCGAAGAAACGAAAACGAAATCGGACCGGAAAAAATCCTTTCACCCCGGTGTGCGTGATTTTGTTCCGGGTGGATGAGTGATACTTACGCGAAGGATGCACGAAAAAAGAACCCGGAACATTTGGCGATGGCGAAAACGGAGTGATGGTGAAAGTCACAAAAGTCAAACCAGAATAAATAAATAAAAAATAATCCCTACCACTTCAAGCGATGCTTTCACGTGCGTCTTAGTAAGCATAGAGGTTTGCGGGCTTCAGTATGGCCTCTTCAAGAATCAACGGTTCTTGAATTGAATTGCTCGAGATTGGCCACCCAAGGCTACGGTGAGTATTGTGGAAAGCCGGAAAACTGCTTACATCACGAGATGAAATCGAATAATGATCATTGAGTACATTGCCTGAAAACGGTAGAGAAATTGGAGCAATGATGAGCAAAAACGCCCTGCACAAATCAAAAGAATAAATGTCAATTTTCGACATTTTAATCGGATCTCTTTCGCAGCCCATCCTCTGCATAGTGCGTAGAAAATTGAATAAAAATGCCTCCAACGGACCACCGCATTAATGTATATTAAAATGAAAGAGCATTGTTCATTGTAGTAACTTTATCAAATGCCATCAAAAGTACGCTTCATCTTAAATCCTACAATCCCGGGTAAGGACATGGACCTACTCTAACGAGATACATTCAAATTTAAGGCATCGCTTATCTGTTCGATCTCCAAACAGACCCTCGTTCTCCGCTGGCGGATTGCGGGGGAACATATTTGAACGAGATACGTTCGCCTAAACGAGCCTGTTATTTTATTCATGCAATGTTAGAAAAATAAACAACAAATACAGGAATCATCCACTCCCCCTCAACGTCAACGACAATCGACGGAACGAACAGAAAAATACACTAAGAACATAATACGGACAACCTCTTATCCCGCGGCAGTTTTGCGCTTTTACACGGCCGCTATTAAACGTAGGTACGGGAGGGGCGAAAAAAAAGCTGGGCAGGACGTTCCTGGTATCCGACAAGACCCTTAAAAAAATCGATGAACATCATGCAAAACGGGCTAAATGTCCTGCTCCCGACCCTTTTGATCTTGTGTCCCCGAAAAGTTAAAAAAACATTTTAAAGCTTTTCAAGAACATTTTTCCCCAATCTTTTTCAATTTCATCTTTTTTCGTCCTTTTTCTTCGTGCGGCTGTGCACAACTAAAGCATCGAAAAACTTTCCAAAGAACGAAAACAAAATTGCTTCGCACTGGTACGGACAGCTTACCGGGCATTTTCTTTTTCTTTTCTTGCCACCTCTCTTTGGCAGCACAAGCTTTTCCTTCAAAAAATGTCGGAATTGAACCGGGCCGATCAAATTCCCTTATTCCCTCATGGCTTATTTCCACCTCGATATTGCTTCATCGCGATGCCGGTTCGGTGCCGTTGCAACCGTGTACCGCAAACGAGAAGTCCGGCAGCCCACACAAAACTGGATCAGCGGACAGGACATATAGCCGGGACGGGATAAAATGAAGAAGTCGTGCCACAGAATCGTTTCTTCTCGATTTAGCCGATAAACAGGGCAGGTAAGGGGGAAGCAAAAAGGTCAATACAATTTCAATTTGCTCCTGAGAAGGGCAACAAAATCACCCCGGCAATGGTGGTTTTGCTATGCGAAAGCGATCCTACATAAGGCGAATGAGAGAACGCCTGGAATGTGTGTGTGTACCGCGTCGTGGAAAAAATAGACGTTCCATTGAACAGCTGCAATCGATACTTGATATCGCTCCAAAAAGCACGGTTATTGCTGGGAAGGATAAAAACGTTGCAGAAAACATCATTTATTTCAATTAGAAAATGAAACTAATAAGTAATCGTTATAAGAAGAAAATGTCACAAATAATCCCTTTAATTAAACAGTTTAACGTAGAGATTTAAAATTGCCATTATGTTTCAGATGAATAAACCGAAACGAATATGTAAAAAATAACACTTCTACAACTCTACTTCATTTCGAAAATAAGCTTGTAAGAAGAATCTTTCTGCCAAGCGTTATTTTTAAAAGAAATTAGAAATTAATTATTTTTGATAAATTTTGTTTATAAAAAAAATTCGAATACTTGTTTTTAAACCAAAAACAAATGGACTAAGCTTTCCTTAGTCTAATGTTCAACAACTACTACAACCTACCACTTTATTAGTGCAATACTACATGAGTTTCGTGACATGTTCCGAGAGGCCTGTCACCCACTATGTGGGCTATTGGTAGTCAACGTGGTAAAAAGGACCCTGAATATTGATTTGCAAAGAAAAATCCATGTGCAAGAGAGAGCATAAATGCTTGAAAATAAAAATTATGGCACAATCAATCAAATGAGTATTTTTAGCCACCTTCCAGCTAGCCTAGCAGCTTCCGTTATCAGACCTTCGGCCGGGCTTAATAAAGTGCAAACGTAGTACGGAAAGATTATCACCTCAGGTTATAATTAATGCTTCCTTTGCGTGACTGTGTTACCGAAAAATTTCCCACTTGCAGGTTGATGATATTTATCGCACTTTGTCAGCTTCGCAACCGGGCCTCCGTGTCCCAGGAGGGAAAACGCTCGATAAGGTACCGGCCGAAACGGAATGTCCTTGCCCATAAATCACAACCACGATGGACACTTACCGGCAGTCGTCGTACAAATCCGGCCGAGCTGCGAAACCGTGTTCCACTGTGTTTCGGAACGATAATGATTTGGGAATGTGCAAAAATAGGCCTCAAACTCGAGAAGTCGTTTCTACGCCGTGGGAAATCCTAGCCGAACGCGGGGCTGTTGGAGTGACTCCGTTTAATTTTTCTCCGGTCACTATCGAACACACTGCCGGAAGTTTTGTTTACACGAACTGTCACCTCACTGCGACAACGATCTCGACAAACAGCTCACCCTCTTCACACGCAATCGCACACAGACATGCGAGCACTGTCAGCTGGTGCTGCCGTTTTGACAGCTAGCAAACAATTCACAGCTTGTACTTTTGCACCATTTATCGACGCACTAATCAAAACACTACCAGCAGAAAGGCAAATGGAACAGTTGGATTAACACAAGAAAAGATGAATCCCAAAATGGTACCTTCGATCAGAAAGTCGTCTTTGTTCTTCAACGAAAGGAGCTTTCTTGCAACACCGACTAGAGCCGATCATTAAAAACGCAACCAGCGAACGGATGAAGGCTCGACGAACTGATCACGCGGTCTGAAAACGTTGCTCACAACGAAAACATAACCTAATCTCTCCGGCGAGCACTATTGATTTTCGAGCGACCGTTGGTGCCATGATTCAAACGGATGCTAGTTGTAGAAGAAAAGTATTGCGATTGGCATTTTTTTTTCATTGACTAAGTAAAATCTAAATGAGCCGTAAACTAGTAAAAATACAATGCACACGTCACAATCACATTAATGTTTCCAAAACATCACAACTTTGTACGTAGTAAACTTTGTACACGATAGCTTGCGACTATTTTTAACAATGCTCACCAGTTTCTTATCAATCATCCTCTTCTACCGTTTTTGTTGATGTTTGGATTGCTCGTAATAGAAAACCTCATACACAAACAGCGCTTATCGAAAAGTGTTTTACAGAAGAAAAAGGTACCATATAAGAGGTTCCAACTGTGCGTTTCTTTTTTCATGTTCCTTCGCTTAGAGTTTAATGGTTTGCGAGTTCTATGCTGTGCGTGATCGTTTTGAACCCGACATGTTGCGATCCGTGTTTTTAAATTGTATTCGTGGGATGCAACCTATAACCCGTGATTTTTCAACTAGAATAAAGCTATGTATTGTACCGTATTATATTTTAAGGAGGCCAAACATAGTTCGGAAACGGCAACCATTCGTTTTATACTTTGAAGATTTCAAATAAAGCGCGTACTCATCGTCAAAAAGAGTCTACTGGGTCTAAAAGAAAACATTGCAAAGCTGATAGTAACATTCTTATACCTATTTAGCGCAATGATAAACACGATAATTCGACAATATCAAACAAGCACCACAACAAAAAGCTCCGAATCATCCCTCCAGGGAGATCCGGCGAAAAGCCTGTGTTTGCAGAGGCCGCAGTAAAAGTGCAGTGCAGTGGTGTTTACCCGTGCTTCCCTCTCGATCCGAGCATGCGCTTCTGCTGCTTCCTCCTCGGGGTTCGGGGAAAGGTTGTTTATGAATGGCAAACACGCTCACCCGGAGCCGAGGGACAATGTGGCATCCGACATTCTGCGCTCCAGGAGCGGCACGAAACGTCAAGCTCCTGCCGAGAAACAGGCACTACTGCTGGGGGAGCGCTTCCCGTAGTAGATCGGCACATTCGAGCAGTCCGAACGGGAGCTGCTCGAACGCTGCGCTATCAACCGAACGGCGATTATCGGAGGTTCGCGTGTAGTCTACCTTCTGGCTAAAAGCCGCCTCGGTCCCGCAGCACGGTCGGAGTGAACCTTCAACCATCGTTGCGCTCGGGTCGGTTGCTGGACCCAGGTCGTCCTCGTCGTCGGCTGGCTTGCCAGTTGGTCTTTCACGCCGCATCGACGCGTCGCCGCGTGTCACGTTGGGTTCCGTTTTTTTGGAGTGCGCGTTGCTGGTGGTAGTAGTGTAGTGTGCCGTAGTGTGTATGTGGGCGCCGTAGCGCGAAGATAATGCTGCATTTTGATGCGTGATTTTCCTATCCTGCCGTTCTCGCACTCCGCACCCGCGACCCCATGGCGACGGCTTCGTTTGGTTTGGCTGGCGGGGACCGTTTCGCCGTTCGGTCCGAAAGTGTATCGCAGTTATCCTGGGGCTAAAGATTAGTTAGTGTCTCGTAAGGATTCCGCACGTTTTGGTACGGGCGGTGGGCAATTCGGGTTTACGAGCCAACGGTCATCCCCCATCCCGGCCAATTATACGTATCAGGGCAGGTCCGTAAGTGATTATTTGCGACGGGAAAGAAAGTTACTTAAACCACCTCCCCCTTACTCACTTGCAAATAAAATAAACCGACACACTAATAGGAGTTTGGGAGTAGCCCACGGATTGCAGGTTTATTTTTGACGAAATAAATTGGCATGCAGTAACATTTATACCAAGTGCGATAAAGAATACCCCTTCCTGAGTGCAAATAAAATCGTGTTGTAAAATACTTATTAACAAATGGTTTTAAAAAGAGAAAACCATCTGTGAAAAGAAGCATTACCGAGTAAATAAATGAAGCATTCCCGGATGCACTGCAGACTTTCAATGTTCGGTCGCAGACCATAATGCAGTTCCTGGTCGGATGGTTTTGTTGTTCAACAATGTTTACACGAGCGCTGGTAAAACGAAGGCTACCGAGAAAACTCCTTTCCCTGTGCATGTGCAGATAAGCAACGGTTTGATGCATCGTCAAGGGCCAACAACAGGAAAAACCCGTGCAGATTTACCAACTCGACAGTGAAACAAAACCGCACCACGTGTGCATCCGAGTTCGTCTGTGTGTATGTGTTGTTGTTGCATGTGTCTGTGCGTGCATGCTTTTCCGTGCAACTCCAGTTTGAGTGTGTGCGAGCGAGCGTGACGAAGCAGAAGGAGTCAAAAACAAAACAGGAGTGAACGGTGCGAAGCGAAGGAAAACCCAGCACGCGATACGGGAAAGCGTAAGTATTGGTGCACAGCATTATTTGATGCGGGCACAGTAAAAGGGATTGTGAAAAGGATGAAGAAAGAACGCTACGTCGTCGTGTTCTCACGTGGTTTTCCCCCTCATCAACTCCCCTCCCAAGACCCCTTCTTTGCCACCCGATACACTGTTGCGCCTTTCCGGGACGAGCCCAAAAAGTTTTCCACGGCACGTCACATGGCATCGGCCACATTTTGAATGTGTGTGTGTTTCGTTTGTAAAGGCAGTTTCGTTTTGTGTTTTCGCTCTTTTACTATTCGCCACTATGCTCGGTTTCGTGCAAACCACAAACCGGTTCAAATGGGACCGTTGGCCTCGGCTGAGTTTTCCACCCGGTTAGGGAAAAGCCCGATAGACCGCAAGTAAGTGGTGGACCAGAAAATAAATCACGGCAAAAAACTACACCTTGTACGAACGCCTTCCATTGCCTTCCGCCACGTAATGAATAATCGGTATCGTCGATCGGTAATGGTGAAACCCTAGCGTGTATAGCCGTTGTGTGGCGTATCATGTTTCTTTTTAAATGGCTTCCCTCGGGAAAGCTTGTGCGCCCTCAGTGCTATCGTGTATCGGGTGTCTTGGTGGCCTTAATTAGTGGAAGTGTGAAAGTGGAACACGATCAAGGGCGCCGCTGAAGCGCACCGGACCGAAACCGATCCACGGACGGGAGAACCCGGATGGGGCGTTCAAGTACCAGGCGCCTCCATTGGGACACATTTCCCGATCGTAATAGGCGTCGGACGGTGTAGTCCCGACGGTACCGAGGAACGTGTTTTGGTTCTTGATGGACAATGTTTCAATCACACGGCTTAAAATATTCTTTCTAAGCGCGAGCACACAGCTTTTATTCTCGGGAGGAAATTCAATTTCAGCTGCCGGGTAATTTTTCATTTAAACTCCAAGTGGGGTAGAATTGACAACAGGGGAGTAAGGCATTCAATTTCCTTCGCCCGTTCCATTACCCCATTAAATAAACATCAAACGCTTTTATTTCACTTGACAGATTGGTGGCCATTTTCTATACCGTCGGCTCGTCCTTATCGTGCAGATTATATCAGTATCGCCATAAATAGAGCATTGACTTCTGTCGGCATGGACGGAGCACGGATACATTCAAAAGCTGGTATCGAATCGTAGCGTTCCACACAAATTAACAGACATTTCTACTGAGCGTGCCATAGCACAAATCGATGATGTTGGCTTTGATGGGGAGGAAATTTCAATCAATCTATTCAAACAACCGGGAGCGGAATGAAAATATTAATTTTTTCGAAAAACAAAACACAAAACATCATTTTCCAAGCTCTGCAAACCAAAAACATTTCCAATGATGAGAAGGATGTTTGATTTCAATTTTAGGGTCAGGCTATAAACAGCTTGTTTTTGGCCAACCTGACTCTCGAATCCATTAAAATTCGCTACATTGCTTCACTCACGCTACGCAATGGAATGATTTAGATCCTAATTTGATACCATCAGAACGTCTGCCGTCATGCCGTAGCTACTTGTGCTAAATCGTGTGTGACTGCGCCAGATGAATATGATACGCCCTACGTGGCATGATCAAAACGTCGACGAGAAGTAGGAGTGCTATTCCTAGAAAGTCATTATTTAGCATTATCACATTCCATCTGATGGTAATGTCTGATATCATCCAGCACGATACCCGAATTAAAATGGACGGCGAAGAGGGGCGGAGGGAAGTAGACTATGCGAGGCTTAGCAACATAAATAAATCGCAACCGTATCATAACGAATGTGACATTTGTCACAAGAATGTCGGTGCTGACAAAAACCGCATACACACACACACACACACAAGGACCGCCGGTTGCCCAAAGTCAACAAAGGCCAGTTATTATAACAATCAGCCAGCAAAACAGCACAGCTAAACCCATCCTCGCATGCCGAGACTCGGCCTAGCACAAGATAAAACGATGCCAGCGGGCCGATTTTGGGGCACTTCTTGTTGTAGGGTAAAAAGATCTACCCGGGATGATTTATGCTGCCAGCGGTGGTGGTGGAGAATGGAGAAAAAACAGTCGTTTTATTTGGAGAAAGGAAAACCGATACCGCCACCGGAAAACAAACAGAGGAGCGGGAGTGGCAAGAGAAAAGAAAGGAGGTAAAGAAATGACCGTATGAAACGACTGTTAAAAGGCAGTGAAGCGTCAGTTCGCAGACATATCCAACTAGTGAGCTAAATAATTAGCAGCAGAAGGCCAGATGATGCTGTTTTCTCTTCGGTTGGTCCATGAAAAGCAACCGATTCCCGGTACCAGAAGTAATGTGGACAGCTGGGCAAACAGTTTCCTTCCTCGGTGCTCATGTTCCGAACTCCGGACACGTCAACGGCCGTCCATCAAGTGGCGAGCATCGGGTGGCGTTACAGCTCCATAAGGGTTTCTTTTCAGGACACGCACCCACACCATCACCCTTGCTGCCCAGGGAGACATGATTGGGGCTAATGAAGGACGACATGACCGTCAAAAGACAATCGGACGGGACGGTTCGGGCTTCAATTGAAAGATAAATGTGTGTTTTGCTCTCGAATTGCATTACACTTCTCGGGAAAAGCTCGGCAAATGTGGTTGGAAATAAAATTAATTTCCCCAATTGACATCCTGCAAACAGGCAGGCAGTGGGATGTAATTGATCTTGATTGGAACGTACGCCTCTTTCGGAAACGTCGATCGTCCTAGGGAAAAACATTTCCCGAGCAAACATCGCTCGAGAAAGCGTTTATTCGTGACGTTGGGCGGAAGTAGAATATTATCGATTTCCGGCTTATCAGGGTGGAATTGATAATCAGTTCTCGCTGGGGTCTGGAACTCTGATCCTCCAACTCACACACACTTACACATGAACTCCGACATGTGTCAGTCGAGCCACATTTTCGCATCCTTTCCTGGATGCACATAATGGCCCTGCCAGAACAATTTCTCCAACTCGGTTCCGTGCGATGAGAATCTTGTTAGTTAGCGCCCCTACCCAGATTATACACACCCTGAGCATGGAAGGTACCACGCTTATCCACCGGCGTACGACATGGATCTTCCCTCTTGCGAGAAACTTCTGGGAAAAGTGTCTCCCTGGATGCCCTGCTTTTCACAGCGCGGACAGAAAGATGCCACTTCTAGCTTCAAAAGCAGGAAGCCTCTGAATCATTTATGTCGCAAAGATACTGGCCTCCATCCCGACACGGCCCAAGGAGGTCCTCATGTGCTCTCAAGTGCCATCCTGATGGGTGTCCCCTCCTTATGCTACTAGTTGTTTGCTTCCCTTGTGTGTGTGTGTGTGTGTGTGTGTGTGTGTGTATAAGGTTGAAGCCATGTATGTTGGCGCACCTGCCGGCCACAATGCGGAACGAGTTACGTGCATCCCCACACGGGGGGAAGGACCGTACAAAAAGTTTAACATACCCTCAAGGCATGTTGTCACATCATGCCCGCCCTCCCCCGGTCCGTCCTCATCCAACTTCCCAATCACTTCCGCTTCGTTCAATCGCGACGAAACTTCATCGCAACTTATCTGTACTTCGATTCAGCGCCAGGAAAATTCCGTTTACACTTTGTCCGCCTGCCACTCGCGCCTCAACAGTATCTTCCATCTTGATCACAAAACATGGGAACACACACACGGACACACAAAGGCACACTTGCCACGACTAAGCAACCTAACAAACGCCTGTCATGTGCTAGGCGAGCTTTTGTGTACGCGAAACGAAAAACGTTTTGTACGACAATGTGTCTTCAAACCGAAAGCAAAAAAGCGAGGAGAAAAAGGACTCCAGACGGAAGTCTTTCAGTAAAACACTTACAACTTTTGGGCCCGACGAAGAGGCTACAGTAACCATTGGATACGGAAGAAGAACGGTTCGGAAGGGGGGAAGAGAAAATTGCCAACCAAGTGGTAGAAATAATTCAAGCGATGGCTTTTGGTAAGACATCTCCGAGCCCATTGGAATGATTGTAGAGACAAAAACAGGGAACTAGCATTAATTCATCCATGTAAGAGTGAGATCAACTTCACCGGAAGTTGTGAAATCGGGGAGCGGGAACTTCCTGCTCGAACCGAATCGATTGAACCGACGAAATAAATTGTCCATGATAAATACATAAATAACTGCAAATATATGATCATGCCCGGGCCGTGGGCGGGAGAATGAATTGGTCAATCAGTGCTCGTCTTGTCGCTGGGAAACTCCGACCACCCTCTCCCAACCACCTACCCGCCCCGCAAAAACCGGGGCAGTAAAAATGAAATCGTAAAGGCACATGACGGGAACGGTGGACGGAAATTGAACAAACATTAAATTTTATCCCGGTCCTCCGGTGTGCGTAAATTGAATCTTGGACCTTTTTTTTTACTTGGGGCGGGTAGGAAAAAGTGCGTGCCCATAAATCGGCCACCCAACCATTGGGTTGCGTGCGGGAAAATGGATGTTTGGCGAAAATTAATTTCCCCACCATTGCCCGTAATAAGCCGCATGTGGGTTGCGTGATGGGAGCGTATTATTAGAAAATGGACCATTAATCCGGGTACGATTCGGGCAGAAAGTTTGATAAAAAAGAGGTTCGGTTGTTGCTAAATTTTGTTCCATTTAGCAGCCGGTTCGTGTGTGGCAAAATATGCAATGAAACGTAAATACAACTCCCAAACTCCAGCGAAGAAAAGAACCGATATTTAACCTGTTCATTTCACGATCATCTGTTGATGATGGAGTCAGCAAATGTTGTATTTTCCATGGCAAAGCAGCACCATCAAAACCGAACAGAAAACACCCTTGACGAGCACAATTCATTCGACTGCTATCACCTCGCGTTGATTGGATTTCTATCTTCCATCACTTGGTGTTAGACGAATCCGTTCCATTGATAAACACACCGTTGGCCGTCGTTCCGACATGGGGAAAGGAAAACATTTGTGAAAAAGGACAAAATAATCGAGCTCATTATGGATGCGGGACCGCCGACGACGTGCCAGTTCCGAAATCAACGAACCATCAGCAAAAAAAAACCCGTATCTCCCGGGGAATGGGTGGGCGTGGAAATAAAACGCAACATGAATGAAGGAAAAAAAGATATCTCAACAGATTGATGTGGGCGGAAGGAGTGATGGGATGGTTAAGAAAGGATCCATTTTACTTTTCTTTTTTTTTTGTAATCCTCAATTCTGGGAAGACACAAACCGACTTGTTGTTTCGGTGTGTGATTTTTTCTTGCCATAGCGTCAAAAACCGCACGCCATGAGTTCACCTGCGTTCGAGCGAACCGGCAAAATGACGTGCTCCACACATCCGTTTGACATACTTGACGAAAAGAGAACAACATTTTCTTTCCCCCCGTCCGGAATACCACGAAACCTTTCCCGGGTTTTAACTTCAACCTTCGGTACACCCGGCACGGAAGCGACAAAAATCACAATTCGGAAAACGAACGAACTGACTCAAAAGGCCCAACTGGGAACCACATTGTGGCCGGAAAAGGTATGCACATTTCCTACCTACGCGGGCACGACGACCTTCTTCCTCAGTTCGCTCAAATCCCTTTAAGGCAGTGATTTACCAAAACACCGACTGGAGAGCTCGAAGCTCCAAAACCAAAAAAAAAAAAAAAAACGGGTCGAAATAGAAAGGACAACCTTCTTGTATTTTTCGGAATGTTCGACGGAAGAGCAACACAAAAAACACACCCGGTTGAAGGATATGTCATCTATCAACGGCCGTTCACAGGTGGGACAGCAGCGTGGATGAGTGTGAGTGAGTGGTCGGAAGGAAGGATAAAGGTTTCCTGTGCCGGCGGCAAATCCCGAACTGAACGAGCCTGTCACCGGCACGAGGGCAACATTTGACGCACACTTTCTTCGAACGGGGCGAGGAGTGTTAGGAAAAGATTGAACAACCTACCGCCACTTCAGGCCATTCCTCCACAAAGTTCGACGTACATCCTTATTGCGTAGGTGGCGGAAATGCTATTTTTAAAGTCGAAAAGCCTATAGCCCACGCCGAAGCCGAAAGTCGTTCGGCCGTTATCTTGAAACATTTAAATGCGATACAACGATTCCCGCCCCGAAACAGTTGGTTGGGAGAATTTTGGCAGACGATGGAGTCCCTCGGAAATTTTGGGATAATTATTCAAAGCTTTCCATCCTGGGATGGATTCGGTGTTACCTTTCGGCCGGGTTCTGGTTGCTTCGCTTTGATCTTGCTAGTGCATTCCCCGGCCAAAACCCACGGGCACATACTTAGCTAGGATCATACACTCCAAAATGAGCTCTAAAGTTCCCGATATGCTCAACCTTTCGCAAGGATGGGATGATTAATGTAAGCTAGGGACAGGGGCGGGGGGGTGGCTTGATATTTCATACCAAAACCGGGAACCAGAGGAGCCACGGAGGTGGGGGTGACTAACCACACGATTCAGCAGAAGGCCAACCCGGTTCGGCTGCCATAACACTGACAGATAACATGCGACGGTAGCGAAAAAGTGAGCAGCAAAAACTCGGGTTTGAGCGAGAAAATGAAAAGCTTGCAGAAAATTTATTTCTCGTATTTCAACACTTTCCCTAGCCCCTTCGTTGTAATACTTGGAAAACGGAAAAAAGGAACATGGTTGGGAAGTTCACCCCGCTACCTTGGACGCACCCGCAAGCGGGGAGGAGTCATAACTTTACGCCGGAACGAGATGATCCGGCGTGGCAAAATGAACCTAAAACAAACACACACACACACATACAGTTGCACACGGATGAGTGAAACAAAACTGCACCACCGTTGCACGATGCAGTGATTTTCCACCGAGGGTACGAAGGAAAAATGATGTCCGTGTTGGTGTAAAAACGGAAGTTTGGGAGAAAACAAAGTAGATAATCATAAACGGTTCACAGTGTGACCCCGCGCGTGTGTTGGGTTTCCTTTTTTCCCAACTGAACCGACGTAGAATATTACCTTGTGACGTTTGTGAATGTTTTCCCCTTTTTTCCTTTGTGCCGCCCCTTGAGCTTATATTTCCACCGGTTCAATGTGTGATTTTCTCCGTCCTACTAACGAGCGTTGCCACCAGTTGCTGGCGGAAAAGGATGTTTTAGTAAATTATAAGCCCCCCGTCCCACACTCGTGTACGCAAAGTAATACCATCGGTTGATTACTCTCTGCAGAAAGCGTACCTTTTATGACACCCTTTTCCCCGACTCGTTTCTTTTATGGCATCGCATTGGAGATGAGCCTTGATTATGGCTAGTTGCTCGTAAAAGTGAATTGCAGTCCCATGACGACAACGTTCCGCTGAGGGAGAAGGGAGGTGAGTTCGGGTAGAGTAGCCGATAAATCTGCGCTAACGTTTGGCACGCAAAATTCGCTGCTAGCCTTTGTTGTTTGGTGGCATTTCCACCTGTACATTTTCACCCGAGGGGACAGCTCGAGGGGAACCCGAGAAGCAACGGACGTGACATTTAACGCATCAACGAGATTCGGAAAAATCGATTCAATTGCTATTTGCACACTACCCCATCCAGGTGTCCAGATGGAAAGGTGTCGGAGTTTACTTTGCCGGTTGCGATGACATGGAATGTCACCGATGACCGAACCCTTGCTTCCGATGGGAGGGGTTGGTTTTTCCACATGGTGAAAAACATAACCTATAACCCCCAAATGGCGGCCGGTCACATCATGATGTCGGACAATTTGATTTTCGACGACTCCTAATTGTCTCCACACACACGCAGGCACACATTAACACCCCTGTCTGTGCCGCACCTTGCGACAGTCGTGAGCAGCGTTTCACCTTAATGAAGATAATTACATTTAATGCACGCATCGCTAACCAAATTGTCGAAACCCGAATGGCGAGTTACTCAATGTCCCGACCGAAACCCGCCGGTGGGACCATTTGTATTTGTTTGTGTTATTTATTTTCTTTCGGTTCGATCCTCCTCCTTGTGACCTTGCCCAACCGACCGGGTACCCTTTTTTGATTAACCGCGGGTGCCCTCTTTTGGGGATTGGAAATAGCGACGAAAATTATAATTTATTCCAACAACCAATCGATATCGCGCGCTTTCGCTGCGGGTGAGGAAAATATCAAGATGAAAGTAACTCTGTCGCAGGGTGTGTCGGTCCAACGCCACAATGGAGAAGTAGCTTCCCTTCCTTTTTCCTCCTGCACAAATAGAGGAAACGAATTTCCCGGAGCTGCTCCCACGCAACGAAAAAAAAAGAAACGGAACTCAAGAAATACGTCAATCAACTCAGCACTTCAGGAGAAGTCCCTTTTGGAGGAATCGAAATTCGGGAATCTGGCACGGTTGGGGAATTTACCCAGTCCCTAGACTGTAGCGGTGGTGGTGGGTGGGCTTTACCACCCCCAAAAGCGTCTAATAATATCATCCAGCGAATAATGAAGTATCAAGGGAGGGCGGAATGTTGTTGGCGTCACAACGATGGCAGGCGGGAATTAATATCTTAACTCGATTAAGACTTTACGGTGCAACCTCGCCCGGCTCTCTTTTCCTCGCTGCGGCATGGGAGACCTTCCAGCTGGGTATTTATGGTTTGATCGACTCCCCTCCCCCCACCCGCCACCCATCTTCAGGCGCGTCGAAAGATGCGCCATTTCTTGGTGGGAGAATGTTTTTCATTACCATTTCCATCTTCTCTGCTTCTCGGTTTCCTTTCGACGATAGGACTCATCCGGACCCGACCGCCCCCACCCACACCCAGCACCCCAGCGCCACCAACCTCCAATCCGCAAGGCGAATGGCACGAATAGCGGACGACAGTGACTTCGAAGCGCTGAAACGACTGGTCGACAATCACGACGGCTGGACGCTCGAGCTGTCCAAGTCCGACACGCAGGTCTACACGCGACCGGTCGCCGGCTGCAACTTCAACATGGTCAAGATCCACACCGAGTTCGCGGACGTCACGGCCGACGTGGTGTTCGACGTGCTGCACGATCCGGACTACCGGAAGGTCTGGGACTCGCACATGCTGGCGAGCGAGGAGATCGGCATACTCAACGTCAACAATGACGTCGGCTACTACGCAAGTAAGTGCGCCGCTTCACACAGCCGGTTTTAATCGCTTGATTAATGGCCAGGATAGCCCCGGAGGGAGGCGACGAACGCTTACTTCCTGTTGCCGGCGGGTGTCGAGTGTTTGATTACACCCCCGCACTGCGATAAAACGTTCGATAGCACAGTTTGATGAGCGATAAACGAAACACGTTACGTCCCGTTACGCGGCTTTGGCACCCTCGCGCGGCCTACGCATTTTCCTTGACGAAGGGAAGAAAAAAGAAAACCTCATGTCGAAGATAAACAAGGTAGTTGGGTGCGAATGATATCCTCCTTTACAAACCAAAAACAAAAAACGGTGCCGTCACGAATTACTCACCTTAAACACCCTTGTGTATGGTTAGCGCATTACGGGCACCCCGCGGTGTTTATAATACGTCACGAGCGGCCATTTTCATCCTGCTCACACACACACCTATAGACCTTGGCACAAAAAACCCACATCAACCCGGGGCTTTGAGTGATTTTCCCTTTTGCTACGCGTTATCGCCGACCCGCCAAATGTGATAACCGAATCGCGCGGTCGTAAAGCCCACTTTTACCCACATCCGGGGAAAGCTCTTCGGCACCATACTCGTCGACCCCTCGTGGACGTTTTGGGGCCGAGGAAAGGTATCCCGTTATCGCACGTTATACACACCGAATCGCTTTATTTATTCAAATTCCCATTTTACGCCGTCTTGGTCCATTTTCGCGAAAACGGCACGAGATACGTTACCGCCTAATCCGCGCGCTATGTAAAGAGAGAGAGAGAGAGAGAGCGAGAGATGTCCTTGCAGAAACCATTTAGAACCAACGGCCGCGTAAGGGTGGCTTTTTGGTTAAATTAATTTTTCATAACACCCGTTACGGAGTCGGCATACTTCATCAACACATTGACGAAGACCGAAGTGCCGGAACCGGGGCTGTTAGTATGTTACACAGATTTGCAGACCATTAACGGTAGCTCCAACTAGCACTCCATCAACATACGCACACACTCTCGCTCGCTCACTCCGTTTTTCCCACCAAAGATAACGCTCTTAGGCGGCTAATCGGAGTCAACTGCGAAGGTTCTGGGAAAAATCTGCCGCATAAGCTCAACAGGGTGGGTTTAGCTTAGCTTAAGCACTCAGCATAACGATAATTCGTGTAATTAAATGTACGACCCTTTTTGGGGGCGGGGAGGGTTCTCTTTTCATCGGCAGGCACGTGCTGTTGATATTGCCGGGACGATTTGTGGAGGACGATTTTGCGCAACCTCACGTTTACCGGCACGCGTGTGTTTTATGTTGAACCGTTTGATGCAGGGTTGGTTTCAAAATTTTCAACTTTAATTGTACGAGCGTGGAACCAATAAATGGCACGATCCGAGCCTTTTAGGGAAAAGCCACCCCTAAAAGTACCTCATCCGCGGCGTCTCCCTAGTAACTGTCGCTCTCGCTTATCGTTACTTTCCAGCAAATATTTTCTCCGCCAACTTTATAGCACTTTCATTACGCAAATGCTACGGTTATACGTTTGCACAATTGCTCGCTATCAATATCGCTCAAGTGGAACTGCGAACCCTATGCCCCTGCGTTCCCCCCCGGAAAACACACAGGCATCGTGGTTTTAAACACCGTAAGCTCGTCGTTGCTGCAAAATGAGCTACATGTGGCACCGCGTTTGCGGAAGGAACGAGCTCAAGCATCTTACTGTTTCGTCTAAAGTAACCTATTAAGCTTGAAACGCAATTGAAGCGTGGCACGCCGCCGGAAAAAGCCCCACAAACAACCGTGAAGCAGAGGGTTTTCCATCGGCCTTCCGGTTGCGGGTGCTCGCTCGCTTTACGCTTGATTGCGTCAAGCGGGAGTTGTTAATGGTTTCATTTGTGTAGAAAAAAAAGGGAACCAAGCTTGAAAAGGCAGAGTACATGCTGTGTTGTGGGGGTTGTCGCTAAATTTGGTTGTCTTAAGGAAAAGTATTATTTGATAAAATTTTCTGAAAAGCGAGAATGTAAATTTTCCCAGCTGTGTGATTATTATTTCGTAAAATGAACAAAAACGAATAATACTCGCGCGAGTTTCCTGGCATCACGAAATAACCGAACCCCCACACGCTCGGGAAACTTTTGGCCGAATACTTTAACTTATCAGAAAACTTGAAACCGCTCATTACCATATTCTACACATCCTTCGTGCGCGGACCAGCTGAGCAAAAATACTGCACGAGCAACAACGAAGGAGCGGTTGTTTTGATTTGCTTACATTCCGCCTACGCCTGGCAGCGCGTTTTTCTTTCTTCTTCTTGTTCAATGTTTTGTTTCGCTTCAGTCATCCATAAAGATAATAATCAAAATTTCACATCCAAAAAGTCGCAACGACCGCCGAGTCGGGAGCACCATGTGTAAATGCCGCAGTCGATGGTTTGAAGATGTAAATTGGTTTAAATTGCTTCGGATTTTGCTCGACTTGTTTCTTCTCCTTGCCAGCCCGCGGAGTTGGTAACGAACTTTTTTGAGAACACTGTTACAGCATGTACCGTTCTACACGCGGGATACGCACAGGAGTTAGCTACTTCGGCACAAATTTTGCACAACTTTTCACCCTCAAAGCACGGCGAAAGGAAGGTTCCATTATTCTATGCGGAAAATTGATGAATCTTCAGTATTACAAGCACTGGAAGGGCCCGTTATGCTTTTGTCTGTTTTTCTATCTCTCGCTTCGTCGCAGTAGACAGCATCGCTGTAAATGCTGTAAATAAATCCGACTAACAACGAGGCTAATGACAGTAAACAAAGTCGTCCTCTGGCTGCCTGGCAAAGCGATGGGGACAGGATCTTCTTAACCTTTGGGTGTTCGATGTAACGCGAGGTGAATGTCTCCCAACAACTTTTTGATACAACAATTTGAAACAAGAATATTCAATGATCAACTAGGGAAACTTATTATTTATTCTTTTAAAAAAGATACTACTTAGAATACAAATTCGAGATTCATGTGAATTTATATATTTGAAATAGCTTTCAATGAAGAAATTAAAAATAAAGACTCTTTACTTCTAGTTAAAGGTTAACGCCATCCACTTTGTAAAGCAGCCATTCCAGCGTACAAACAGATCAGATTGTATCCCTCGCGACATCCCAAAGATCGCCGGGACCAACGGGTCCAATTTAAGTCGTTCGTTAGACGAAGGAAAATTGATACGACGACCGCCGGGAGAGAGTGTACGAGTGTGCCTCGCTTTTGGGGAAAAACCGTCCCGCAGGCGTTAAGCGGCTAAATTGTTGTGATTCCGTTTTGCCACTGCTTTCTGCCGGCGATCGCCGCATCTGGGGGACGGTTTTCTTGCGAAAAGCCTATTTTTCATATCGCCTGTATGGTATCGCTCCTTTTCGCGGATGCCACACCACTAGCATGCCCCACCATCATCCCGGGGGAGGATAACATCTAAAGTGGTTTCGGCTCAATCTGAGCTTTCGCAGAATGGTTTGATTATTTGCTACCCGTCGGCCGTGTCTCATCCGTGGGACGAAACAAATGAGGTGATGAAAATGTTATCCCCGGTCGACCCATTCACTCAAGCGCATGTTCGAAGGATAAGAAGTGAAATCCCGGATACGGCTCGCTTGATAATTTCCCTCGCTTGTGAAGAAGGTCTAAACAAGAGGCGGGGTGGGTGTAGGAAATTTGACAAACCTTGTTTCCATCCACTCCACGCGTCGAGCAATCGATGCGAAGGAAAACACTCCTCGGCGTTCCGAAACCAGGAAAGTTCCTGCCCTGCCCTGGACGTACAAACGCCCCGAGATGGCTCTAAGACAATATTGAAATATAAACCACCACCAACATCCTCTGGATATTGTCTCTAATTGAAACAAATGCGACTCGTTCCCGCCAGGAAAAGCGATGCTTTTTTACTGTTTTGCTGTCTCGATTTTCCCTCGACTTACTTCCGAGAAAGTTTGGTGGGCGTTCATCGCACCAAGATTAAGATCCTCCGTCCGGTTGGTCAGAGAGGTTGCTGCTTCGCCGGAGTAGAAACGCAATATGGGTTCTGTGAAATGCGATTGATTATTTTCGAGCAAGTGCTCTACTCTACCACTTCCCCAAGTGTTATTGTTTATCGGGAAAAAGTTAAGAGCGGATGCTCCGCTTTTTTCCAGGAAAATAATTAATACGCCCGTTGTTGTTTTGCGCTGCAAATTCCTGTTTCTTCAGCTGTTCATCGCTTTGCAAAGATATATATTTTCATACCTAAAGGAAGTGAGAAAAATATGAACTGATAACGTTATAAAAAATGCATATATAATTTCCACTCAACCGTACATAAATCCCTGTGCGATTAAACATAGCAAAATTGCTCCTGGATTTTACTCAAACGATTGGAGACCGTCATTCGATATAACATCAAAACCATGCGGTACTGGTGCCATCGATGGAAAATGGCGAAGATGTTACAGTGATTTTAATGGAAAATATACACACACACACAATCACCCACAAATCGATCAACTTCTACCGCAGACCAATTGATGATGACTTGCAAAACATAAAAGGATTATTATTTGCCGCAATTTGTGTTCGATTTCTACCCCCTATTCGTTAATTTCCGCCCAGCTCAATGCGGCGGTTCGGAGGGTTTTATGTTTTATTTATGGTTTCCCATTGTTTCAACTCGGTCGAGAAGCTGTCATTAAAAATATCATTACAGTTACATTGACAGTAACTTCCGCTTAAAGTGATCGTACATTGCACCAGCTACTAAAGGGCGGGCAAAGTTGTTTGCTGAAGGGATGAAGTTTATTTCCCGCTCTCTAAATGGCCTTACCCACACTCAGTAAATAGGCTCTCGCACACAGGGCGCACATGTTTCAATGCCCTCCGGAACCCAGATACCAGCTACCCGAAGGACCCTTTGCTAAACCGATTAATGGAGCAAAATATTCTTGGAACCGCTCAAATCTAATAACCACAGCCGAGTTGAGAAGCTGCACGGCACTCCAGCGGGGAAGGAAGGGACACCGAAGGGACCGGATGTGAACCGATGGGGCCGAAGGTTCCCGCCCGCCGGAGTCCGGAGGCGAAGCGAAGCCGTCGAAAACCACAAATTGAATTTACCGCTAGGTAAAGCTCCAGCGTACATCCAGCGAGATTCAGGTTCAAGGTTCGCAAAGGGTCTAGCGAAATCCGACTGTGAAGCAATTTCGGATGGCAGCTTCCGAGGTCCGCAGGGGCGGTTCGCGAAAAGACCGGCGGGTGTGGGGGGGTTGGGAAGGCAGACCCGCGGTACGTTTGATGTTGGTTTGCAGATGTCGAAGTATGTCGGCCCGAAAAGACGACACCGATGGAAAACGGGGCCGTATTCGTCGGAGTACTAATTGATCACCGTGCAGAGGAGTGGTCCGATTGGTCTTACGGAAGTTCCGCTTTTCATGTCGAAGTTGTAACGACCGCGGCAAAATAGAAAGCAATTCCATGCCGATGTCATTTAAATTTCAAATATTCTGATTCAGGTTCGATCGGTAGGATTGAGAGAGGTTTGATTTCGAGGTAATGAAACAACGCCACCGAAAAAAAAGAATTCGTGGAAATTCATGTGCGTGGACATTTGCTGTGATTGAAAATTTGATGGAAAACTGGAAAATGGTGAAATATAAAACGATCATTCAAACATCCATATTATGACGAAGAATACATGTTTGCGATCTTCGAACTTTTTACACTTTTCAATAAGAAATATCGCCTAAAAATGGTCTGCTTGATGCTAGCCATATCCGAAGATTAATTGTTTTCAAATTCTGCACTTATCGAATGGAACATTTGTTCAATTTAAAAACGCTTCGAAAACAAGCTCAAATTAAATTCCCTTCGAAATATCACCGGCTGGTTTCGTCTCGCGAAAAAAAAATACACCACAACATAAAGCGGAGAAAGAAATGAAAACTCCAAAAAATGAAATAACGCTGCAAGAAAACTCTTCTGGTCTCCGTGAGGCCATTTTTCTTCCGGACCACCGGAAGCTTCTATCCCATTTCACACCATTTCCATTGCTGTTTTCCTTAGCTTGCACATTTTTTTTTGTTGTGGGTTTGGTTAGCTCGTGCTACTCCCTAATGCAGTGAACTGGTAATAAAAGAGAAAAGTTTGGCATCTTTCCCTCATCCGCCACTCGCGCCCATCCGTCACCACACGCCGGGTCGAGTGGAGATATATCCGATTGCCTCTCCGGGGGCATAATATTTCACTTTTCAAGCGGATTAGCATCGGTTTCATATTTCCATCCACTTTGCATTCCCGTCTCATTTCGCAAGCACTTGCTAGCGAAAGGGGGAAGGGGGAGGAGGAGGATGAGGGGGACATGAGGTTTCAGTTGCGGGTGGTTTCTATTTTCCTTTTCCACTCTACTTGTGGTGTTGATCAGGGGAACGGCGTGTTTTTTTTTCCAAAAGTATTGCCATCATATTAGCATACCAATAACCCCGTGGGATGGAAAACGTTTGGGGGATGCAAAACTGTCACAAAAATGAAAATAATTACGAATTAATGGAGAAATTTTCATAACAACAAAATGCTTCTAGTCCTTCTACCTACGGCTAATCTAAGTTCCGACTCGTTCTTCATTGCAACTCATCCAGATAATCCGGTACACATCCTGTTAATCTTGAATGCTTCCAAAACAGATCCGCCCCTGGCTTGAAGTTGGAAGTCGCAAAATAAAACACATATAACGAGTCACGATTGTCGGTGGGCTGGTGCTCGAAAAAAAAAAAAGGCTGTCGTGCACCAAAGTAAGGTCGCTTTTCCCTCGCGGGACATTTGCGACGGCGAAATAAAAGTTGAACGTCCGCATGTCATAATTTAAAACTTTGACGATATAACTTTTATTTTATCGTTTCACTTTTTCGGGGCGCCCAAATATATTTTCTAACACGTGGAAATTACATGATAATAATTGGTCACGGGGCATTCTGAAAGATTTATTATCAAGAAAACATTACTCCAAGTATAAAAGTAAAATAGAATTATCAACCATTACTTTAAGCAACAATAAATATTACACTTTAATACAAACATTCTCGTTACGAATGCTCCATCAAACTTGTGAAAATTCCGCAAAAGGGTCTAATTGCAAATATTTGACGGATGTTTCTCACACTCCACCGCTTTTTCCCCATCGAGAACATCAATCGACAAAAACAGTTTAACGAGCCCAACCCTCTGCTTGGGAGCAGCACCGCTCCTGACCTAGCCAAACAATTTCCCCCTGGCAAGCTGTTTTCTAAGTAATTTAATCTAGTCCCGCATACCGCTCACCCTTCGCAGAAATCAACCCCTCGTTTCCATTGCCCCTCCTGCGGTCGAAATATTCATACTTTTCGATATTTTCTCGACTCCACATCTTCGCATACTACTCCCACGGCACTCATTAGGGTGCAAAAATCTCAAACATATTTTCAACCGGTTTACATCGTTTACCTCAAGAGTGCCGGGGCAAGGTGGGTGATGAAAAACATTTCACGAGTTTATTAAAGCTCGATGTAGCACGCCACTCGCCGTGGGACTAAAGTATATATCCTGGGTCTCCGTGAGTGTTTATTTGCGCCTGCGGTGTTTTTCGAGTGGCAAGGTGAAGGAAAACAAGGGACAAAACACGTAACACAGCAATTGAAGTATGGCTCCATGGATCTGGGGCACAAAAATTAAATACCATTTACTCGCCGCCACGTTATTGGCTGGTCAGTGGAGGGATTTTTTTACTTCTAGAAGTTTTGTTGAACATTTTATGTTCGTACAGAAAATAAACTATGGCAGCGAAGGCAAACACGTGCAAAGTAAAATATACCATCCGTCCAGTGCACTTTCAATTTGTACTGAAAAGAGTATTTTTAATTGCCTTGATAAAATAGAAAGAACAACGAAAACAATGATTTGTTTCAACACAGTCGCATAGCCATTTAAGTGGAATGCATTTATGCATGTTACTTTAGACACAGACGGTTTTATTCCGTTTTGTTTCTGTTTTAAACATAAAACGGTCCGTTCCTGCGGTATTCATGAGAAATTATATACCTTTATGATTATGCACATACTAATAAACCGACGGCGATATTTGAGAACCGTTTTTCGAGCAATATATACCAGATGCTTGCCAACGACAAGGACCCCACCGACGACGGGACGACATAAAGTGTGGAATTGATTTTTTACGATATTTAATTTCGTTTTCCCACCCGTATTTCGCCTTCAATTTTATCCAGTCAATATTAAAGCTTACAGCAAGGGAAACAAATTTACGGAATTTCGAGCAATGTAAGCGAGCGCCTTTCTATTAACAGCACCGTATAGCACCTTTTATTATACCGATGGAATATTGTTGGCGCTGGGGCGTTCAACCGCATAACTTTTCACCTGTCGAGGGAAATCCGAGCACGTCTCTTCGAGCTCCATTCGCTCTTGCCTTTGCTTTACCTCCACCTCGCTCCTATACACGATGTACTGCATGGTATTAAATTAATTAGAATTCTCTCGTGCAAAACAAAGGAAATAAAAAAGAAAGAACTGACCGTTCTTAGATCATGTCCTGGCGAAAGGGCCGTGGTAGGGGCCACGGGTGTGCATTGTAAATTCATGTTTCATCCGAGGAGGGAGTCCCCGATGCCGGTGACTGCATGCCAAACAGCGTGCGCGTATAAAAGGACAAGCAAGAATATTTTGCATTCAGTGAGTAATGGACCGTGGCATATAGAACATTTGTTCTCTGGGGATGTTTGGATGGAAAAAGGAATAGAACCATCCATTTTATGAATATTGAACCATTTCAATGACTGCCACACCAAAGGGAACAATTGTGTTCGTCGTATGCACAGCTAGAGCGACTCATAGATGGAAATTTCTATGTAGAGAAACTGTGTTTCATTTTTTCGAATTTCATTATTAAAAAACCCCATGTTGATATCCTAAATATTGTTTGAGTTTAGGATTTGTTTTATATAAGATTGATAGTCCGTAATGTATCATTGCTTTTTGAAATACTATAAGGCAGCTGAGGATGTCTCTTTTGAAGAATGTTCAATCATTGATACCATCTATCGTGGAAAACTGCATCAAAAGCGATTCCGGATGGCATTTCTTTTTACGGGTGCACATTTATCAAGCTCGCATTTCCTCTACTGTTCATCTTTGAACTCATATTAGTTTACGGGCTACCGAGTTCCAAAGGGACACGCTTCATTTTGCACCCGTTCACTTGAGATTTCGAAGAGTACGAATAGCAAACCGGCTTCGCCCCCATTGTTGAAGGGACCGCTCCTTTATCAGCCCTTTTCTCGCTTTGTCCGGTGTCACCCAACCAAACGCAACCCCTCTTCCATGGCACTGCAGTAGGTAACAGTGTTGCGATTCGTTTTTTCTTTTCAGTGTCCTGTCCGCCACCGCTGAAGCCTCGGGATTTCGTCCTGCAACGGTCCTGGCTCGACACCGGTCCCCAGGGCGAACAGATGCTCCTTTCGCGCTCGGTCCCGCACAAGAACTACCCACCCAAGAAGGGCTACGTACGGTAAGGATGGGCGGAGCAGCCATACGTACGCTGCAAGCTATGCTGGAATGTGTGTTTCATTGAATTTGTCTTGCCATGCGTGTTCTCTTGCATCACTCAGCGCGATGTCGTACATCACCGGGTTCGTGTTGCGGACGAAGGAAAACTCAAAGACTGGCTGTATACTTAAGTACGTAGCGCACTGCGATCCGCAGGGTACGCTGCCACCCTGGCTCGTGAACAAGGTAACGCACACGCTCGGCCCACGCATGGTGAAGGACCTCAAGAAGGCTGCCCTCGGATACGCCGGCTGGAAGCAAACGCAACCGCACCTGCGGAAACCGTGGCGCTTCCCGGAGGAAATTCGTTGTCCCAGGATATCCATTGATGATGTAAGTCTTAGGCGTAAACATAGTAAGATATTTATTTCATTTTGAATTTCTCTTTCATAAAAGTTAAGCAAACATCCCTTTGGCGGGCAACGTTTTTCCGTTCAACAAATTGATTAAATTGATTAAATTTGTTTTATAATCCAAACAAAAGCAATTTGCAATATTTTTTTCATCATAGATATAGGTATAGAAAATTATTAATTTGTTTGTAATGAATGCAGAATAAGTACAAAGTTTATTTAATTTAATTTGGCCAGTACCATATTGAATAATTTTTGAAAATTTGAACGAAAACCGATGACTATTACTACCGATATATTGTTTTTGTTTCCGCAACAAGACTTCAATTCTTTCATATGTTTGTTAAATAATATTATTTTGTACTTGATGGATGCCTGATCGGTTCAACATCGATTTTATCCTAAAATATGGCCGCAAAAGCGGCATTTTACTGGTATCTTATCTTACCCCACTTTCCTCTACACTTGAATATAATAGAAACAAAAATCGCATAAAAAGAATTGCTACACGAGGGCTAATAAAATTTTTATTTCTTGCATTTTCTAGTGCCTTGACACGACGGCCGGACCAGTAGCACTTCCTCCAGCGTTAGGATCGGCAATGGTCCTGCCACAGAAACCCCAACAGACCAACAGCGGTAGCCAATCGCAACCGGTGCAAACCACCACGCAACGAAAGCTCCCTCAGCTGAAGACACAAACCAACGGCCGCGTGCTACCGATACTGCATAAAAAAGCGCAATCGACACCCGCCTCGCCGGTGGTGGAGGAGCCCAAATTTCTGCGCCGGGAAGATTCGAAGGACATCAAGCTGGACGCCAAAGAGGGCAAGAAAAAAACGAAGGACACCAAGGACGCCAAAGGTGCCGGCAAGGACGATAACGCTCCGAAGAGCATCAAGGAGCTGGAGAAGGAAGCGAAGGCAGCGGCAAAGGAGAGCAAAAAGTTGAGCAAAGCGGCCGCCAAGGAGGCCGCCGCAGCCGAGAGTGCGCTGGCGAAGAAGGACAAGAAGGAGAAGGGACTGACCAAGCGGCGGTCACTGTTGAATCTTAAGTTTTAGATGGAAGTACGGGACGGGTGGGAGGTTCCAAACGCGGAGATGAGGGCAGACTTGAATAGGATCTTCATATCGTTTAAGCTCCTAACAGTATTATGAAGCATCGAAGGAGAACATAAAACGCACACGGTGGGACACGTGCCGGCGAAGCAAAATAGCATCATTGTCCCGGTGGAAGCCACCGAATGTGACGACCGTGTTAAGAATTTGACCGCAAACGTAAAACAATAATTGAATGATACGACATATTTCACCCGGGGGAATATTTTATTATAAAATACCTGTTACGATTTCTACTGAGAAAAACTACGGAAAAAACAATCAACTGTTGGAGTGAGTGTGTTTGTGGGTTAGTTAACCGTTAGCAATATTTTGTTTATTCAATCACTTTTCTATTCCTTTTTCTAACCAAGAGAACTGTTCCTTAGCATCTACGAAATGCCGTTTCATCCCATTTACCACAATGCGCCTACACTACAATTGTCTCGCAAACCCAAACACATTAGCATATTAAATGTAGTTCATTGCACACAATTAATTGAAGTAATTATAATACTTTGAGAATATTAGCTTTTCTTTGGAAGAGAAACTCTTATCGGGTATCAAAACATTTTACATTTTTCACCCGAATGCTTAAAGTTTACGGTTCTACAGTATGTCCTGCAAACAGAAGTGTACAGAAATATCCATCGAATGAATATTATAGTGTAAAATAGCGAAACTCTGATCTCGTGCAAAGCCACAAATGTAAATGTTGTTAGCAAAACAAGACGAATAAACCCCTGTAAATGTTGTTTGAACGTAGTAAAAAAAAATAAACGCAAACAAACGAACAAACCCAAACAGCCATCGGAATACAAAGTGATAACATACTTAGAAACCTGGTCAACCCGTTAAACTGCAAAATACGGTTGCGAGGTGCCATAAAGTGTAATAATTATTGCCGTTACTTTCGAGTGAGACGCGCATTTGTAGCGTATAATAAAATAATATAAAACACTTGTCCTGGTGAGGTTTATGTCCACCAAGCGCTATCAGCGCGGAGGTTGGATCAGCATTCCACTATAGGAAGATCAGCGGAATGTTAGATAAGCTCCCAGCGAGCGTCAAAGCAAAGATAACCGAGACGATCCACAACAAGGAACTAAGACTTTTCTCCTAGTATTACAACAACATGAAGAACTAAACCAAAAGAAACGAAAACTAGCATGTGTAAAACCCCCCTTCCTGAGGCCTTTCTCTCACCCCAAATTAACTTTTCTCTACTGATAAAGATAAAATTACAATTTAACAAATGTTTCGTGCATCAGACTCGAGGCAAAATGTCTGGCCGAAGTGTGGGCACCCAAACGACGCGATAGTTAGGAGCTAAATAAATATAAAAAGATAAACATATTCGTAAGACCAAGTAAATACCAAGTGTTGGTAAATAGAGACACACTTGAGACACAAACCAATTAACACTACAGCGTTGTGACTAGTGGGAAAAACAAACGGAGAAGCCCTAAACGTTTGGATGAAATTTGCCCGACATGACTGTTACTGTACTGTAGATCTTCTATCGCCAATTAGGATGAAACACTAGCGTACCAACAAGGGTATCCCGGAGTTGGCGTACCAAAACGTAACGCAACGGAGTCAATGAGCGAAAGACCACGAACGGACGCAATCGTTGTATTGTGTTCTTGTTGGCAGATGTTGCTTTTTTCTAATTCACTCTCTTCAAACGACACAAGGAAACGTTAATTTCTAAGCTACCGTAAGTGTATGTGTGTGCGTGTGCGTATCTGTAAATGTGTGTAATTTGAATGTGCATTACCAACGTGTAGTGAATAGGATGCAGGTGACTGAATGCTCGGATGTAAACAAATGTGGGACAGGGAAGGAGGGCAGGCAATGGACCGAAAACGGATCACGTTGGTTGTTGGAAAGTTGTTCGTTGTTTGGAACAGGTATAAACCATTTTTTACACAGTGGGAAACTGTGGGAAAACCGGTCATTACTGTAGTTACGTTGGAATTGTAGGTTGTTAAAATAAACGAAATATCATACGAAACTGAATGTGTTTTTATTTAGCTGTTTCTTCCCAGTTTTCATCAGCCGGAAAGAGTATTTTCTTTTTTAACACATTAAATTACCAAACAAGCGTATTTTTACATCATCCGTCCACACCAAACAAATATTCATTGGGCAGCGAGCGGAAGGACTAGCATATTTACATGCAAAAACGACGCTATTCTTATCGAGACAACAAATCATTCTATCGACAGCCTTATTTTACCCCAGAGCGTGCCGGCGTACAGTTTGAATGATGGAGCATTTTCCAGAATAAACGATCGTACCGTGGGGTACCCAGAACTCCGCTTAGGTTGATGTTTCTAGCCACTTATCGACCAACATGTATCAATTGATTCGCTCCACTGGCGGCCAAAGTGAAGGGTTTAATTTATTGTGCCGATTCGAACTGGTTTTGTCGAAGCGAAATATCAAACGGAAATAGGGCAAGAGGGATAAATTTATTTAAAATGATATATCAGGTAAACAACATTAGCGATTTATCGGTTGGCAAGTTCAATCCACTTATGTTAAATTTTTTTAACAACGTTTTTTATCATTCAGAGTACCTCACTTTGTGCAGCAACTGACTTAGGTCAGCACAGATCTTAAATAATACGCTTCAATTCAACTCCAGAAACAAAAACCTAAACAAAATGAATAACAATGATCAAATAAAAATCAAATAAAGCAAAAAAAAAACTACTTCTTACGAGAATTGCAAACAAATGTTATCGTATGGATAGCTTTGTGTAGCATTCAAAACAAAGAAGTCCAAAGTAATGCAATAATTAACATAAAAGTTACACTCATAAAATATTTCTAGTTGAAACGGTAGTTTAGAGTAGTTAAGTACTGGCAGCATTTGACATTATGCACTAACGGCATCAACTTTCCACTGCGAAACAAACGATTTAATTTGAAAATGGAGGGAAAATCAATGAAAAGTACCAAGAATTGCTTTAAGCAGATTTTTTCGTCCAAAAGTTCAGGATCTTAATAAACAAATTACAACCAGTTTATTCGATCACCAACTTTAAAAATTGAAAGCGCTGCTTTTTTGTCGGGCACAATTGATAGCCAGCCCTATCTCCCTGCAGACACTAAAACCCGACGTCGGAGGACTTTATCGGGAGGCAATAAAACTGCAACCCTACTAGTTTTCCGCCGGACGCCGGGAAAACCCGTGCGTACAGCCACACTGTGGCGCAAATGGACGCAAATCGGGCCATATCGTCTTTCTCGAATCGTTGCCATGCTGGGTTCGCTGGCGCGGATACCAAAGAGCGGGTGAGGCGGCTACGCCACGCCGTTTTAGTTTTTTCTTCGCTGTGCACTTTTCGCCCTCTGCGCAGGCGAAACCCCGCTGTAGTGGAAGTGGCGCGAAAAGTGTGTGTGGCGAAAAACGGGCTGTTGACAGGCGAACTCTGCGGCACCATATATCCTGGATGCTCCAGGGCGCTACAGTACTCCGGCGACAATCAACAGGTCCGGATCTTCGGGCAGTGCGCGCACAAGGTCCCGATCGCACGGTGGCCGGAGGCGCCAAGGAAAGGAGAAGATATACACACCGTTTTATATGGCCTCCGCCATGTGCCACCGGTGATACGCACCGAGCTCATCCGCGTCGTGGATAAGCACGGAGGAAAGATATGTGACGGCGCGAGTGAGTGGAATCATATTTCATCCGATTATCAACGGGACGGTCCGTGATGCTGTTGGTGGTTAAAATCCACTCCCAAGACACCCTTCGGCTGCCCCAAACTAGCAGAACCAGCTGCTCCGATCATGACAGTGAAGTGTGCCAAACGGTGCCACGTTGAAATGTGTCATACCGTCGGTTCCGTGTTAATTAGTTCCGCCACCAAATGATATCGTTACCGATTGCCCTAAGTAATTTACAAGTGACAAGGTTTTCAACCGGATTTCAGCACCTGATGGAGCTGCAAATCGTTGCTTGATCCAAATCCCGCGAGATGTAGACGGTCAGTGCGCGCCAGGCATCTACTTTTGAGGTCGGAAAGAACAGATCTCGGAACGGTCGAGTGCTTTATCGAGGAGTGTGCTCGTTTGACCAAGTGTACGCAGTTTGTGGCGGGAATCAGATGAAGATGATGTCCACACGGGACACGGAAAGTGTCGAAGAGCGGTCACCTCTGGACGAGCAGTCGAGTCCCTTCGGACCGGCGGTAGTGGTACCGTCGCGCGGGCACCGTTCTGCACCCGGAAGCGGTGGTCGGTGCCGGAAACGGCTGCTGCATCTCGGCGACACGTTGCTTTCGCTGTTCGTCATCACGCCGCTAGCGGTGGCCCACTGGCGGGGCACCTGGGGCTACATGGATCTCCACCGGCCGCACTTTCCCGGCTGGCTGTGCTTCGTGCTCGGCGCCACCCTGCACACCACCTTTGCGCTGCTCCGCGAGCCACTGAATGCGGGGCTGGCGTTGGCCCAGAGCGCACCGAGGAGTCGCACCGGAACCGTCAAGCGGTGGCTGGTGAACCGGGTGTACACCTATGCGTTCAGCATGGGCTGCCTGATGCACTGGCGGGGCGGCTGGGAGGTGATGGTGTCGTACTTCGGTGAGTGTCGCAGTGTCACGTGTTTTGTGTGCCGGTCTTTCGTCTAAAGTCAAAAACCCGTTTGCGAGCACGCAGTCGAAGAATGTGGTACGGTTGACCGGCCTCGAGGCGTTCCATTTACAATTGCTAATGATCTGCTAATCGGTTGAGTGCAATCTAATAGGGCTGATTATAAAAATCACCTTCCATTACTGGACCGGTGGAGCTTTTCTCATGAGAAAGATGCAGTTCTATTAGCAAAGACCCACATTTCCTATGATCGAAAGTGTTTGGATACAGTGAATTAAAACATTCTCGCATAGTATAGTTTATCTTTTCTTTTAGATATACCGCAATTAAAAATATATTTTATTTTTGGACGTACAAACACCTACCCATTATTTTAAACAATTTTAATAATAGCAAACCCTTTTGGACAGAATTTATCTATGTAGTATTTATTTTATTGTTGAAAATTAATTGAACTTGAAATATGTAATTATTACACTCTCTAGCTTTATGTTTATAAGTCCTTTTGTCATAAACAAATCAAAGCTACATTCATTTCATACATCTACTTCAGTTACATCAAGTTACAGCTGATGCTCTTATTTTACTTGTTGCATAAACATCAGCATCACCAATCTTAAATTTTGTTGGTAGATCTTCAAAATTATTTACAACCACCAAAGGGCTGAACAAAATTTGAATCTAACAATTTCTACATATTATTTAATATGTATTTTAATGAAAGCCGAAAGAAAATATATCATTGAACAGATAGGAACGCACAAATTGGTACAAAATAACTAATTTTGAATCTGATATCAGTGTGCAACACCATCGCTACTTATCGAAGAAGTAATTATGGATGACGCATGGGAATACTCGATTCTGATAGGATTGACGTCAAGTTTAAAAAAAAAAACAAGGTGACGAGCCAGTTTTAGTTGTCCCCAGCTTCGAATACCAGCACCACAATATAAGCTATCTGACACATTTGGTTAAGAGTAGTGTTAGGTCGTGTGCTACTGTGCTACCCAACATACACAGCACAGCAAAGTGTGGCACCACACACGACACAGAAAAACATTGTGGTACCACAGTAAATTTTCATAGCATTATACCAATAAATGTTATGAATTTGGTTCCTTGGTATACCAATTCCATAGCTACCATTTTTATGTGGCTCGGCATCCCCTAGTGGGATAAGGCCTCTCTCCGAAGAGAGTTTTTGTGACCAAAAGACGGTATATTATAGATCCGTGGTCAGCCGTTCATAATACCGGAGGGTGCTAGACTCGAGATTCCCTACCATAGCTACCAAATTATAAGAATAAAGTGTATAAACCAGTCTTGTAATTTTGAACATCGTTATCACATAATCTTTACATTATTATTTGTATAAAAAAATGCAACCATACGAAAAAATGCTACGATTCAAGCGCGATAGGACCAAATCCAAGAATACAGCCACGAATGCCACGAATTTAAAATTCCAAAAACAGAATTTTTGAATAGATTAGCTTTTAACGACTACTGATTTCTTATAAGGAACACATTTTAATTTGCTTTAAATAGCTTATGGATTATATATTAAAGTGTTGAATGGAAGTGTAAAGGGCTAAAGCCCATATCGAGCAAACATAGTATCAAGTAAAATTAAGCACCTTATCCTAGTTGTTCCTTAGAAACTGTGTACCAATTTTGTATTGTTCAATCCTGGGACACTTTTCCATCCTTTTGTGGTTTTTTGCGCGCAGAGTTACAACACTCTGCACACAATTTTTGAATCAAACACTTTGCACACACTGACCATTTCGAATCGAAAAGGTGTTGCTGAATAAATAGAGATGATGTATGACTGTAGGATACTTTACTGTGCTACCACAAATGCACAGCACAGTAAACTGTGTTTGGTATCACAGTACGGTACATCAAAAAGTGTTACTTGACCCAACACTAGTTAAGACCGTTTCCACTTCTTTCTGGACGTATATCTTTAAAACATATATCTTGAAAGTGGCATTGCTGCCGTTGCGACTTAATTGTGCAATAAAATAAACGGTTTGCAAATGTTTGATGAAGGTGTGTTTACATCGCAATTGCAACTATATGGAACCAGTTAAAAATAAAACCTGACTGTTTAATAATTTGATTGCAGAGGAAATTTCAGCATATCAAGTTGTATGGAGGAGATAACGAAAAAAAAGAAAGACAAAAACACATAACGCAGCCCAGTTTCAACAGCACCATAAATCAACATACAAAACGGCTCCATTTTATAGCTATCATCGCAACCATCGGCGTCTAAAAATAGCGACAACGGTAGTAAAAACGAGACATCAACTGCCCTAACCTTCCTTCTTTGAGCTCAACCATTCTTCCGACCATCTCCGATACATTTGTGCTACCTTTGGCAACACGGCGTAAAGGGTGTAACTGTAACCGTCCGTAAACCTGCCTTTATTTTGCACATTACGTACACACAATTACGCGGCACGACTGACGAAGGGGTAATTACGACCTCCCCTCCCCCCTGGCGGACCCGGACGGGTCACTAATAAATGCAACAGTTTCCTCAGCTGCATCTATTATGGCGATTAGCTGAAACAGGCTCCGATGGGGAGCCACGCTCGGACCGATGACGCCGGGGAACGGTGGACAACTATTTTTTCAATCGATTATAAAGCCCTTAATCCAATCATAAGCATCTCCGTGTGTCGCGCGGTGGTCAATTAAAGATTGATCGCGAAAAGGACATTCCTTGCGTGCTGTTTGCCGACTTCAACAAACACCCTGTTGTGTGACAGAGCGTGATGGTTTTGGTATGTCTAATTTGCTTTGCGGAAATGGTACAAATTTGTATTGCACCCTTCATTTGATAGCCTTCCTTTGTTTGCGACCATCCCGTTCGTCGCCATCTTCATCTCGTTGTTTTTATTTCCTTTTCTTCTCTCGCAATCTTTCGCAGCGTTTAACCCGTGGCCGGCGCTCACCGTGTCCGCGATCTGCCTGATCGGGCTGGTCCTGTTGAAGTCGGTCCGAAATCTCCTAGCGCCACCATTCGTCATCCTCACCGACCGAAAAGAGGCAATGTTTAGCTTTCCGACGCGCTTCAGGATGAAGGTAAATATTTGCAGCACCATTAAATCGATTACGAAACAGGACCGAGGGGGGACTCTGAGAGCCTACCGTGGTTTTGGGGATGGCCGTGGCTCGCTTTTCGTCCCGTCGTTTGTTCGTCGCTCAGGAGCAACATCAACATCTGCCCGACATAGATTTCGTCCTCGTGGAGATGTTGATGTTTTTGAACGGCAGTTCAAGCTGTGTTCTCCTCAAGGGTAATTTATGCTCGACGATGAAGCAAAAATGAAAATGTTTGCATCTTTGCTAGAAGATTTATCCAATTCTCATTTAGATTTCTGGTTGTCAAACAAAGACCAGAAACCTTGATCGAAGGGAAGCTTAAATTGAAAAATTGTGAAATTATTTTTAACCAAGAAACCACACGTTGTGACCATGGACATAAACCAAAACAATTACTTAGCATCAGTCGCATCATTACAAATAAAATCCAAACGGCAGCAAGTCATGACCAGCTGCTCCATTATCCAATGGCGCCATTTTTATGCTCCTTAAAACCATCGTATTATCGATCATGAAAGTTTCATCGATAATACTGATGATTGACAATGATAGGCAATTAAAAGGTGCCGGCTGCCCGCGCGAAGATTTGTCTTCATCACCAGATACGGGCCCGCTTTGTTCCGAGTGCGACTCTGCCCCACGACACCCCTCGATCACGTGTCCTTTTTCCTCGCTGGTTGACTCAGAAACAGAGGGCAGCGTGGTACGTGAGGACTCACCTCGATACAACCCACATTACGGGCCGGCAAGAAAGGTAAAAGCGATAAGGGAGTTGAAATGAGCGTGAGAAAAACATGATACTGTCATGGCGTAAACAAAACAACCTCTTCTCGAAGCCTTTCGTCATTTGTTTACAGCTGGCTGTCTTCGGAGAAATTCTTTTGTTTCACACCTGTCTAGTCAAAAAGTTCCCAATCGTTCGCTATCATTGTCATGCAGAAAAGGCCTCAAAGTATTAGCTTATCAAACAAACACGTAAAGTGACACCAAAGCAAAGAATAAGAAATATTCGCAAGGCACAGGCAATCGTAGAGTTATGACGTCCGATGCCGCCGGACTTCGCCGACACCCACAATTGCTGTGCCATTGTCAATTTTTGGTGTTCCCGAATTAGCACGCAGAAGTCCATAGTCGAAAGGCACTGGAGCAAAAACGCGTAGATGGCCGATCGTTGTAGCCTTAGATAAACCCGAACAATAAGACAGTTGCCAACGGTTACCCCATCACCGTTCCGCGTATCTCCTGACCACCGAGACGATTTTGAGGAAAGTTTCTTTCTAGAAATCGGGCATATCAGTCCGAAAAATTTCCCGCGCCTCTTACTTAGTCAATTCTGAGCTCAGTATCTCCAAAGCGGAGAGGAAGCCGATCTTTGATACAGATCAGCGTATCAGCGTGCAGTAGGTTTCCCTGGAACCAGGAATTGAGCCGAAGAGACATCTTCCATTCTCGCGGGCCGTGCTGCGCTCGTGTGTGGATGATAAGCGTAAGCGCTCCAACGACAATCTTATCGATACACTATCCGACCGCTGCGAAGATCTCCGAGTAAAGATGCATCTTCTCCGTCCCACCTGTCAACGAGTCACGCCAGCTCCCAGGCACGATAGGATGCTTCTTCTTACGGCCGGTCATTATCGCCCCCGGGCCCAAGAGGATCCGCCCGAAACAATGTGTCCCCGCCGGCGTCCGCCACACATCGACGGTGCACATCAACAAGCTGGCGGCGATGTGAAACTATAAAGCCATTGACACACTTCCGACCATCAGTCTTCCGATCGGTGTCGGCCGGAGTGCAGCGGTTCTGATTAGGGTTGCGCATGCAGCAGCAAGAGCAGGAGCTTCTCGAGTCTTCAGGGCAGTTGGATCGTACGTCGAGAGTGTGCCGATCCGGGCAGTGCAACGGGAGGAGTCTCCGTGTCAGAAGAAGCGCCACTATAGGAAAGTTACCATCATAGCGAGCGAGTAGGATTTACCGTAGCGATAGTGCTGCCAGCGTGCAAGTGAATGTACAACAACGGGAACAAACGACCACGAGTACGCCCCACCAGTGCCAGAGTGCGTGAGCGATTCGGGACATTGGCGAACAGTGTGTGCGCCCACAGGACTGCCGATCCGGACTCTTGAGTGTGTCGTTGTCGAATCCGTTTTTGAGTTACGTTTGAACACCCTCCCGGCGTTGCATTATGCGCGGTAGTTTCCTACGACTTGACCAGCTCACCGGTGGCTCACGCAAGTCCTTCGACGATGGACCGCACGTGCCGGACATCGTCAACAGCATCTACGCGGCGCTGGTGATCGGCCCGCTAGTGGTCGGGTACTGGCGTGGTACCTGGAACCTGATGGATTCGCTGCTGTTTCCGCACGATGAACTGTGTCGCATGAGTGTCCTGCTGATGTTCGGACTCGGTGGACACCTGCTGTTTATGCTTCTGCAGGGCAAGCTGCAGCAATGGCTGAACACGGACGATCATCCGGTAGCGTTTTACCTGTGGTCGCGTATCTACACGTATGTCTACGGTGCGATGTGTGTCAGTACCTGGCGTGGCGGATGGATACTGATCGATCATTACGCCCCACCGAACCTGCTGTTCTTCATTGAGGCATCGCTCGTGGTGCTACTATTGCTAGCCTCGGTGCAGGCATTCTGTAACGTTGCCGGTGCACCGTTCGTGAACGATTGTCCGGATGGTTATTTCTCCGTGCCGACGTATTTCAAATCCAAGGTAAGCGGTTTCTTCAGATCGAGTTCGAGCGCGCCAGGCGAAGGCTTTCCCTTATCGATTGTCCGATTGATAGTCGGGATTTCTCCAATCAGCAGCAACGAAGCACGTTTGGTTTTCATTCCACTTGATCTATATTACTTTATGGAGAGGGTTTTTGCAAAACATGGTCACAATGTGTGCCCACGGTGGGCAACATAAAAATGGTCAATTCCATGCTACATTGTAGTAACATTTATTTATTCTAAAATAGATAAACAAAAGTTAGTTGAATAACAACAATCCGATATAACTTAAAAGTGCAAGAAGAATTAGCATCCAGTAGAAGTTATATGTCTTAAAGTGCTACATATATTAGCATCCAATCAAGTTTATAGAATTTGTAAAACTAATTACATTTTATCCACTTGCCAAAAGACCGTATTATTTTAATATCAAAGAACCTTCTCTTCGACAACAAACTAAATCGACTTAAAACGATTGATTAAACAATATTGTTTATCAAATGGTAGCGTCTAGTTTCAAGTACGTCGGCGGGTTATGTCGAAGATTGACTGAGCTATGAATTCGCCATCGCAATATTCATTCGTACTCTGAAAAGCCATCTAAAGGCTCCGAAGATTAACCATGAAAGTGTTACAGGGCAATGAATCTGTTACATGTTTGTTGTGATGCCACTTTGCTGAAACCGCAAACTGCACCACATACAAGCATCAACGATGCACCCATCGAACTGAGTGGAATTTTACCTTGAAAACGGTTGTTTAATCACGCCGGCAAACCACGATAATCCTTGCCACCGATGCCGCATCCGATGTGTCGCTCCCAAACCCACACACACACACACACACATGATGCAACCGTTCATTCAAATTGGATCTAGATGGAAAATCCCCATCGCCGATTGATTCATGCTCTGGAAGCTACACACGATGGAACTGAACCGAGATTATCACCGGTGTTTCCTTCTCTCTCCGTGCGCTTGCTTACTGATACGGAAGCAGAGATGCGTACCCAATTCCGGTGCGTTGTTGTTGTCACCGCCGCCGCCGCCGTCACCAAACGGCCTCGGGTTGATACGGGAGCTACTCTGGCCGACCTACGGCACCGTAGACCACGCAAGACGGCTTGCGTACATCACCCTTACACAGTCGACAGCGGCTCAACCCGGCGCAGCGTTGGAGCAGACAGCGGGACGGAGCAGTTCGCCCGCTGATCTCTTTATTGCGTTGATAACGCTCGAGTATTTGTTTGATAATCGTGGTAAGGTCTCGCTGCTAGACGACGCTCGCTATCCTCTCGCTCGACTGTCCACCGTGGCGTAACGAACACGCTCACCTTATGATCGCGATTCGCGGAACGCGCCATCTGGGGGATCAACCGACTGCCGGGTAGGGTCGTCCAGTCCAGTGCGTTCTTGCTTCACAATGTAATGCACCACAAACACACACACGCAGCTGCATATGTCCCCATATGGGAGGCCAAACAAATCAAAGCTTCCGTTTGGTTTACCTTTTTGCGCTCCGTTGAGAGTACGCCATAAGATCCCCGGCTATTGGGGACAAGTTTGTGTAAAATTCCAAGGATCAGCGGGGAAATCTAATCTTTTCCGGTTTGAAAAAAATAAATAAAACACAATTGTTTTTTCATCGACCAAGACATAATTTTGTCTCGGCTGAATTTTTTTAAAGAACCCAGTTTTGGTGAACTGAAGAAATGAAAGTAGATCATCGACTCTTCTAGATCCTATGTTTGTCGCGAGTCATCGTACATTCTGGAGTAGCTTATCAACAAACTTCGTTCATAAACATTGACATTTCACTAGCGGTGTCCACGAAGAAGCGCTTAGAACTTGTACCAGCTGTTAGGACTATCAAGAAACGACCAAGGAAAAGCCGAACTGATCGTATCCCTAGGTAGGACGATAATGATCCTACAAAACAGATACAACAACATGAAGCATTGGAACGCATACACCTATCCACCAAGGGTGGCTATAGATAGCATTTGCTGGATCAAGTGTCACAGCGAGAGTTGTACCATCCAGTACTAGCACATCTATCTGATCGCGAACAGATACTGCACTGGAATCTGTTATACTAGCATCAACAAGCTGACAGACGCAATGCACCCACTCCAAGGTATGGCAACATTGCCCGGGGGCATGGTTGGATTTGCGTATTTCCGCTGTGAAAAACAAAAAACCGGACCGACACCGAGTGGAGTCGCACACTACGAAACCGAAGGGAGGAAACAACAAGCTGACCCCTTGGCACGGACACTCGGACACAGGCTCGATGTGTGCAGGAAGGACCGGACGCTGGACGGTCACTCCTCCAGTATCCAGACCGGTCACTCTCACGCACAAACATCGCGTTTGCGATGCCGCACCAGCACCACACTGACCACCACCAGCTGCTGGAGGGCGGCAGGCTTGATGTGCGGATTAGGAGAGGGTGGGTTTCGACGATGGCGATGATGTCGTCGGTCGGGGTTGCGTCGACTGCGACGATCGGCTCCGGTCGCAGTGGCGCACAATCGTCCTACACACTCGTGTGCCAGCAGACGGACCCGTACGCAGCGGGGCCCAGTGGCTGATTAGAACAATTTGGATGATAACAGTCCATTCCCGATCTGCGGCTGATTCGGATGATTCGGGCTAATCTGATTACTCGATTCCCGCGCGCTTGCTGAGCCCTGGTACCGCCAACAGATCGCCAGAAGTGGTACCGTTTTCGACGTTCACGATCGAACGCGGATCGTTCGCGACCGTTCCGCTGCCGTTCGATCCGTTGTGCCGACCACTCCACACCAGAACCGACGTTCGGTGTTCAGCTCACCAAAGGAGCCATTCGACGGCTACCAGTGACAGTGGACTTTGTGGTGTGTAGACCGTGCAAATCGGTCCCTTTAGCGGTGGGGTTCGGGGATCCTTTTACGAGCACCAGCAGCCAGAGCACTGTGAAAAGCCAAGAAATTCCCCTTCCGAAATCTTGTGTACGGCGGTGCGTATAGGGTACGCACTGGCCTGCGGACAGTGCGCCAAAAGTGACCGCGTACGGATATCAATTGGATTATCATCAAATTTAACATAACCGCACATTAGCGCACGCCGTACCCATTTCGTGTGATTTATTCAAATTGTGAGTCGCTAGATGAAAAAATATATATACACCGACGCCGTCGACGATCCGCAAAATCTGCGTACAGCGGGCGGATGGTGGTAGCAACATTGTTTGCCAGTGCATAACAGTCGCCCCCGTGCAAGGTGATCATGGTGAACACGATACGGAAAGTTGATCGCCTACCGATGGCAAATGGCAAACCCACAACGAGTAAAGCCTAGTCGATTTCCCGTGCTCCTCAGTTGCCTACCGGCTAGACCCTCCTATGACACATCACGGTGCTTCCCTTCCTAACCATATCTTTATAACGGGCAATTCGGTTAAAATAAATCCGCTACCACTTAACGGACTGATTGACCCGATTCCATCGCTTCACTTCCTTTACACCATACCTTTATTATTGACGCGTTATCTTCAGCTACTAGTAGCCTAGCTTAGGTTCGTTGGACGCTGTTGCCGATAGCAACAAACGAAGTGGCCGTGGGGAGCGTCGTTGCAAGTGACAGATGATTAAAATCTGCCAAAGATATTGCCCTTGTGTTTCCCACTGTGTGGAGAAGGTGTGGAGTTGCGTGATTGGAAAACAGAACCCTAAGGTGCATATGTTTAAATTGTACCATCTGCACTGTGTCTGTTTGGTAGAATGTTATCTCTTATCGCGCATGCGAGCTCCTGCGTAAGCGCCTCATCTTGCCTATCACTGAGAGCCAAAAACATTGGATACCTCGCTATGTGTGCGCCACCGTTTTGCGTTCGCATCTGAAGTGACGTATGGTTCTTGCCTCTACAGGTCATTTTCACCGTATGACGGCGTTGTTTTCCCGCTCTTATCAGCAGCAAACCTGCTGTTCACCTGTTTATCATTTTGGGAAGTAGTAGCAGACACCTACACGGTCGCCAGTCGCAACCACCAATTGGAAGCACAATAATGTCGTTCTTTATCGAGGGCGGTGGTGGTATCGACCGAAATCGGACCTTTTTTCCGTGCCGTGTGACCGTGAAAAGCCGCACGAGGGCGGGTGTTATCGGGGCGACCGATTCCGACCGAACGGTCATTCTAAGGCGGTATGTTCTATTGCTTGCAGTGCGGTGATTCATCTGTGCAATTACGACTGCAGCACGAAAGTGGATGCAAACAATCTACCGCATCGGTGCGTCCAATGCTACAGCTGATGCGGATGCTGGATGTGAACTGACTACTGAGAGAATGTGAGAACGGGTGCCTCCGGGTTAGTTCGCCGATAGTTTTGTAAGTCCGAAAAAGAAGAGAAAAAAAAGGAAGGAGAAATAGTTGTGTGTGTCACGACGGGACCTAGAAAGCCGCCGGCGCAGTGTGGCTAAGAAAAAAGTGAATGTACATCAACGCGCGACGGAAGGGCGGCGACCGTGCGTGGATGTCTGTCGGTGGAGATTGTTGGCAGGTGTTGAAAGCGTGATTACCTCGCCACCGCAGTGATTAAACGGCGCGTGGCCTAAGGCAACGGGATCAGAACGAAGTCACACACACGGAGGGAAATCGCCCCGGCAACGTCAGTATGCGGGGCAGCATCGCCGGGATCGAGGATGGTATTGCCGGCGCGAGAGTTGGTGCGAGCTACCACCGGCTCCTGCTGGAGCTGATCGACTACCTGTACGCGTCGCTGGTCGTGGCCCCGCTGGTGGTGTGCTACTGGCGCGGCACCTGGAACCTGATGGGCGACTACATCTTCCCGTCGGACCTGACGACCAGCCTCGTCGTTTCGCTCGTCATCGGCATCGTGGGCCACATCGTGTTCAACATCTTCCAGGCGACGCTCCGGCGGCACCTGAACGCGGACAAGCACCGGATAGCGTACTACCTCGGGTCGCGCATGTACACCGCCATCTACGGCGTCATCTGCGTGAACGGGTGGCGCGGAGGCTGGCAGTTGATCGATCTGTACACGACGCACGATGTGCTGTACGTGGTGCTGATCACACTGGGCTGTATTTTCATCCTGGCCTGCCTGAAGGGCGTGCGGAACGTCATGGGCACCCCGTTCCTAATCATTAACGACTCGCGGCGGGAGTACTTCGACGTACCGACGTACTTCAAGCTAACGGTGAGAAGCGCGCCCCGGGGGCCGCAGTCGCAGTAATCGCTTTCGCATGCTAAGCTTAATGGGCTTACCGGGAGGGTGGAATAATATTTTCCGTCCCCCAACGGGCGTTTTAACAACACATCCTGCTCTTATGACATTCGTGAGACAAACACTTGTTTTAAACCTTCAAACCCTGCACGTGTCTAGATCCCGGACATCGGTGATATAATACGCTTACAGCTGACCGACGGCGGTACTCTCTTCAGGACCTCGATGCAATAAAACCCCACCTTTAAACACTAGGAAAAGCCAACAAGCGAATACACTCCACCTTTGAGCCGACAGCGTCATGGGCTCTCCATTATCCAGCCGCCTTTAAAAGTAATCCTCCGTTGGCCAAGCGGTCAAACGTGTACAGCGCAACAGGAATACGGCCAGCGTTAAGCATTTAAGTAACGCCTTTAAGTGCTCACTTCCTTATCGTAACCGCTAGTTTTTAATTGTCAACTCGCCCAGCTACACTGGGGGAAGGAATATCATCAGTCCTGTTGCATGCAATATTTTTTCCATACACGTGGAAGCTCAATAGCGAACGACAAATAGGTTTGTCCTTCGAGCTTAACTATTTGCGCCGACTTTATTGAAGACTTCCTATGTTATGTTCCGCATCCAAAGAGATTTCATTTGCATACCTTACGCTCAGAACGCTCGCCACAAAGGTCTCGGGCCAGATAAGGACTAACCTTCTATCGGTCAGCAATAAACGTGAAATTAAAGAAACAACCTAATTATCTCATCGCAAATTTTGATTAATTGCTTCCATTATCAAACAAACACAGGCGATTTGATTTGGGACTTTATCGGTGAGGGGATATTTTTATCCCACAAACAAACCCAGACAGCTGTCTGGACGCGTCCACAATCCGACGGTTCGCTGCCTATCATTTGATCTTATTCCCACGACGGAGCGCACCCCACGATAAATGATGATAAGGAACACAAACTTGTACCATCTGAGGGGTTTTATTTACCTGTTTTACCACGCCTGTTTGGTAGAAGTTAATGTTTGTATATTTTTGGGACTTACCAAATTGACGCGACGTCGTTCGCAAGGCTGTAAAAGAAAAGCAAACTTTATAAAAGCTTTAGTACAACTTAATTTACATAGCATGGACAAAACTGACCATCGCGACCAGAATCATTGGACATCAGACGCATTCCCGACAACTAAAATGGTGTTTTTTCCTTTTGTTACAAACACGGGTGGCAAAGTAAACTAAAATAAATTTTAGGGGGGTAAAAGTGAAACCCAAAATGAATTACGGGGGTAAAAGTGGAACCGAAAATGTATTCTTTACTTCCTTCTAACAGACAAAAAGAAGACGACTTTCGGCTTCCCGAGCCTATTTTCAGTCTTACCTATCCCAAATCTCGTTCCCTTTTTTTGTTAGGTACTATTAGAGTGAGTCCGGACTCACAGGTCCGGATGGTCTCTAATAACTTCCATTAATCACCATACTTCCATCCAATTTCTCATCGGAGTTTCCCTTGATTATTCCTCCATAAATGATCTACTTCTCCAAAAATACATTATTAAATTATTCACATCAAAGATCTGCCTCATTTCTTCATGAATTTCCTCTTATTAATATTCTTCATGTTACATCTTGTTTCTAAAGTACTTGTTTCTTAGTACTCCTACAAGTTGATGATTTCCATGGCAACTCCTATTATTCGAGTTTCAGTTGTCAAACCCCCAAATGATCAACTTTTCCTTACTACATTAATTTTACCATTGATATGAACAGCTGTACTAGGAATCACTCTCTATCAAGCAATTTCAGGAGAAAAATTCACAATAAAGAACCATTATAACAATTCTCGAAACATCTCCTTTATATTCCTTTTTCTCTCAATGATGGTATTAAAAATTCTTTTCTATTGCAATTGCTACTTTCTCCTCCACAGGGCTCTAAAGATCCCGGCCTATACGTGCTCGATTGCATGTTCTCCGTACTGGTGATTGGTTCGCTGGTCGTCTTCGTTTGGCGCGGCCTGTGGGTACTGCTGGACCTCAAACTTTTCCCCCACGATCAGGGCACCTCGGCGTGGGCCTCAGTGGTAAGTGGACGTGTTGAGCGAAATTTTCCATACCACGCGCTGCCAATATCCATCCATTCGCACAGTGAACACGCACAAATCGCGACACAAATGGCGGGGCTGATGAGGTGACAAAAGAATTCCCCAATGGGTCATACCCGAGAGGGTAATTGAGTAATCAGTCAGTATCACCTACGTTCGTTTGCTGTACACAAACAACTTATGAACTCCATAGAATTCCACCATCAGCACCAACAGCGTCTTCGGCACCTTGACAGCATTTGTCATTCAGATATTTATCATCCTTTCTTCCCGCTTATTGCTTCACCTCCAGATTATTGGCTATGGTGTGACCGGATTGACCTTCTCGCTGCAGCCCTTAATGCGGTGGACTTGCGATCGCCTCACCGGGTTCTGGCGCGTGGTCGTCGCGGACTTTTTCCTGTTCTTCAGCTTTATCGGCACAATCAACGTGTGGCGAGGCATTTGGCAAGCGCTAGATACATACTTCCTACCAGGTACTTTACTTCGGCAGTACGAAAATCCAAAATAATCTAACGGCTCTTTTTTCACCCTCTCGTAATCCCGCAGATGAAAAACTGCTAAGCAACTGGATTACACATGCAGTCTCGCTTCTGCTGCTGATCCTGCTAAACTGCTCCAACTCGGTGCTGGTTCGCGGTGTCTACATCGACGCGGAGGAACCGGCCGGCCAGTGCGTCGTGTTTCCGGTGTACTACATTCGGCTATTCTTCCAGAAGGAGCGCAACAAGAAACAGCGCCGCCTGTTCGAAGCCCTCGAACGGGCCGATCTTAACAACACTGGCGGGGTGGTGCAAGACAAGAAGCCCCCGCATACACATTTCCATCAGCAGCATCAACAACAGCAGCAGCTACAACAGCACCAAAAGCAGGAACACCACATTGTGGCCGACCAGAACCATCAGGTGATCCGGAACCTGGAAGCCGTACCGCTGACCATCATCGACGATCCGAAGAGCAACGGCGATCACAGCAGTCACGTGCCGACAAAGTGAGCCAAATTAGGATCGAAAGGGGGGCACACCCAAAGGGTGGACGCAGCTGGTCCACTTTAAAGCACTGAAGATAAACCAATAGCAGAGCTATTGCGGGCGAACGCTCCCCCGTAACGTAGTCCGGGGTATTTTTTAAACATCGAGGTATACCATATCCACTTCTGGTGAGAAGTGTACGCACGTCTCTATTCTTATTATTGCATTCCTAAACCACCATTAGCCAGTATGTGTAATGTATCGAAAAAGGCTTGTAGAATCCGAAACAGATCGGTTAAAAACATATGCGAAAAATTGTTAAGTAAAAAGATACCTTGCTACTTCGTCTATGTCATGTTTGAAGGAAGCCTTTGAATAAAAACCAACACCCAGCAGTATGTCTGACGAAGGATGTGTGTAATAGTCGTATAAGTAAGCGTTAGGTATGTTAGGATTTTTTTTTTCTATCATCTAAGGACCCATACTCGCTAAGCCGACTGTGCGCACTATACTTTAGCGATAAGTATCGATTTGCGGAAAAAGTGTACGAACAAAGGGAGTACCACTAGAAAGCGCCCAAGCACTCCTTTTTATTTATAAATGCAACATATGTTTTTTGTGTATATAATAGAAGCGAAACCGTCAACCGAACGTTTCGATTGTCTTTATTTTTCATATAAAATCCGAAACTGATTACGATTCAAAGAGTTAAAGTAAAAAAATTAACGACCCAAACCTAACTAGCATATCAAGAGAGGAAAAAAAGGCCACAAGTGTAATGCAGTCAAATTTAATGAACAAGAATCAACAAAACGGTTTGTAGGGTCCAAAAAAAACCCCCGTTGACGTAACAACGTACTGATAAGGGTTTTTTTTGTAGTCTCGAACATTCCATTGTCGGTACGACATCTGGGGTAGTCGTAATTGTAATGACTCATTTAAAATGTGCATTAAACAATTTTTAAGTCAGGGAAGCAGCAAATCAACAGAGTGAAATTTATTCATCCCCATTAACGAACACGTTTGTTGGGATTATTCAAATTGAAAATGTCGTTATGTTGTCACGTTTCTGCCTCGCTCAAAAGGGTCTCAAATGTTCTTGAGTGTGCTCTTGACCTTCGCGCCACATTACAAACCTATTCGGTGGGAGGAAACGCAGAGCCAATTTCATGCTCATTCCACCGTTAATTTCACGGCGGATATAGCGGTACAACCATTTCAATGTCATACAATTAGAAACGTTTTCGAGCGTGCCTTTAGCGAACGTGCCTTTGCGAGCGCTGGTAAAATGGACCATCATTAGTTCATCGCTAAGTTCCATCTGCCTGGATGGGAATGATTTGGAAGTGGTTCGGGATGGTCCGTTGGCGATCTGCCGGTCCCGCCGCATAAATCACATATTGGCACCATGCTGGCAGGGGACTCATTGATAAATTGACGTGCGCCATCCTCGGTCAGCCGTAAGCGTGTGGAAAGTAGGAAAAGTATTAGCCGCATCCGGGGCGCGGTACTCCATGGAACGAATGTAAAACGGAGCCCGGAGGGAAGTGAGGATATTTTTTTTTGCTCTGCATCCAACTTGTCGGCCCTCTAATTGGCAAACGTTTGACCGTAATCCACTGGATGTCGTAATAGGTGATTTAGGATGTATTAAACAAAAGTCACTCGTTCAACTGCGTACGATGTCGACGAATTCCATAAATCACCCCTACACAACCCATTCAACTTTGCCGGGAAACGAATGAATGAATGAATGCAAATGGGCTAATTTTTGTTACGGACCTAGGGAAGGTCCGTTTATTTATTTTAGATTTAATTAATTATTTCCTCCGGTATACGACTGAACGGTCTCTGATTGGGTACCCTCCAGGTCTGCCCAAGGGCTACACTGTATTAAAACCGAAAAACCGATCCAAGGTAGTACGATGATCTTACGCGCAGTGCAACAATGTGACAGATTATGTTAAAAAATCAGCAGAATCAATAATCAGAGCAAGTAAAGCCTTGAATAATATTGGAGTGACGCATTCGTTTCTTGATCTTAACTATGCCGCCATTCTTTAACTATGCACGCGTAGCGTATTTTCGAACTGATCTCTTCTGAGGATACTGATAACGATCCCAATTGATGAACATGCCTGCTCAACGCTTCTAATGAAGCGACACGGTCGAGATTATGCTAATAAGTGTCTGCCAACAAATGAGACGCGCCCGCCGCTTGAATGCGATCAGCGCAGCATAAAAATAGCGCGCGCATTTACGCACATCCACGAACACTTGTACAAGATCGGCGTCTGATGGTGACGCTAGAACGCTAATGGGATTTTGAGCAGCATCGCTGATGGATTACATGTGGCGATAAGTTTGAAACAACAATCTGAACCAAAAAAAAGTAAACACTTTTTCTTGAATGAAAACAGTAGGTAATACAAAGTTTTTAACTTAAAAACAGTGCTAATAACAACGATAAAATTTATGGGACCATTTGTTTGCCCCGGCGTACCTTTCATTGACCCGAGTCGGCCAGATAGTCAACACAACAAGCAACCAGAACAAAGTTGCAGCAATATGAAGCAAGTGCAATGACCAGAACTAAATGCATTGCACTTCCTACATAAATTGTGCAGAGTGTAGTATTAACACCACCAACTGCCCATTAGTGTATTACATCTTCACGCACAGTCACACGAAAACACTGGCACTAGGTTAAAAACAACAACACAACACCGACTACACAACATCATTTCATTTGGCACAAGCCTCCGCGATGGCGCTTACCATCGGAAGTGACCGAAATGTTAATGAAATACCGCGGCGGGCAGCATATTCTCGATTGTACCGCCTGACACAATGTTTCACCCAACCCACGGGTGGGAAATAGAACGAAGAAAATACCCCACCTAGAGACCATATGGTGGGTACGTTGGCAGGGTTCCAAAATTCTAGGCGACAAAAACTGTGCGGCAAAAGAGGTCGAAAAATATTCAAGGTAAAGGCCACGCTGGTTACGACAAACAATGATAATATTTAATTGTCAAGAAATATTCTTTTTTTAGATGAATAACATAATTATGCTGTGATGCAAACATCTTTTTTGAACGTGGAAATGTCTTCGACTTTCAAAATAAACTCAAATTTTAACTCACTTCGTAGCTAGTTCGACAACGAATTAGATCTCACGTTTTAAGAAGGAATTGATCTCAACGCAAAATGCAAACCATGCAGTGTTGAAAATGTCGTACTGAAGGTTAATACATATTGCACGGCGATCTCAATGCGCAACAGTGAAATACACCGCAAGACATTCGTTGCCGTTCGTTGAACTTTAATTACACCACGACAGTGAAGATTGAAACGCCACAGTGCATTTAGTTCTCCCACATTCGCAGCTCCACACATTAATCTTTTTCAAGCCTAATAAAAACATACATGCACGCATAGCAACTGAGTGGATAATTTACATTGCGATAGGCGGGGGGGAAAACGAGATTCTACAAGTTGTAGTTTGTTTGTCTACACGCCATCGAAATCCTTCGACTGGGATGCTCAAGAGCACCGGGCACGTTTTTGTGTTCGTTCAAGGCTTGGGTTTTCCCACCGTGGGTCGAGAAGAAAATTGTTAGAAGTAGCTCCCGACACAAATACGATTAAACATGTACGATCACAAGATTAAAAATGAAATGAACGAACATAATTTATCATTTTTGAACTATTTAAGATTTTTGTTCATTTTTATTATAATTCTAACGTATAGTTTCATTCGGAAAACAGTGTGTCTCGTACACAAATTCATAACGACCATGCGCCTCCATCGGATGCAGTACAATCATTCGTGGAGAACAAGGCGTCTCCATTAACAAAACAATCAATGTAATTTGGCTTTGGTAGGCACAAGATATGATAAATTTCTGTAAATTGTAATTTGTTTATTTTTTTAAATTAAATTATGTACAAGCATAAAACATTAATCTTACCAAATGTATGGTCTCTCTGACATCTATTTAAAACAAATCATTCCAATCGAAAAATATCAATTCATCCCAAGAAAATGTCTATATCTTCTAGAAAGTACCGCTAACTCTAGTGGCCGTAGGAAAAAAAAAATCAAGTGCCACCATACCGCTTTTATTTGCGCATTCCACTTATCGCGTGCCTATCGGATACCTCTCTACGTTTTTTACGAAACACAAACAGAAATTCAATATTGTGTTGTGAAATAAAAAAAAAGATGGTATTCCACCAAACAACAAAAAACTCCCGAACATCTTTAAACATCAGATACAACATCCATTCGCACTCACGTCAACGTGACACCACGACCGGCATAGGTTAAGATAACAGCCGAGGCAGTACCGTGGCCACCGAAGACGATCGCTGGTTGCCTGTGGAAGTGTGGATATTTTCGTACCACGGGAGCGAACAGCGATCGGCAGAAGGAAGCTTCTGGCGGCTGCTCTCCGAACTCGAGAGCCTTCAGCGCAATCGCACTACAGGCAACGAAATTGCGGTTCCGCGGGCAAACGGAAGGAAGGTTCCCGCGAGGGAAGGGGAAAACAAAACCAGCCAAACCATCGCATCACACCGTGGCAAATGAGCGGGTCTAAATGAGCTATCCCCGTGCGCGGCCATCGCCAGTTAGCATTGAGTTGCCCAACGGAACGGAAACGAGAATCGGAACTAGCAGCTAGCTAGCTAGCGGGATACGACCGCCGGGAATCCAACCAGTACCAGAGCATCGACCAGAGCCTCAGTGCCTGCTGACCTTGTCCGTGGTGACATAGAAAAATATACCTCTCGGTCATAGTTGTGTAACTAAGGAAACAGCCTGCTACTTTTTATCGTTAGTGTCGTCTGAAGAAAGTTACTTCTTAACTTCTAAACTATGGGTGTCCAGGATCTGCAGGATCATGTGCTGGTGCAGTGCGACTTCGAAATCTTCGGTCAGGTGCAAGGTGCGTTTTTTTTTAATTAATGGACTTTACCGGAAAATCAAAAAATCGATCAAAGAATGGATAATGTGTTTAGCCAGGGGAAACATTCATTGAGCGACGAAGACAAATTTATCTCCTGTGGCAAGATTTGTGGCGCAGTTGAAAAAAATATTCTGATTGAAACTGATTTTCGGCTTCCTGTGCGGAAACCACAGCCTGGTTTGAGAATGGAATTTTCATCGCCGACTAGACTTCTCAAAATTTGTTGGCTACCGTTAAGTGGTATTTTTAATGGAAAGTTTATGGCTCAGCCGTACAAACGAAGCTCTATCACGCCAGTTCAATTGTGTAGCAATCCTATCGTATCCCGTTGTCATTAGCTTCCGTTGATATTTATTTTTAGGCGGAACAACATTCTTCGCCGTCTCGCTTCGATTTCCTCAGGGTGCACTTTTACGATAGCGATACCATAAAGGAGGAAGAATTCATTCCTCATACTCCAATACATCACTGTAATAATATACGTTTCACAACAAAAAGATTAGTAAATGTTATCAGCGATCGGAAAATAGTCAATCCGCTCGTGGACGTCTGCCAAACCTTTTCCCAACGACAATGTTCAATTGCTCTATTTCTGTCTGTTTACTTTTACTTTCCCAAGCGGGGTCTGCAAACGAGCAAGAGGTTACTACGTTTTTCGGCGTTGAAATGTTCGAAATGTGTCCAACGACACTTCACATGTCTACTGACGAGAACACGGCTGCAATGGTTTATTTTCGTGTCAAGTATTTTTATGAACTCTTTTTTACGCAATACACAGTGAGACTGGAATACTACGCTTTGGTGCCACACTTTTTACCATGGACACCTTCAACTTTTTTTTAACTCAATCTAAGGCAAGAAGATGTCACGAATAGTTGGGAACAAGCGAACCTGTCAATTTCAGCTATTGACCGACTTCTTGCCCGGTTCTCGAACATTCATACCAAGCCTGAACTGAAGATCAACACGAATCGACTTTGAATCAATCCAAGACGTGACGATATGACCGAAGGCAGCCACCCGCTCGGATCCAACCAAAGGAGCTTCACCGTGGGCTAGTAGTCGAAGAGAAGAGCACATCATCCCCACGCAAACAAGCGTCAACCAGATACCGAAACCGAATGTACCAGAAACTCGAACTGGTTGCATATTTTTAGCATCACCTTCCCCTACTCTCATACCGATGGCACACTCCAACCGTTGCCCCGCAAATCGAATCTCATTTAGTATCCTATTACTTAATTGTGTTTGGACGCCGCATTGTTTCTTGATCGTTATTTATGGCCATCACCGGACGGAGCGTCGTCGGTGCTGGTTGCGACGTCTCGTGCAGATGCTGCACCGAAGCTGCACGCGAAGAGAGAAATGCGACTAGTTCGGGCGGCACGTGTAGCAAAGCGATTCCGAACGACCGTTGCCAAACATGTTTGGCGTCCACTGTCCGTGTCGATGTCGTGCCGAAGCCCTTGGACTGGAGCCCTTCGAAAATCTGAAACCATCAACGGCAACTGCCTGAAAGAGCTCCTCCTGCTCATTGTCACCCTCGATAATATATTTTGCTTGTTTTGCGGTTCTTTAATAATTCTCTTTCTTCCTCTCCAGGATGTGGCTTCACCAAGCACTGCCGAGACAACTGTCTGGCGCTCGGCATCAAAGGATGGGTGAAAAACTCCAAGCAGGGCACCATCATGGGCAAGATGCAGGGCGCCAAGGGTGACGTCGGCAAAATGTAAGTAACACGCTAACTTCCGGTAAACTTCTTAGCTAAATCGTGCACATGAGCGATGTATTGTGGTATGGTATGTTTACTTACGCCCGTCAAAGGAAAACTAGGTGAAGGCTAAACCATAAGATGTGCTTCAACCATGTACCGGGAATGTACCGGGAAGCAAACATCGTGCTAATCAACTAAAATCAGGGTGGCAAAAGGCGAAACTGCAGACATTACACGACAACCCTAGCCATAGGCATGCCCCACTTGAGGATCTATCTTTCCGTTGGAATCGTCAAGATGCCCCACGAGCGTCAGACAAAAAACCCGTCAGCAGCATCGGGTCTGAAAGGAAGGACACTGCGATCGGTTCGGTTTCTAAAAATAGCTCATCGTAACACACATACTGCTTGGGTGTAGAAACCAGTGCAAAGCACTAGCAACTGGTTTGTTGGTAGGGTCCGATGATTGTGGCGCAAACTTTTTGGCGACGATTCAACGAAAAACACCACTGACCGACAGATATCAGACGCCGGACTCAATCTAACCACGTTAGCGTGCAGTGACACTTTGCAGGATGAAAAGATGATTTTTTTTTTCTCTAATATTCATCGCGCCTGTAGACAACCGTAATGTGTTTATCTTGCGGTTGATCCGAATAGTACCCCACGCGCATGGATTGCAAAACGAATTATCCGTGAATATTCGACGTGGTTTGCTGGGGCAGCTTGTGGCTTTTGGGGAAGGTGAAACGAGTATCAAAGAAATGGGGGCCTCCTATTGCCCCATAAATTAACGACCTCGCTGTTCTTCTCGTATACAACAGATAAACAGTGATGGCGTTTCCGAGCATATGATCTTGATCGTGAAAGTAAAAGGAAGGTCGAGCAAAGGATATCGCGGGTAAAATTCGGGGAAATGTTAACTCTGGTGTAGCATTTTTACGATCTGGTTGACCCAATTGCATTGAACGCAAACAACCATATTTTATATGATAAAGTGTAACGTAAAATCAGGGCTATGGAATGCTCACAAAAAACAATTGAATAAATATAACTTGTGGAATGCCACCATGCCGAGAATGTTGCGAAACGTTTCAAACATGTATTGTTTCGCGTGAAATAACAGTGCACAAGAATATTTATATTTTAAATACGATTGACCATTACAGAATAAAAATTTACGATGATTTTCTTTTTCTCTCCGATATTTCAGGGTCGAGTGGCTCTCCAAAACGGGATCGCCGGGATCAAAAATCGATAAAGCAGAGTTCATCAACTGGGGAACCTGTTCGCGGTTTGCGTTCACGGACTTTGCTATAAGATTCTAGGCCCCACTCTTAATGATAAGCAGCGCTGTATTCTAATTTAATTTGCTTAATTTACGTTAGGGTGCTATAGGGAAGATGTTCTATGCTGGAGACGAAGAGAAACGACTTGCCGGTTGGTGGTGCTTGATTAACCGAGCATTCACGACCAGGATCGACCAGTGTGAGCTTCTAGATGATATTACTATATTGTATTTTGTCAGTGTATGTTTTAATGATTGTTCTGTTGTGGGACAATTTAGATACTGTTACATCAGCACTGTATTGGATTTACTGGTATGAAAGAGAGGAAGAGGAAAGGAACGAAGAGAGAATTTTTACGCACGTAATGAAAACTCACCGCTTTGTAGCACGAAAACTGTTGCAGTGTCAACGTTATTTTGGTTCCAAAACACGTACGCTTCACACGGCGTAGCTAATGGCAAAACTTGCCACTTATTCAACACGCCTAAAAGCAAAGAAAACATAAATAATACTTGCTATTTATCGTCCAGGATGAACGAAACTCTTCATAGGATAAGAATATTGTATTGAACTGTAAATAATGTAAAGAAAAGATAGGTTCATCGAGAGAAATAAAACTATAAACCATACCTTTCGTTTGTTCTGCTTGCGCAACGTTTGGGCTTTGCCGGCACGATTGATTGATTGATTATGGGACCTCGTACCATGAACCGGAGAACATAACACTAGATGAACTCGATGTTGGAATCCGGAATAACCACAAACTTTACCGATCCACAGCTTACTACGCTTCACAATAGAAAGACGGCCAAAACAACGCACGGCGCAGAAAATGCTGCGTTTAGCACAACAAGCGGGCGCTAATTAAACGCTGCTCTAAAAGTAAACAAATTTGACAGCCGGCCAGCTAGGTAGTGTTGGCAGAATCGGGATTCGGAAGATTCGAAGATTCGATCCCTAGACGGATTCTAAAGATTCGAATCCCATTTGACGGATTCCAAAGATTTGAATCCCATCTGACAGATTTGAGGATCAGCGCACTGTCAAAAGTTATTTTTCGATTTTTTGCAGTCTAGACCAAGGTTACTCCCAAGGTTGGGAGAGATTTTGCAATTTTGCGAGAGAATTTTCAATTCTCTTTTCTCTCTCAAATTGGCGCATAGTGGTGGGTAGTTGCCTCGGAACTGAAATGAAACAGTTCCCCCTGGGAGCGGATAGAGATAGCGATCCAGATGGTCCTGGGGACCATTCACAAGCTCGATTTAGCCTTTGGATCAATTCAACCATTGATTGTACAATTGTTAAAGTAACACATCATATGAAAAATCGGCATTAGATGAGCATGTATGATATGACGGATTGGGATTCGGATTCGAAGATCCGGATCTCAGAATGGATTTGAATCGAAAGATTCGAGTCCCTGTAGGGATTCAGTTTGTCCAGCACTACAGTTAGGCAGTGCTGCCAGAAGGGACTAAACCTAAGGTTTCAGATATTTCGTTTAAAAATTTGTATGTTATTTCTTTCTTTAAGTTTTTATTCAAACTCCACTACGTTTTTTAAGCAATTAAAGGCTTTTATTCTTAATATTCTATGATACAAAAAATATCGCACAACAAAAAAGAAACAGTATTACACAATTAAATCCACTACGTTGCCCTAACTTGTACGAAACGCAAATGATCGCACACCGACCCAATTTCCCAGCAGCAAAATAATAAAAACAATTCGCTAGAGTTATGTACAAATCTGGACACGTACAAGGAAAAGTACATGAATGAAAATGACTGGAATATATTGGGGAAGCATGCATGAGTGGCTGGATGGAAAAGAGGGAAAGATGAGTTCGAAACAAAAATAGATCACAAACCGTCCACCGAATCGTTCCTTTGGCCCCTTTCATTGCCAGCTTACTGCACCAGTGCCGTACTCGAATTCCACCGCCGGACGCTTCCCAGCAGTGGATTGAACGAAGCACTGACGATAAATGACGACGGTAACCGCCGGAACAGCTCGCCTCATCTGATCCCCGACAGGGACATATAGTGTGCTCGGTAGTAATACGCACAGAATCCGACCAGAATCGAAAATGCTGTAGTAACGAATACCGAGCGTCGGGACAGCTGCAGATGTGGTAGAAACCGACCAATGATGGAGTTCGATACTGGTGGTGGCTTTTTGCCGTAAAGCTTACGGTATTCGCGTTCACGTTCTTCGACAAGTCGTTGTTGTTTCCTTTACGAAATAAAAAAAAGATTCCTTAGTTTCCACGAAGACCAAGTGAAGAAATGTTTGATCAACTCACTCTTTGGCGATCATGTTTTCAACATCCTTTTCAATCACCCTGGGAGGATATTTTCGATAAAGGGTTTCAGCACTCTTCAGCAAATATTCAAATGGGAGATCTTCAGGTAACTGTAGAGGATTGAACAAAAATATCACAACCGTTAAAATGGTGCCATTGTACTACAGAAGTAAAACTTTACCTGCGATAGTAGGCAATGTAGTGAGGCCATGTCACAGTCCTCCTGGAAAATCTCGTTTTGCCTATAAATAACGATCGCGGAGGTAACATAAATTGGTAGTAGAAAATCGGACGCCAGAAAGTAGTCGTACAATCGTACCACCGAGCGATACGAATTGAGACTGTGCCCGAACCAAGTCAGATACCACGGCAAAGCAAAAAGTGTTCCCACCGTCGACCTACAATCATCGGGAATGAAATAAGTTACGTGTACGGGTTTGCAGTTGCAACATGGCAAAAAAAATGTTTCACCTTTCCAGATAGCTACACAAGGCAGCATTTTCCCGTCGTACCAGAGGGTAGATAAACATCAACCTTCGCTGTGTCGGTTCCATCGTTTCCTGCATGCATTCCACCAAATGATTGGTGGACAATATTTCCATCACGTGGAATGCCACCTCCTCACCCACAACAAGTAGAAATGTTATTGCAACATCGTGGTATCCCTAAAAAGAGAAAAAAGTGAAGGCAATCAACGCACTCCACATCTCATGCCAAAACTTACAAATGGTCCTTACCTGGTAATACTTCAGATGCGGATACTTAATAATCACCCGAAGGATCAGCACAGTCAGCTGATCCTGCAATGCCACTCGCTGTTCGTATGGAATGCCGGGAGGGAAACGCTTCAGCGAGCGATTGACATCCAGCACGACCTGGTTGTACTCGGGATGGTTGTTCAATTCTTCCAGCGATGGCGCTGGGTCGACCTGTTGCGGATCAACACCGACCAGCAGTGGCCAAATCTTTCGACGTAAGTCATCTAATGGAGAAAAGAGCAAGAATTTGTAAGACAATAAACTTCGTTGACTACCTCTTTCCTTTTGCTTTGCTATTTTAAGGGTTTTCTTTTGTTATCAAAGCGCAACGGTTTTATGTGTCGCATTTACAACAAGTTTCGCGCAGATCATTGAAACACGATAAACTCGTTCGATGTGCATCGTTGCTTCCTAACAACTTTAATTCATCACGCTCGAACCAATTTGCCAAGTATGGTGGCTCGCGTATGGTGGTACCATGTTAACTTTCACGCGCGCAGTTGTTTCGCTCTCGTTCACAATTCGACCTTGGCGAAATTTAGCCTACTCTGTTGGGGGCTTTGGCTACCATAAAACAAACTACTACCGACGAGCTGAGCGGACACTTACCATTTATCAACCCGTACTCGGACTTGGCAAACTGCTTCCAGGAGTCCAAGGAGGTCTTTGGGTCGTCCAATGCATTTTCGATTTTAATGCGCTTCAATTTTTCTTCGTGATTTTCAGGAACTGAAAAAAACAAAATTCGCTGGTTTTATAGCCAAATCTTCACTCCATTATGTTTATGTTGTAACTAAAAGCAAATAATTACACTTTTCAAAACTCAGCTCCGTCGGTTCATCCGACCGTCGGTGGTTGTTCGGCTGAACAAGAGCAATATTTTTTCCATTCAATCCCGGTGACGAACCGTCCGTATGATTATCCTCTCCATTTTTGTCCGAATGCGCACCGTCCCCCGGTGGCTGAAGCAGTTTTGTCAATTCGGTGGTTTCATCATTATCAATGCACTTTTCCCCACCATCGCCCTCATTGCGCGACGGTAATGATCCGTAATTCTTATCGTCGTAACCGGGTGTGGAGGATTTACGTGATTCATCCATCGGAGAAAGAGATTCAGGATGTTCGTCGCTATCCTCCGTGTCGAGCAGCGCGGAACTACGCTTCTCGGATGTACCATTTAGCAATTCCATACGCTCCATTGCACTGTCCGCATTCCAACAATGTTCGATGCTAGTTTATTGGTGTCACTTATCCACACTGTACACTGAGTCATGTAATCGTGGGCCAACGAGTCTTCCAGCGTCGCTGTGGCACGGAAAAATTACCCCGTTCGAGTCTCTCGGTTTTATCGATTTTCTACCAGATCTGTTCAATGCTGTTTTTCGCTGCTGCAGAGAAGGTTTGCTGTACTTTTTCCTTTACAACCTAGGACGCCCGTCTTACTCTTTGCCCTTCTACACTTTCAAAACAAATCTTCCAAAACTAGCGAACTACAAGCGTTGACAGATCTACATTGAATCACCAACACAATCTCGCACAAACTGTTGTTTGACAACCGTTTGTTCGGGAAATCAAACATGTTTGGGAAACCTGCTTAAGTAGCCTTGGTCCTATCTTTCGTTATTTATACTAGATCAGTGGCTGTGCGACAGAGTTAACAGTCATCACTTCCATGCAGCGATCGCACTCTTGCACACTATGCATTTTAAAGTGACGGGTGTTTCCCTTGGTTGCCATAAAAATGAAAACAGCACATTCGTTTCGTGATAGAATTGGTTTGAACGTTTTTCACATAAAAAAGCATAACAATTGCAGTTGAGCAAATCGAATAGACAAAAATTACAAGAAACCAAAATATACGATTTTATTTCAATGTTTCTAACCCACTAAAACCCTACAGCAAATTGTTGACATGTACCAGTTAAATGAACACAGTTTAAAACGATAATCAACCATTCATCTCATTTCTTATTCTTTACGAGCGCTTGGAGAAAAGTAATTACTTCAGGATCGCGCATCAGTGAACTTTTCTTTTGGTTCAGAATACATGAAAATATGTCCATCCTTTGCCCCGTTTTTGGTGGCTTATCTGTTGATCCTGCTGCATCGCACGCCTCTCGGTCATTCAACTCTCCATCTTGATCGGTGGAATTGATACTGCTGTTGGTAGTATCGTTACTATTGGCTGCTCCAGGCGAAAGGAGCAGCTCGTTCTTGATTCCCTGAGCAGAGATTGTTGGGACCGCTGCGGCGGTTGAACTGGTAGTTTGTTTTGATCCATTCTTTGGTTTTTGTCTCTTGCTTCGGGGTCCCGAAGTGCGGGCACTCGAATTGGGTTTTTCCTTCAAGTCGTTCTCATCCCTAGGCGAATCCTTCGTTGATTCTTGCAGACGTTTCTTGACGTGAAGGTTCAACTTTTCTTTGATTTTGTTTTCACTTTTCTCGCTTGACTCCATAGCTCACGCTTATCACAACATGTTGCTCTACACTTTCACTTTTCTGTGCTATCAGCTTACCATCAGGAGCTCCACGTCGTCGATGTAAACAAATAGCGACATTCTTTATTTGCTGAAACGATAAGGTCAGTTCACTGCAACAATGTAGAAACGGATAAATAATAAATAGACAAATACGTACACTTGGTGCCGCTAGTAACGTTTTTCGTGGCTGAACTAACAAGTACCACACGTATTTATTTACTTTTCCTAAACAATTGCTACCATCTGATCGATCTGGCCAAGGTACGCGAAGAAAGAGGTCAAATAAATTAGATTTAGTTTTAACATTTTAAAACATTCTCCAATAGCACTCCAATAAAGGAGTTTTCACAAAAAATTTACGAATCACAATTTATCACTAATTTACGCATCTTTTGTAATTTTCTATCATAAAAATGACTTGGAATAACTGCCATTGTTTTTTTCAGTCATTTGTCATATTTCAATAAATGCTATGACCTGAATTATCATTAAGTGTTTTATTCGGCGCTGGCGTGTTTGGCAGCTGTCATAATTTTCTTCGCAGTGAAAATCCAAGCGTGTGCTGTGCTTTAAGTAAACGATTATTTAATTGGTAGAAGAAAAAGGATTGAGCAGAACTGGCCAAACAGTAAAATAACACAGTGTTGATCATGTCGGCACACGATCAAATGCGGGCGATGCTTGACCAGCTAATGGGAACAGCTAGAAATGGTGAGTAAAAAATTGTTACCTCCAGCCTCTTGCGCGTATTGTCATTAGGGATTGCTTTCAATGGATTGTGTTTTCTTCTATCCCCGCTTAGGTGAAACCAATCGGTACTCGGTGAAATTCTACGACAGCAAAGTATGTAAGAGTTTTCTATTAGGCTGCTGCCCGCACGAGATCCTCGCCTCGACGGTAAGTAGAGAATATTGAATTCCATCACCTCTCAATGCTAGTTAACGGTATATTCCACTGTCCTTTCCTGGTGATGTCGGCACATCTCTTCCCACGAAAAAGCATCCCTCCAATGTTCGAACTAAAACCGCACGACGTAACACTCACTTGATGTATTTATCATGATAAAATACTAGGTTCTACCGCGTGCTATCCGTGTCGTGTAGAGTTTCGTTTACTCTATTTTTTTCCACTTGTCGCTTCTGTTCTATTTCACAGACGGTCACAACACGTCGCTTTTTCCTCATATGTTACTATAAATCATATCAAAACGCAATGATACAAAACGGTATAAAAATCATTGGGGAAAGCGAAGGTGCGTGTGATTGGTAAGTTTACATTACTTGCGACGGATCGAAAAATCATATGATAAGCTTAAACAGTATTCCATCCTCCCCTTGTATCAAAACTGTCGCCTTCTAGTGCAAAAGCGTGCAAATATCTACCTTCCCATATCAAATGCTTAGGGCAGCTCCTCCGTTGGCACCGGCGTTCGTTCGCACAGAAAGGGTCATTTGCGGCGTGTAACACAAAATACAGAAAATCCGCATGGCTCTCTAGCGCGTGACCTAATTGGGTTCAAGTGCCCTTGTGCCACACGCGCACGGTTAAGACAATGAGTTGATGAGGGACGATCTCAAGATGATAATCTGAAGCAGAGTCGTAAGTACACTGTGCCCGAATCGTCGCACATCGGTTACCCCTTGATGGAAACGTTTTCCAGTATAACCCGTAGCACGATTGTTTTCACCCTCCTCCAAGATGCCAACGGTTTAAAGTTCCCACACAAATATACAAAAAAAAACCTACTTGCCTAGAGATTCGTGCAGGAACCGCCGAGGAGTTTGTGTCACTCTCTGCGATGCGGGTTGTAGAGAATGCTGCTGCTTCCTGGCGTACGTAAGTGTTTCCTATTCTAACCGATTTCCAAAAATCAAACCACAAACTTCCGTTGTTTCCTTACCCCCCCCCCCCCCCACCCACCACTGGCAGCGATATTGCGATAATCTGTTTTGTTTTGCATTTTGTTATACGACGAGTTATCTATCGAACGCAAACTTCGGGAACACTCTTTGCCAGTATGTATTTTTTTTTTTTGTTATTGTAATCAACGAGTAATCTTCAAATACCAATAGTTCCAATCTCGCCTAGGGAAGTTCTGGGCTGCCAGACGAAAAAAGCAAACATTTGTATACCCAAGCTCTGAGCCACCCCCTGCCCAGACTGTGGCCATTGGTCTACGTTTGTGTTATCAGACGAAATAGAACAAGTTCTTTGTGGGTACGTATGACAACAAACAAAAATCTAACCGATTCGTATGAATTTGATCGAATCTCTGCTCCTATGGACGTCTACTGTCCGGGTATTACGGGTACGTAATCTATTTCTACATCAGCAATTCTGGCAGCAAACGATACTTCATATAAAACAAATAGGAAAAGAAATAGTGTAGATTGTTGCAGCTGTAGTTAAGGACGAGTATAGCATTTAAAATATTTGGTGAGACTATCGTTTTATCGATAAAACATACTTCTAGTTTGATATAACTAACATTAGAGTTGCTGTAGAGGGTTCCATAATGTTTTGCTTGTTTAACAGCTGCAGCAATCTGTTAATCGCTGTGTACAATTGTTTAACTGTTAAAAGAAGAATATGCAATCCATAATTTTTAAACTCTGTTTACATAAGTATTAAAAGTATCCACTTTGCAGAAAATTTCAGAAAGTTCGAATTTATAAACTTTTGAACCGCGACTTAATGCTACCAAATGTGCATACATCTTTTTGTTTAAAATATACATATAATAATTAGGTAAAAAATTAACCATAAAATCACTCTGCAAAAAGGATGCCAATACCATTCGGGTTAGATCTGAAAAAGGGTAGGAAATGAAGCAAACTGAGCAAAACAAAGTTTCCAGTAGGCGTGTAATCATTTTGGGTGTGTATGGTGTTAATTGTTTGGTGAGTAACAACACAAGATCCATCATCAAATCATTACTGAAATATTGCTACTTCTTAGGTACTTCGATGAGTTAGTCGAGTTTTACTTGTTTTTTTTACCTTTTTCAACTAAAGTTTTGCATTTACAGGTGTTAATCAAAATGCGCGAAACGCTACAGCAACAACAGAAGTCAAAAATTGATCTACTTTCCTTTGTAACAAATTATATTTTGTTTTTGTTCAAATGTTTTGTAAAATTGATTCTAATTGATGCACCCGCATTGGTTGTTAAAGCAAAGCTGTTCCAATGGAGCTGAAATGGTGCGATTTTGTTGTTGTTTTTCATGCGAGATTTTGCTTCAGTTCTCGGTATACGTGTCGCTGTTTCTACAAGGTACTAAACAAAAGTTGGTTCTATTTTTTATTCTCTTCCATCTACCTGCCTGTTTGTCGCGAGTAGCGAATGGATTTAGGCGAATGCCCGAAAGTACACGATCTTGCCCTCCGTGCTGACTATGAAAATGCATCGAAAAATAAGGACTACTACTATGACGTCGATGTAAGTATCCATTCCTTTGCTCGAAGCTGCGTTAATTAACATGATTTTTTTGTTTTCCTAAGGCAATGGAGCACTTGCAAGCATTCATCAACGATTGCGATCGGCGGACGGAAGCCGCAAAAAAGCGGCTGGCGGAAACGCAGGAAGAACTGACGGCGGAGGTAGCCGCCAAAGCGAACGCTGTGCACGAGCTGGCGGAGGAAATCGGTAAGAAACTTGCAAAGGCAGAGGCTCTAGGTGAGGCAGGGCAGGTGGAGGAGAGCATGAAGCTGATGTCGGAGATAGAAGAGCTGCGAGGGAAAAAGACACGGGCCGAACATGAGTACCGTAGCTCAATTCCGGCCAGCACGTATCAGCAGCAAAAGTTACGCGTTTGTGAGGTCTGCTCCGCCTATCTGGGCATTCACGACAACGACATTCGGCTCGCGGACCACTTCGGTGGTAAATTGCATCTGGGCTTCTTGGCAATTCGAGAAAAGCTAGCGGAACTGGAGAAAACGGCTGGCCCGCGGCAGAAGGAGCTCCGCAAAACAGGGCGCGATCGGGACCACGAGGATCGTAGCCGATCACGGTATGTGGGCGGACGGGAGCTAGATCGACGCTCCCGCGCGCTGGCCCGAAGCCGTGAGCGAAAGGATGTGTAAGTGTGCACCATGCAGTTTAAGTAGCACCTTTCAATAAGCTTCACTAACCGCGTTTGCTTACCATTCTAGACGAGAACCACGTAGTGGTGATGATCGCAAAGAGAAATCAGAAGGGTAAGTAGTGAGAGGAAGATAAACTTGTGACCAATCCAAACTAAGGTGCCGTTTCCTTACCGTCGTTGAAAAATGCGTTATTAATATGGGCTAAAACTGATGCTTTTCTTTTCAGTCGAGACCGAGAACGTGAGCCCCGCGATCGAGGTGACCGTGAAAGACGCAGGTCACCGGATCGCACCCGTCGATCCCGTAGCCGTGAGCGCAGTCGCGATCGAGACCGTCACAATGATCGGAACAACGATCGCCGTAGGCGGTCGCGGTCCCGCGAGCGATCCAGACGGTAAGCATCAATCATTCTGTAGAGATCATTCAAGCACACATAGGCACGTAGCATCCGGTTCATCATGGGGTCGGCAGCAGCGGTTGCGGTATCAGGAATGTCCAGTACGCTAGGAGCAACAGCCGATTCAAAACAATTGTAACAAAGTTCTCTGTAACGGCCGACAACCAATAATGTCCCTGACCATCGATGGAATGGCTCTTACTTGTAAGCATAGTTGTACCTTCTGATTTCTTTCGATTAATCTTTCAAACACTTTACTTCTTGATTCCATCACGATATGATTTCAACGTAGACGGTACGTAAACAAAACAAGATTTTTAGATCATATCTCTGTGCTGCTCAAATCATTGACTGACGGAGATATTTCGGTAGCAAATCAATTCGTTATGATACAGTTTAATATTATTTTATAAATATCCCCAAATGATAACGATTGTACTAAGAACTGGGAAACATTTTTATGAATGAATTAACAAAATTTTCCACCGATAGTCGCGGCTGTTTATCTTTTGTTTTTTGTCACAACTGTTGCTATTTGGCAGTCCTCACAACAGACCCTTTGTGTTCTCGAAGAAAGTGTTTCAACGAGAAACTAGTAAAAATTAAAGAAAAAAATACAGTGTGTTGTACGCGGAACCAACAACGACGACATTCGAATCAGGATGGTACACATGTCCACCTAATTGGCGCAATTCAGAGTACGTATTGAACTTGTTAAAAAAGGGAAAATAAATAGATCATTACCACCTTGTTCCCGACCGTGAGTATAAATTAAATTTAAAATTAGGAAGCATTTTTTCTGTAATAGCACACAAACTACACTGCATCTAATGAGGAGAAATAGAAGAAAATCGTGTGACATGCTATTTTATTAAATTGCTACCAGTTTTGAAATTGAACATTCTACAGCACCAAACATTAATACTCTTTCTATTCGCCACTGGTGAGGAATATTATCTTATTGGGATTGTTTTATTGTTCCACTTTTTGCATGCTGATTTAATTCTGCAGGATGGAAATAAATTCTATTGCTACTGGAAAAAGTTTGTAAATGGTGAAAGTAGTTTACAATGATGATTGACGAACAAGTAGTACGTTGATTGATCCTCCCCACAGAAACACTTACGACAGGAAGTTACATAAAGCGCAAGGTTTTATCATTTCTTTCAATTCGTACTGTGATGAAAACACATGAACAAATTTAGGCATTTGTTTGTTTTGCGTTACAAACTCTTTTTTCTGTCGTTTTTCACACAAATTTTGTAGGTGTTAATAAAAGTGAACATTTGTGTCGTACAGAATAAGGCGTCCGTCGTTTGATGATGTCCGAAATGGTTATCTAAATAATTGTACATTTTACCTTATCCGTTAATCGTCTGCCGCTTAAGCTGCCAGAAGAAGGATGCACTCTTTCAGTGCAATGAATTAAAATTTGAAGTGGACAACCTTAAATTATTCTTGGCTTGGACATGCCATACCTTCAAGGACTTTTTTCCTTTTGTGTACATGGATAATCAATCCTCTCGTACAGGGGAGGGTCATGGGCGGATTTTCTAACCGGCGCCCTACTGTCACGGAGTCCTCAAGTATCTTTACTGAAATTTTCAAGATATTTCGTAGAACGTCTCAATAGAAAGATATTTGGTCTGAAGTGCAAAAAGAAGGAATCTTCTTCTTGGCGTAACGACATGACCAAGAGATGCCTGCCCCATTAAGGGCTTACGAGACTTGTTTTTCCCTGTTGTACGTGGATAGTCAGTACTCTCGTACAGGAGACGGTCCGGTTTCGGTTGGGATTCGAACCCAAGCCGTCGAGGTGGTGAGCCCCGGCGCTCATGGCTCATGGGCCGATTTTTCTAACCGGCGCTACCGCTCGGCTGTCGCGGATCCCCCAGAAAAAAAAGGAATATCCCATCCAAAATGTATGGACTACCCGGGTAGCCGCGTGAGACGGTTCCGTATGGAACAAGCACGGGTAAACGTTAAATTTGAAACGTTTGGTTGTCACTTTTCATATATTTTTTTAGCGAAACATGTTTTGACATTTCGCTAGATGGATGATTGTAAACAAATGTACGGCGGCAAACTGTTTTTAGTCGTTCTTGCAGTAGATCGTAATGCTCAGCGAGCTGCCCAATCATTTAATTTTCTGCACATCTCTTTTTGTTTTAAAGTTTAAGAACAAAGTTTAGCTATGGCGGCTACTATTGAAAATCTAGCAACCGTTTGTCGGTTTTGTTTTTGCAAAAGTGGTTTAATATCCCTTTCGGAGGCCTTGCGTACGACCGTCGCTGTCGAGGATGTGTTGCATTCCACTGGAATTAAGGTTCGTACATCATCGTGTTGGTAATTTGATTTGATGTAAAAATTGCAATTGGTCATATTTTGATTTGCAGATATCTGAAAATGAAGAGCTACCCTACGCCGTTTGTCATGCCTGCTGCAAAATCATAAGGAATTCTGTCAGTTTTCGCAATACGTGTTTGAAAAATGATATCATCCTGAAAAAAGTCCTTTCCGTGATAGATGTGGATAAAAGTACTAGCAAACCCTTTCAGTGTACAGCTCCAAAACGGGGAAACTTGGTGGAAAACGCTGCAGAAAGTAACATTGAAACAATTACGCTTGATGAATCAGATTCCGATGATTCTCTCCCATCGCTTTACGGAGAAGCTATGCAAGAAGCTTGGAATGCTAATACATCAACCGCACAAAGTGAAGAATGGCTGATATCTTCTACTATCGAAAAGGAACCTGATCATCCGCTCATTGCGGTCTGTGAAGAGAACGAAAATAATGCTTCCAACAGTGTGGTGGACCTAGATGTATCAGGGAATCCTATATCGAATGACGATAATGATTCTGATAGCGCTATTCCTTCACTTAATGGTGAATCAAAAGTTCCTCCAACTAAAAATGACTCGTTTACCAAAGATGCGAATGAAGACAAAGTACAGTGTCATTTGTGCGGTACATTTCAGCGCTATTTCATTCAGCATTTGAAACGAGTGCATCAGAAGAAAAATAGATTTTCATGCCCATATTGCCCGAAACAGATGCTCGAAAGATATATTCTTAAAGAGCACATCAACACATGGCACAAAAAGGACATAATGTACACGTGTGAGCGCTGTGGTAAAGGATACACAAATTATAGCGGTTACTTCTACCATATAGTATGTATTCATATTGTTTCTGTTCTCTGTAGAAATCGCACTCATATAAGTAAAATTTCAGCAAAACTCGCATGGAAAGCTTGATTCGTATGAGTGTGAAACATGCCACAAGAAATGGAAGTCTTATGATTCGTACAGAAAACATAGAAAAAAACATTTTGTGACTTCTATCACTTGTAAGGATTGTGGGAAGATTTACAAAAACAAGTAAGTAAATGCAAAATTTTGCATAAACCCAGCTATAACAATATGTTTTTAATTTTTGTAGTGCAACATTCGAGCAACATCAACTTCAATATCATCCTACATAGTTATGGAAGAAGATCGGATTGTAAAGGCCGATCACAAGTTAAATCTACAAATGCCTCCAGCATACCTCTTTGAAAAATGAAAATATTGGACCATGGCATTAGCAAACATCCAATTAGAACTAGTGCATGTTTGTTAGAAGTAGCTGCATTGAGAAATTAAACAAGACAGAAGAAAAACTAGTTTTCAGAAACACCAGGAAAAATTTGAAGTGACTTTGAAGTTAAAATGGCTAAAACGATACAAGTCGTACAAGGAAAGTCGTTCTACTGGTAGACATCCGATCCCAAATATGAGGCAAAACCATCCTGTTTAGTTGATACTCAATGTTCGCTGCCAACAAGATAGATTTTAGTGCCAAATTAGTAAAGTTTGGAATCTCAACCAATTGAGACGATTCAGCCAAGGACATAGCTAAACATATGCTGATTCCGTGTTCGTGTCCTCTGTACGCAGTCCGTATTCAGTTGTATGCGCACGCTACGTTTTATTCTTTCAAGTTACATTTGTCATTATTTCTTAACACGATCAGCTATTTCTACTAAACTAAACACTCAAAGATTTTCGATTTTTCACTATAGAGCAGTAAGAATATTTTAGTGCTTCATACAAAAAACCCATCCCAATTTTTATCGGATTTGCCTGGTTTGTTTTCTTCTAAATGAAGAAAATTGTTTAACGAGGTGTTCCTATTATATGTTTATAGATAACGTTTTAAATACTTTATCTTTTCCCACTTTTTATGTAACTCTGCTATTTAGAAAGTTCCTCTCTCCATTATAAAGGGTTTGAAAACATTAAAGCATCGTTTAAAGTATCCGGCCGGCGCATTCGGTTTCTCTTAAATCATCTGGCTCTTTTTGGAAAACGTGTGCCGATCCCTGCTATAGATGGATGTTAACTACTAGTGAGGGACTGTGGAACGTTTGCAGCTATACCAATTTCAGAGGATTTTGTTGGATCATGTTCATGAATATACAGAAGATTTCTAATCAATTTTCTGTTTTCTCGAGAAAATAAAGTGAATGAAAATTTTATTTGCAACGGAGGTTTATTCAAACCATCAGTTGTCTACATGCGACTTCATCAAAACAATATGTATGTTTTCTTTTTTATTTGGACAGCGTTTTGACATTTCGACAAATTTTTGTTAGTAAACAAATGGCAGTATAGTTTTGCTTGATATTCTCCAATTTTTGCACCTTCATTGAATGTGTTAACGAAAGTGAAACCATGGCGTCTCGAATCAAAGAAATAGGAACCGTCTGTCGGTTTTGCTTGTGCAAAGAAGGATTAATTGCCATGTCGGATGCAATTGGTTCGGTGTTCGCTGCGGAGGACGTGCTGTATTACACGGGGATTCAGGTTCGTTCGTAGCTTCCTTAATGATTGTATACAATCACGCTTTGGGGCCAGGTTTGCTAAAGGGCCTTGGTTTGATTCGCAGATATCTGAAAAAGAAGAGCTACCCTACGCCATCTGCCATGTTTGCTGTAAAGTTATAAGAAACTCAGTCAGGTTTCGCAGCACGTGTTTGAAAAATGATACCATCATTAAAAAGCTACTTTCGTTACTAAAGGCAGAAAAAAGTACTAACGTACCCTTTGAGTATCCTGCTCCAAGCATGGGAACCTTCGGTGGAAACACCCCCAGAAGTAATACTGAGACAATAACGTTGGATGAATCTGATTCCGATGATTCTCCCCCATCGCTTCACGGAGAAGCTATGCAAGAGGCTTCGAATGATATTGCACCATCCGTAGAAAATGGGCAAAGAATAACATCTTCTACCACCGAAAAGGAATCTGTGGATCATGGGGGCTGTGTAGAGAATGAAAAAAGTACTTCCAATGAAATGATGAACCAAAATGACGAATCGGTGGATCTTATGTCGAAAGATGATAGTGATTCTGATAGCTCTCTGCCTTCACTGTATGGCGAATCTATGGTTCCTCCTGTTAAAAATGACTCATTTATTAAAGATGCGAACGAAGGCAAAGAAATGTGTCATTTATGCGGTACTTTTCAGCGCTATTTCTATAACCATATGAAACGAGTGCATCAGAAGAAGCATACGTTTTCATGCCCATATTGCCCGAAACAACTGTCCGAAAGATATCATCTTAAAGATCACATCAACACATGGCATAAGAAGCACATAAAGTTTACATGTCCACACTGTGGTAAAGGATACACTAATTATGACGGCTACTTCTACCATTTAGTAAGTATTCGTATAATTGCTTTTCCATAAAGAAATCGCACTAATAATTTAAAATCAAATATGCTTCGGTTAAATTTCAGGAAAACTCCCATGGAAAGAGCAACTCGTATGAGTGCGAAACATGCCACAAGAAATGGAAGTCTATCGATTCATACAGAAAACATAGGCGAACACATTCGGTGACTGCTATTACGTGTAAGGACTGTGGAAGGATTTATAAAAACAAGTAAGTCAATGCAAAATTTCGCATAAACCGTCAATGCAAAATTTCGCAAGAAATAAAAATATGTTTTTTATGTTTGTAGTGTAACATTCGAGCAACACCTACTTCAATATCATCCCACATAGGAATGTGGTGGGATCGGATTGTAAGCAACACTTGTCGAGATATGAATATTCGATGATTTTGTAGGAGCACTTTTGCTGCCATAATCGGGCTGGTTCAGAACAATTCGAAGTCACTTGAAAAGGACCTGTTTGTAAATCATGCGCTGTGTTTCTGCTGGCGTTAACGCTTGGTTTTTTTAGGATCCTCACATAGGCTAATGAAGTATTTTTCTATGTTGAGAACTATCGCAGCATTAAAAATTATTTAAATTATTTGTAACGGAGGATTATTCGAAACATTGATTGTCTACACTGAACTTCATTTTTCGTGTTTTCTTTTCTGTCTTGCGAACATTTTGACATTTTGCTACATGTTTGTTAGTAAACAAATGTATTGCGGCCTAGCTGCATTAGATATTTTCCAATCCTTGCACCCGATTCGGCTAGTTTTGATAGTACTTTCGTAACCGAAAGTTCAACTATGGCTCCTCGAATCAAAGAAATAGGAACCGTTTGTCGGTTTTGCTTGTGCCAAGAAGGATTAATAACTTTGTCAGAGGCGATCGGTCCGGTGTTCGCTGCGGAGGATGTGCTGTATTACACGGGGATTCAGGTTCGTTCGTAACTCCCTTCATGATTGTATACAATGAAAACAAATTCTAAAGGGCCTTGATTTGTTTCGCAGATATCTGAAACAGAAGAGCTTCCCTACGCCATCTGCCATGTATGCTGTAAAGTCATAAGAAACTCAGTGAGTTTTCGCAGCACGTGTTTGAAAAATGATGTCGTCTTCAAAAAGCTACTTTCGGTACTAAATGCGGATAACAGTGTTCCCGATTCTCTCGAGAAGACGGCTCCAAGCATGGCCACCTTGTTGAAAAACGCTGCCGGATGTAACACTGAGACAATAACGTTGGATGAATCAGATTCCGATGATTCTCTCCCATCGCTCTATGGAGAGGCCATGCAAGAGGCTTACGATGATATTGCATTATCTGTAAGAAGTGTAGAAAGCATAACATCTACTGCCGAAAAAGAATCTGGTGTTCATTCGCAAATTTCAGTATGTGAGGAGAACGAAAATAATGCTTCCAACAGTGTGGTGGGCCTAGAACCAATAACTGTGGACGATAGTGATTCTGATAGCTCTCTGCCTTCACTGTATGGTGAAAGTGAAGTTCCACCACCAAAACCTAAATATGTTACTAAGGATGCGAACGAAGGCAAAGAACAGTGCCATTTGTGTGGTACTTTTCATCCATATGTGAAACGTCATGTGGAACGAGTACATGAAAAGAAAATAGGGTTTAATTGTCCACATTGCCCGAAGCGACTGGGAGACAAATATCATCTAAAATCCCACGTAAACACATGGCACAAAAAGGTCATTATGTTTACCTGTGAGCACTGTGGTAAAGGATACACAAATTACAAAAGCTACACGTATCATTTAGTGAGTATCCATATTTTTTTCTTTTCTGTTTAGAAATTGAACTCATTATTGATAACGAATATGCTTTTGTAAAATTTCAGGCTAACTCGCATGGAAAGAGCGACTCATATGAGTGTGAAACATGCCACAAGAAATGGAAGTCTATCGATTCATACAGAAAACATAGAAAAGAACATTCGGTGACTTCTATCACTTGTAAGGACTGTGGAAGGATTTACCAAAACAAGTAAGTCAATGCAAAATTTCGCATAAACCCAGCAATAACAATATGTTTTTAATTTTTGTAGTGTAACATTCGAGCAACACCTACTTCAATATCATCCCACATAGGAATGTGGGAGGATCGGATTGTAAGCAACACTTGTCGAGATGTGAATATTCGATGATTTTGTTGGAGCATGTTCATGAATTGTTACAAGATTTACAAAGCCATCAGCGTTCTTCTAGAGGCATCTAGGGGAAACTGGAAAATTTTAAACGGCTTTTTTAGTTCCATAATTTGGTTCTGGTCATTTGGACGATGCTTGAAAAGGACTTGTTTGTAAATCATGTGCTTTGTTCCTGTTACGCTAAATAACGCATGGTTATTTAGGATCCTCATACAGTGCATGGTCATTTTAGTATTTTTAGTTTGAAGACCAACAGAAATAAAAATATAAATAATATTTGTAATAGAGGCCAGCCATTTTTTCGCTTTTTTCAAAGTGTTTTTTGCCTTTTGTATGGGACAGCGTCGAGAATACTGACAGGTATCGTCGAGAAATCGCAATACCCTCAAATATTTGACATTTTGCTACATGTTTGTTAGTAAACAAATGTATGGCGACATAGCTGCATTCGTTATTTTTATTCCTTGCACCAGGTTCAGCTTGTATCGACTGTATTTTCTTTAACGAAAGCTCAACTATGGCGTCCCGAGTTAAAGAAATAGGAACCATTTGTCGGTTTTGCTTGTGTCAAGAAAGATTGATGGCTTTGTCGGAGGCGATTGGTTCGGCATTCACTGCGGAGGACGTGCTGTATTACACGGGGATTCAGGTACGTTCGTAGCTTCCTTAATGATTGTATACAATGAATACTAATTCTAAAGGGCCTTGGTTTGTTTTGTAGATATCTGTAAAAGAAGAGCTACCCTACGCCATCTGCCATGTATGCTGTAATGTAATAAGAAACTCTGTTATGTTTCGCAGCATGTGCTTGAAAAAAGATGTCGTCTTCAAAACGCTACTTTCTGTCCTGAATTTCGATAAGAGTGCTCCTGATTCTATTGAGCGTACAGCTGCAAGCACCTTGTGGGAAACCGCCGTCGGGTGTAACACTGAGACAATAACGTTGGATGAATCAGATTCCGATGATTCTATCCCTTCGCTTTACGGAGAAGCTATGCAAGAAGCTTTGTCGGATACTGCACCATCGGTAGCAAGTGAGAAAAGGCTAACATCTACCGCCGAAAAGGAAGCTATGGATCATACATTAACTGGGGACTGTGAAGAGAATGAAAAAAGTACTTCCAATGAAATGATGAACCAAAATGACGAATCGGTGAATCTTATGCCGAAAGATGATAGTGATTCTGATGGCTCTTTGCCTTCACTGTATGGCGAAAGTGCGGTTCCCCCGCCGAAACCTAAATATCCTAAGGATTCGAACGAAGGCAAAGAACAGTGTCATGTGTGTGGTAGTTTTCACGTTGATGTTAAACATCACGTGCAACGAGTACATGAAAAGAAAATGGGACATGCTTGTCCATATTGCCCGAAGCGAGTGAACGATGGTTATCAACTCAATTCCCACATAAATACATGGCATAAGAAGGAAATCATATTTACGTGTCAACACTGTGGTAAAGGTTATATCAATCATAGCAGTTACGTGTACCATTTAGTACGTAATTACGATTATTCTTCAGTTTTCTTTTGGCTATAAACCTATCGTTAACAAGAAACTACCATGGTACATTTCCAGGCTAACTCTCATGGGAAGAGCGACTGGTATGAGTGTGAAACATGCCACAAGAGATGGAAGTCTATCGATTCATACAGAAAGCATAGGAAATCACATTCGGTGACTGCTATTACGTGTAACATTTGCAGAAAAACATACAAAAATGAGTAAGTATTGACTGCATATTATGTTTATCCTAGTTTCGTATATGTTCATATATTTTCATTTTTATTTTCTTTTAGAGCATCCTACGAGCAACATGTACTTCGATACCATCCAACATAGGCTTGTAGGTGGCTTGTTCATTTTACAGATCCGTTGAACCGATTTTATTTAATGATGAATATAAATTGACTTTGAAATAAACTAGTACGCATGTCCAGGATGCACATCAAGTGTATTTCATTATGATATTCATCATTTTAGTATGCAGGATTTTTTGCAATGCATCGTAGAACGTTAAATAACGCTTTCGATTCATTTCACGTTTGCGTTTTTGACAACAATCACAACAGTTTGACCTAGCTGGATTTAAATGAAATAAAAAGCGATAAAATAAACACATAAAATAGGCATTGTTAACCGGGCCAAAACTGGTACACAGGTGGGCCAAAAGAGCGACAAAAAGTGTGTTGGGAAATTGATTTTTTTGAGTGAAACATGAAATATATAAATTTTATTGAATGCTTAGATAGCTTCTCTACATTACTATAAGAAGTTTTTCGTTACATGATCGATACAATGAATGCAAAATTTCTTTTGTGGATACCCTCCACTAAGTGTGACAAAAGTGAAACTTTTACCTTACCGGTTGTTTGTAAAATTCAAAATGACAAACGATAAGTTTTCGTTTGGCAGCACTGGCTTGCGACAACGCTGCACAATTTGCCGATGTGTTTCACGATGACGTTTGAATGTTTTGGAAATCGGCTTTTTTTACGCGTTGTGTGGCAAAAATACCGCACGCACAGTTTGCTGTTGCAACAGTCGAAGAACAAACGGTGGCTGTGTAGATATCGGGTGTTTCACATTCTCGGAAACGTATTATAATTTGGTGATTTAAATTTTCCAACAATGAATTAAAGGTTTGGCAAGAGTGATAAATTGCAATAATGTTGACCACCGAGTTTGTTCAGTTGGTCCTGCTTTTTGGCTCCGGTTCCGTGTTTTTCTTGTTCGTAGTGGTAAGTAGGTGATGTTTTGGGTCATGTTACATACCTTAATTTGATGCCCTGTGGTTTGCCATCTTTTAGCTAGGAATAATTTTGAAAGTCACAACTACGGCCTTTCCAAAAATTATTCGCTTCAAGGATGAACAGTTTTATACGGACCCCACCAGCGGGGAAAACCTGCCCTTCCCATCGCTCGCTGACGAACCAACGTTGAAACTAAGCGTTATCATCCCTGCCTTTGACGAGGAAAAAAGACGTATGTTATTGCATTACTATAGAAAAGGTTTGCATTCAATGATACCGATTGTAAATTTTAGTGCCCATAATGTTAGACGAGTGTCTGGAATATCTCGACGAACGGTCGCGTAAAGAGAAAGATTTTACTTATGAAGTGATCGTCGTCAGCGATGGAAGCCGCGACCGAACGGTGGACGTAGCGCTGGAATATGTTAAACGGCACGGTACAGAAAAGGTGCGTGTCTTGGCACTGGTGCAAAATCGTGGCAAAGGAGGTGCCGTACGGATGGGTATGTTGAGCAGCCGTGGCGAGTTTTTGCTGTTCGCCGACGCAGACGGTGCCACAAAGTTTACCGATTACGGCAAGCTCGAGCGAAGTATCGCACAGCTGTGCGGTAACGACTGGCACCGGGATGCACTGGCCATCGGTTCGCGGGCCCATCTGGAGGAGGAAGCGACAGCCAAGCGGACGTTCTTTCGTACGATCCTGATGCATGGGTTTCATTTTCTCGTGTGGACGTTCGCGGTGAAACGAGTACGTGACACGCAGTGCGGCTTCAAGCTGGTGACGCGTTCGGCCGCCCGCAAGCTCTTCCAGGTGATGCACGTTGAACGGTGGGCGTTCGACGTGGAGCTACTGTTTATCGCCCAGTCGTACAACATTCCGATCGAGGAAATCGCCGTCAACTGGACAGAGATCGAGGGTTCCAAGTTGACCCCGTTCTGGTCGTGGCTGCAGATGGGGCGAGATCTGATGCTGATTTGGTTCCGGTACGCCATCGGGGCCTGGCAGTTGCGCAAAGAGCATTCGAATTAGGTAGCAACCATCCCGGTACCAGTTACTGGCCGATAGTTTAAAGCATTTTCTTTCTTTTCGTTTAGGATAGGATTCTGAGAAAGAGCTATTTTATTATAAGTAAACTGGATGTGTCCAATAAAAACAAAAAAAGCTTATGCCCGCTTGGATACTGCATTCCTTTGGTTTTCGACGCCGATCAAATTGAAGTTTTACACTTGACAGTTCGATGAAGTCCCAGCATCAATTTACAGCACGGTTCGTCGCTCGTGTTGACATTCGCCCAAACTGCCAGCAGCTTGTGTTTCTTTTTCTGCCCGCTGCTGTCAAAACAACAAGCGCGACTCGCTACGGCGGAACGCGAGATCGCGAGAAGTGTAGCGCAGAAAAACATCACACACAGTCCTTGCGTATTTTCGGCGAGAGTGTAACGCAGTTCTGCAGCATCGTGTTCCGTAGTTTGTTAAACGATTCCATGTGTTTCTGGGGTGCGTAAGGTAAAGTGCATTGGTTTTTAGTGCGGTTTGGTGGGCTGATGTACTCTCGCAGCATAGTCAAAACACACATACACACGAGTGACGAGTCCCCCAAACTGCCCGTTTGTCAGTCGCGTTCCGGTGCTGGATTGCTTCTTTCGCCGTAAGTTGATCGCTAGTCGAAGTCTGGAAGTTTTTCCATAGCGTGAAGAATAATTCGTACCGTTGAGATCATTCTCCATACCCACACACAAACTCACACTGCCAAGCGTTTGTGGTTCCCAATTGTCGTCGTTGTCGTGCGCTACCGTGTGGTTCTTGGCTGCCAGACGTACGAAAAAAAAAAACCGGAATGACGGAAACGGCGGCGCGGACCAGTCGAAATCTCCATTTCCAGCCGCTCGTGCGTAGGCTGCAATCAAGTCCTGCCTTAACTTAACGAGAATGTTCCGCTCGATGGAACCGCCCGGCGGTGGTGGTTCACGGGCTGTACGGTTCGCTTCTTTCGCGTAGTGTGTTGCGTACGGTCCCGCGATCAAGTGTTGCTCCGGTTCGCCTCGACCGCCTCGAAGGGTCAGCCATCGGTCATAGGGCACACCGCGGACAACCATGTGCGGCGACAGTGCTCCATCGGTGTGTACGCGCAAATAAATTCGCACCCGCTCGCAATCGGCTCGTGCTTCCTGCTGCCCTTCAAGGATAAGACCAGTTGCGTGCGACGGTGATAAGTGGTTTCGCAGCGCACAATCAACTCCATTGTGAAGAAACCGGGAGAAAACGATCGAGAACAGATTGACGATGGAGCGAAGAAGAAGTTGGTGACCGCAAATCTAGTTAACCCAGCGTTGCTACGCCAACGCACATGCGAAACACATGTGGCTGGCCGTTCACAGTTGCACAGAAGAAGGGGGAAAACAACAAGATCGCTACCGCCGAGTACCAACAGCTCCGTCGAGTGCTGTTGGTACTGGAAATGTAGAAGTTTAATTTAGAATCAGGAACGACACCAGTGCAATACAACGATCGTGCCATTCCTTATCTGCCATTCTTACTTTAGAACAATCTTTTTCAGCTTATCGAGAGCATTGAGTGAATCAGCTGTAAATCAAAATCGTTGTTACTCATCGCCATTATTGATGAGTAGCCTACTTTGCACCTCTAAGAAAATCATCACTTTCACCTGGCTTCTTTTTCCTGGTCCGTACGCTAACTCCTGTTTTGTAACAAAGCTTTTATTTCTTTTCATTCCCGCACCATTGCTGCTGTTCCTTCGATTTGTCATCAGTTTTTGAGGGAAAGCACCATCCCCGGAGGAGGGGCTCGTCACCACCCGCATCCAAAACATTAACGTCCGATTGCGTGGAATGGCTACGATTTCCGCTTGGAGGGCAGACCGGTTTTTGCATGATATTGGTCCAGTGGCCAATTGAGCATTCTTCTTCTTCTCGCCATATGTCCCCTATCGTGACTGGACAGGTGGCTAAAGAAGTACCTACATCCAGGGGAATGAAAAAGATTGGTTGAGTCATCCATCCATCGAACACCTTTTGATTGATTTCGGACAACCTTCTTCAACTTGCGCCGGAGGTAAACCGGATCCTTTCCCTTGTACGGACTTGGCAATTTGTTACACCTGAAGGGCCTTTACACCTGAAAGGTTCAGTTTTCCTTTTCGTGTGTGTGCGTATTCCGCTTTCCACTGCCAACCGGTGTGATGTGATGTCATGCCAGAAGAATGCATCGATTTCTGCAAAGGTATGTGCAGTGGTCCAACGGCATCTTGGTGACGATGGTGTGTGATTTAAATTCCTTCTTTCTATCCATCCGGCTTGAACCTGGAAGGGTTGTAAAGGGCTCCCTAAAACGATCATGCATGCTTTCCATGAGTCACAGAATGTGTCTTTAAATGCCCCATTTCTTGACTCACACTGTTGGATAAGAGTTTCTTTGCAGTTGTTACGATGCGAGCAAGTAGGGATGTATGCATAATCATTTTTAAAGTATTCTGATAACAAAAAGCAATGCTTTCTCAGCCCGTCTTGGGACCGATTTCAAGTCAAAACTCGCGCGAAACCAAGACATCGCATGGGGGAGAGGATATAGCTCCACAAACAGTCAGAACTCGCCGGCGGGGCGAAGATCACCCACCGACTTGGAAACCGCTGTTCCAAGAATTGCCGCTCGGACGTGGTTTCTCGTTCGAGCGAAACAAATAAAACTCTCGATCGATGCGATCGGAACAAATCTGAACGTTCGCTGAATTAATTATGCCATTGTGTCGCGCCCAGACCGCGCCGCACTCTTTCTCCCTTGGGCCAGTGCCACGCCGTGGCCATACTTGGCAGTTGAAGCAAAATAAAAAAAAAACGAAACAGAAACGAAATGAAAAGGAACTAAAACAACCCCTCAATCCTGTCGCCATGCGAATCCGCCCGTATCCGCATTATCTCCCGAAGTCCCAGGTCCCAGACTTATGGATTGACCAGTGCCTTTTTTCGCTAATGCCTATGCAAATGAACCGGTTCCGGGCCGAGTTCGGAGGTGGAACTTGGTTTTTCTTCTTTTCCAGCTGCGTGTCAAACGTGTCGTTGACGTGTTTTTCAGTCAGATTTCCCCCCTTTGGTTTGAAGTACGTTGTAAATTTTGGGCCTTTGGGCTGTTTTGGTATGGTGATACGCGTCGAATGCCCAGCAGGGAGTCATATTTGATTCTTTGGATGTCTTCCAGATTATCAGTATCGGTTGAGGCTGATGCAGTTGGAATAGTTTCCTCCGAGCGCTTGTGTTTGTTTGGTTTTCCTCTGGTGCGCTCCTTGGTGTTCAAAACACACCTTTTATTATTCTACAGTGTCTTTCCGACGCTCGGTTCTTCTATGGCCGTCCCCGTCGTGATAATCTACCCTCGGTGGACAATTATGTTGCTGCGCACGATAAGAAGATTGTAGGTCATCGATTAAATGTTAATCGCAGCGATGAACAAATCATCTCGCTGGGCAATGATTGATCGTTTTGTTTTTGCTTGTCGTTTCCCAGAAGGTGCGTATCTAGTTGGTCGTTTGTGTTGTGACCAAATGGTTAAAAAATGAGCTGAGGCGGTTTTCCTTTTGAAGCATGAAACAGTGTCACCAGTTACGAGTTAATTTGTTGGTGCGTTTAGTCGCAAGTGAATGTGTATCGTAAGCGATCGCGTGTGAATCGGAGCTGGAAAATGTGCATCGTTGGGTGAAGGAGCGTAGTCAGCCCATTTATCCTCGGTGACCGGTGGCCATAAGGGAACCATCCCGCTACCATCCGCTTCGCAGCAGCTTGGTGCGAAAGTAGGGAAACACATTATAGATAAGCCATAGGTTTCGGGTCCCGAAACGGATCCCACCAGTCTCTGCTAGTCGATGCCGGAACTAGTCAGTGCAGCTAGTCCATTAACAATAGCAACCGGAAGCAGTGCAAGCGGCAGGCGCCCCGCACGACGATGATGACCGAACGGCGCAGCGATTTCGTGCTGAAGGGCGGCTACATGGTGAAGCGATCGCAGAACAAGAAACGCTTCACGCCGGTCAACTACAAGACGCGCTGGTTCGAGCTGACGCGCTTCTATCTGTCGTACTACGACATCGGGAACCTGGAGGTAAGTGAAGCGTGGCCACCCGCCCTCCCGCGATGCCCGGACGACTCGTGGCTGATACGTCCCTACTAACGATGGTGCAAATAGAAAAGAACAAAAAAAAAAATCATTCAAACACACGAACACACCCATACGAAACGTCAATTAATCCCAACACAGATCTTTTAATTTGAGTCGCGAGAGCATGGTGGCGATCGCGAACGATCGTTAACATAGTCGCAGGAATGGATTTGTTTTTGTTCTCATCTCGATTTCGTTCCATTCTACCACGCTAGTTTGTGATTAACTTAGATGCTGCCCTAAACAATACTAATTAAGGATCGATCGATTGAATCGTTCTTGCTTGCGATTGAAAGTTAAACACATGCCACTCAACATGTACAATTGGTTACGGTTACCGTATTTAACGGATTTGTAGGGCGCTATTAATTTGCCAGAATATTGCAATTATTCATCCAATATCAGTTTATTTCAATTTTTTTTATTCAGAATTAAACATATTGGCTTTTGTTGACATTATTTAAAAACGATTTTTGTGTAGATAAAGGTTATAAAAGCGAACTTTAACTATGTTAATACTGCGACAAAAACCTTTACAAACTGGTGAGTTTTTTTTTCTACAACTAGAAAACATATAAACAGAAATCAGTATGATTTACGTTTAGCTTATCAAACTTATCTTTATCTATCTTTACTTAACGTTATCTTATCTATCTTTTAACATATTCGTGTCGTTACACTCAGAAAAATAAGAAAATATTGTTCCTTTGGAAATCTTAACTTAATGTGAGCTAACTAAAATAAGCCCATCTGGTTTCGTCAGATATGGTAACCAATTTTAGCCATTGTTGTATTGTCTAAAAAAGGAAAGGGGCTTAGTTTATCAAATTTCGTTGAGATAAATCTTTTAAAAATATATTGAATAAAAGTTTGAGCAATAACAATTTGATAACTGGTTTGTAAAATAAAAGATCAAACAGCATCTTGCAACTTATTTCGACTTAAATATTAAAAAAAACCATAGTCCTTTGGTCATAAGAGCAAGTTTATGTTCATCATGGACTATTGCCAGTAGGTGTTGAAACATTGCTGGCCAAATTGAGTCGATTTGTTTTTCGCAATTTAAACTCACACCACACACCCTAATCTGCCCGAAACACTAAGCGTCAAGTGCAAACCATCATACAGAACATACAAAAAAAAAACCTAACCATCATCGCACGATCGTCATCTCTTCATCGCTTCATCGCCCGATCATGTGTTGTGTGCGCCTTCCATCGATCATTGTCATCGCCGCCGTGCTTTGCTGTTTGGGAAAGGGCGACGCGACGCCACTCAATTAACCCATAGTGCTTTCGATCAATGAATGTACCTAACCTAACTGTGTGTTTCCGCGTGTTGTTGGATGTGTGGTTCTGGGATTGATGATGGGGTGGGAGTGGAAGGAAAGAGGCCGCATCGGTAAACATCGTACTAATCGGCGCCTGGAACTTCGGCGTTCGACCACCCAGTGTCGCCGTCCCCAACGCTCACATGTCGATAGCCGATAAAAGATACACCCGAAAAGCCGTGCGAGACTGCAATCGATCAATGTCAGCGTGGCGAAGGTGGACGCGCAAAATTGCGATTTTGGCGGGACTTCGTAATGCCAGCAATGGGATCCCTATCCGGTTGTTGTTTGTGTTCTGTTTTTTTTCCGTCTTTCCTTGTTCTTCCTTTCAATTTCCTTTTTTTTCATCCCGTGTTGAGATGAGTTGTTCTGCTTGTGTCCTTTATCCCGATGCCCAGCAAATATACCCTGTTTTTGCTTAATCTTCTTTTTAATTCATCTTTTTAGTGAAGAATGAAGATAATTTAATGAAGCATTTAAATAACTTTTGGTTACCTCATGTGTTAAAGCCAAACACACATTGACAAAAAAAAAAAAGGCAGACAATCAGATATTACTTATTTGTAACGTGAATGTGTGCGGAATGTTTAATGCGTGTGAACTAGAATAGACGAGAAAACCCTTTCGCTAGGAAAGTGTTGCATGCCTCTCGAAGGACTGCTCGTGGACAAACCGGTTGCGATAACGTTAGGATGTTCCTACAACCCAACCAGGAGGGTAAATAGTTTGCGATTTTGTGTGTAACAAAGAAGGTAAATAAAATGAAAGGTTTTCTTTCCAATAATTGCATAAAATAGTACACTATTTGCATGAAACTATTCGTTTGCACATAGAACAGTAGCTCTACCCAGAATGTATTACTTGTTGTTGCACTTCCTAGTTCTTTAGATTTTTCAAAAATACGAACAATCGTGCTTGGAATAGTTTAAAAGGCATTATTAATATGTGTATAATGAATTGGGATTATGTAAATATGTCTCTCTTAGCCCTCTATCTCACCTCATTTATCGCTCGTTTATTCGTATGACCGATTACGTCGTTCACGATCGTACTGTTTGTTCGACAATAAAATTAACAATCACCAACGAGTGATCACAATGTTCGTCGTGGCATAGGCGAACCTTTCCAAATACATCCCTCTCGACGCGGGATGAGGTATCAGGTTGTTATCGAAAATCTGCCTCGCTTGTCTCCTTTTAATTATCCAATCCCAACCCAAAGGTTGTGAAGATGTTCCCCATAGATTGCCACATCGATCGACCACCACCACGATCCGGGGTTTCTAACAAGCCGATTAAAGAAGCCGCTATAAATCGCGTTGTCTAGTTGGGGTTCTGAACTTCCCTCGCTGAACCCCTTCTCCTCCTCCGGCAGGCGGCAAACAACAAACAAACAAATCATTTGAATACAAAAAAAAAAATCGCCATCGAAGCGGAAACCGTTCAGCTGAAAAGGGGGAGAAATTTCGGTGCGGAAAAATTGGGGATCAAAAAAGACGAAATAATTCGCCGAACAATATCAGCGTGTCGGGACGCTGTGAAGCTGCGCGACTTTAGACACGCAAATGTAACAGCCTTCAGTATCACCTCCCGAAAGGGTGGGGAGGGGCGCCATCGTGCGGCAGGGGCTGGGAAAAAGAGCGATGGGGGTGGGAAGGTTATCCGAAAGGATTCAATTTGTGTTGCGCCCTCCGAAACTCGGCCAGCTAATGATTCACTCGGGCGGCGAGCGGCGTCTGTTAAAGAGTGTGCGATTTAATAAATTTGATATTTACTCCAATCCCGCGATCGTAACGGGCCGATATCGCTCAAAAAAAGCAAACGCTTTCGAACGCGTTTCTTAAGACGCGCCGAGTCCGATCGGGAAGGCGGGCGGGCGGTCAGGTTCCGTTGCTCGCCGGTGGTCCGAATCCGAGTGTCAGCGGTGATTATGTTTTAGCGGCGAATTTTAGCGGATGTGCGCGGTTTGGCTCCCATTTTCCCCCCTCTTCTTCTTCTTCTTTCCAGATAGAGAGATGCGCCAAGACGTGTGGGGTGGTTGATATTTTTTCGTTCCTTTTATTTGAATTATACCTTCGCATCCGACTTTGCGCCGATAATATGGTGGTGGGTTGTTTTTTTATCATTAAGAATTGGACATGTTAAATGTTGTTGATGTGCGTTTTTTTCCTTCTCCCTGCGGAGCAAAATATCTTCAGCAGGCCGGGAAAAAGATGATGATGATGATTGTTTTAATATATTTTCGCAAACGCTTTGTGTTCTCGGCGAAACAGGCGTTGATCGTCGGCGTGCCAAATTAATCCCACTTTGGCGGTAAGGTGATATATAAAATGCAACAAAAACCTCACCCCTTCCCGTAAATCTATTTTAAACAAACGAAACCGACAAACTGACATCCGGAATATTGCGGAGCGGCCGGATTCGATTGAAGTTTCCGAATCGGTGACCGATGGAAACGACACGAACGGAATTCCCACGATCACCTTCTTGCGCGGGACATCTCGCAAGACACGCAGTTTTTTTTTGCGATCCCCCTGCCACCGATCGTGCAAGTCAAAGGCTTCTGCCCACCTTCGGCGGGACGTGTATACATATTTCTACGAATTAGCGCCCGTGATTCATCGGATCATTTCTCCCGCGAAAGAATGGAACCCGGGTGGTGTCGGTTTCTCCGCTTTTGTGTTGTCGTTTATGTCGTTTACGGGTGACAAGTTTATTGTCGTCGAAGCTCATCTGAGTGATATTCAACCCCTGTGAGTATTAGCGGGCGAGGATGCCGTGGATGGGGGTGCATTTCAATTAGCATATTTAACTTTAATTGTTTCGCGGAACAATGGATGCTTTTGCGAATCATTTCGCGGTTGTAAATAACTATTTTTCGGACAGATTCATTTTAGTTGCTTGCGATATTTTATGCAGGTTGTGGATATTATCTCACTTCTCAATAAACATGTTTCCTATACTTCCCATTTCCTTAGTCATTTGATTTATGTTTTGTAAAGTTAATTGTCTATTTTCATAACTTACTTATATTGTCTACGGTTAACCCGCGTCATGCCTTCTCGTTCATCCAATCAATTATAACAGCAGAGAATCCCTGTTGTGCAATATTTGCCTCCGCTTTATTGTCCATAGCGACCAAGTTCAGTTTTCTTATCATATTCGCGCGCCAACGTCTTGTGTCCTCGAACCCTTGGGGGAGTTAAATGCCACCCACCATTCACCAGCAAGTGGTGCAGACCCGTTTTTATTGTCCCATCTCATCAACCCCTTATCCCCCACCACCCCATTCAGTGACCTCTGTAATAACTGCACACTCGGTGTGCGCGCAATCTATGTGATAAGTGGTCGGCTCGCAGAAAGAAAGCATAGCGCTTGGGACGTTAAAAATAAACTCTCGGAAGGACACGGAAATGGAAGCACAAGGACCTGGCGGAGGAAACAGGGAGTGCCGTCACGCGAAATGAGGTCGATGGTCTATTGCACTGTGTCGTCGTAGTCATTCGGGACGCGCCGAACTAAAACAACAAACAGCGCGCCAGAGAGAATACATACAAACGCCCAGGATCAACAACGAGGGCCAGGGCGCGCTGGAAGTAAATAAATGACGATAGTTTGCCCCTCCCCGCTCACCAACCAACCCCGCTCCGCCAGCTTCGGCGGGTGGGCTGGGTGGCCACTTGTTAAACAAACGCCATCTGGGACGGAGTGCCATCGAGGACGCCTTTCATGCGCACTGAATAGGAAGTTCCGTGCACAATCCGGGAAAATATTGTCCTAAACGGCTGTCTCCGTAAAAACTTTTTGTTGAAAAGTTGTTTTCCACCGTATCTTCTTAATTTTGAATCGTTGTTTCTAACTCAAATTTTAAAAAATGTAAGGTTTTTTGTCATATCCTTTTGCAATAGTTCTTTTTTTATTCTATTTTCAAGTATTTAAGAATATAATAAATGGAATAAAACTATTAAGTAAAACATTGTAAATTAAACTTTATTTTAAACTAACACGTTAAAGATAGGAAAGCACACTTGCAAACAATTGAAAAGAATTGAAAATAACTTAGAAATTGATATTAAAACTCCATGAAACTGAAATAAATTTAATAAATTCAATAAGGCTTTGATAAAAGCGAAGATTGGATAAATATTAGTATTAAAGCCTTTTCTTGTTAATTGATGTAATTTACTAACATATTCATTACATACACACCAAATTTATTTAAATAACATTTAAAATTTTTTTCAACGCACAATTATGGTAATAGTGATTATTTCTATGGTAGAATTTTGTAGCAGAAATTTCTCTCCAGGTTTTGTGTTGTATAACTTTTCAGAGGGCTCTGTTATTACATGTTTCTCTGTTGAATATATTGAATATTGTTTTTTTTTTAAATATTTATTTGAGCATGTTGGGCGTTGCCGTATTATAAAAAATGTTTTTAGTATTGAATGATTTATGTTCATGGACAGTTTTTTTTTTCGTAATTTTATTATGAAGATTTTCAAACCACGATATGCATACAGTTTTCAGTATATCTTTCGGGAAATGAACAATTTCAAGTGACGTTTGAATCAATTTTTTTAATGTCTTTCAATGGTACTGCATTTATTATCTCAGGGGGTTAATGTTAAGCTCCTCATTATCACAACTTGTCGTTTCCTAATCCCGAACAATTCTCCTCGCGCTGATTGCTCTCTTCACGCGTGTTGGTATGAATTATTTCAATCACGAGCCCCCTTGACAGCGACCAAGATTCTCATTACAGTTGCTCATCTGTGTCCTTCTGCTTCGATTCCTTGACACATCGTTGCACACACGCGTGCATATGGGACAAAGTGCATACTGTCTCGTACAGATTTTTCCAGTGAATCGCCTCCCTCAATGTTCCGCTGTAGGCATGCCATTGCAACCAACACACCCTGGTTGCGCTTGGTTTGGGGAGAGAAAATTCGATTAAAGATGCGTCGACGATTGCTGACGTGGGTACTCGACACGGTGGCGGACGGTTTCACGGAAAACGCGTGTACCACGCAAGGATGATTCACCACACCCGGCCCTCCCGCGAGGGGGCTTGTCTGAAGAGGGTGGGCACGACGTCGCAGCCGTATTCTCCCCTAAAACTTTCCAAATGTACCCGCCGGCCTGGGAATGATGCACGTTCCCTTTAATCGCCGTAATGGTTAATCCCCTCGCTAGACACGCAGGGAGAAGGTGAGAAAAAAACACGGTAGAACGGGGTTGAGACTCCCTTGTGACACGACTTTTTTTAAGGGTCTTTCGAAATGTCTCTATGTTGGTATGTTACATTCCAATGTTTGGGTTTCGCAAGCTTAGTAGTACGCCTGTGAAACGTTGTTCGCGTGGTTATGGTTGTATCAGTGTGAGCTAGTGGTGAACTGATAAACCCTCGGCAATTGATCCTTGGCTCGTTTTCAGCAAGAACTTTTCGTCAACGGCAAAACATTGCGTTGAATGGTAACGCTTGACCTAACAGAAAATGTTCACTGAGTTAGCATAACATTGGGAAAAAAGCATTTCAATCATTCACATGAATTTTTCTTACAAAAACTGAAAGTATTTTGTGTGGAGATTTTCAAGGCAAGTTGTTAAATAGACCGAATCTATTCACCACAAGGTAAACGTTGTTGTCCTGTCAAGGGTTATATCAGGGAAAACTCTCTCCATCTATCACACACATACCTATAACAATTGCCGTTCGGGAAAGTCCTAGCACGATGTACAAGTGTTTGTACAACCATCCGAAGGGTGGTGCAGTACGCCTTCTTCGCTAGTGTTGGTGTACGGGCCGGGCCCCTCCGGGCTTCGCAGTTAGGGTGTCGATTTTCCGGCAACGACGACGACGGAAAAAACGCGTCTACCGTCGAGCCTGTGTTGGTGCCAGGAAAATCAGCACCAGGAGCCGCCCTATCCTGTTTGCAAGCGGGCAAGAAAAGAAAAGAAAAGAAAAAAAAAGCCACACTAGCAAAACCCGACCGCAAACCGTTCGCAGCAGGCGGCTCTTCCGTGCGTTGCGTTAGTTTTGTTGTTTCGTGCGAATCGAAAAGCCGTCCGGAAGCGATCCAAGTCGGCGTGATTTTCGTGCTACCTTCCCGTGCGTTTGCTGGCGAGTTTCCCATCAATGTATCCTGTGTGAAAATCGGTCAGATTGTCTTTGCTAGCTTTGGCATACCGCTGAAGGAAGCCTAATCGTAGATAAAAGGCGTTTCATGTCCGGCGCTTTAAGTGTAGTGAATCGTGTTCAATTTTTCCGGCTTCCGTTTGGAAAAAAAAATCTGAAATCCAATAGGTGCTGAAGAAAAAGTGTCAGCTAGCTACAGCCTGTCGTAGTCTGTAGGAGTGAATTTGTCGGGAAAACATATTGGGATTAGTGAACGTGTCGGAGAGGGCATTGATTTTCCCGTTTTTTTCATCCTTTATAAGTGGAAACCGATTCCCTCTGAAACGTTTTCGAGCGAAATGTGCATATTTTCTGCACCCGCCAACCGCAACCGTGTTCCGAAAAGTGTTCATAAAATGATCTTCCTATTGTGCCAAGGTTTGTGAGGTGTGTTTTACGCTACACACATATGCTCCATGATTATTGCGTAGTAAAGTTCGGTATCCCACGAAGGCTGGCGGAGATAAAAATCCTTTGAAGGTTGGTGGAAGACAACAACAAAAAAAAGGAACACATCATCAAAATCATCCTTCCTGAGAGCTGCTGCGGATTTGATGAATTGTGTCTGTGCTCGTGCGACGTGTCTTCGGTGGGAGTAAAAGCGGGCGGGACACACTGTGTTACACTGTGTGCGTTTCCTCTCTATCTCTCTGTTGACCAACAGTCCACCCCTTGGTCGATAATTTTCATCTGCATCTCCAAACCAACACGCATCCTCCCGGAGTCGGTTCGTTGTTGTTTGTATTTTCCGAAGCCGGTTAGACGATCGGGAGGGAAAAGTTGAGCCGTGGGAAGGAATAATTAAAAATACAAAACAAGACAATAAAGTGACGAAAGACTGAAGTGTGAAGGTGGCGTTGTCATTGTTCGAGGTGAAGGATTAATTGTGAGTTTCAAACGAGTTGTTTGAAGCTACATTCGATAGAAAATTAAAGGTATGTCAGCTTAATATTTCTGCTACATAAATTACTTGTCAAAATCATGTATGCAAATAAATTTGTTGTAAAACATAATATTCGTTTATCCAGATAGGGTACACTTTTCCATCATACCTTTCTATTACGTTTTCCCCTGTGTTTTACTACCAAAAACCTTTCTTTCTCGAAAGATACAATCGGTGCGATTGAATTTATCACTTTAAAGCGCATCGTTCCTTGAGCTTTTCCAACTTTCCATGCTGTCCGCCGTTTTAGGTTCAGTTGCCCTTGCTAGGGGTAGAGAATCCGCCCCGGTATGCCCTTTTCGGCATGTGTGTGTGTGTGTGCGCTTCGGTATTCGGTCGCTGCTTCCGTGCGCAATAGTTCCGTTGGCAGGTTCCACTCGATGTGCGGTAGTTTCAGCAATTTTCTGCCTGTCTTTTTGCCACCAGGTTGAGCCTATATCCGTCCTTTTTGGCACCGGGCCAATCTAATCCCCGGTTCGGGAAAATGGTTTAAAACGGTTCGTCCGGACGGCAGTCGTAGCACAAGAAGAAGTGGTTGAAAATGGACCTTGTGGCCGTCGCAAGTCGACCCAGATAAGATTTGGCGTGTGTGTGTACGACTGTTTTGTTTCGGTAGTGTGGTGGGTTGTGGTATTTTTTGTGGGTTTATTTTTGTTATATTTAAATAATCGTTCCTATCGATAAAGTTCTCGATACGCTTGGTTTCGCACAGAACTTCATGATAACGGCATGTTGGCTACTAATGTTTATTGAGTTCGAGGTCATACCGTAGGCTATATCATATGTTTTGGCGACCGGCTTACTTTTTTTAACATGTTGACTGTCATTGCTATCATTTTCGATTGCCAGCTGTCAATAGTTCTAAAAAGTTTTTATCCCATAAATGAATGAAAATGAGAACTTAAAATTAAAGTATTATGAAAAATGAATTCTTTGGGAAGGTAAGTCTTGGCTTGGCCTTCGAATATCGTTGGTTTAACAAAATGTTATAAACAAATTTTATCAAAAAGATCAAGATTGTGCTAAAAACGCTTGGCAGTAAAAAACTTGTTTTTAATATTAGTACAGTTTTCATGTTCAAAACTTATTAGAACTGATTGCTGCTGTCACCCACTTTTGGCTGACATGGCAGTTAACGTGTTAAACGGCTTTCATACATCTTAATGGCTCAGAATTTATAAGCAAATGTTAAAACGATTAAGAAAATTGTTTGGATTTTATATAACGAATATTCTTACAACTCTTCAGCGCAACTTGCAATACATGAGAATGCACAATACAAACATTACTGTGGGACAACGTTTTCCAACTGAATCCCTTTTCTGTTGACTGGAAAATAGGAAAACTTTCAATTTGTGTTCAGATTTACCTTCCCTCAACCTAGTGCCCATTTCAGGGCTTTGTCTTTGCGAACTATTGTCGTGTCGGGGCTAACTGATCGGTGATTGGAAGTTGCTCCGTTCGTCCAACAGGGCATAAATCAGTCATCAGCTGGAACAACAACCCAAGTCCCTTTCGAGAGAGCCCGCGATATTGTGTGGTGTCCGGCTCCGAAGGGTTCATTCTCACCCTCCTTTCCACAATCGGGTGCTCATCGGGTGGAGCACTCCCAGATTCTTTACAATATAGGGAAACCCTTTCGTATGGGCAGACGAAGGGTTGTGTGTGGGGAGGGACGGAATCGAAGGAATATGACACTCGTCCTCAATTTGGTCCGACCGACGAAAGGAGAAGCCTGTCGAATGATGTGGAAGCTGCAGCCATGATTTATAGAACGCTACAAATCTTGTGTGTTTGACAATGTAATAGAACTCGATAGAGAGATGCACTGGGACGGGGAGACACAATCTTCCGCTGCAGTGTCCCGGAAAACTCCGTCACTGAAAACCCCACCCCCTCGAGCCCTCCGCGGTGTGTCCCATTTCTCTCGACCGGCTTCTTTACATCCCATTGTGAGCGAACGAATCGCTAGAGTTCGCCTCCGATGCCTCGGGAGGACCTCAATGGGTAAAAGGTTCTCCTCCCCATCCTCCCTCCTCCTACAAATGACCCATGCTTGGGTTGGGTCATCTTTACGTTCTTTTTCATTCCATCTCCAAGAGGTTTGAAAATTGAACCTCTATTGTCAGTTTCAGTTTGCTCTTGGGCTCCTACGTTCTCAGCCGGTGGGCGAAGGGAGGAGTATATTTGACCCAATCGAAAGGGTCGGATGGAATCGGAGAAGGACACACCGGAGAGTTGTACCGCGTTGACGACATTGTCGGTTAAAAGGGTCCCCCATGTGAACTAGAGGGAAGCCAAAACGAAACGATGATTAATTTATAGCGCGTTAGTAACGATAGGAAAAAGGGAAACTAATATTCTTCGCACCGTATACACCGACCTACATCGGTGTTTCTAACGCTTCCGAGGTCTGCGGAGTGTTTGGCACGTTGATTGATCAATTCATGTACAACCATAACGTGCCGCCGGGGACAAATTGAGTACCTTTCAGTGCGATCGTCATTTTTGTCGGTGCAACTGTTGAAGAATTCATGGGAAGAGGGTCGTCTACACGATCCTCTTTAGGGACGCAATTAGTCAGCGGACTTCGCCTTTGGAAGCGGGCAAACATCATTAGAACACCTCTTCGATCGGTTTCCATCAAGCCTGAAGGGGATGAAAAATGTTCCGAAAACAATTTGAATTTAATCTTCCTCTGAAGAGTTCATGAACTCTTTTCCCTCGGAGTGGAAGTTTCGGTAGGCTTCTGTTGGTACCACTCCGGGGTTTAAATAAGTGTGAACTCATCCATTCGGTGCTGGAGTGGTCGGAGGTCACTGGACGCTCCCGGTAAGCCTGGCATGGTGAATAATTTAGATAGATTGCCCGAACGGAACCCGAACAATCCGACGCTCGGTTGAAGCTCATAAAATATGGCTTCTTTCGTTACGGCCAGGAGTCCAATTCCAGTCGTAAGGAGCGTCTTACCGTGTGATGTATGTCTTAAAAGAAAAAAAACAAGAAAAAATGAAAAGATGAGTGAGAATTTTTAAACCCAATCGTGTTACGATGGAATGCATCCAATGGTTCGGTGAAAGGTATCTGCATTCGGGGTGTAACACGTGTCCCACATTTTCATGTACCCGCCTCGGTACAGGAAAGCACAATTTCCTCCGTAGATCACTTCTCATCATGCTTGGGGTGTCCGTGTCCGCAGGCAGGAAATGGGACATCGTTGTGAAAACGCACCGTTGCAGAAAAGTGATATTTCCGTCACTGCTTCCGGGGAGTGTGTCGATAGAGTGCCTGAGGGGAAATGGAAAATGTATTCTATATGATTTCACGGTGCAAATGGTGCCATAGATTGATACATTTTAATTTTGAACCATTCGTATATTCCTTCCCGGGTATAAAATGTTTTACACTTACGATAATTGTTTTATGAAGTTATAATTTCTTACGATAAATTTTTGTTAGTTTTGTACTTTGTTCGTCCCCTTTCTAGAAGCATGCTTTGTAAAGTATTCCAATTATTTAGTTTTCTTCTTGCAAGAGTTCAGTTCTACTTTGCACGTTTATCAAAATAAATATCCTTTTTCTTGGTACGCCGTAGAACTTCTTCCCATTTCCTTCTTTTTCGTTTCAAGGAAAACAATTAATATGTCTGGATATAGTTTCTGCTCCTTCTCGTCGGTTCAACTGCACCTTTTTTGTGGTTTGTTCGTATCCTTCTACCTCCCTTCAGACTCCCTTTCAAGCACGTCCGTCACACGCGAACACGCTTTTGCTCATTTAATCATTTCCATCATTTTGCACCAACTTTTGCGCTTCGCTACCAAAACTATCATCACACACGCTCGCTATAACCAACACCGTTCGAACGAGTTACGATACGATTATACTTCTTTTTTTGCACAACATCACGAGCTTGAGGGAGAAAAGTTTTCCTCGTGGAGGAGTAGAAGCAGAGGTGGTAGATATGGATGGTGCTAACTATGTTACAAACTATTCTTTGCTTCCCATTCCATTCCGCGTGCCCCCGGGAACATCCACAGAAGCGACGCGAACGGGGCCGGATCAGCGTGAAAGGCGTACGGCTCGTGGAACCGGCACTCCTGCACGGCGAAGGCGGTGATGCGGCGGCACCGGATGTGAGTCCTAGTTTTAGCTACTTGAAAACGTCAAAAACCACGGTCCAGTGTGGGATACAGCGTTCTCTGCTCGTCATACTTTTAACACTCTTCTTGTCGTGTGTTTTTCCCTCCGCTTTCCTGCAGGGATATCCTTTTCAAGTAGGATACTGCGAGAGTGACGGCATCTACCCGGGAACGACGCTGCCCCAGTACACGCTCTACCTAGTGGCGGACAGCGAGAAGGACCGGACGGAGTGGATCTCCTCGATACGGAAGGGTAAGTGCTTCGCGTCCGGGCATTGATGGATGGGTTGACCGCAACCCCGTATCTTAGTTGCCTCCCGACGTCTTGCTGTCTGCACTGCGCGTTAAAGCGATGATTCACGTAGTTTCACTATTTCCCCTTTTTTGTGGTTTGTTTCTTCCCCTTCAGTCTGCGAAGAGTACAGCCCGAAATCGTTCAGCTACCATCTGGGGCTTTGGTTGGGCCGGAAGTGGTCCTGCTGCAGAAGCCTGAATCGACGTGCGCTCGGCTGTCAGGTGGCAACGGTATGGCCGGAGTACAACAATAATCCAAGTAGGTGATCGGACGATCGGATCGAATGATTTGAATTTTTCCAATTTTTTTTTGTTTTGTTTCTATTCTTGTAGCACTTAATATTTAACACAAAAATTCGCAAAGAGATTAAGATTCATTAAGATGGATTCATGAATCTTTCGGGATTCGAATCTTCAAACGTTTATAAAATTTCCGAAAGTTTAATGAATTTTCATGAATATTTCATGAATCTTTCACGAATCTCCTTGATTCTTCCATTGGCCTGGATCATGTGACCAAAAAAAAAGGAGTCTCTTTTCCCCTTTTTTTTGCTCATCACTTTTTATCAGTTAACGAATCCTTGGGACTCATGACTCTCATTATAATATTCATGAATCTCATTTAAAGATTCATGCAAAGAATCATTCAGATTCATGAATCTGAATCTGTGTAACTCTATATGCAATCGTTAAGCGAAAAGCATTAATTTCACGCAACCTATTCGAAAAAGGAACCCAAAACTGAATTCTCCCTAAAGTGTGGAAGGACAATTTTTTTTGAGTTCCAACTCAATTCGTATTCGTTTTCGCTGTTAAAATCTTGACTTTGACGGAGGAAATCCACAAAGAATCCATGAGACACGTTAACACGAACACATTTATTGCGCCATATATTGTCAAATATCATACATGCGGCGTAAAATATGCCAGTGCGTTTTTCTCGCTCGCCGCTAAATTGTTATTGGCATTTTTTTAAATTTCTTTTTGAAGGATTCTTTAAACAGTAAATTGAACCTTTTAATGACCGCGATTTAAAAATTTAAACAACCAAGAAATGTAAATAAATAAAAGGACTCAATGCACATTGTATGCACACCCCATTCCACACTTTAGAATGACATTTCAATTGCTTTACAACCGGTCGTTGGCCGTAGGTAATTTGGGTTCTTGTGTGTGCTTTTTTTGCCGCTTGCTTCCTCTTTGCCCTCGAATTACCTTACCTAACCCAACCTGTCACCAAGGTCGGCAGCGAAATGGCCTCTTGGCTTGGTTTGCTGCTAGCGTTTCCTGGTCCTATCCTGTCCCGAATGCGCATGGCGCAAGATGTTTAAGGTTCTGTTCATGCAGATGAACGAAACACACACACACCACACGCCGGTGTGCGACTAGGCAGGTTGTTTTTAACGGTTTATGAAGGTGGCGCACCTTTTCGCCCCTTTTTTTTCGTGTTGTTTCTGCCTGCACTTGAGGGCGTTCAGTGTTCGGCTAGTTTCAGAAGCTTTCGTGCTTCCTTGTTTTTCTTTTCTTCCTTTCCTTTCCTTGAAGGTTCGCAGTGCGGACTATCCTACATCTGAGGTGGTTGCTTTATTACTTGCAGTTATGATCCAATGCGGGCTCGTGCTCACTGTAATGTGCCCATGTTTTCGGGTTTTCATCGGGAAGGGAGATGATGTCGCAGGCGGAAAAAATGTCTTCGTTGCACCGGATGTGCCATGCCGTACCGGGCGTATCCTTCGAAGCGTTTTCTTTCGTTGGGCTACCTGTGCAAAGAAAAGCTTCCTATCAGCTAAACGGTTTAAGAGGATATCGGTCAAACCCCGAACCTTTGGTTAACGACCTAACGACCGTCCTTCAGTGTCAGTGGAATGCGCTTCATCGCATCGTTAGCTGCAGCCGCTCTTCGATGACGTTGCAACGGGCCTACGTTTTTCCTCCGTAACAAATTTGGAAACCAGCTTCACCCGCAGCAGGTTGTTTCCGTCCTTTCTTATCCCGGGATCCTAGACCTTTAACTCGGGCATCGTTAAGTGGGCAACGAAACCAGAACTCAAAAGGAAGCCAACCACCGATCCCGGAGTGTATCCTTTTTACAGGTGGATGGACAAAAGGTGCTGATCGGATTCGGCTTTCCCTTCTTTTCTTCCCTACTTTGTGCTAATGAAATGGGACGGAGCACTCGTAACAAATGTGTCCAAATATTGCCGCATGCATTTCAGTGGAGGTTTAGGTAAAATAGAAAAATATCCACTGTCGTTTTGTTAATGCACCTCACAAATGAAAACAGGGTTTCCGTGACAATCAATTTGAGGCGGTGTATTTTTCTCATTCTCCGGAAAATGCACACCAAAGTGCCCTGATAAGAAAGGAATGCCGGTAGCTACGGGGGTTTTGTATTATACGACATTGACAGCTCTGTAATTACTTTTCAATTAACCTGTGCTCTTTTTCAAACTTGAACAAATTGAATTGCATTCTACATGCTGCATTTATTACTGTTTTCGAATTGCTTCATAATGTGAGATGGAGCCGTTAAAATGGGAATGAAAAGTAATACATGCTAACGATATTTTAAACTGCTTCTGGAGCACGTGCTTTTCGAGCGTGTCTGCGAGTGAAAGACATCTTGATGTTTTCTTCGCTAAATTTGAAAAGCAAAACCATTTTAACCTCGTCGTCGTAAAACAGGCTGACGATGAAGCTGATAATTTTGCGCTCAAAATCAGATAAGCCCTGGTCTGACATGCAATTTTTCCGCTCGTGGAAATTAACCTTGTTGCAATTATACAAGCGTTTAGTTGATGTTTCTCCATTCTCGTCCGAAAACAATTTCGCTAAATTCGATTGCACCGAGTTCTGGAATCGTTTTCCCCCATGCAATGTGCAACAGCACGAGTTAAGTTTGGAACAGCTGTTCCCCATCCCTCCACCGGAAGTATCTTTCTGTTCCGTCTTGACGGAATCGTGCCATTTTCCAGTCGCTTAACGCAGCGTTTTCCGGTTGCTCAGGGTTGTGCGTTTTGTTAAGGCAGATCTTCTGTGGCAGCTCCCTTCAAGCCCGCCGCCCGCCCCGGTGCTCGTGATGGACGAGATCGAATCGCATTTGTTGAACGTCGTGACCGTAAAGGTGCACCTGATGATGAGAGGTGCTGGCTTGATGGAAGCTGGTGGGTGTTGTTTCCGCGTGCAGAGTGTTGTTTTTGTTTTTTCTTCACCTGTTTCACGCGAACGCACACGTGCCCCTTCGGAGTCGGGAAAATGGGTGAGTCAATGTTTCGACGATCCCTGCGCCACACGCAGGAAGGGAGGCAAGACTATATCATCAATGAATAGTAATTTGCTTCTTAATCGTGCGCATCAACCATATCCTTCGTTGTTGCAGAGGGATGATGGTGGAAAAGGAGCAAAGTATAACGATGATGATTGTCCGCCCCGAGCGCAAATCAAAGCAAGCATTGAGAGAGAGAGCAGGCAACCACATGGCGATCGTCGAACGATCGTGGGATCATGATTGCGCTCTGTGTGTTGTTACGTCAACGTCGTGCAGCGAAAGTCTTTTTTCTGATGGGAGGATTGATTGCACTTCCGTGTGGTTATTATTCGTGTTTATTGCAAAGATGATATAAAACGATAATAAAGACACACATCATCTCGGTCCGTAAGTAGGACAGCTTGAATGTCGAGTGGATGCTTCGACCTCTTGTTCAAATGGTTGATTAAGTACACGAACCAATTAGACACTCGAGAGACAATAGTAACTACGAATTGTGGTTCCATTGCGGCCGCCAAACGACAAATGTTCATCTTCCTAATGGCTGGCCAGTGTTTCGGCAGTTTGCAGAAACCAACTTTAACGATCGTAACCTCGACGACACGGCCCGAAACGCGTCGTATCACAAAAGCGTACCGAGCCGCGTCACGTAGCGTTCTGGAGGACCAGAAACACCAGCCAGCAAGCATGCAGCATCATCATTTTTCTCGGGCCAACAACGACATCATGTGCAGTGGAAAGAGAAGAATTTTACTGTCCGTAAAAGCGCTCCTTCCTTCCCCCCCCCACCCACGGAGGTCAATGACGATTGATGTGTGTAAACATGGTGGCTAATTAGCGTCATTAGGTATTTGGGAACTGTTTTACCGCGCGCGTGCACATGGGGCAACCAATTTGGCCGGGCCTTCCTCCTTAATAACGACCGAATCGCAAAAGTGGCGTACTGGCCAGAACCGGCATGAATTGCGCCGAGATTTGCCTACAAAGGGACACATTTGAGGTCGAAAATTTAGCACCGGAAATGGATTTGTGCGGTTAAAAGACCAGCTGCACCTGTTGCTTGGTGGTTCAATTAGCGGTCGCCTTTTTGTGTGTGTGTTTGGTTCGTTCTGCCCCGTTCCGGAAGGAACGCATTTGTCGTTAATTTGCCTTTTCCTAAACGTACGTACCATCTGTGTGTGTTTGTCCTCGGGTTTGCAGCAGGAGGTCGGGTTTTAATAGGTTTCCCTTGATCGGAACACTGGCCTATAGGCTAACGAGATTTAAATAGTTTCAATTTTGATCGAATGAATTTTCCAAACTATGATAATGGAAACCAAACATAGATCTATTTGTTCCCGAATGTTAATGAGTGAGGGAGAAAAGGTTCTCTTCTGCTCCAACATTGACTTAGTTTTGCATAACTCACCTGATTCCACATCGGTCACGTCACGTAGAGGGAGAGAAGAAATGGAAATGGAAAGAGCACGGTGGGCATTATAAAATCTAATCAAACGATCTAGCAGATGGTTCCCGTAATTGATCCAATCATTCCCCCACTTGTCTACCCGCACTTCGACGAGGTGGGGAGATAATCGTTCGGGCTATGGAATTGAAAACGTGAAAATCATTCCAAGAAAAACGGTTGCCCTCCGCGAAGGCAAATGCGAAGAGGATTCTTCCCGGGATTCGGACCCGTACCACCGGGTCCCTCCCCCTCCCTTTTTCGGGCGGGGAATAAATCGAAATTTTAAATACGACGATTTTTACTACCCGTCCGTCATTCTCGACCGAACCCGTCGTTGTTGTCGCATCGTTCAAAAAACGGGAGGGTTCGTCGCTTGGTGCATACGTTTAAATTTATTGTTTCTCGCGGAGTCACGGAGCGTTCGGTTCTTTCTGCGCTCACCCGGTTTTATGGCGGTCATATATTTTATTCTTTCTTCTGCGTTCCGTGTGGGGAGACAAGGCCCCCCCCCCCCTCCCCCCGTCCCTTAAGATAGGTGAGAGACTGAAGTACGCATATTTCTTTCGCATCGCGTTTGTTCGTACCGTGCGGTCTTCTGGCTCTATGTGATGGGGTGGTTTTTACGTACTTTCTTCGCCGTATTAACTCCGGCGCAGAAGGATCAAGTTGATGCTTTCTGGAACACCGCGAACAAGGGATGTTTTTTTTTCTTCTTTTGACCCTTGCTCCGTTCGCCCGGTTCGGTTCGGTTGATTTGTTTAGTGAAGATTATTCGTTCGTTTCCCGCCCGCGGTGGTGATGGTGGTGGTGGCCCATTCGGGAAGCTTTATAAGGAAGCTTTACCGTGGCGGCGGCGGCACCGACTGAGATTATTATCAGTTCGTTTGAACGAAAACGAGGCGAACGGCTGATTGGGAAGTGGCAGTGAGTGAGAACAAACACAGCAACCCGGACCCGGAAAACCCGAGCATGGGAGGAATCGGACTGGAGGGAATATAAAAGTTCGTTCTTGAGCATCATCGAAGAAGATCGACATTTATGAGTTTCGGGTATTCTCATACCCCTCCGTCCATTCACCGGAGTGCCGGTGGTGTCCCAGGCGGATGAAATGGTGTACGGGAAAAAAAGGGTTTATGGGAGATTTTCGTTCGAGGTGCCTACGTTGCATTTCTTTTTTTTTCTCCAACCGTTCTATCTTTTCTCCAACCCGAGGAAACATTCATGGAGTTCAGCAAATCAGAAGCGGTGGAGTGAAGGAGGATGGGGGAGGATGATGTAAGCCTGCTCGTGTTAACCATATGTCGCCCGGGAGGTTGTTGCCCCCTACGTGAGCCTATGTGAATGGACACAATTAGTGAGGGAGAAAGATTGGTTCGTCCTGGGAGTTTGATTTATTCTAGCTTTGTCATCCTCCCAATCGTGTTCCGCTCAATTTATTTAATTTAATGCGTTTAATGGTTTAAGGGGGAGCTCACGAAGAAGGTGGTGAGGGAGTGTACAATAAAAACCATAAAATTATCTTTTTTAATATGCAACCATTTCATGATGGAGATGGAAAAGGATTTTTAACGAGAAAATGTCACCAGTTACACCTTTAGCCTTTCGGGCATAAATCTAGCCATTCGAAGCAAATTGATAGCTTTTTCGTGTCGGCTTGCTTGTTGCGCAAAACAAGAAGAAAATATTTTAGCTACCATAAAACCATTGTGGCACCAAATGGCACCGACAGCAAAGCCAAAGCCGGGAGTTCATTTCGTCCTGCTTATCCGAGTGGCAGTCGTTTGCAATTTTGTTTCTTGTGTTCATTTCAATTTTTCCTTCTTCATTATGTATTGCACACCTTCGACCGGTCTTTTGAGACATTTTCTTCCATTTTTCCACTGCCCATTGGCTTGGTGTGCGAGGGGGCCACGATGGCTGCCCCGAAGGTGTTGTGAAATCAATTTCAATAAATTATTCAAATGATCATCCAATAGCCGCCGTTCGCTTTTTTTTCCATCGGTGTGTCCGGTTCGGTCGTTCCGGTTTTTCCGCCCTCGAGGCAGTGATTGTCGCACGGTGTCCGTCCGTTGGTCGGCTAAGATTGACGTCACTGGCCTGCACCCTTTGGTAAGGGAAAAATAATGGACGAGCAGAGTTTTGGGTAGCCCGACGGAGGAAGTTGTTTCTTGTTCCGTCATCTTTTTTTTAGTGTGTTTTTGCAAGCCGTACTATCTTCGGTATCTCTTTTATCCTTCCTTGAACGTGGGCAGCAGTAAAGCCTTGCAGTAGCTTTGTTTGCTGCTGCCATGGTAAACACTGGCCAATCGGAAGGTGCGAAGGGCCACACCGATATTTACGAAGTGCTTTTTACGATCGACAAACAAGCGCAAAGATTGCAATTTACGCCTGTGTCGTAAAAGAAAGGTTCGAGAGGTTGCACAGAGGAAGAAAAGCGTACTGGTATTTTTTGGGCGAAAGTTGATGCCTTGTTGTCGATTTTTCGTTGGTCGGCAATCGATTTCCATCCGGTCCTTCTACCGGTAGCGCAAGGGATGGGTTTATGTGATTCATAATTTACGAGAAAAAGGATCGCAGCACAACACATTGCGCAGAGTGTCTCTTGCTCCCCGATGAGTTCCTTTTTTATTAACTCGCAACAATTCGCTCCAGTTGGGGTTTAATTCACCCGGAAAAAGCATGTGAATCATGCGCCCCATTCGCGTGCGCCACATTCCCATCTCGCCGGCGGTGGCGGAGCCGGCCAGCGAAGTAATTTAATTGCCTGACAAATCGGTTGAAAGAACGATTCGGAAAGTATGATGCATCGCCCGGGTTTTTGTTGTGCGCGAACTCCGTTTTGTTATCTTGTGGTTGCCTTCACCCTCAAATATGCGCTTGCCACGAATGCTGGCGACTGAACATTCGCAAGCCCCACTTCCGTCCGTTCTTTGTTGCTCGATATGCGGGTTTTGCAGTCAGTGCACCCGACATTAAACCACCTCATCGTGCAGCCTCCTCAGCGTTTTCTTAACCCCAAGCCGACAGGGGGAGAACCTTATCATTTGCGATCGGGGGAGCCTTTCCGTTGCGGCCACATTTTTTCCCTCCCAATTAGCAGCTCATAACAATTTACTTAACTTTTGTTCCCGTGAGCACGCGCCGCATACACACACGCCCTCCGGCGCTGTCGGTGGCCATGTTTTCGCGGACCTTCAAATCAGTTGTCTAAATAAAGCATGCAGTTACCAGAATGCACAATGTCCGCTCTGCGCTCTGTCCAGCTTTCGACCCCAGGCTGTTTTTCTTTTCCTTTCGACTCGACTGTGCTGGTTGTGGCCAGTTTGTATTTTTTCCATGTGTTTTTTTTTGTGTGTTACACCCACCACAAAGCGCCTGCCCAGGTGTGCATAGTTTGGTTAACAAGTTTCTAGTTTTTCACTGCTAAGATTAGTTTCTTTTATCGGAACGGCTATTACTGGCCCTCTCGCGGTTGGAACATACAGACATAAGAGTGCACTCTAAATGTAATTGAGTCTCGAAAAATAATAATGGACCTCCTAAACAGGAACAACTGTACAACGCCCCAAGTACAGAGCGGGCGAGTACATTCGGCAAAGGGATAAACTTGACAAACCGGAGCCCTCCGTTAACCCGAGGTCCACTTTTTTTCGTTCCGATGGTTTAACGAGTGACTTAAAAGCGATAGATTTTTTCTGGATCAGCTGTTCACGTTGGGAAGAAAAAGGGGCCAAGACCACCCACGTCGAAGCTTTGCATTAATATTTGATGTACAGAAAAATGACCTGTGGTTGTAGAAAACCCAGTTTCATTTTTTGTTCAGATTGTAAAATTTATCACGGAGACTCCATCGTGTAACAATTAAACTGCTGCGGTCAATGAGCAAACTGGCAGAAACGAACCTTTTTTTTTCAAAATTATTGGTGACATAAGACTCGCATTCGATTATATATTTTCCGATGCAATAAATTCCGTTCACCGACAGCTTGGATGGCTGTACGCGGCAATAAAGTATTCCGACAAGTTCCAGCGAGTTTTGGAATTTTATGCATGGCCAAATTTTCACTGACATCGAGTTTCTTATTGCAATTTTGCAGAAGAGGTTTTTGGAACTTATTATGGAAGTCCTTGGATTATGTTTTTGTTATTTTTATTTATTTATAAATCATTTTACGTCTAACTTTTTATTCACTTTTGATAAATAACTCGGAAATAAGCCAAAGATGGTGAATGTTTCTTACGAGTCAAACCTTGCGATTTCAGTGAAACATATCTAATAACTTATTTAGGATTTTAAACAGGTTCTTCACTTTACCGCAAGGTTTTCTAATAAACACTGAAACAACCTTTATTAACTGTTATGAAAAGCATTCAACTTAAAATTTTCACACCGAAATTAAACTTATTCAAAGCCCTTTGATAAGGTTTAGATGGCATGAACTTATCCTATCCTTTCCTTGTTTTTCGTAATAATTAACAGGCCCCTCACCAGCTATCACTATGTTAGTTTTAGTTATTATTTAGATTTTGTTTATACAAGATGGAAGTTGTTGACACTTTCCATATATGTGAATGTCCTTTGTAATATTTTATAATATTTCTTTTTTTCGACAAAGATATGACTGTTGAAGAATGGGTTTTAATATGTTTTAATTTCTTCTTTCTTTTTAGGTAAGTTCGTCCTTCGATCAGCGGAATCATGTATGTAAATTGACCGACGCACTAGTGGATCATGCAAATTCAGTCTACAACAAGATAGTTCTACTGTTAAAAACCTACTCAGCCCGATTGTTGAATGCGCTCTGCAGTACAGTGACCTTTCGCCGCAATTTAGCCTATTTCTGCCGAGCTCAAACGAGCTCGAAAAAATAGTATAGGGAAAAAAACCGGGCAAAAAGATAAATGTATCGTAAAGCTCGATCGTCTCACTCCGTTTGCTGCTGCCCTAAAGCCCCGCCAACGGTTTCCCCTTGATTCCCCCTTTTGACAATCACTTAATCATGCTCGTACCTACACACAAACGACGTAAGCCCTTGTGGCTCTCGGCGTAAGCGAGCACAACAATGAAAGATCATGTTTTTATTGTAATCTTCTCTTCCTCCGCCGCTTCAAGTGAGGTGGCGCATTTCTTCCAACGCGCCTCGCCTTGGACCATTTTCGTCCAAGACGACGACGACGACGACGGTGGATTTACGACCTGCTCGCTCGCGTTGGTCGCCCGAACGAGACCTGTTTCGTCTTGTGCGCCCTCGAGACGACAGAAAAGCCCAACAACCGCGGCGGTGGTGGATCGTCTGATCGTCGTTGTCCTCGTCTGCATGTGTTCGTTCCGCAGGGCTATACCGTGGGTTGCACACACGGGGTTTGTGTTTTTGCCGATCGTCTGCATGCAGACTGTGAGGACCACCGTAGATAGCGCAGCATGACATGTATTGGATCTTGCCCCTTGGTTGGCAAAAGAGCAGCGAGGAGGAGCGTACTTTCCTTTTCCCGCTAAAGGGCGATCTTCTTGACGATTGTTCAACCCGCAGCCAAACCAAGGGTTTCCTCAACTGGGATAAGCCGTTTTCCTCACTCCGGTAGTGTGTGAGTGAGTATAATGGCCGTGGAAGCCGTTGCTTTCCAGCTTCTCGAGTTCTTTCTCGTACCGCGAAGAAGGAACACTGGAGGGTGATGATCGACCTGTTCTGGCCGTGTGGCAGCCCGCGGACTATCCGTCTACTGACCACCACATCGAAGCCCCGCCACGGTGTGTATTTGTACGCAGCGTGGCAGATCTGCTACCCACACCCTGCCACCACCGAACATCATTCCCAAACCCATTCCATGCATTCGGAACAAGTTGATCCTGCATCTCGCAGCTTTGCAGCTCGCAGAAGAAATAAAAGGAAAGGGAAAGAGTTGAGAGATGACCTGGAGACGTTCGATCGTCTCGCACACGATCCCCGAAGTAAGTTGGTTCCACCACCACAACACCCCCCGTTGGAGGTTTTTGTTTGGTTTGCGAACATTCCCTTTGGGAACCTTTTTATGATCGCGAACGCGAAAAGCTCAACCCGCGGATCGCAACCTCCGGATCTTGTATACCGACATCGGTTTGTTGGTGGTGGTGTGTTGCCTACTTGCTCCGACGCGGCAGTGTGCGTGCGTCGGGAGGGTTGTATGTGTGTTTCGGTTGAACACGTCGGAACGTGATCGTGCGGGCGGACGAAACGGGAGAGACATCACGGGTGTTTTGATGGCACGGTTTTCGGACACCGCGGGTTCAGTTGTTCCGTTCCTGCCGTACGCTTCGGACGTACGGATTCTGTTCTCGTGGACCCATTGTTTTTTTTGAGTGCTTTACCCCACCTTCCCTCTCTGCGCATCAGCCCAGTTAGTTGGCTACTGATGTCTTCGATGGCACATCCATCGAATCCATTGTGGTTAGTGCGCGATTACTCTTCAGTGTAGTGTTTTTGTTATGGGTTTTGATTTAAATTAATCGGTCCATCTATCAATTTACTCGGTCAAACGATTCTGGATTGCTCGATCCAACGGACAACAGGAGTTGGCAAATGGTTGGTCGCAAAAGGCGTGTTAGAAATGGCTCCACATACACATTTCGCGACAACTTTGGCCGCAAACTGAAAGCGAGCACTCGGCTCCTCGGCCCTGGAATTGTGCGTCGTTGCAAAGATAAAGGCAGCGGGAAAAGAAATTGTGTACGACGGTCGTGTGGGGATTCGATTTCGAAAGTTACAATCGCAGACGAAGGTGTCAAGTGTGTCAGTGCGGCCCGTGTGTGACAAGGAGCGTTGTTTTTCCTTTTTTTCTGGAGAAACAAAATCTCGCAACCCAGATCGTCATCGTCGTCGTCGTCGTCGTTGTGATTGTGGTTCGCCTGGTATTTGCCGTGGCGGCACGTTTTTGTTTGTTTGTTTTCCAGCCCATGGTGGTGAAGGTTACTTTCGTCGCCTGTTCCACCACCGTCGTGACACGCCGACGGTGTTTTGCTTCCGTGGATCGCCGTAATTGTAGGTTCCCGATCCGCCGTCGTCCCGAAAGTGTAACGTGATTGAACGGTGCCGTCCATCCCGGAGGGATTTCTGTGGTCCAAAACGAACAGAAGAAACGTGTGTGTTTGTGGAGGACGTGTGCAGGTTTGAGAGTGAAATTGTAAGAAACCGGAGGGGGGAGAAAAGAACTGAACCAACAACCCACGGACATGTTCATTCAAGTTTTCAACCGATCCAACGTTTGCGACGACCTGAAACACACACTGGCATTAGGAAATGGCGTTCTTGAGCTGAACGTTTCCACGATCACTTTTCTTTCCTTTCCTTTCCTTTCCGGCCTTTGCCCGGGCGCCTGAAACCCCGCTCACCCGTCGATCTCTAATGGCTCCTCGGACTCCTGAAACTTGTCCTCGACCGTACAAGTCCAGTGGATCTCGATGCTGGTGTGTTGGTGGATCTTCGCCCGTACCTGGCATCCCATGGCCCCGGCCTTTGTGTGTGCGTGCGGCTGTACCTGTTGGTTCCAGAAGGTCGGGAGACAGGTTTCTTTCCTCGCGATCGAGCTCTTTGTTTTGTTTCCTTGGTAGCTTCAGCAGTACTCTTTTCCAGAGTACAGGCTCCTTCTTCCTTTCGGTTCCCTGTGTTCCGATGAATGCAAACCCCCGTTCGATATTCGTGAAGAGCTGCTTAGTGATAGTTTATGGTCGATGTATAAATAATGTTTCGGCCGTTTGCGGCGACCGTGGCGTTACGCAAATGGCCGTGGTTCAATGACTTGTTACATCGGGATCGCTGGGGTCGGTACCATTAGCGTAATTAAATACCATTCCCGTCTGCCAATGGCTGATCGAGGAGAAGGAGCATTTGTTGGCGGATCTGTTTGATCCATTCAATTATTCCCATCCTTGTGGCATATCATCATGCGATGTCTACTTCCTACGCTCCTAACCTATAATTAACGAATAATTGCACATGAATTCGGGAGTACTTCTCCTATTTCCAAAAAAGTTCCTTTTAGAGCAATCTTCTACAATCTCCCATAACACGATAAGAGCGTGAGGATCAACATTTTTAACGCGCCAAGAATATTAAAGGCAACAGCTTGTAGAAAGCACCATTCCCTGTGGGACACCAGTCAGGGAGTGGACTTCAGAAGCATGAAAGACTCCAGCTTGACCAAGGTGACCCAGCATATGTAGCCATTCAGACTATCAACTTGCTTCGGTGGGACATCTTTCTATCGGTCCCTTTTCCCGTCCTACCTTCTCCTTCGCTGCTCTGGGTTTTCAGTCCCTGCGTAGTAGGAGTGTATGTAGAAGTCGAACCCTTGTGGCCAAAAACCGGTTGAGCTAAGTACGAAACTTTAAGTAGGCAAACGAGGTTCGCGCTAGCAGCAGCTCGTGTATCATTGCGCTGCTGGCGTGAATACTCTTGCCCGCGCGAAGTAGGAGGTTTTCTTTGCTACGCCACTAAAACCCGATATCGACTTCGCTCCCTACCTCCTTCCAGTATTCTCGTTCCGGTAAGATGTTTTTTTTTTCTGTGACCCCTGGCGCGTGTGGTAGGAAAAGAAGAAGCTTCTAGAGTGCTGGGTGTGAATGCTGAGAGATCTTTATGCAAATTTACCGAAGCATCTCTCTCGAGGAGAAGAAGTAGACGAAAGAGGGCACTTGGGTTGCTTTGGAGCCCCGGGGGATGAGGAAATGTCAAACTGCATGGCAAAGGCCCGTCGTCGTAACCCGGCGGCTCGTGTTGTACACCGTTCGAAGCGATTGCGACCGGTCGATGAAGTTCTCGTGGTGAGCTTAGCGTCCGGTAATGCAACTATCATTAGAGGCTTATGCAACTCTCCGTTGTAAAACTTCAACAACTATCGGCCGGTTTTATGGTATAGTTTTCTTTAGTTTTTTAGGAGCTCAGCAAACACTCACTCACACACACACCGATCGTGGGGGCGCAACCAGCGACACCAGCAAAGGAAGGAAAAGTGAAACGAATCGAGAAAGGAAAAACACAAAGATCGCGAGAAAAGGCCACCGGTCGTCACCAGCGTTTTGCTGCAGCGTAGCGAATGCGATTTTTTAAGAGAAACGTTTCTTACCACCAACCCCGTTGGTCTCTACGTTGCTTTGGTACCCTTTCTCCAAACTCCTCCACGACGCCAGACCGAGAAGTCCGAGTCCGGAGATCGTTGGACTTAATTTTTGCTGCAACACTTTGCAGTTGAAAATGTAGCCTTCGTTTTTTTTTGTCGCTCGAGAGTTCAGCTTCTGGGTGTTTGGGGTCGGTCCGGCCAGCCAGCCGTCGGTGCGGTTTGAGAAATTATCCGACGCCGCAAGCGCACCGCCAGGGCAAACAATGCGCACTTTTGTTTGTCGCGGCAACATGCTGCGGCTCGTTTGAGAAATGATCGCTGTGGGGCGAGCAGCAAGACAGAGTTGTTACGGGTGTAGGTTCCCTTCAAGAAAAAGGTGGTCCACACCCGGGGCAACCGGACAGCAGCAGCCGGCGATTGCAAACCACCGCACGGTGGACACAACTTGACAACATACGGCTGGCAGGACAGCGCGGGCATAGTTAAGCGGCGCCGGTTGTTGGGACTCTTTTTAGCCTCTTATTTCTGCTAATCGGACACGCCGGAGAGCAGATCGATGTGGTGCTGTGGCCCTGTCGACGGTTTTGCGTACATTTGCGCACTGCCTTCTCCGAGGGTTTTGTGTTGTGGTGTCTATTTCTTTCCAGCTGACCAACTCGCAACGCTCTGTCCTGATGTTGCGTACGTTCAGGTGAAGGTTTTAAGCTCCAACCAGCGAGTTGCAATCCTGGATCTGGACCTGGCACAGACGGCGTAGTGCGGTGCATATCAAAGCGACTTCTCGGACCATCCATTACCGTCGGGGTACCCGGGGCCTTCGAGCAGCTTTATCGCAGAGAGTGACTGCATGCGGCGTAGGAATAATAATAATTGATTGAGAGGCCCATGGGCTTGCAATGCATTAAACGGCCTCGTAACGGCTGGTGGACTGCCTAGAATAAAACGTATGATCCAATCGATGTTGCTGGATAAGCAACACTCAACCGGGATTATACAATTGTCCTGCGCCCGTGAGTCGATCAAGATTGATCTTGAGCACTTGGCCTATCGACGGTTCGAAGCCCGTCACCCGGGATCGTGAGAATTCTTGCGCACGAATCGGTCCGATGTCAAGCGTTTCCCCGTGTCAGATCCGTTGGATTTGTGTGATATGCGCGGATAAAAATTATTCCATGTCTGGACGTTCACAATGGAAGCTCTCCAAAGTGTCAATCATTAGGCCGGATGAATTCCGCCGTCCGCCATTCGGTTGTCGATTTTATGCAACATTTTGCTATCTTGGGAGAACATGTACGTGCGTCTCCTTAACGCTGGATGGCATTGAATCACTGCTTGTGTGCCGGACAACAAGCTCGGCAAGGCAGCTAGGCCAGCGAAGCGAATTAAAAACTAGAAAAATAAACATCGTAAGCTGCTCTTATGGGTTTATGATTGGCAACGCGCTAATAGAGATGTTCTTGGAGATGATTTTTGCATCTCGCACCGAAGCTTATTGACCACACAACAACACTTCTGCACAGCTTCAAGACCGGCCAGTTGGAAGCCTCTGCTGGAAAACCCCAACCGAGATGATGGTAAAGATGGCCACCTCGGGATGCCAATCACGTAGCGAAAACCCCTGCTGGTGTGAAGGTCACGTGCACGCTTATGGTGTGATGGATACGAAAACAACAACGCCGCTCGGTGCTTCGGGGGGGCAGCATCCGAAAACGGCGCGCGATGCCACGCGCGACAGATTTTTGTGCTGCTCTCACCTTCCATCTTGCTTTCGTTCTTCGTTTTTTTTCTCGAATAAGATCTCGAAATCTCACCGAACCGGTCCTAACTGCCTGATCGAAGCGGCCAGCAATAATATTTTCGACCGGACCTGTTGCCTCTGGTACCTCCCAATGGTTGGTCTCGTCGGAAGATGGTACTCTGGTCAGGCCTGGTCCACATCCATAACTTGGTGAACCGGACTGATTGGAACTGGTTTCGGGCGCCTGAAACATGATAATGGCAAGTTGGACTGCGCAAAAACCGAAGGTCATCAGTCCCAAAATGACTCTGGTGTTTCTTTTCTTTTTTTTCGTAAGATAGTTGTTTTTCTTTTGGGTTTTAATATTCCGTCGTGATAAATCCGGATAGCTTTTTGAGATACCACAAACACACATATGTGGGAACCGATGCGTTTATAAATGGCGAAGAAAGTTTGTTCGAAACGTTCCGGAACACCTTTCAAAATCGCACGTGACGCAAGTTGAGTCAACGATTGTAATTTCTTAAACATGAATAAATGGATATGCTATGTAATTTTAAAATCAACCCATCTTCACGAAAGATGGAAAGGGGAAGGAGAAAAAAAAACAATTAACATCGATCATTGCACTTTTTTCGCGCGGTTTTAAAAATGCGGTAGGAGATAAAACATATTAATCGACGCACACTTTCCCCCGCGCGAACACGAAGCTGCGGATTGACGCCGGGTGGTAGCCCACTTTCCGGCCTGGCCTGGCTTTCCGGAAGCTGGTGCAAAATTACTCAACATCTCTCACTCTCGATTTTTGCGCCACTAACTCCCAACCTCCCGCGGTCCGATCTAAAACCGTTTTCATTTCCTCCTCGACGAGCGGCGACGATACGCTCCGGTAAATCACTTTCGATTGCTGATCCATGCTTAATTCATCGTATTTCCTTCGAATTGGACGCTGCGGAGATCAGTTCGGTTTGCGTGTGTGTACGCTTTGTTTCGTTGGAAAATTCGTCAAAACCCGTCGATCGAGTGACAAAGAGGAGGATGAGGAGGAGTAGGAGTGCATTTGGATGGAAAATTGGGACACGCTTCATGGATTACCTCCCCCAGGTGCGGTTGCCGGCCGGTGGTTGATGGTTGTGTTTTGGAATTGGATTTTTCGTTTCGTTTTTCATTTTGTTTTTCCGGCTCCACCACTCATAACCGGGGCCTGCACGATCGGAAGTGGTCGCGCGCGCGCACAGATGTTTTTGGGGTAATTTTTGCGGGCCGTTTTCCGGCTTTCGCGGTGAGCTGCATTTGTCACTCGGTTCGCTTCCTGTGTGCATGAAAGCGGAGGAAGGAGCGGAAAGTTGTTCACAAAATTGTTCGCATAATGATCATTTTCCAGTGCAAAATTTTTGCGTTGCGCATCAAAAATGCCTTTGATGGTGAAGGAAATACATTTTCGTGAATGCATCATCACATCGAGGAATACTCATACGAAGGTACGTGATCGTATAATGATCACGCAGTGAAAACATGATTGAATTAACAATGTACAACGTTGTGGACAAAATATTTGAGTTGATTTTTATAATAGGTAACATTTTGGCCTATTATGATTCTCGAAAATCGTCAACTCGAACGTTAGAGAAAATTACATTATGGTCACTTGTTCGAGTCGATGAAACTTTCGTCGATTTTTTTCCAAGCGCAACTGTCAAACTGTTGCACTTTGTAAACAATGAAAAATCTGTAGCACTAGACTTACGGATAAAAATTGTTCGAATTCGAGTTTCCGCTCGAGAACCGTAATGCAATTTTCCCCACATTTTTTGACGGATTGCTGCGGTCGACAAAAAAGTTCTCGAACGAGAACCAAACGTGACGTTTGAGTTGGAAATTTTCTATCGTTCGAGTTTCGTAAAAATAGGCTCTAGTGTTTTTAAAACGCTTTTGCGAAACAAATATTTCCTTCATCATACTTTGCAACCTGGATACAACTAAAAATAACACAAATTGATCGTATAAGCTAGTAACTAAGTAACCTATAAAAATGTAATCACCAGTAATCAAGGACTAGGTTTTCAGTATCGTAGGCCACAAAAGCACGAATTGGAATAGTAACCACATAAAAAGGCAAGCATGGCTAAGAAAAAAAAAGCATATCGCCAACACCGACATAATCACCGAATCGCGAGAAAGGGAACTCCTCTGGAAGCCTTACGAACCACAAAAAAAAAAAAACACCACACCGACTCCCTAAATGTCTGGTGACCTCATTTCGCTGCTGACAAAATCCCACCACATCAGCCAAAACTTGCGCCAGGGCGAACAAGGGTTTTTTTTGCGCGTTCATCCCTCAGCCCGATCGAACCTTTTGCCTTCGCGAACGGGGAGGGACGATTTATAGACGGTTGGAAAGGTAGTGGAATCCACCACCGACCTCTCTCTCTCTCCCTTCCTCGCATACCCCGGCAGGACACCGAATCGAGCGTAATCGCAAGCGGCTATCCGGGGGGAAAAATATCATTAATAGGCCGCTCGAAGCGCCTCGCGGGAAATCGGGTTGTCCCGGGCAGGCAAAGGAGGTAAAAAAAAAATCAAAATAATGTTGCGATAACAAAAACCTCGAACCACGACACTATTTCTGGCGGGGGATAAGAGTGAAGAACGAAAAACCAGAAGAAAAAGAAATAAAAAGCCTAACCTTCTCCATCGCGCCCAACCTTTCTTCAATGGAGGAGGAATGGGAAAGAGTTTTGGTGTATCGCGAGTAAGCACGCGAATTTCGCCACGGTTGTTTTAGACCTGTTTTTTTTTTGGCTCGTTCGGAAGGGGATTGGTCTCTCTCGTGTCGCCTTTCGTCTTCGTCTTCGAAACGTCAAACATTTCTTTCGGGGTTTCGCCAAGCCGTTTGGCTACGGAGCGGAACACATTGACTAAACAACTTGTTTTACGAGACCCCCAAAAAGGCCTCGAAAAGGCCGCGCTCGGAGTTGGTCCTACCCCCGTACCGTACCACCCTTTGCCAGGGTACGAGGACGGCATTTGACTGTCACGGACCTAGCCTCCATTTCTTCGTTGTGATTTTGTCTTCGTCGCGAGCGGTTTTGCTTGGAAGAAACTTCAAAGTATAAGTGCGGCTTAGTTTAGTTTCTTCCGAGGTTTCGTTGCACTTTTTGCCCTCGGGACCCTAGAGCGTTCTGTTCCCGCAGACGAACGCATAGAGAGTGAGCGAACCTGGGATGGATGGATGTTTTTCGCACAATTTCGGTTCGATTTGATCCAGATTGGGGGGAGTTTTTCGCGGCACCAGAAAGTAGGTCGTTGGTGTCGGGGTGATGGATATAAAAGTCGACCTCAGGGCTCAGGGAATCGGGATGGTTCGGTTTTCAATGGCCTACCGTTGACTTTGATTGTGATTGTATTTACCATCCTATCGGTGGATAAATTACTCTCGCCGCGGAAAGTACTGTTCTTTCGATACAGTTCCTCGGTTTCTCGTATTTCAAAAAAGACCGGTTGGAAGGAAAAAAGGGAAATGATGGTGTCGTTTTCGATACGAATTTTCCGCCAGCGACGACTGTGACCGACGGAGTTGGAGTTAATTTTCGGAAGTCCAATTTCGGTGCGCTTAGTGAAACAACCACTTGGTCGGCTGGTTTGGGGGAAGGTGTGGGTTTCTCTGCTTTTCTCGTGGGAAATTAAGCGCGACGTGGTTTTGCGGTTCCGCCAACGCCACGAGCGCGCACCGGTTCGTTGACCCCCCCAATGCTCCCGTTTTTGGCCACAAGCGCACAGGCCCGGCCATCGAGTGTGGCAGTTGTTTGATTTTAATTCCCCGGGTCCAACGGATCCGGGCGGACTTGAACGTGAAGGAAGTTTGCCGTTTCGAAGTTGGTAGATAGATCGATCGTTTCACGATAATGATGATGATGATGATGGCGGTGGCGGTGACGACCATTGAGCTCCAGATCGTTCGAGGGTAATAATGAGGACAGTTCCAGCGACGGAGAGAAAAAGAGAGACTCGCGGTAGAGTTAGTCACAACATACTAGATCGCATCGGGCGGAAGGAAAGTAAAAGTAATTTCGATTAAAGCCGAAAGAAAGCGTTGCCAAAAGGGGAAAATGACGTCGGTTTAGGGTTTTGGGTGGAGTCTGGGACTGACTGAGCTTTCTCTGGTGGTGGGTTTGCCATTTTGTCGGGGCCCTGAAAAGCGCGAATGAGCGGATGTGTGTGGGATTGCATTTTGCCCCGATTCGAAGGTCGACCATAGTCAATTTCTACTTTGTTTCGTCCGCTAATGAAAGAGATCGGTTTGCATTTCCGATTTGGAGCGCTTTTGTTTTTAAGTTAGGAAATGAAAGTACAATAATATCGATGTATAATTTAGAGTAAACTATATGCTATGGTACAATACTGTTGGTTTTTTCAAAACAGTTTGAACAAGATACCACATATCGTCCTGTTTAAATTAAAAAAAAAACGATTGCATTAATTTAACAAATTATAGCCCTTACCCCCCAATGGTAAATAAACCGTAACCCATAACCGTAACACCTCCTTCACCCAAGGGAACCATTCCGGCCAAGGCAGTGCGCGTAAGCGAAGCCCAATCAAGAGGGAAAACATTGTCGACCTTCGATCGATTCACTTTTGGACCGCTTTTCGATCGTCGCGGCTGACACTGACACCGAAAAGGGAATGTGTTAAAACTCACTCTCTTTTTGCGGTACAAAGTGTGTTTTGCTGGCCTCCGATTGTGTCCGTCGATCAAGGAGAGGAGGGCTGTCATTATTATGGCCATTTTTCGTGGCTCAAAAGACTGTTGAGAAGTCGTTTACACTCCACCCAACATGTAACCCGTTTTCAGCTGCGTTGCTTTTGCCTGCGATTAACTTCTTCGATCGTCGCTGACGATGACGTTTGGACAAGCGTTTACACAAATGCACTCCACCAGAAGATGGGATGCTGTCAGCCTGCTCAATTGTTTTCGTTGCACTACATCGAAGGAGAACGGAGCGTTGGAAAAAATGGTGCAACAGCTGCGTGCCAAAGTTAGCAGAAGACGTCAAAGATGATCAACATCATCATGATGGCGATGGAGAAGGGCGAAACAAATTACATCGAACAGTGGTACTAATAATAATATTTTTGCACTCCATTGAAAGCGCATTGACTTGACCTTGGCTACGGAAATGCGATCGTTTCCATCGGTCCGGTGTTATTATGGCTCTCGTTTTCATCCCTCACCCAACGCAGCAACAGCATACAACAGGAATCGCACAATGGAGATCAAGATGCGGTCCGAGGCACGAGAGGAACGAATTATTTACAGCGGACAACCCTCCGCCATGGAAGGGTGCTAATGTAACCTGTAATTTGAATATGTTTTTGTGGTTTTGCTCTCGACGATCTGCACACCAAGACACAACGTCCGTGTAAAAGCCGATGTGCCTTTGGTGCACCGAAAGTAAACAAACCGAACAATTCAAGCGGCTCCATTTCGTTCAAGGAACAATTCTTTTGCGTACATATTGTTTTGTGGTGCAGCATAATCGAGCTATGTTTTGCGGTTTTCGGGAGTGTACACCATATGGTTTGCATTCATTAAAGTAAGAGAGAGCTGGAAGGTTAAAGGATTCATTGGTTTTATAATTGCATGATTAGCATACTGTGGCGAAGAAAAGCCACGCCTTTTTGGAAATGCCATGACAAAATTAGTCTTGGCTAAAGCATAATCATTTTCGTTTTAAAATCCACCCCATGCTCATATTCAACCATGATGAGAATATTGGAATCCCAGTTTGGGATTCGACTCTCTGTGTCGACTAATAACTCTTTTAATCACTCTTGGAATTCAAATCCTTATTTGGGATTCAAATTTTTATGACGACTAGCAACTCTTTTACTCACTCATTCACTCTTTCTCTAAAGATTCAATCTTCGTGATTCAAATTCTTCGTGATTATTGTTCACTCTGATTGAAATCTTTAAAAAAAAGCGGTTATTCTCATCACTAATTCATAGACAATTACATAAACTATGCGCCGGTAAAAAGAGTATGGTTTTAGATTTATTTTTACAAGTGTCTTGTCTCTTCATCATCACCGGATGGCCAATACTTTACTCCGACAGGAGTCTAATTAATGACATCAACAAACCTTGCATCCATATCCTGATCGGTTTCTTGTTTTTAAAACATTTCTCTTTCTCTCTCCTTCCTCACACATCATACCCATTATTCATCGTGGTTTTAATCGTTTTCAATCTGCTCGTGCAACTCCGTGCCTGGAACGATGAAAAATCCCCCTCCTTCCCTTCGCTTTTCGCCATCCTTTACCATCGATAATGTCTTCGATCGTATCTTGGAGTGGGCTGTGCTTTTGCCCGCTTCCATACCTTCAACCTCAACCTGTTGTGGTTGATGAATGACGTGTTGTGACGATGTCGCAGATCGGCTGGCTGGTGTAGCGCAAAAGGAAAAATGCACCCTTCGGTCGGGCAACGGGTGTGGTGTGGATTATCGATGTACACACGCACGCACTAGGCGCCCCCCAAAGAGCCCCGAACAACACCGAAACACTGGTCGCCATCCGAACGTGGTGAAGGGTCATAAATATTGGCGTTGCATAAAATTGCACACGATACAGCAAGCGCGTGCTTGCGTTTTTCGTTTTTTCAACGACAAGACAACAACCCCCTCTCCTCCAATAACACGGAGCAAAAGTCCAACTCAATCCTCAGGTTCTTGGTGGTCGGTCGGTGACAAGTTAAGCGAAGTCGAGAGGAAAAAAAAAGAAACACACCTCACAGAGAACTTTCCAATTAAGTTTTTACGAGTGTTCATCCTTCCAACGCGTTTGTCCGACGGTACATCACATGGGCTGCATACATATACCTCTGTACCAATGTGCATCACGAGCCTTAGGAACGGCGCGTGATGGTGATGATGATGATGATGCAACGACTCCCATATCTCCATCTAGCCGGTTGGAAGCGAGTTCTTTAAGGGCGAACGTGGAAGGTAATACTCCCCGTGCTGTGGACGAGTTTTATGGCGTTTATTCGGAACAAATGGGCAACCGTTTTCCAGATGGAGACCCGAAGAAAGGTTACGTACGTTAATGCTGCTGGTCGGACGTTCGACATATGCCCGCCGGCTTCATAATTGCTCGAGCACGTTCACCATCGGGGTTTAGATACCGCTGTTGGATATTTATCGACCACACCGAAACTGGTTTTCGGATGGTGTTTACATTGCGTTGGGATGTGTTTCTTCCGTAATATACAGTAATGCACCAAGAGGAAGATAGCTAAGTACTAATTTAGATCCATCTTCATCAACGAAGGGTACAGCTTTTGTCGCAAGGAGGAGGATAAGAAAATTCTACCTTAATACACTCATCAATTGCAACACCTCCACCATGACGTAATAACCCGTTTGGTGGGATTAGTTTCTGATCAGTCCTTGCTTGGTTGAGTTTATTCGATATGTTCGATCGTTTTATATTTCGCTCGAGATCCCCGGGCACGATCTATTTGTAGCAATTGAAAACATATCAACCGTTAAGTTCTTGTTTAGTAGAACAAAACTGTACTAGGACAAGGTTTCTGTGCTATTACCTTCAAACCCCTGCGCCTGAGGCAATGTCCAATAATTCACTCTAGCAGTCCTAATTTATGTACCATCCATCGACGAACGGCGGTGTTCGCATACGCACGATGCAGGGCAGCCACCCTGAGGGAGCCTAGGCAAGCAAAGCTCCACTTGAGTACTTCAGGCACAACGGACTAGCGTTTATGGGGAGGTCTGACAGTGCAACTTACAGAGAGTCTCCGGAGTCGGGCGGCGAACACGTTTGCAACGGTGAGATAGTAACACGCTCAACCTGGAGAAGCCCGAGAAGAACCTCGCGGGCCCCAAACGCCGTTGGGTGGTGGACTAATGGGTAATGAATATAATTATCATTACTTCTGTTATTGCTTGGTCGTTCTTTTGCCTGCCTCTCACTCAGTCTCACCGCAAGCCTAGAGTGCCGCAGCAAAGTGTTGTGTGTGTCTACGCAACTCTCAACCCGCCCAGGTTGCGCCCGACGGGTGGCACTGCGGGAGTTTGTGGGTTAAGAAGATCGACACGATCGACCATCGGCTGGAAAGTGGGACACCACCATCACCATCACCATCACCAACCATCATCAGCATCACCATCTCCGGTCTCGAGTTGCAGGGAGTGGCCTCTGCACGCGATCGGCGAAGAAGCGAGTTCTTCGGTAAAGGCGCTTCGACCAACTCCTCAACGTCTTTGACGATGCAGAAAGAAGAGAATCCTACGGCAACAATCCAGCGACAAATGCGGAACGCACGCACGCAAAGTGGTTGAGTTTCGTGCGAAGGTGTACGGAAGGTGACGGGTGGCAATGATTGATCGGTTGGCTGTCTTCTATCCCTTGAAGAGATGCTGTGCGGTCAACTTCTGCCTCGCTAGACTTTTAAGCTGCTGCATAAGATGAGGTGGTTCTAGGTCTGGCGCGTTGAAATATCTCATTTTGGTGAATGGTTATTCTAAGGGTACGCTTTCTTCAGTAACTGTGGTTTCATTCTTTCCTCTCATTAAAATCATTCACCTGAAGATCCGCCATGAACCATTGCATTTAGGATCAGTGGATTCAAGCTTAGAAATAGCTTCAGGAACGCCCTTTAGCGTTTTTGTGCAAATGCCATTCGAGGGTGTCCTTACACCGGACAATTACTTTTACATCTTGCACCTGCTCAAGTTATCTAAACTTTGAATCCATCCATTTACTTCGTGTCGCTTCGTGGTGGTGTTGTTAAAAATTGGTTTTCCTTCCAAACATTCGCCTTGCATTATCGGTGGTGTGCATCGCCGTCGGGCAGGCAGAGGCGCCATTAAATCCATCTACCCAGGCCAGCAGGTGCATGGTGGAAGTGTCTTTGCCCAGCAGCGACGTTTAGATGCACCCATGTCTCGAAGCGGGAAAACATGTAAGTCTGTTTTGTGATAAGAAGACTGTTTAATTTTCTTGTCGTTAAACGGAAAAAAGCAACACCCCAAATTCCCGGGAATTCTTAGTTAAAATTGTTCACTACTCCTATGCTACAGTAAAGGTGGCCCTTTGAGCTTTTGTAATTGCGGTTGGAGTACGGTCTGCCCGGTTGTAACGGTACATCGGGTCTTATCTATTACCTCACCATGGGGCACACACAGCATGAATGACAACCCCCGGGGAGGCGGGAGGAGTTGGGAGATGGGGGACCAACAACCAAACATTCATGTTATCTCTCCGTAATGTGCTTTTTACGTTACGCAAGCTGTAAACGTTATATTCACACGAGAAGCCGTACGGCTCAGTTGCGGTTAATCGTTGGCGTGGTGCTGGTTTGCTGGTGGCCCTGCATGGCGTGCCTGGATTGCATCCGCCGTACCGTGCCGAGATGTACCTGGCGACCACAAGAGATGACCTCGAAGCCCGTGCCATCCCGGAATATCTAATGCATCATCCGTCGGGATCAAGTGAAGGAGGGGAAAGAAATAGGCTGCTGTTGCTTGAGCCATTGAGTGTCATTGGAAGAAAGCAGCAAATAGCTTCATTTACCTTGTGTGTGTGTTTGGGTGTCGGTGCCCTGCAGGTGTCAATAAAGGTTGGATCGTTGGTGGTTGAACGAACTGATGAATCTGGAACGAAACGGAACCTGACCACGCACGTGTGCGGTTGCGTACAGGTGTGAAGTGTGTGTGTGTGTGAAGGGCAGATGGCGGCACGCGCGTAATCTTCGGCCAGAGATGCGTGTCCCCCCTCGTGGAGGGAGAGAGCTCAATTCATCTTCGTCAGAAGGGAAGATACACCGCGACCTTCTCTGTGCATGACGATTAAGCTCCGTATCGAAAAGCGTCGGAGTGGTTTCCTTGTGGTCATGTGCAGGCCAACTACTCCGTACCGTAACGTCTATACCTGTTCGTCGAAGACATTAATCGCCCCGCGAGGTTCGTTACGGTTCATGTTCACACTCGACTCGGCAATGCTTCCAGCTTCTCCACCGGGAACTGTTTAACAACGTGGTGGTGGTGGTAATTATTTTCATTAGTTTCGGTCACGGTCGAAGGTGCACGACGACGACGACGACGACGACGATGAGGTATTCGAGGGTTCCAGGATCTCCAGAAGCAAAAAAAGGCGAACCGGATCCGATTGGATCCGTGGCTTGACCGCAATGCACGGGTTTGCCCGCAGCAAGTGTGTACTCTTTGAAGATCCGACCAGACCAGAGCAACTCGTCGTTGCAGCTCGGCAATTTAAGACTCGCGTAGGTGATAGATTCAGTCTGGACTTCGGGACTGCTGAAAATCAACGCAATGTGAGGCAAGAACTGTTGTTCCTCCGTTCGAGTGCCGTTCTCTTTCATCGATCGCGTCCACGTCTTCTTTCTTCGGGAGCTGCAGATTAAGCAACTTTTTTGTGAAACCAGTTTGTATTCCGCGTTCGGTTTGCAAAAGAAGTTGCAAGAAGAACGTGTGCAGATAACCTGGCCGTTTGTCAGTAGCTTTGTGGACGCAGAAATGGAAAAAGAAAATCAGCAACTTCGTGGTTGGAGCTTGGAAAGTTGATCCTGCATTCGCCACGTTTCGCAGAACGGGCGCTGCTCGGGGTGTGCGCGAATGTGTTAACGATGCGCTGAAGGACGAACCAGTGTGTGTGTGCGTGCGTGTGTGAATTTGCAAACCGGACTGGACAACTAGTTTGGGTGGTGCGCGATCGAAAAATCCCACTTCTCGAGTTCTCGAAAGGCACAAACTAAACCACCTTGACTGGGAAGACATATTAAAATAAGAATCTCGAGAGGTCTCTCTCTCTTTCGTTTTACACTCTGTTGTTCCATCGCTCCTGTGGCTTAACGCCGCGGTAGTCTTTTGATATTTAACCCTGGTGCAACCCCTCTGAGGGTGTCTTGCAGCAGCATTGGTTTTCTTTACGGGCCAGTTGAAGCTTATCGTTTGCGTGTCCTGTTTTGTTTCTCCTCCGTTTAGCAGCAGTTGTGCAGTTGTGGAAGCAGTTTGAAATAAATCGACGAATTGAAAAAGGGTAGCTCGATCCGTTGTGTGTTACGTTGTGTGGTGCCGTGCAGGTACAGAAGGACGTGTGTGCATTCCCCTGCCTGCGAAGGAGGAAGGATAAATTCGATTTGCGAAACGAAAGGCAAGCCTCGAAAACCTCCTTCCGGAAAGTGGATAAGTGAACCTCCGATTGGCGGTGCCAGTGGTAGGCGTTTTCCTCATTGTGTGCCGTGTGTGTGTGTCGTTCAAGTGGCCACCGAACGTTGGCCACCGGAACCAGATGATTCCGTGCGTGAGTCTCACGGAGAGCAGTGTCCTTGGGAATATGAAAGAACGCGTTAAAGAGATGCGCGTGTTCGGGTGTCGTTTGAATTTTTGGAACAATGTAACGCTGAACTTCGGTAGTAATAAGGGTAAGTGTCGGTGAATGGTGGACAAAAGTTTATTTTTTTAAATTGGTGAATATACTGTGATCCCTTGTGGATATAGGAGTATTGGAGTATGGAAATGGAAATTTACTATTTACAGGATATATGTTGTTAATAATCAATTGTTCAAAACGAATTTTACAGAGTTTCGATCCATATAATGGTATGTTTCAATAGATAGAGAGAACATTTTAAACGCATACGGGATATTTTCAACTGGTTGAGAGAACTTTGTAATCATATAGGGGAATGTGTCAGATAGCTAGGGGAATAGTGCAAACCAACCGGGGAGCTTTGCAACCGGTTCGGGGAGCAAGTTGTCAAACTCGCAAAAGTTGTCTTTGGTTGTAATTTGTTTGTTTACTTTGATCCACCCCCGTACGTTCATGCAAGAAAAGTAAATTAATTACTGTGTATTTTTACTCGTCTATTAATTTAATTACAATTTGTGTCTTTGATTTTTGCATCCACTAGTTTACAATCGTTTGTCAAGCAACGAATTTGGTACAATAAACGTGGAGAACCTCGAATATCACGCATTGATTTTAAATAATTTTTAAATATTTAACGATCCAAAGTAATATCATTCCTTGGCATAAAAACGACGAGTTCTGTGAAGTTAGCTGCTCGTTCCCCCAATCGGTGGAAAGCTCCCTGGTGGACATAATTTTGATTCAAATAAATATTATATCTTATTTCTATTCCATAAATCGAAAATAATTCAGGGCACTCAATTTCTAAAACCACCACCTCTTCAGCAGGACGAGCATTCATTACTCGTAACCACTTCGGAGGCAAATTTTAATTAAGGAAGCACGAAATTACCCATTGCATTTGTCGGCCAGCATCGATCGAACCGTCAGTTATTATTAGCGACGGGTAAAATAAATACTGTTAGCGATACGTGATGGTCTTTTTTGATCTAAAACTGTAAGCCGTCGGCTCCGTAAGTGCCGGTAGCTTCCCTGTCCCCCGTTGCCGCGAGTCGGGGAAAAATGGGTGAAGTAATGTGCTTGTAGTAGAAGATCGTTTATTTCACCCCTTTCCGCTTCGATTTTCCTGCGCCACAACCTCGCGGCCTAAACCAAAGGGGAGGCCTCTATTGCGCAAGGGAATCGATCTTCAAGGAGTGTGCGACCGATATCCAATGCCCTTTGCTCCCCCGCCGGCCCATTCTACGGTCCCGGAGAGCATAGAAAAGCCGGCGTGGGGTTGGCGGTGGGTGGGGTTGTGTGACGCAGTCATTAATTATCTGAAATCAATTACCCATGCTCACGATGCACAAGACGGACACATCGGGGAAACATGGTTTACGATTCCATCGCGAGTTGGCCAACTCTCGCCCGGTGGAGATCGGCGTGCGCGCGCGCGCGGTGGTCGTCGTCGCGATTCGATACACTCGAGGGGAGAGAGGGAAAACCAGTGGATGAGAGGGTGTAGGGTTGGTGGTGACCGTTTGCCGCCGCCGCCGCCTCCTGCTGCACGAAACAACGAATAGAGAGACCGACCCCACCGAGAGGTTGACCGGGAATCGGAGGGATGGTGGCTGGCGGTGGGCGGCGGCGTTACGTTAAGCGTCTCCGGAGGAGGCGATGGCAATGGGAGGTCTTTTCGCCGACTCCACACACAACATACGGCATGTTTTGCATAATCGTGCCCGTGCTAACGGTACTCTTTCCACCTTCTAACAGCGTGGCGGCTTTCGCGGCTCGCACCTTCCCGGTTCCTGTTGGACATAAAATCGATGAAACGCTGAAAACTTCTTCGTTCGATCGGATTCCTGCTTTTGCTTGCGGTCTTGGCGCCGGGTGCCGGTTAGAATCCGAAAGTGTTATGAACCCTCGGCAACGGTCCCGGTTCCCCGAAGGGAACAGTAGTACAAAAGGTGCAGAATTTTCTTTTATCCAGGCCGCTTGTTGAAGCTTGTTGAGGGGATCGTAAGGAAAAAATCTTAATGTTTTTGGCCTGTATTTCTACTTTGTTCTGGACTAGAAGATGATATATTTTTCCTCGAGTTGACTCTCACCCAGCTTCATATTTATTTCATTACATAATGTCTCTGAGGGTCGAATCTGAGCTTGAATAAATTGAATTTAGTTTGGAATATCAATAATTTGTAGTATTAAACGGAATATTTACTTCCGGTGCGCATGAACAGTTCCTTACAGTCAAAGTCACAGGCGGATTAAGCGTTCTAGGGGCCCCAGGCAGTTATAAGTTGAAACCCCCAAAAACATGCAATACATTCACCATTCAATATTATACTTCAAAATGTATAAAATTTCAACTTACATTAAACGACACAACTTCAATGAGGAATCAAATTTAAACAATTTTACAATTTTCCATTCCGTTGTCCAAGGCATGCTTTGCAAAGCCTCATTTCCTGCGAAACTATCAATAACTTTTCAAGAGAATCATTTTCCACCAATATGGTTTAGGTACTAAAGGGTGTCCCAGAAAGTATAAGCACGATTTCTAAATTACGTTTCTGGAAAACGGATGACGCCAAACAGTTGATTCTTCGGGTGTTTGATTGTTTACATTCAAACCTACTAGATAGTGCATCGAAACTATTTTTTCAACCGTTTCTGTTAAAATGCGAGGCATTTCCGTCAAAAAACGCAAAAGCGTTCTGCACAAATGGTGTTCGACTCCTTACATTTCGCTAAGGAAATTGGCGAAATCGGTAGGTGTGAGTATCGGATCCGTACGAACCGCCATCCAAAAGTTTCGGGAGGAGTCCAGCTTCGAGGATACGCCGAAAAGTGGTCAAAAACCTGGTCCTATCGACCAACAGTTGAACCCGGAAAGAGCAAAAGCATTCAAGCAAAAATAGGAAAGTTCCATTCGCGATGTGGCTCAACAAATGGGTACGTCAAAAAGTAACGTCCAATGAGACAAGGCAAGATTGAAATTAAAATCGTACAAAATCCAAAAGAAATCGAAACGGAGTGCAAATTAGGCTGCATGCATTAAACATCGGGACCGGAAGTTGTACGACAAGCTGCTGTGTGGTCATCCCTCATGCATCAGTTCGAAGAAGAGTCGACCAAGACCAGACCAATTGAGATATTTTGGGCGCTAACGAAGGCACACTTGAGAAAACATTTTAAAGCTGCGAAAAACATCGACAGTTTTCAAAAAAACTGTAAAACCGTTCAAAAGTGTCGAAAACCGTTCATGACAAGTATGTGCTAAGCCATATCGGAGGCGACAGATCAAAAGTGCGGTCATTAGCATAAGATTAAATTTTTAAAATTTTTGTTTTTCGTAAATAGTCCAGAACAGAACCCAAACACAATTTATGAAACAAAAATTCAGTTTCTGGAACAGGTTTTATTTTTAACCTTATTTTGAAATCGTGCTTATACTTTCTGGGACACCCTTTATGAATCAAATTGACAATCGTGAAATGTTTGAAAAAGATAAAAGTTAGAATAATGTCAATCAAAATTACTGTATTTTGAAATGTGTAGGGCATTACTTTTGCTTATCCATATTCATTTTCATAGATCTCTTTATCTTACGTTAGTGCAACAATCTCATATTTTTACCCAAAAAAAAGCGACACCTTTTCTGCATCAAAACACAGTTCAGATAAGTACGATCTTGTTTACATTTTCATATTCTTCATTTACTTCCATTCAAAATAAAATTCACAACCTGACCACACAGTTGATAAAAACAAGCATCTATGTTGCAAAATGATAAAAATAAATAGTATAAATAATATTTAAATTAAGAAAAAATATGAGCCATAAGGAAGAGGCGCTTGAAAGGCCGGAACCCAAAGCAACTGCTTAGTTTGCTTATCCTATGATCCATCTCTGGTCAAAGTAATACAGTTTAAAAAAGAAGCCACATACTTGTTAGCTTGGATTTATAATTCGCACATTTCTTCTGTAATTTTTCCAATTCATGATAATAATGATAAAATAATAATGATGGCATATTCGACAAGCGTAAAAGTACATCGTTTGTCGAGGCTTGATCAACTTCGTTCAAAATGGCTTTGATTTGATGAAGAAAGTTCTTATCTTAAAAACGAGATCATACAAGTTTTATATCTAAACAAAACTCTATGGCACGATTGTTTGCACCCATATTTTTTTACCAAATTTATCTTTCTGAGTCCTCCTCTCCGAGTTTCGCAGCATCCAAACGCAACCCATTAGCCCGTTCTACGTGATTGATACGTCGTGTTTCGCGAATCAATACCGAACTGTTGGTTCGGGGGTTTTCCCCGCTCTGTCTGTGCTTAGAGAAACCGGTTGTACAAACATCGGGACGAACCCGCGCACTGATCAAACTAAACCAAACCCGCGGCAGCGTGGCATATTCCGGTAGCATGGAACCGAATGTGGAACAATTTCCACATTAATGGAAAGCTATTATATGATGTGCACCATCGTTCCGCGACCGGAAACAACACCGTGCCGCCACGCGGTGCCGGTGAACGACCAAAGCGCCTCGCAACCGAAGGCTGTTGTTCCGAACCTAACCTCCTCCTCCTCCTCCCCGGGCCAACAAACGAGGAGGAAGACGTAAAAAAACCCAGCCGGTAAAGAGTTCGACCATGAATGGCGCAATGGCACGGCGAGAACTCGGGCTCTTCTGGTAACGAGCGCGACGAGTGTTGCGTTTTGGAGAAGCAGAAGCAAAAAAAAACATGCCCTGTCATCGAATGTTGTGGCGGTGGCGTGGGGGCCACCACCACTTCACGCCAGGTGTATATATGCTCGGGATGAGGTCGTTCCGAAAAACCCGACCCGGGCCCAATTGGTTCAATTTGAAACCCTCTCCCGGCCTCGGTCAGGTCTCGTGATGGCCTCGTTTCCCTTCTAACCCCCGAGGTTTCCCTAAACATGCTCACCTTTGTTCACTTTACCCGCGCTAAGCGCTGTTTAATCGATAGCATTAAATCCTCCACCCGATCCGACTTTTGGACAGGTGCACGCAGAACTTCCCGAGGGCTCTCGACTTAAAGCGTTCGGCTTTCGTTCCACCGATTGGAGGATGGAGGGAAATGTTCTAATTGTCGGTGTAAACCCCGGAATGCTGCTGTAAAAATGCTGATGAAGCCCTCGTTGGCTGCCCCCATTTTGCTATTCCCTCCTCCCTCGAGTAAGTGAGTGGTAACAATAATAATTTATTGAACACCGAAGCGGGAAGTTGGAAAGCCTCTCCCTCCGTCGAAACCTGTCCGTTTCGATTGATCCTTGATGGATGCAAGAAGAAGGGAAGGAAAAGAAGGAGCCAAAGCGGCTCATAATTAACTCATTTCCCATGACAGCCTGTCGGGACGACGACGACGACGGTGATCGGGAGAATCGACGATACGGGCATTTGTTGTAAGGAGCTCTTTACATTTGAATGCAAGGCTTGATTAAATCGAACGAACGATGGGAGAGAGGCGAAGAGAATCCCAGATGTGAAGTCTAGCTCGTCAGCTTTCCCATTCAACGAAGCGGGTTCGTAGTTTCGGTTTTATGAATCAATGCAAATCCACCCACCACCCGGTCGAGTCCACCTGAAAGGAATTATTTCTGCCCGTCAAATCAAAATGCACTTCCAGCAAAATGCAAACAACACCATCCATCGCCGGGTTTTCGATCGCCGGCGATCTGCAGTTACTCTTAAAGCAACGAGCTCGGGGAAGATATGCTAATAGAGTCGTTCACGTAGACTGCAATCAAGCACCGCGTTTCAGCACGTCCATCCGGGGGAGGGCCGACATCCGGCGAGGCAAATGGCTTACCGTCGCTGAGAATGGCCACTAAGAGGATAGCGAGGAGGTATTTTCAGTTTTGCAGTTGTCACGTTTCCTCCGGGCAGGTTAATGACGTCTACAGTCGCATTAATATATGCATATCCCTCCAACCGGAGCCGAATCGTTATCATGGAGGAGATGGAGGAAAAACGCGATGATCCATTGGCGTGTGTTTGCCTCTGAGTGTGCGCTCTGTTAAGCGATCTTGTCTTGCTTCCCTAACTGTCCCGGCTTTCCAAAGGGTGTGCACGCGCGCCCAGCTCCGAAAGCTCATCGTTTCTCGTTAGCTGCGACATTAGGCCGGGACAAATTTTTATGAGTTATCATGGGAAAGGGGAAATAAATGCGCTAGCGTTGCCTATCCGTGCCCGTTCCTACCGTAATTAATTTTGTTTTATTGATCTTGTCTTTTCAGGTAAGCACGTGCAGATGAAAAATATACACACACGAAAACCTACTGAGAACCTCCTCCGGCCTTGTATGCAACCGTCGGATCATTTAGCGGCCCTGTACCGGTGATATGTAAAATGATACGGACCGATTCCGGGACGGGGCAAAATTTGAATGCAAATCAAGGGGGGGAAAGAACGACGACGGGGGCGATCCTCGTACCTAAGCTGCTCGTAAAAACCCGTTCCGTGCCCTCCTAATGGCCCGCGTTTTATCATCGACCCATTAATGCTCGTTTCAGCTCATCTTCACCCGATTCTAATGTGTGCATAGGAGGAAACAAAGGGGGGGAAACGCGAGTTTTTCGGTGTTGACTTAATTACTCCTAATGGATGTGCATGGTGTCAGCGGGTGATTAGGAGGAGAGATAGAGATAGGGAAAAAAACCCTCGTAAACGATCGATTTCCTTCGCCGGATTGAGGATTTATTTTGTTTCGTTCGATTTCGATCCTCCGTTTCCGTTGGATTGGCTATAAAATCGGCATCCAGGGGTTCACACGTCGAAAATATCGAAACGGCCCGCTCCGAATCGCACACACCTGTTGTGGCCGGTTTGGAAAATTTTGTAGAAGAAAATTGATGTGAAAACGCCGAAATGTAGACTACAACATCGCGGGCACACAGGCGTTTAACGGTGGGCGCCTTTTGCGCACCTGATGCACCAAGGGGTTCGTTTTTTGGGGTGGTTTTTACCCACCTAGGGGTTGCAGTAACACACTGCCAGCTCTCGGCCAACGTCGTGTTCACCTTCCGTTCGGCAAACATAACGAAAGGGGCCAATAAAGTGTCACTCGCGTATCCACCCCAGGAACGGTTCGGGCTGGTGAACTACCGAAAGTCCCTTCGTCGTATTTTGGGGTGAGCCAATGTTTGGTTTGGTGGAACGATATTGATGAAGTGAACTTGGACGTCGACAGTATGTTCGCATGTTCTGAGTACCTCCCATCGGGTTGGTCGTGTGTCGCCGGGCCGTTGTAAAAATGTTACCGACGTTGATTGACCTGTTGAGCCGAACGAATACACACACGTGCGCTTTCCTACTTCCCCATCTAATCTTTTTGCGGCGGGTGGAAGTGAAAAGGGGTGATTGATAACGGAAACAGAGGACGGCCCCCAAAAGGAAAGTGTATCTTTCGACTGCGAGTGTCCAATAAAGCTATAAATTGATCAATTTACCACCGGCGCACGTTACATGGCGCGTGTAGACCACAGTACAGTTGCAAATATGTTGCTCTCGTATTTCCTTTTTGTTTGCGGTATGTGGAGTGTGGCACGATACATTTATTACATTCTTGGTTTGAACCGCTTTGATTATGGCTATCTGTAACGAAGAGAATTGATGTTATGAAATATTGGATATTGGGTAAATGTTTCGATATACTTTGTATGCATAATACGTACCCGTTAATGAATTGATCATGTACAAAGGCTTACGTAGAACCTTTTCTGACTCATAATGGGAATGGTTTATGCACTGTGGTTCCATTATCCACATGACAGCTCGATTTTAAAAGGCTTAACCCTGCTGACAAAGGCCAACGGAATGACTTCCTGCTAGTTGAAGCATCGCTGCACAAAGAAATCCAACACGTCTTCAACTGCCCTTCAACGGGAGAGCGTCATTCTCCGTATCATTCGAACGCTTTGGATGTGTATCATAATTCGTAGAACAAACATTGACCTCCCGGTCGGTGGGACCGCTGTAAACATTCATACGGTTGAGAAAATCGCCTCGAACCGCAACGAAAATCGAACTCGCACCACACCCCTGTTCAGACGCGGCGCGCACAATCGAAGAAAACCCAAATGAAGCCCCACGGAAAGGAAAAGGGAGAACGCAACCCATTCACCCATCAATCATCGGGATTCTCGTTGTTGTGCGCCGGAGCCATATGCGCAGACGAGAGGTTGGCTGCACTTTTGAGACGTCGAACGGGAGGTTCACACACCGATCGATATCGACACCTTTCAATCTTGGGAAGAAATGGAAAACAGCTACGCCCTGCTTTGGCGATTGGGTCGCGGGACGAATGGTTTAATCAAAACCGAGAGAGAAGGAAATGCAGCAACGGAGATCGGGGAACAGCATAGAAGCATCTTCTCTACCCGTCGAACAAAAGGCGGACACAGATCATGCAATCTTGTGACCCAGAACCACCCGCTCCAACCACATCGGCGTCACCTCGAGATGCAACAACGCGCGCACGATGAGAAGATGGTTGTTCCGTTCCATTCCGGGAAGTAACATGAACCGCGGTGGAACGAGTTTCGGGTTTGTTTCGTATTTTTATGGGCGGTAAAGGTCAGCTTAACGAACAAACAAACGAACCAACGAAAAAAAACAACATGGGTAACCAGGCGAATAACCTCAAATTTCGGCTGGCGGATGGCGGACGGTTTTTGGCTGACTTGAAGAAAGACCCAAGAAACGCAGCGTAGAATGAGATCGGGAACGAGAATACCGCAACCTCCTTTCGCCGTCGAGACCTTCGCATTTTGTGTGTGCCTGGAATGTCTGTGTTTCCTTCGATGACAGCTGATGGGCGGAAGAGGAACATCAAATCGTTCGTCGCGATCGCACTGTTCTTTTCGTTGTTGCCCTTCTTATCTGATCGTGTTAAACCCTTTTTTGTTTGTTACAAATCTGGCCATTCCCTCCCCCTACTTAAAAATCCTATTACGACCCGACGAGATCTCCACTCGATTATGTCATTTATAAAGCTTCAGCCGAGCTCGCTTTGTGTTCCGGTGAAACATTTTGTTCGGGAAATGGTCGATTTTTTCCAGATTATGAAAATATTTACGAGGCACAGATTGATCTGCGCTGGTAATGTTTTTAACGCCTCTTCAGTGTTCTCCTTGGGCCAAAAGGGTGTCAAGGTACAGTGTGGAGATTATCCAATTTGTACCTACACAGATTGGGGTTGAAATAATGCAACAAGATACCAGACGTCCCTACCCATTAGTGCGAGATAAGAGACTTTATATGGCACACCATTGGTGATCACACTTTCACCGATCGTTATCACATCATCCTTCATTGTGTGTGATTGCTTCGTCCCTATCCGTTTCGTATCGGTCGAGGTGTCTTGGACTATGGTGACAGGATTCCACGCGACACAATTCTCACGCGAAACGTAGCATCGACCGAAGAGGAGTTACCATGAGGAGATGCAGCGTAACGCGGCAGAAGCAATTGAGATTGATAGTGGAATGTGGTGTTCAATTTGTAATTTGTTGCAATGACCCATCAAGCTGTGGCTGACGTCTCAAGTGTTTCGTGAGGATCTCTTCGATCGGCTTTGTTCAGCTCCCGTGGTGGTGAGGTTTCACTTCAGGCAGCATCATCATCCTGCCCCATTACGTGCCATTACAAATTACGGACGGTTAGGAATCATTTAGCCCACCATTTTGAGAAGACAATCGTCTCCGACAATTGGTGTACTGTGTCGAGTCAAGGATGCGTGGTTTTTTTTCGCTGCTGAACTGTTGAAAGGTGTTGCAGCTGTTGCTCTCACTCACGACTCACTTGGAGCGTTTGACGTTTCGCTTGCTGCGATGATAGGAGGAACGGGCACGGTTTTACAGGTTGCTCCGCCGACAGGTGGCTCTGTTGAAAATGATAACCATCATCGGCGTGAGGTGTCGAAGTGGCGAGCTATGACGTGCGTGCCGCGTCGTCGTGTCGCAATTTTCCATTTTCGCATCGAGACTCCCGCGCGCACGGGGCTCACCAATCGGTGTCGAATCATCGTGAACTTTTTTGGCAGCTTTGGCAGCGAAGAGATGATTGCCACCATCTGCGCGTGTTGCAGCGTGAGCTCTTCTGCAGATTCAACGGTCGAAGTAGTGCCAACATCCATCCGAACCACAAAACCAAGAAGTGTAGCTGAAAAGAGTCAACACCAGAGAAGCGGTCAAAGTGTGACGTCCCGCAAATGAGGCGCACCGTCGACTCAACCCCGTGGTGGTGCGTTGTTGAGTTGTGTTGCGTGAACAATAAACGCGCCAAACAGAAACGCAACCACTGCGTAACACACGTGTGTGTACACCGCGCGGTGCTGGCTGGTATTTACTTTGTGTTTTTGGACGGAACTTGAACCCACACCCCCCGTCGGCGTCGTCGCTGTTGGACGATGGCTTGGAGAGGCCAAGCCTCGAAAGGTTGCACTTTCGGAGGTGATGAACCGCTGACCGATAGAAAAATATTTATAAGGAGAAAAACCACACCAATTAGCGGACGCCCTGCTGGTGTCGGTGTGTTTGTGTGTGCTTGAATGGAAACCAGCGTGACTGTGTGTGGCTGATGGGGTTACAAATATACCGTTTTCATCAGCCTTTTTTTTCTTCTGATGATAACGATGTAGCTATCTCCTCTACACCTCTCGTTGGTTCAATTCTACTTGCTTCGGGCTTTAGGTGCTTTTTCGTATTTTCCTCACTGTTTCCTTTCACTCTCCGTCACAGATTTTTTTCCCCTTTGCTTCGCTATCATTCACGAATCCTCGCGGCAGTCTCGGTTCAATTTCGTGCGCAAGAGATGCCAAAGACCTCTTGGCGGTGAAGTTGTTGTACGGAAAATGCTTCACAGGAAGAAGAGAGGGAAAGTTGGGCGAAGATTTTTGGGGCAGAGATTGAGTTTTGGCAAAACACCACCATCCGCACCATCCATTGGGAAAGTGATGATTATAGGGGTGCTGATTTGAGAGGATACTCTTCTTTTTTTCTTCTTCACCTTCTCTATTTCGCTCGTGCTCGGTTGGGTGTTACTCGATTTGAAAAGATTAATTTTTCTAATGGCAAGCGGTGAACCGGGGCGCCCTCTCTTACGTCACCATCGCCATTTAACATTTGACTGCGTGATGCTTTTCTTTACCTAAAAATAAAGGAAAACAAAACAAATTTAAGATTATTTGGTTTCAAAAGAGAAAAGAGTGTTTTATAATCGCCGTTTTGAAATGTTCCCGGAGAGAAAAAGGATTCGAGATTTTACCATGAAAAGTTTGTCTTAAGTCATAAGTCTTTTGTCAGTGTCAAGTTTCATCCTTTGTTACAAAGAAATACATTTTTGGACTTTTCTACGTTGGTCCTCAGTCATGTGAAAAATGATAACATACCCTTTAAGAAGCTACTCCTACATTCGCCTGCTCCAAAGTAGAACACGTTCGTCGCGACCGGTGTGAGATTCATTCCGCCTTTCCACCACTGATGGGAGGTCATTCGTCTTTTTCCTTTCGGTTCCCTTCGGGGCAAGTTGCCGCAAACGACCATCATAAGTGCATCACCACCATCCACAAACCCATCCGAATGATTGGATGCAAGAGCTTCGACCGTTCCCTTTGTGGAATGCATTTGAATGGATGGCTGCTCCCTAAAGAAAGTTTTATTCTCAGCTGCCAAGTGGACGATGGGTGGCATACTTTCCTGAGGTCACGAGGACTTCATCCCGCCGGCGGCCATCCGGTGGTGACGCCGGTGACCCACACACGGTTGGAAAGCTGCAGTAGATGCGATGTTGAAGCTCATTCGTTCTGGAATGAACTTTCCCTATGCAAGGTTCGGACCGCAGGAAACAGTAGAAGGCGGTGGTGGCTTCTGCAGATTTTGCTGTTGCAGCACCTTTTTTTATGACCCTTCTTTCGTTCCCTTTTCCTATACCATCCCGTATTGAAGTGATTCTTGTCGCTAAGCTATTCATTTTATTTTCCACACCATCGCGATGACTTTTTTTCCTTTACCCTTATTCCCCCACAATCAACCGTGACCAGGGTGGATAGGATGTGCACGCTAACGATGCATTACGTTCGGTGAATGGTGATCCCTGGTGCATGGTGCCTTCACGGGGGCCGGATAAATCCTTTCGGTACGGCTTAATTATGTCGCAAAACGAACGGAAGAGTGCTGCGGTGTGACCCACCGTCACCGGCGGGAAGAGTTCCTGAAAGACACTTTTCAGACGAGAACCATCGAATGGGGACGGATGTAGGGTGTGGCACCATAGCATTAAAGGGATACAGGGCATATACGGGAAGCACCTCCTCGAGAATTGATGGGATTTTATGCACCCGAAGTGTGGGAGCTGTTGGAAGCGTTAGTAAAATCTGTTCAAATGCAGTTTTTAAAGCATCGCATTTAATAAAGGTTTTACATTTTCGCTGGTTTTTTTCGAGGGCAGCCATATTTCCGATTTCAAATATCTGTTACTTTAAAATCGAAACAAGACTGAGCAGACTCTCTTTTGCTGATTCTTTATAGTTGGAGCAAGATTAACTAGACCTACTTTTAGAATCCTCTTGATTCCTCCCGATTATCTAGTTACATTCTCATACTTTTTTTTCGGTGAATCTTAAGTTTATTCTTTCAACATAAAACAGGAACACCTCGTTCAACAATTTCAATCCTCAATTTTGGGAAGAAAAAAAATCTGACATCGTGAAAAAATCCTATGAAAATTGAGATGGGTTTTTTTGTTTGAATGAAGCACTAACATTTTCTTACGGGCCGAATAAAATCAGTTCGCGAGCTGGACTTCCCCTGATCTAGTCGATTCGCAACTAACGAACAACAAAACGATCGTTTTGATTAACATTGTACACAGTTTTGATAACCATTAAACAACAGAAAACACAATCTTCAGATCTGAAAGATTCTAAAGAACATGCTTCATTAAGCATAGTGAAAAATGTCCTTATGCAGAATATCTTTTGTTGAGATACGAAAATCGCACGAAGACGAGTTTCATTAGGTTAGTGTACGAACTTTTTTTGTTCTTAGATTATTTTAAAATTGAATGCATTTCCCCTTGCTCGCAACCCGTATGCGTACCCGGTGTGGCGTCGTAAATTTCTTGCACTATATTAGGAACGAATCAGCATCGTATCGCTACCAGCTTCGTAAACATGTTTTTTGCTCGTTGCACCCACCCCCAATCCGCTTCCCGCCGACGGAGGGGGAAAGTGGTGGTTGTAGCAAACAAAAAAAAAAAAAAAAATACTAAAAGGTGAAAAAATGGAAAACCAAAAACCCCCCCTCCCTCATGTCCATTATGACATGGCGCCATGTTTCGCTACCGTTACCGCAGCGGATGCAGGTCGTCCCCCCCAAATCGTCTTCGCCTCCGTTTACTATTACCACAATAGGTTGTTTCAACAACAACAACGGCACAACAACGATCACGACGGCCTACTACACCAGCTAACACTAGCACTACAAACGATCGCAGTGTGTGCGTGTGTGCGTCTTTTTGTAGTCTTCAATTTAGCCCGGCACGGATGCACCGTCTTCGTGCACGGGTTTCTTATTTCTCATCACGATCTGCGGCTTTGGTTGTAGAAAACGCTTCTTTTTTTCTTTTCCTGTGCCTTTACACGATTGTTTGTCCGCCGTTGTGTGCTCGCCCGTTCGATTGTGGTAGTAAATACCCAAACCAGGCGGTCGAAATTGTGTGCGCCCAGGGGAAATGTGTAACATTTTCCATCCCACCGCGAGATGCTGCTAAAAGTCAATGAGTTGTAAAACGTTTGGGGCGGTCGAGGTTGGTTGGGAGAAGGGAAGAGAGACACCCAAGACCGTGGGGTGGGGAAATGGGCGATAGATAGGGAAACAATACCGTGACGAAAAGTAAAAGCTAGCTTGGCCCCAGTCTCAATCGAGCGATTCCACTGAATGGAACGATTTTTGCCCGCGGTTTGACGTTAGAAGAAAAAGATTTTCCCAAAGCGATCCACGAGCAGCTCAATTCCAGTGTGTGTGCCGTATGGTATTATGTGTTTTCCTCGATCGTGATCTCGCGCAATCGGATGTCGGAGGATCACCGTCGCGGTCGACGCTGCATCTAGTAGTTACCCTTGGTGGTACACACCTCCTTCTAGAGAGTGTTCAAGTCTAGTGGCAACAAAAACGAAACAAAACGACCTCATCACGCGGTGTCTCGCGGAACAAAAAAAAACACTAGAAGGGAAACTTGCGAAAAGAAGTTCTTGCTCGGTTGCGCCAGCAAGGGAGCGGCGTGAAGAGTGTACCCTTGTCTACTACTACTACACCTGTTCACTAGGAGACCACCTTGTGCGCCACCGCCGGAAAGTGAAGGGAAGCGGAGCGATTAGTCTGGTGCGATTCTTGGTTGCAAGCGCACATGTTTCGCGGTGTCGTCCATTTCCAGTTTGGTGGAGCTTAGGCATTAGAGAAAATTAGAGTTTCCCGCAGTGGGCTAGTGCGTCGCGACCTCCGTTCGCCAGTGGATAAGGTTGACCTAAAAGAGAGTGAACAAACAAACAAGCTTCAATTAACATCTGCTGGAGTGAAAACGTCGTGATAACGCACGCAAAAACCTCCCCTCGATCGCCAACCTCCAACCATCATCGTTGGAAAATAGTGTCAATCCTTCGGCCCATCGGAAGGTGTTGGTTAGATTGTCAACCCTTCGGTCGACGTGTGCGGGTCGATATTCGGTGCATATAGAGGCTGTTCCCCTCTCGAACGGTTCCTCATGTTTGAAGTTGTCGCTCAAGTGGTGCCAATTGATAAGACAATATCCCCGCTGGTTGGCGCGGGTAACGAGAAAGTAGTGGCAAAGTGAGGCGGGGCGTGTGACCTGTCTGGAGTGGTAGTATCTAACCGAACCTCGTCGAGCACTGAAGTGAAGTGGTTCTGTCTGTTGTCGTCGACATTGTTGACGCTGTTCTGTCATTTTTTTTTGTTATTCGGTATCATTATCATTATTTCAACCGACCGTCGGTCGTGCGGTACTCTCTCTCTCTAGTGTCTGTCTGTCCCTTTGGTGGAGTTAATTTTTTTCCGCTACAACACTCTTGTGAAAGTGGATGTGGTGTTTGTGCGCGCCGCTTGGATATATCGGGTCCGGCCATTGCTGCAATCAATAGCATAGAAATTCGACGAGCCTTCGCCAGGCGGCAGCGGAGAGTGTTCGGTGTGTCGACCGTAGGCAGAAAGCACCCTACCCTAGCACCGTTTGCGATCCGAGGACGGTTGTTGGTGTGAAGAGAAGTAGGCGCTGCCAGAGCTCAAGCGTAACCGTGCGCACGAGCGTTCCTCGAAGCAATGACGCTTCTCTCGGTCTGGAGACTAGGTAAGAAGTTCGCACAAAACCTACCGTCAAGGTGGTGAGGAAACAGTAAATGTAACAGCAGCAGCATTTTTCCAAACGGTGCATCCGTTCGAGGAGGATTGCCAAAACGAGCGAACTCCTGCGCGTGGAGAACTAAAAAAACACAAAAGAACAGTCTTGACGTTATGACCCACATTTCGCAACGAAGTAAATGCAAATGTGTCCTGTGATGGATGTCACACTCTGGGCTCTGGGAGAAGCCCACGAATCGCCCATCCTATTATTCTGCAACATTGTTACACATTTCGCATGTCGCATGCGCACCCGTCGTCTCGTTGTCGTCGTCGTCGTCGTCGTGCCCCAAAGTCAAAGATCGCTGTTTCACGCCTCGCCACCCGTGGCACCTTCGAGGCGGCCATTGTTTCTCCAACAGTTGGCGTGGAAAATGTCAACCTGATCGACGGCGTGCACACTCTCACGGCGATCCGCATACGGGCATTGTTGCCCCTTGGCGATCACCGAGCGCGGTAAGCCTTCTACGGCTTGGGGAGGGTTCATCCGAGAATGTGTGAGTCCTCCGCACACCGTCCCCGTCCCTCTCTCTCTCAAAGGTTTGTCTCGGTTTGTTGTGTGCCACGGATCTGGTACCTGGTTTGTGTCTGTTCTGTAAGGTGTTGAACAGATCGCCCCGAAGCGAATCACCTTACGCCAAGTGCACAACCTGCTGTGCGCAACAGTCCTTGGTATGTCGAGCTGTGGAAGCGGCCGGTACACTCTGTAATGGGAAGCTGTATAAGTTTGCGTACGGCAATGTATGCACCACCGTCTTGTTGTGCCTAGCGCATCCACTTACCGTAGCAGCTACCGGGTAGACGCCGGGTCGGTCGATCAACGTCAGCAGCCAACCTGCTCCCTCTGTCCACCAAGCTCTAAGTAAATCGGATGGAGTTGTACAGCCTCACTCCTCTCCACAGCCTGTAGTCCCTTGGCGTCCGAGAATGGAAAATCAAAATCACGAATTAACCTTTCGCAACCGGGCATTCCTCCTCTCATCCAACCTTCTGCTGTTCTGCAGGCCACCGCCATGTTCTGATGAACGTACCAACGGAGAAGATCGTTCCCTTTCATACCGTTTGGTTACAAGTTGGTTTTGCATACGATTTCTTCTTTGGTAGACTTGAAAGAGAGAGATAGCGAATTTATGTTTACTAGCACCACCAAGCTTCTCCCCCACCATTCTGGGCAAAGTAACTCCTCGGAAACTCTTCTCGGTGTTTCGATTTCGCCGTGGATGCATAGACTTTACGGCTAGGTTACGGTTTCATAATCACCCTTCGATCGCCATGTTTGCACACCGATCTTCGAACCGATCGGCCGAACCGTGTTACCTGGCGCGTCCCTTCCTGTCCTCCTGATGAGAGTGCTCCTAAGACCCTAGAGGTAAGCCATCGCAATCGCCATCACCACGATTTGACCTCCGATGAGCCAACGCGCGCGAGATCAGCCTCCCCACGATCGATTGATGTGATTGTTTTCTACTGCTCGCCTTCTGCTAGAGGCGCAGGGAGAAGGAGCCGGTGGTGGATTGGAAACGGTTTCGATTGGAGGGTTTTTAGGTTCGTGAGGATTTATGAGTGTGCCAATTTTCGAAGCCACTACACAACACTGTAGTACGATCGACGATCGCTGCTGCTTCATCAAAACGGTACAGAGGTCAAATGGTTCTCGCGAATGGATGGCCGCTTGTCCACCCTCTTCCTCCGTCACGGGTTGGTACGCACATACACAAACATACACACACAACTAATGATGGCTTCCGTGAAGGATTTTTTGCCATCGTCCACCGATCAACCGTCTTATAAAATCCCACGAAACACACGATCGCGGTAGGGTCATGAGATTTTGGATGATCGGTTCACTTTCAATGAGCGGAGAAATTGAACGTTCGCCCCGCGGTACGGGATTGAGCCACGAACAAGAGGTTTTCCGAGGCCTTTGTATGGTGTGCCCCACTCCTCCTTCTCCTTCTGCCCAAACCAATCGCATCAACGTCCACCAGAGATTTGTTTGTGCCGTGTTTTTGTACATCAAGCGGCGAATCTCGAGAGAGAGCGAGAGGAGTCTCTTTCGGATTGTTTCACTTTCGCTTGATTCGCGTCTGCCTTTCACGTAAATCAATCTTCTACCCCGTTTGCTAATGAAATGTAATTTTTCCCTAATTGAGTCTGTTTATCGTGTCTCGTTAGCGTGTCCGGGGTGCGGCTTTACCGGGCGGTTCATCCCGCCGCCTTAATGGATTGCGGGGATTAATGCGGCTAGACGATAGCCATACATACTCAGGATGATTTATTACCAAACCCGGACAAGATGGTTCGGTGTGATCTGCTGCCGGAAGAGAATGTAATAGGTTTGATTAAAATAGGCGTTTGAAATTAATCACTTTTAATTTGGCCGTTATTTGGGAATCAATAACGGGGTTTGGTTGGCACGTTGACTGCCATGGGGCTGTGTAGTGTCACCCTGAACGTAGTAGGCCTTTTTTTTAAAATTAATTACAAGAATTATCCTATGTAAAATCATAAACTTGGCTTTGTTTACAAAAACAGTTGGTTTAATACATTTTGTTGGATTCATGAATCTTTATGGGTTCGAATCTGTAAAAGTTTATGAATCTTTCAGGACCTTAATGAATCTTCGTAAATCTTTGATGGATCTGTTACGAATCTAAATGATTCTTTCATTGGTGTGGATCATGGGACCAACAAAAAAAGAAGAGGGCGGGGGGATAGGGTCCTTGCAATAACTTTTTTGCACTTCATTTTCATCAGTTTATGAGTCTTTAGGGTTCGTGAAACTCTCGTTTCAAGATTCCTGAATCTCTAAAACGCAAAGAACCATTCAGATTCATCTGAATCTGAATCTGAATTACACAACTCTAATATGAATCTTTAAGCCGAGATTCATTCGAATTGAGGCAATTCCATCAAAAATTGCCTCTTTTTCGTACACCAATCCAATTCTAATTCTACAATTACTCTAAGTCATATTATTCAATAAGTGTGGTTCCGTGAATCTATGGAGAAACTTTATTTATCCCACAGTGTTCATTGATTAATTTGAGTTTTCTGATTAATCAATTTTAATCTGATAACACCAGCTTTAGCTGATCTATTTTAGCGTGACTTAAAGTGAACCTATTGCAAGTACTTTGGCAAATCAGTTCCCTGTTGAATTTAGAACCAAACACGATCGATTCTTGACTCCAAGTTCGTCAACAGAATAGAGCAAACTGCAGTGGTTCGAGTTGCATCGACCGATGATAGCAAATAGCCCCAGGATAAGCATTTACCTTCGGCGCGCCATGTTTTCAGCTTTACCTTTTCATCCTTGCTTAATGATCGTTCTTCCCTTTGACTTCCTGAAAACCTTGCGGCGCGGGCTTGCACCGCAATTAGCGCCGACGGTGCGGACACCCATTTTATGCTATTACACAGCATTATTACCCGTCCACGACAGCGTTGCACAGTTGTGCGAAAAGAATTGTCAATGGCAGCCGCGTTTGTTGCCGTCTGTGTCACAGGCAGGTGTGCGCCCTGTGGATGCTGTGCCTCCCCGGGTATCCTTTCGTCGATGGTGCCTTTGTGGGGGGAAGAGTGTCAACACGGTGTATTCGTGCGTTTAAATGTCTCGACAAGTTGTGCCCTAAATTGGCACTCGCCGCTGCACACACTGCGTTGCTGTCATCCGTGTCGTCGTCGTCTTGGTCCTGGGCTTTTGCCCTTAAAACGAGCAATTCGGATGCTGGTGGCTCCGGAATACGAAGCGACTAGAAGTTGTGCGGGAATGTTGGCTTTAATTGAAGGCAGTCTCCGAAAGAAGTCCCCGTGCCAACGACTCTCAGCCGTTTGGCGACTGAGCAGCTCAGGTGAGAGAATCTTTTATGGAACCACCTCACATTACCCGGCGGACAATTAATTCAATTTGGCTTAATGAGCAGCAAGAAGCGGGCAGGCTTTACTTCGGCCACAAACAGCTTGACTCGCCCTCTCTTCCCACCCTTCCGGTGACACCATGACTGACAGCAATAATAATAGGATAATGCGACATCGTTTACAGCTGCCGGGACGGTGAACCAACCCAACCAACCAACCCACCCAAGCCACCCACTCAAAGGAACGGTGTGGTAACAGAGGGAAGGGCCTCTCCACCAACCCATTCCAGAAGCCGACAACATCCATTTAGCGTTGTTGCATATAAATTGCGCAAAACCACGGGCAGAGCTCGGGCGGTGTTAAACGATTCTGACGAGGCTTATTTGGAGCTTAATGGTTTGTTTTGTTGTTTGCTGGCTGCAGTGGCACTCTCCGCCCGCATCTCCCATACACATACCACCCCATAGTATCGCCTGATCTTGCATCAATTACACTACAGTTAAACCCGACCGGGGACACCGGGGGTATGTTTTTGTTTATCGTCCTGTTGCGTTAATTTCTATTTCTTGTACAATCGTGTCGAACGCGGGCGCCATGTTTTAACTCGTCAGAGCAGGGAGACCCCATTGAAACTGCTGCATCTGAGGTGCACAAAAACAAGCACGAAAAGAAAAAAACCAAAGAGCCGATTCGATCACGAGGTGTCGGTGAAATTTTCCTCTTGCTTTTTGCTTGCTCACTCTCACTTGCACGGAAGCGACAAGCGCGCGCCGGTCGGGAAAATTCGTTTTCCATTCATGCCTTCTAGCGTTTTCGATTGGCCAAGATGTGAGATGTGAGTGCTGCTTTTGTTTCTTTTTTTTGTTGTTACTGTTGCTGCTTGGTGGGCTACACATCATTGATCGGCATGGAAGCATTAATGTACCGTCAATAACAATACCTCCTCCAGTTGTTCCTACTCCCCAGTCTGGGAGCCATTTAGCGATTGTTAAATTTTCACTTTCACTGCAATCGATAGAGCGGATACCGATGGTGGTATGTGTATAAAATTTAAAAATAATTTTCAAAATACGTTTAACCATTAACCAACCACGGCCAAACATGGGGATGTATTTTACAAATATGATTTATGTTGCAACAATTCCGCTACGAAACGAAAATAGCCATTAGTTTTTAAATGGGTTTTTGATTAATATTATTTCGCAAACCCATAAATTAAAAGATCGTTGCGTGGCGTACATCCACCGTTAGTTTACTAGTTATTTCTCAACTTAGTTTACATTTTTCGTGTGCCCTCATCACAGCCTAAATATATTTATGCTGAAGGTATCAATCATCCGTTACGTAACAGTTCGGTCGAGAGTAGGGTTGGGGAGGGAAACGATAGCCCTGCATGCAAATGGTAAATAACGCAATAATGATAATTTCACATGATCATATTACGCGCCGTAATCGGTCTCGGTGGTGCAACTTGCATATAATTTGTCTTGCGTATGACCCAAACGGGCCCGGTTGCGCATCCCAACGCGAGGCGCAGTCCGCGACAACTTGATCATCTGCTGGCGCCAAGTGGAAAAGTTAACTGTGCCACAGTCAATTAATTGCAGAAGAACCACGTTAACCCGGCTGGATGGAGTTGTGCATCATACGGGTACATGCAGCTAAGGGAGCTTGCGAAAGTTCTGACTAATGGATGGCCCTTTAGACTCGAAAGGGGCCCTCTTCACTCGACAGCCATCTGTAGCCACTTAGGGTTTGAATTTCTAGCGCAGCAATAAAGTTAAATTGTCTGCAAATAATCGTGAAGCCACGCGCGCATGGCGCCCCAGAACCCTTGGACTGTCAAGTGAGCTCTCCCCGGTGTCCAACCGAGGCCGTAATGACTTTGAAGTGTTTTATGACGATTTATATAAAAATTCAAGCCGTTTCGTTTTCGCAAAAGCTGTTGAATTAATTTTATGAACCTCTCACACCCAAACGGCAGGTGCGCAGTTTTCCGTTCGGTAGCAACCCCACTCGAGCGCTGGCAGTTCTCCAGTTTACTAATCGTTTGGCCTTGAAAGTTCTTGCTGAAACACCGAGCCTTGCGTCTTGCGGGTTTTTTTTATCGTGCGACGTGTTTCGTCACTTTGCCCCATTTATTAATTACCATTGAATGAAAATTCGCACCACCACCCTTCGGGGCGTGGGTGACCTTCAGCTGGAAGGCAATCAGTGGCAGATTTTATAGTTCGTGTGACACGCAAGAAAATGGAAACGAAAATGGAAAACCACACCCGTAAATCTTGTCAAACAAAACACTAAAACATTCACCAAAATCAGGCTCCAGGAAAATCAACGGGAAAGGGTAAAGGAAAAATTCCCGTTTGGTCGTAAAATGTGTCACGCTTTGCCTTTAACCGAATTTTGGGAACACATCACCGCCTCTCGGACCCTTCGGGTGATAAATCACCCAACCTTTGGCGGGAGGGTCTCATACACGTCATATGCCAAGGTGACCAACTACAGGGGGCGCGCGTCTCCTACCTTCAGCCAGTTGCATTCCCACGGCAGTAAAATATACTGCATCGATGGCGGCTGGCCCATCCCTATCCGGCCAAATCGTCGAGAAAGCGTTGAGGCGCTGGAAACAAATCACGAAACGAGCCAGTTATATGTTAGGTGTTCCGTTAGCTTTGCTCACCGAGAGTCGGGGGCTTTGAAGGCCACCAAGCTCTTATCCTCCAGCTACCGGAATTTCCACCGACATCCAAAGCGGATTACAGCATCTCCCTCCCCGTTTGGGATGGGGAAGGGATTTAATTGTACTTATGTTTCGTTTCATCCATTGCTCACGCTCTCTCGATGGTTGTGGCTTTCCTTGAGGTATTTAACCATACCATTCGATATACTTTTCCCAAAACCTTCTGGAAGAACCCGCCTTTTGCAGGTGATACCGTAAGCTTTTAGGCTCCCTCTGGTTTGATGATCATGCTTAATCGTAAAGTGGGCTCGGATGCACTGCTTAACTCACAGGTTGGGGTTCCTACTTTGGCCACCTTTTCAAACAGGTCTTTGTCGATTTTACGACGCTTGTTTGAAGTTTAACTCGTCGTTAATAATTCCCTTGAAGCCTACCTCAGTTGTAACACTTCAATGAAGGTGGAGCAGGTTTGTTTTTCCGTTCATCTTTAACTGACATTTCGATCTACCGATTTTTAACTGCCCACTCTTGCTCGGACAAAGCATCCAATCAGTATCACCTCGATTGATTTGGACGTTGTAAAAATTTGTGACATAATTCGATGCAAACAAGCGGGGCGGTGGTGTTCGGTTCGTTTTTTTTTCTCGTTCTGCTACCTGTTCTCGTGAGGCCGGTTTTGCCAAACCCACAACCCAAACCACCTGTGCCCAGCACGCGATCATTAGGCCACGATCCGTTTTCGTTTCGCAAAGATCACAAATTGGAGCCCGCAATAAATGTTTATTTTAATTTAAAATTATTTCGCAACCAGCTGTTAAAATTAGATACAATAAACGACACGCCTCTAGACGATCGTGTACGATCGGTGCGGGCAGTAAAGTTAATCTCCAGTCTAAATGCATCGTGACCTTTTCCGCTTGGGTGCAATTTTGCTAGTTTTTTTGTTGCCAGAAAATAAAAACAAACCCCTCTGGTCCAACTACAAATTTTGTTTTTAGCTTCTCAGCTTCTTATGGAGATAGGTAGGTAGCTTGAAAGGCATGTAAGCCCCAGGGCTCCCGAACTAAAAAGAAAGGTGACCAGGTTGGTTCCACTTGGCAGCAGTTGGGAAGAGAGACACTCGTTAGCACCACCACCTCTGGGACTGGACGGTCTTAGGATCTTCTGTAGGGAACGACAAAAAGTCGTCGTAAAAAGTTGATCCCAATTAAGGGGCCAATAAATGTAGCCTACGATGGATGTGCCACCGACACAGCCGAGCACTGGCCACCGAAGGTGATCGTGCACCATGAACCTCCCCCTGCGTCGACCAGAGAGCCACCTTCATCGTCATCGTCTGCAAAATGAAAGGAGGATCAAGAATCCGTGCGTTTGTGTGGCGTTTGTGTTGGTTGATGGGTCTTTTGGCGGGGAGGTGGTGTGAGGATTTCTTTTTTTCCTCCCTTTAACATGGAGTCGTTTGCTACATACCACTTGCGTCATAGTATTAAATTAGAATGTAGCACCAGCAAGGCTGCATATCCCTCTGCAACGCACACGGCGGTGGTTTCGTTCGCCTGTCGACGGTAATTATGAGTGTCATTCTGACGTGTCCCTGAAAATGGCTCTCGCCTGCTTGAAGGGGCATGGGTGAACTCCCCCGGTGGCAGCAGGGTTTATTATTATGTTTCTTTCGGTCTGTTGGCCAAAAGACACTCGAGAACGTCTTAACACTGCTGCTGCCCGAGGGCTGGTGCTTGAAGCCGTGAAGAGGATTAATGCAACCGCCTCGCGCGCATAACCAACAACTTCCCTCCGGACGGCTACCGCTTTAGAATTATGCTCAATCAATTTTTCGGTGGATTAGCGAGATTTACAACTAAGGCTGTAAGGTTAACCGCGTGCAATAAATGATCGGGTTTCTCGGGTAGATAATATCACCGGTCGCAGCAAAAGATCAGAGCTTCGGGGAACGCTGGCGCCTTAATGCGTCGTTCGGTACGGCGAGACCTCGTAACAGGTTTACCGAAAATCCGTATCGCCAAACAGGATCTTTATGACCGGCTGCTGCTCCAGATGTGGTCAATATGTCACGACGAACTCCACTTTAAAATACAAAACATTGGAAAAACGTGCATGTCTGCTTCGATGGAGAGAGAGAGAGAGAGAGCTCGCCCTCAAGGATAACTTGTTGTTCACTTTCCCGTGTCTGTTTCTCGACTGCGGAGCGACCAATTAACGCCAAACCCCACTCTGCTGGCTTTGGTTTTTTTTTGTGTGTTTGATTTTGAGTTTTCTCGTGTCTGCGCATTTTCCCTTTCACCGGGTTCACGCATCCGTGGCGGCGCGTTAATTATCGGTGGCGAACATTTATGTGTCGTGAACGTGTTTTGGAAGGGAACTTTCCGTCGTCCCCCGTCGCATGGAGAACAAAGAACGGAAACTTTCGGTTCTTCTCGAATTTTAATTATGAAACAACAACGAAACACACGGTGATCATGCGGTTCGGGAACTTTAGAGGAGTCACCCGCAGTCTTTGGTGCCCCCGGGTTCCGTCCGTCGCTTTCCCTGCTATTAACTACGCGGGATCCCTGGTCCACGCCCGGTCGTGGTTGGGTTTTATAGAGCAACAAGTTCTTTGCGCATCGCTTGTTGTCGTGTGAAGAAGGAATTTTCACACCTGAAAGTGGCAATTTGTAGTGGCTCCAAAGTTCTAGATCCCTTGTGCATTTTTCGTTACGCCAAGCAAAGGTCACATTCGAGTGAGGTGTACCGAAACGACGTTCCGTGACAAATGATCAACCATTTCCCCCAAGTGTATTAAGGTGGGGAAAAATTCGTACAGGAAAAATAAAACAGCTCGATCATTCTACGACAACTAAATTTTGAATCCCTTAATGGATTAGGGAAATCCATTGCGCGGGAGTTGGATTAACGATGTTCTTCGTCAAGGTTCGGTGCACACTTTTCATCAGAACACATCTCCCTTTGCTGCCCTTTCTTAAGAATACTCCTTGACCCGAAACGGATGCCCTCGTGGGATGCGCCGGAAAACACAATCCGTGATCCGCGGATGAAATGATTTTCGAATTATCGCGCTTTTCGCGGGCAACCGAATTGCTTCATTTAAATTTGTGGTGGTGCGCGCTTGTTGAGTTGTCAGCTTAAGCTAACAACAAACAGGAGTAAATGGACGATCAGCTTGCATATCTAATCTCCCGCATTTAAATACACCTTCTTAATTCTTCTTCCCAACCATCAGGTTTGTTTTTAACCTTGCGCCGGCCGGCATACCTTTAGAATTTTATACTGTCCATTTGGCTTTCTTCTTCCCTCTAATAAAACTTCCCATCGAGTGAAAGATGATCCTCGCCGACAATCTGCATTCCCCCTCAAGGAAATGGGAACCGAATATTTTTCCGCTTCTGCACCGCACGCTCGCCGCTGCCCGGTTTATTCATCTGCGTTATTAGAACCGAAAATGAAGCTTCAGATCACAAAACCGTCGGCGATATCTGCTTCCGGTCATCAATAGCTTAATTACCATTTCGGGTTTCAAGCCTGCAACGTCTCGACGTCGTCGACGACGCGAAAAAGACGCGCGCTCGATTCGAGCTCGCAAGGGGTCGCGTGGTTTATTTTGGTTTCTTCATTTCGACCTTTTTTCTTTGGCTTTTTTTGTTGTTCATGACATTCCAGGGTGGAAGGCGGCTAACATATTTTGGGACCATTTTGTTTTGTTCTAACCCCGTCGTCGTCGTCGTCGTCATCAAACATTCCGTGAGAGGCATTTATTTTTTCACAGATCACCCCCTAGCGTATTTATTATCCATCCGTCAGCGTTTGTTTTTGGTTCTTCTTTACGCTGTCTGACCCGATCGTAATCGCGCGGGAAGTCGCGCCAGATGCAATCAAAAAACAATTAAAATTTATTTAGTCTACCGTCACCTGAAAACCCCCCGGTGGGGATGGAACGTGGTGTGGGAGTGTGGGATGCAGTTTGTTTTCGGTGAAGACGTCTAACCTCTCTCTAGCGAGCTCTGCAGGGAAACCATTTTTATTTTCGCTCCCGAACAAAGAGAACCACCAGAGTTATATAGTGGCGGTGTGAATTTTGCCATTTGTGGTTATTAGATTATTTTGTCGGCACTAATGTTGTGCTTGTTACGTCTTCACTTTGCGCGAAGTAGACTTTTTTTTTGCGTCGGGGGCACACGATCGTCGATCGACGCGGTTGATAATTTGGCAAGAAGTAATTAAGATATAAATTAATCGGTTGCTAAAATGTTGATGTCGAGATGCGGGATTCGTCATGATTTATTCGACACTTCTCGAACACTTCATCCCATGCTTAGTTGAACCGGAAGCCAGGGTTAACGTTACGAAACGCTTGCGATCGTGGTCTAAAGCGTGACGTCTCTCTTCTGCAGGAAATACGAAATTGCTCATTCACAACCCGACTGTCGATTCTTTTCCGCTCCGATTCGACGCATACTGATTGAGATGCACGGAGGTGGACGCATTCTAGCAGTTAATTTTAGTAGCTATTGCATCCTATTGGAAGGTTTTGAAACGTGTCTTTCACAACGAATGCCTTCGTGGCGTGAAAATAGAAATTGTTTTCCACGTTCAAACCGGGTGGGGGTGTTTTTTGTGCGCACCGAGACCGTTTGACATATCCGGTCATCAACGTGACGGAACACAGCGGAAGTGCAACGGAAGACCAGTGAAAGACAAAAGGTTGAGTTGAGCAGAGCGTTTGAATGCAGTATGAAACGTGTTCTTGAACTAGGCGCTAAAGAAAAGAAACCCTATGAAACAGTTTCCTCTATTACACGGTTGAAAGAACTTGTCCAAACTAACGTACCTTAAAGCCTGCGTTTTCAAGAAAGAAATCCAGAAATGTACTATTTTCTACTCGTTACTTCAATCGAACAAAGGAAAACTTAACTACAGCACCTCGAAATGCTTCCAATGTGGACAAAGCATGAAACTAGCTGCATTTATACTTGTCATAGATAAGGGAAAAAATAACCCTAGCGGCACAACAAGTAACACTCCACTTGCCCTCGGGCTCCGAGTAGCGAGCAATCATGGACATAGAGCTCACTATTTTTTGAAAACCTTATGCAACACGCCCGGGAAGAAACGCGATCCCGCATTTGGAGGGTGCCTTTTTCCAGCTACGACAACCCCCGATGGGTGCAATTTTCCTTTCTTTCATTCTCGGCCCGTTCGGGCCATTTACTAGGCACCTGCTGCGCAGAACTAAGTGTGTTAGATAGAGGTGCTGTTTGCTTCCTCTAACTCAACAACAGCGAGAAGCACCGGGCAAAGAACGGTTACTATGAAATATGGTAAGATTTATAGAGCCATTTTTCTAACGATCATTGAGAAATGGCGAGAGAAAGGGAAAAACGAGGGAATAATCCAGTGTGATGATAAAGTACATCGCTTTGCATTATCGCCCCGGATGGAGGTGTTTGGAGTAATCTCTCCGGTGTAAACGGTTGATCTGACAGCTGACAGCGAAATGTTTGGACACTCGCTGCCTTCTCGTTTGACGAGATCATTGTTCTAAGAGATCGAAGCAGAACCAAAACGAAGGAAAAGCGTTCCCACGCGCAATCAATTCGCGGGCTGCCTGCTTGTTGTTGCTTATGTGGCCTGAGGATAATAAATTAGATCTTAATTGCCACCGCTGGAAACGCTCGCGGGTAGCAAGGCGCAATGTCCACCGTTCCGTTTGGAAGGGAAAAAAGGTTATCCGTTAGCTTTCCGTGTAGTCCCCCGTTCTTAGTGGATTGGCCTATCACCAATTATACGTGAAAACAGTGCAATTTCGCCGGCATTTCCTGCGACGATCACCTGACTTGACTGCTGGTCCCCGTTATTCGTACACGGGATTGCAAATCGCTCGACCGCGGATCACCGCACGCTGGGTTGACTCATCGCACGTTGGCTTTCCTTCCTTCGATGCCATGCCAAGTGATCAATCACACACACACCTCTTCTCTCTCTTCTTTGCATCCCTCGAGCGAAAGGTGCATGTTGTGCGCGCACTTTATGTCGGGGGAAGTTCTTCGGTGTGCAATCCGGTGTGATCGCCTCGTGGCATTCCTTACGCAATTACGCACCGTGTTGTAGGAAAACGGAGGAATGGCTCGTGAGCTATACGGACCATACCATCCTTAACCGAACAACGGCAATCGGACACGCCTTTTCCTTCCCACGGTTGCTTGCGAATTTTTAGTAGTGCAATAAAATTCTGAATGAAAAATCTTACCATTCCAAGCGAATCCTCCTCGAGGGGCTAACAAAGAGCAAATCTGCACTTCCTTCTTCGCCCGTGTGTGTGTGTGTGCCTTGCGGGTTTATAAAACTTCTTACGGCCACTCGGGTCTGCTTCCTCTTCATCAAGGGATACACTTGCCAGGAATGAATGGACGCGCTCGGCATGAATGAAAAACACGAACGGCTGAGGAGGCCCTAATCGTGAATTATGATACTGCTATGGTTGCTACGGAGCGTCCTCCTTCGGCCACTTAAAACATTCCATTCCGCCGGTGGTAATTTTAGCCGCGACCGGAGGGCATGTTGGTGGTTCCTTTGTTTTGCGAAAATGACAGTACGCTCAGGCGTAAAGAGTAGTGGGAGCAGCAGCGTAAACGCACAGTTTAATGATCGGGATCGAAGGAGACCGTGGCCATCATTTGGATCGCGTGTCGCTTATAAACCTTATAATTAAATGTGAACTGTAGAGGACTAAACCTATCCCTAAATAACATGTTTCCAGTGTCGTATGATTAACTGATGGAACTGATGGGAAAAAAAGTTGATCACTAATCAAATCGTGTTTGCTTCCTTTTCTTTTCTTTTCTGTTGCAGGTACCGGAAGCTCTCCTGCCCAAAATTCTACCCGAAGTACCAGCCCAAACGTGCCGAACGGCCATCTGCAGCTTCCACAGCAGCAACCGTTGGCCCATCCTCAGCAGCAATCCCTGCAGCATCATTCCGGTACGGTGCCATTGCAGCCGCCCCAGCAGCAGCAGCAACAGCAGCAGCAGCACTCCCAGTCCCACTCACCGTCGCTGCAGCATCCCTCACCCCAGCAGCAGCAACAGCAAGTGCACCTCCAGCAGCAGCAAGCCCTCCAGGCGGCCCTCCAACAACAACAACAGCAGCAGCAACAGCAACCGCCTCAACTGCAGCAACAAACATCCCAACAGTCATCCCATCATCTCAACAGCAGCTCGAGCAGCTTAGGCAACATCACGCCCACCTTCGTCGCACAGCCACAGGTACGGGTACCCTCGAGGGGAACATCCCGAGCCCGTTGGGTTATTAGGCGATCAACGGAAATGATCGTGTGTTGTTGCAGGGTGCGCATCGTCGCATCTCACAGCGTGGACGAACGATATTTGATACCCTTTCGAGGAGGACGCAGTACAGGAGCGGGAGGGATCGTCCATGGATCCTCCCCATTTTCGTTGGATCCTTCTCCAAATCAGCTCACACGATCCCTACGGTGTCAACGTTCCCCTTTCCTTGCACACAAACTCTTATTTTCCAGAATCGGACCATCCCGTTGTTATCCTGCATGTGAATCTTCGATACCCTCGCGTCCGATTCAAGGTCCCATTTTTCCGGCCAAAACGACGATTACAAAGTAGGAGGGAGGGGCTCCGGTTGGATTGCTGTCGATTTGTTGGACGATTTCTCTGACTTCCCTCCCTTTATGGGACGGTAATGGGCGATCCGATCGTTCGCGATCAGCAAACCTGAAGCAAACTTGATGTGTCTGATATTTTGCTGTGTTTTATTTATTTCCCAAATCTCACATTTTTTTTACTGCTGATGCATGATCTTCTGCGTAGCATTGGGAAGACGAGAAAAATCTACATGCCGCTCCTTTCCCTGATGAGGAAAACAAAGATGGTCCCCATTGAGTTGGGTTATTAAATTCGTTAAATGCGACCATCCTTATTAGAGTGTGGTGATGGGCATCAACCACAGTTTTTTTTATTATTTCGTTTTCCTTTTTCCCCTTTTGCTTATTGTGCGAGGACTGCTGTTTGTCCTCCACACGGAACGATCGACAGTGGGAAATATTTTCTCACGATTCGATGTTCGCCCGATTTACGGTGCGCGCTGCCGTACAACACCCAGCGTCATTTTGTCGCGCCTTTGCCCCTCTGGCTTTTTGGGGTCCAGGATCCAGGGGGCTTTTTTACATTCTTTCTTCTTGTTCTCCTCCCCGCGAGTCGAATCGTCTTTCGGTGTTGCGGTAGAATGACTTATGGTTTTATGGCACGCATCGATGCAACCGTACACACTCCCGAAATTATCTTTTCGATGTTACTTTTTCTGCTACACGGCACCCCTCGTACCCGGGGACCGGCTTCTAAACGCTAATTTGATGCTTTGGTTTCGTTAGTTACTGTTTTTATTGAGGGTTCCTACTTTTTTTACTGTCATTTGATGACTCTTTGTTCCATCCACACAAGATCGTCGCGACATCAGTTCCGCGCCCTGCCGAAAAAGGCATTTAAAGTTTGATTATTTACCATTAAAGAAATTATACCGTTTTGGCTATCGAAAGGTTTTATTGAAAGTATATTAATTCAGAGAGTTTTAATGTGTTCAATTTTGTGAAAACTTCGTCCATTCGTTTTGTTTGAAAAATGCCATTTCTTTAATCGCACACAATTATTTAATATTTTATCATTCGACCGCATTTACCTTTTTTAGTTCTGGTCTCCAGTAAAATTGGAGACCTTTTTGACTATCGAAAGGTTTTAATCAAAGTATATGAATGCAGAAGGTTTTAATGATTTAAATTTTATTACTTCTTGTTTTGTTTAAAAGTTGCCATTAGTTTAATCGCACACAATTTTATAATATTTTATCATCCAATCGTATTATCCTCTTCTAGTTCTGGTCTCCATTAAAATTTAGGCAGATTGTTATAGAAATGACAAGCCTAATAATTGTGAGACCAAATTGTGACTTGCAATTATGAGTTTTTCCCGCGAGATTTCCAGCACAAAGCCCGAAGAAGGCACCCATCCTGTCAGTATGACATGCGGGCGAACGTTCGGGTAGATGATAGCCCGAAATAGAATAGACAGTGACATAATAATAGTGGTTTCAATAACGCAGCAGAAGTTAAAATCCTCCACCTCAAAACGGTATAATCACACGGTGCCCATCCTTTGGGAATTTTAATACACGAGCAGGGGTTTTACGTTCATATTTGTCTTCTTCCGATGCTAATGTTTCCCCTCCCCGCCCTCGCTTTCCTTTTCAGTCTCCGACTGTGAATTCCTTTAAAACGGCGTCCCTCAACGGTGTTGGTCTGCACGTGAACGGCGGTGGGGATTTAAATATGCCCGGTGGTCCAACAGCAACGCCTGGAACACCGAACACGAAGGTAAGCGGCTGCATATATATATAAATATACATATACATTTTTGTTTTTATGGTGAAGTTGCCGGTGCAAACGGTGCAAAAGAACCCCGACGAAGAAATGCCGGGCCACCGAGTCATCCATTTCCGGTCTCAATTTCACGGCTCTCGCGAGAAGAAAACAAAAGTTGCGATAAAAGAAAACCCTTAATGCGACGGGATTGCATTTTTTCTGTTTATGTTTTATGCTTTATTTTGGGTTCGGCCCGACGCGCGGAGACAATTTAGTCATCGACCTTCGCGGGGCCTGAAACGCTGGCTGTTTCTCATCGTTAATAATATTATAAAACTCTGGTGGCGGCTTTATCACGAGATCGGAAGTCGAACCGGGTGGGGACTGGGGTGCGATCAAAGGGAGGGGGAGAGGCGTTATAGTTGCCGAAAATAATAAAAATTTACATTCAAATCATTCGAGAGCCCCATGGATCGACGAGATATGGTGTTGAGAAGTTTCTCACGAACGACGATGACGCCCATCGGATTCGCTCCAGCTGGCTCGGCGTGGCTCAATTTGTTTGCCACCGGCTTGTAAAGCGGATTTGTCCATCGGCCAGGAGGCCACCGTAACGCGCGGCCCATCATCAAGCGGATCGTCGTCACGGGCGTCTGACGGTGCATTATAACGAGCGACGCCGAAACCGATTGCAAACCGCCGTGTGCCCTTCAGAGTGAGGCTTGGGTTTTTTTCGCACTTGTTTCATAAAAATGCATCTTGACTGTTGCAAAAAAAAAAAAATAAATGAAGGCAAAGACTCCTAATTAATCGTTCGTTATTTGCAATTTCCTTTCGACGGCCATGTGGGATTTTGTTTTTTCGCGAGCCCCGATTTCATATCATTCGTTATGCTTGACTTTTTCGAGACCGGATACTTTACTTGGCACCAATTAAAGCAACTCCCCTTAAATATGCGCCCCGGTTGCAGAAGCTGTGAAGTAATATATGTTTTTCTCCGTTTCCAAACAGGATGTATCGCCACGGGTGAAGATCGTCGTCGCGCTCTACCCCTTCAAGGCCATCGAAAGTGGCGATCTTTCGCTCGAAAAGGTAAGTGACGACTGCTTGCGCGGAAAAGTACTGGATTTTAATTTTGTGTTTTTGTTACAGAATGCCGAGTACGAGGTGATTGACGACTCACAGGAGCACTGGTGGAAGGTGAAGGATCAACATGGCACGATCGGCTACATTCCGAGCAACTACGTCAAGGAGAAGGAGCTGCTGGGACTGCAGAAGTACGACTGGTACGTGGGTGACATGTCCCGGCAGCGCGCCGAATCGTTGCTGAAGCAGAACGACAAGGAGGGCTGCTTCGTGGTGCGCAAATCATCCACCAAGGGTCTCTACACACTATCGCTACATACCAAAGTGTAAGTGTCCACTACCGCCCCGTCCGGTTGAAGGCAGGATGAGCTAACCTGAACTTTCTCTCTCAAACAGACCACAATCGCATGTGAAGCACTACCATATCAAACAGAATGCTCGCAGTGAATTTTACCTCTCCGAGAAGCACTGCTGTGAAACCATACCGGACTTGATAAACTACCATCGCCATAATTCCGGTGGGCTCGCCTGTCGCCTGAAGACTTCGCCGTGCGATCGTCCAGTGCCACCGACCGCTGGTTTATCACACGGTAAGACGATTTCGTCATCTGTGCAATCAAGATCAAGATCTATTTCAGTGATTGCGTCATCTCACCTAAGAATTATTACCTCCTTAACATCACGGTAATCTAATAGAGATTTTTTTCAACCAATCAAAATACAAATCGTCTCGATCATGCAACGTTCAAAGTATAAGTACAGTAGACTCCCGATTATCCGGGATCGCTCCAGGTTGTTTATGATTTTTTTACTGTAACACGCTAATCTCGTGACTTGCTTATGAAGAAATTAGTGAACAGAAGCAAATGTTTCATAAAATCTACAGACTGTTGATTTTCTACTCAAAAAGAAAAAAGAAAAATGTGAACTACAATTTCAAAACCAAGATCAGTGAAAAAAGAGGGTCGAAGCATACCATGTAAAGAGCCGAAACCGTAAGAATATTTTTGACAATTGGTTTGAATTTTGTTTACTTATCATGAGCGACTCGAAATGTTTGTGTAAATTTATTTAATGTTTATACTGAACAAGTAATTGAGGCGTTGGGTGGAAGGTTGCACGTGAGAAAGGCATACACACTGGATTTGGGCCATATTATGGCGACCAATGGGATCCATATCCCACGATTTCGAACCGCGGAGCCTTTTTGGCTACTCGGGATATTATTTGACGACACTTTCCACGAGGACATGTGTCACAAGTGAAACACTGTGATCCAGAATTTCCGGTTACCTATTTCATGTAAGATATTCTGACGAAGATCTCCTACATCATGAAAGAATGTTTTTAAACACTTCTCATACTAGCTGTCAAAACAATGGCGATGCAGAAAATAGCTTAGCATCGACCTCTCTTTTTACCGATCTTGTTATCAAAACTGCTGAGTGTAGGTTATCTCCGAACTCGTTGCAATCGGTATTGTAATGTATTGGTAGTAATTTTACACCAACTTTTATTCACAGACAAATGGGAAATTCATCCCTCGGAATTGATGATCCTGGAGGAGCTGGGCTCCGGTCAGTTCGGTGTGGTGCGCCGTGCCAAATGGCGCGGTTCGATCGACACTGCAGTCAAGATGATGAAGGTGGGCACCATGTCGGAGGATGATTTCATCGAGGAAGCAAAAGTGATGACGTAAGTAGCGCGCCCTACCGGAAAGTGTATGTAATATTATATTACTAACCGAATGAAAATGCTTTCCTTCGCTGATTCAGTAAACTTCAACATCCCAACTTGGTGCAGCTGTATGGTGTTTGCTCGAAGCACCGCCCAATCTACATCATCACCGAGTACATGAAGCATGGCTCGCTGCTGAACTACCTGCGGAGGCATGAGCAATCACTGATCGGCAATATGGGTCTTCTGTTGGATATGTGCATACAGGTGAGCGTCTCGATTGGCGAGAGATAATTCGCGTAGTTAAACATTAATGCGTTTTCCATTTACTTCTCGCGGTAAAGGTTTGCAAGGGAATGTCCTACCTGGAGCGTCACAACTACATCCATCGCGATTTGGCCGCCCGCAACTGTCTCGTCGGGTCAGAGAACACCGTGAAGGTGGCCGATTTCGGGTTGGCACGGTATGTGTTGGACGATCAGTACACCAGCTCTGGTGGCACCAAGTTCCCCATAAAATGGGCCCCACCGGAGGTGCTCAACTATACGCGGTTCTCATCCAAGAGTGACGTTTGGGCATATGGTAAGGCAATCGGCAATAAATCCGTGCTTTGAGGGAAGTTTATTCTAAACCGGATCCTCTTGCCGCGTTTCAGGTGTACTGATGTGGGAAGTGTTCACCTGCGGCAAGATGCCGTACGGTCGCCTAAAAAACACTGAAGTCGTTGAACGTGTCCAGCGTGGCATCATCCTTGAGAAGCCAAAAGCGTGCGCTAAAGAAATCTATGATGTAAGTACCTACCGAGCATCGGACAAAAAACATTTCTGAACTAATTCGTTTTCCCGCCCCGGTTCTTCCCAAACCCTTGTAGGTCATGAAAAAGTGCTGGTCACACAGTCCCGAAGATCGACCCGGGTTCCGAATACTGAAGGATCAACTAGCTGCCGTTGCCCAGGGACTCACAGATTAAGCCGATCGTCCTCTGCAGTCAGTAGTGCTGCGTGGAGTTTTACGTTCTGTTCTAACTATTTGAGTGGCATTTTACCTTCGTCAACCGGCGCAGCAGCGACAGTCGTTTCTTAGCCTCTTTTAATGCTATTTTCCTAATTAAGCACACAAAAGTTGCCAACCGTTTATACAAATGAATGAAACATTTACTTTTTGTACATTGTACTTCCTGATTGGCAAAAGACTGTTTTCGACACTATATTCAATGAAACACGATCAGGGTTTTGTTTGTAGCAGAAACAAAAAAAACTTATAGAAGAAGGAACAGAAAACCTACTCTCGCTAGTCCTCGACGATTGCCAACATTTATGAAGTGGACTGAAGGCCACGCGCATTCCGGAAGAAAAGGGAGTAGAGGCCGCGGAGTTGAGCGTCAGGGAATTGAGCAAGCGCGATGAGTGCCAGATTTATATGTTCTAGTATACGTTTGGGTTCCGTTCAGATCCGGGGTTCTCGATACAGTTGTGAAATGGCTTCAATTGTCTGTTTCGTTTCGTGAAGTACAGAATGATGATGGGCAATGAGCGGATTTTTGACGAATTTTGGACGATGCTAAAATAATGTTTTGGGGAGACAAACGTCAAAGAAACGCCACCAGCTACGGCTTCCGTCAGTGAGGGTACTTTCTTTTCCCTCACTGCACGCAGTTTCGTACTATCTTAACCCTTAATGATACGCAGTACCAGAAGAACCAGTATCTCAACTTACAGGAAGATTGGTCCGAAAGCGAACGAACGCTAGGATTAATGAGTGATAAACGTGATTTGATTGTGCACGACGGTAGATGGTGTCGGTGCAGTAGAGAGCATGCAAGGATTAATACTTTGAGCGTCGCTAGTAGTAATAACAGAAGCAACACACAAAACACACACACGCAAACTAACCCTTACATACCAGTTCTAGTGTAGCTACGCAACCGGTCTAAGTAGCCGGATAAGGGTCGGAATTTCAGAATCAAACAGCAAAGGTTACTATGATGCCGGGATGTGTTTCTGGCCGCCAGAACGTACAATGGAGATAAAACGGAAAAATAGTAGATGAGGATGAGAATAAAACAAAACAAAACAAATGCCGTCAGCTGTGCAAACGATGGGAACACGTGTAGGACGATGGTATTTAAGTGATATTTAAGATTATGTTTCCCTCCGGCTGATGCGGGTTTTGAAACGTTCGTGGGAGCATTCTTCCAGTCCCTCTTTCGCTTCACAACCGACGCAGGGACGGTTCAGTAGGAAATAGGTATTTCTTGTCTTTTCGCTTACGTTTAGGGCCCTGTGCAGCCACCTGCCTGCCGGGGAACGTTTTCTCACTTTGTTTTACAACCTTTGTATATACAGAACCCGTTTCGTTCGAGTTTTTTTTACGTATCTAGCGGATGTAGATCATACAACAACATGGATTATATCGTTTTGTCCCATTGTTTCTTTTCAACCCGTGTAGACAATATCCGTTTGTACGTCCACAGTAGTACTCTAAAGTGTGTGTGTATACTGTGTATATCTCAGCTGTCTACCGATAGTAAATTTGGTCTTCTATAGTAACGAAAACGCGGCGGAGAGAAACGGATGATCAGTGATCAGCTATCGGGGTGGATTGTAGCTCGTTCCGATTGTCGGCAAAACACCTCCGGCTGATCCGAGGAATCGCTAACGGGCGCGAAACGTCCTCCGGACCATAGATAGCATTATTATGTATTATTTAATCGTAGCCCTACCAACTGCATCATATATCCTGCTTGATGATGAATTGATCAATAAACTTTACCGATGCAACTCAACCAGTAGAAGGAATAGTGCGTGAGAAAGGGGGAAGGCGACGGTGCCGGTACGGAAAGCGATAACGAGAGTGGGGCATGGTCTAGCAACTAGTGGCAAAACTTCTACTGATACTATTACTATTAACTTACTACTATTATCTAAGCTAAGCGTAAGCGAACTGCTAAGATCAAATCAAAACAAGTACGACAGGACGATCGAGTGGCGATGATCGCCGGTTGAGAAGTAGGTACAAGGAACAGGTATGCCATTTAGTGTTTTGTTTAAAACAATCCATCCGGTCCTCATTTAAATCGGGTTTGGAAGAAAGGGTGGAGATGTAGCAACACCTCTCGATCGCACAGGACAAGATCGATCGATGGAAATGAAAAAAAAGTGAGGGCACCCCATTCCAGCGCCGTCGTTTGGGTGGGGCCTTTGGAAGTAGACTACGGTTAGCATATAGCATTGATATCAAACAAACAGAATACGAAATAAACAAAATATAAAACAAACCAGAATACAATAACAAAAATTACGTGAAAACCAGCTAATGCTAATTAGTCGTTAAATTGTTTTTTTTTTTTTAATAGTGAACGAATGCAAGAATCGAATCGACAACTCATATGCGCAAACACTGGCAAAGAGAGAGAGAGAGAGAATGCCCTGTGTATGTGCGCCGTAAAGCTAAAGCAGAGATAAAAAAAGCAACCACATATACAATTATGCGTACCGAATAAGTGAATCATCAGCGGGTTTAACTATATCAAAACAAAACAAACATCTACCAGCTCTGACCAGAGCTGGCCGGAAATGGTGGGAGAAGACGAAGAGCGCACTGTTTGGAACGGAAAAAAGGACGGTAGGACGAAAGGATACGACTGATGGAGTTCGAACGGGGCGAGATTCTGACATTGAAATCCCTCGCTCTTTCTCTCTCTCTCTCGCCTTCCGGCCAGCAGGGTCGGCAAAGGAAGGAAAGGGGAGGCCGAACCGTTGGCAGCAAAGCATATGATTACGACGCACTGAGAAGAACAAACAACATACCGATGGAAATCTTATTGGATAGATGTCGATCCATTTTTTTACACTACAAATAAACAAAAAGCAAAATGTCTTGTATGAAATGAAACCGAATTGTGTCGATGTTATTTCTTTTTAATTTTCGTTGCCCGGCAGTGCCAGTTAAACGTAAAAGGATCGCGAAACCCCTCCGGGGGTTGTGTTTGTACCAAGGTGGGAAAAGTTGAGATATCACATCGTAAAAGTCGATGTCGACGGAGGACAGTAATAGAGAAGTAGGTCAATTCCTAATTGGTGAGTGCGGGTACTTGTCGTCGAATAAAAGTGATTTATTTCTAGAAAGTCTCTACAGGTCGCCCGGTGACATCCCGATTGGATTGAACATCGTCGACATCCCTCCCTCCCCCCGCGGGAGGAGTGTGTCCCGAGCGAGGTCGACTTGTCAGCACACTCCTTAATCGAGTGAACCAAGACCTGCCTTGTACCTGCACCTCCGTTAAAATGTACCGACTGTGAGATGAGCCCCGCGACCGAACCCCGAACAATGCAGGGGCGTAAGCCCTAAGATGCAACCACCAGCTTCGCGCGGGATTCGCTCGTAAATGGACCGGCGGGATGACATCATTCATCCGCTTCGTCTAATCCAATCGTGCTGGCGGGATGCAAATTAAACCGTCTTGCGGTCTCGGAATCGGGTATCGAGTAATGCGGGTCGAAAATATGGCCCAAAATGGCTAGAAAAGTTTCATCGCCATCGTCACCACAAACACGCACACCCGCCGCAACCGCTGGCCGTACACAGGAAATGATCGAGTTTTGTGACGTGAGTTATTTGGTGAACCGAAATCTGGTCTCTTCTCCTATAGGGGGGTCGTAAAAAGAAACTTCCCAACCATTTGGCAACAAGCCTACTCCGGCCCGGTTTGAGGCGACTCCCGCACATGGTTCGGCGGTAAATCGCAACCTTTAAGGAGGCCACCAAACAGCGACCGTCTAGGCGCAGGAGTAGGCGCGCGCACGCGAATCACTGAACGCGAACGGCGGAATGGTTCCACCCACGTTCCAGGAGGAAATGCCTTGGCTCACGGTTGTTGACCGCAGCGTTTGCCACATCCTCCCCCCTCAGATCGGCTCTGTCTACAAATTACTCTGCAACCCGGGCAGAGCAGGCAGATTTTGGTGTGTCACAGAAAGTTTCAGCGTGTCTCACAACTTGCCAACTTGGAAATCGTACAACGATAGTTCCTTCTACTACTACTACTACTACTACTACTACTACTCATCACGACCCCATCACGGGCATCCCATGGTGTAAAACGACCGTCGGGTGTAGGTGTCACTGGGTAGGAAGTCCATAAAACTGGCGTTGTCTTATGCCCCAACCGGCAGCACAACAACAACAATCGCCGGATCTGCTTCGGGGCAAAACACACAATTAGCTAACGAGCTCTTGTAAGTTTTCGAAGCTTGAGCAGAAAATTGCCCTTTCAATGTTATTAATGGTTGTAGTTTATGGATTTTTCGAACAGTTGCTCGTTTCCAGAACAGAAGGGAGTAAATTAGAAGTTTGAAACAGATGCTAACAAAGTGTTTTATTCTTCCACTTACTATGTTTGGAAACCATAAAAAAGCAAGATTTTTTCTATACTAAAACATCTATGGTGGATCCTCAATTTATAGCGTTGGCTGCCCAAAGGTGTTTACGTTGTAACTGTATGAATTTTGTTAGATGTAAGATAAAAGCGATGATAATTTTTAAAGCACCTAAGTTTTGTGTATGCTTAATGATAAATAAGAGATATTATCAATGGCAGGTTTTAGTAAATTAATATCTAGTTTGTGACTGGATAGCTATGTTTTAGATTTTATCTTTCTTGCTTTTGTAGCTTATTAAAGGCTGTTCTTTTATCGACAGTGAACTTTATATCTTTCATATTTTCATACAATAACAAATTGTACAATTCCTATTTTGAACAAATTATCCTTATTTTAAGATAATTATTGTTCGGAAAACGCTTTTTTTTACTTTTATGTAATTACTGCTCTTGTGTTTTCATTTTTAAGATTCAAATTCAGCTACTGTGGTGTTATTTTAAACAGAACATATAAAAGTGGTTAAGACTCAGGAGAGAACTTGCAAAAAAAAATTAATAACATGAAACACGTGTTGCAGAATATTTTCCCCCCATTGAATCGGTACAAAATAAAAACGCATTAAACAAATGGAGAGAAAACTTTCCACGCCACGTGATTGGTAATGCGGTGTGGATTATTCTAAAACGTTTCTAGATAGCGCTTTATATAATTCGTGACACCTTTCATCTACATTTGTTTTCAGCAAGAGAATACGGTTTCCCATAATATACCAGTTCCAAGCTAAAAACTCCAAATAAGTAAACAAGCGCCCCAAAACGGACGGAGATCTCCATTCCACCAGCCATAGTATCGTTCATCGGTGAATCATGAGCTCCAAACATAAGAACTCGCTGCTCTCGCAGAGATTTTAACTCCCCTTGCAAACTGGTCCGGAGCCTGTTTTCGCGAGTTTGGCGAGCTCCACAAGCATTCCAATGCTTGCCCCCCCAAATCAAAGGGAGGATTGGGGACGACGACAGCATTTCGAAGAACTCACTCTCAGACCAGACCTTTCCGTTGGTCGCATTCGCGGGGGTTTGAACGCGAACCGTGAGAAGTCGCGAGCCGCTGGTTACTACGAACGGCGAGAGTGTCGGTATATTAGTACTCAGCAGGCCGTCACATTGACTCATTGCTACCCGAGCAGTCTGTTGGTACGGCTGAAACTGGAACGAAGGTAAAACGACCCACAGTTGGCATTGTTTTTTTTTTTTTGGTACACGCAGTTAGAAGAAGCAGTTTGTGAAGTGTTTTGTGCAGTTAAAGTTATAGTTTTTGGTGAATATAAATTTATTTATCCGGATGTCGTTTAAGACGAGTGAATTCTGTGAATCAATTTCAACGGAATGTGATTAAAAAACTGGTTTTCTAGCCATATTAAAGAACAGGACAGTTTAACATGGACTTATAAAAGACCATCTGGTGAACACAAATGGTAACTAATGTGTGTACAAATATGTCTTTTTATGTTCGTTTTAGTGCTGTGAAAAAATACATCCTAAAATATTGAGAAACCCGAACGAGCAAAACGAACTTCAAACGACACGTGAAAGGTCCACAAAACGAACGAGGTTAGTGTAAATTTTAATAAATCTTCTAATTAAATACATCAACCCATTCGCTGTTTCATGTAACAGTTTTCTAAAAACAAAAATAAACCAAACTACCATCTTGCTCGTTTCACACGTTCGTATCCAAACAAAAAAGTTCTCTGCGTGTCTGCACACTGTCGTTCTGTTTAACAAATGTTAACCAAGAAAAGAATAAAAAGGCAAAACACTTTCCAACCGCTAGCTTTAGTAAAATTGCACGATACGAACGAATATGCATTTTGCAGTAGCCAGTTTCATGTACGACAAAGCCTTGGCCAATTCTATCACGCTTAGCGCAATCTTTCGTGATCTTTTTCGCGAAACGAAACAAAACAGTTGTTCGAGTGTGAATGACCATGCACCGCGTGTTTTGCATTCCCGCACCGCAACCGAACGGACTGAAATTTTTTATCGATTTATCTTGATGTCACGGATACAGGAACGCGAACTTATGAAATGCGCGAAATCCGAGACCAAGCGGCTGGGCTGGCACACGGCAAGTACAATAAACACAAGCACTGGTACAAGCCACGGCGTCCACGTTGCCAGGACAGCAGGGCGGTATGTCGAAAATACATAGCCTGGAAAAGAGGAGAACGGGACGGGAAAAAAACGCAGGCAAAAATACTATCGCCACGCGAACTTTCTCGGATGTTCCTCTGCACGTTTACGGTACTCGCCTACTAAGGATTTTTGTTTGCCTAAACTTTCTTCTTCGGTTTCAATTTCATCCTGTTTCGGCACTTATAAACTTTCCAGGATCGTGCCTGTAGTTATTCGAATTTAACTTTGTTTGTTTATTTTGCCCGTAACCATCCATCCCACTCTTGGGGACAGTTCATTTGTCATTTCTTAATTTCTCGTTTCCAACCGTGCCCTTTTCGTCGGGTGCTAATGGAAAACATTTTCCGCCCGACCGGCATCATTTAACGATAGTGATCTAAACCGTGCCACGGCACGCGCCCTGCTCGAATCAGTTAATAGCGTGTCCTGGGATGGTGAAATAAATGTAAAAAGGAAGTGAAAAAATCAAGAAACAGAAACCGTGCCATAATTTTTGCCAACGGATCAATTCCCCGGTTTTGGCACTAAGGGTATCCCCCCTCGGTGAGTGATGGTGCCCATTTTATGTCCCGCTCGAAGGAAGAAAGGTGATGTCGTAAAATGTTATTTAATCCAATTTATGCATGGTTTGTTTTTTGTTTTTTTTTTTGCGATGCTATCACCCATTCAATTAACTTTCGGTCGAAAAGATAGTGTGCCAATTTGAAAAACGGGAAACTTTGCGTGAGTTATAAAGAATCAAAATTTGTATGCGAAAAAAGTGTCATTCTATTGGAAGAAATTCGACTTGATTGGTTTTATTTTAAAATGGAGTTGTCCAATCTTAAGAATCGAACGACTTAAAAGGAATATTAAGCGGGCAAACGATACACATTTCACCATTTCCTTCTCCGGTGCAACCGGTTAAACATGTTCCCTTCTTTTTTTTTATAAGCAGATGCAAATTATTTACGCTCTCTGCTGTTCGTTAATCTTTTACCATCGGAATTTAATGTGTTGCCTCGATTCCGATCGGCGTTCGGAGGACCAAAAATTACTGCACAGCCAAATACTGCGCATCTGTTGGTTTCTGGTTTTCCTGCGAGGGAATCCATCCCCACCAGTCCACAAGGAACTTGTTTACCCCGGTTGCCCTGGGGAAGTGTCTGGGCTTGGTTTTTTTTCGTTTTTTTTTTTTGGTTTCGCAGACCTTCGCTGTTGAAAGGGTTTGCGGATTCCACGTGACACAAGCTGACTTCGGCTAGCGCTTCCCGTTTCCGGTGTTGGTGTGGGCTCGAGCGAGCTTCAAGGAACGGAACTAGGTCAGAAGTTACAACGAGACCCTACGCAATGTTTGTTTGCCGAAGGAAACAAACACCGATTCGTCGGGAATGGGAGTGGTATCCGCGCGTATTTTGAGGGCATGCAGGTTTGTGCCTCCATTTAACTGCAGTTCCGCGGAAGAAAGTTGTTTGATGATTAATTCTAAAACGATTACTGGAACTTTCGGGCGCCTTCGGAGTTTTATAGCTTTTGAAATGAAGTTTTATCTTCACTTGCTTGCAACACACTCCACGTAGTGATGGATTTGTTTAAATCCACACTTCATTCAGCACAAAGGAACGACGTTGCCGAGCGATTCTGATCTAGAATCGAAACCCGCATCCAGCGGAGGAAGAGGGGCGGAGAAGAAACCAGTTTCTGTCGGCGACGAGTTCCAGTTTCCAATTAACCCTTCTGGCGCTGTATCGATACGGCTCGGGCGGAGAATATGCTAATTGCGTAATGGCAGGTAGTTAACAAACTTTTCGAGCGACTTCAACGGAGGTCAAAGAAACGAACTCGAATATGAAAAATGAGGTTCTTTTTCGATGTTATTTAATTTTTGTTGGTTGATGAAATGTTTTGAAAAGTGTTTACGGTATAAGTTCTATTTTAATTCATGTAAAGAATATAAAAGAAAATAATTTTTAATGAAAATTTATTGTGCATTGAACTCTCATAAAGTTGCTCTATTATTATAAGATTTTTTTTTATTGTACCTTTCGTCCTCTTGGTCGTTGACATGTATGTGGGAGCAATGGATTTAGAGTGTTAAAATTGTATTTCTTAAACCTGTTTTAATCTACATCAAACCCACGACGCGTTCGTTCTAAAGAGGTCACACTGTTTCCCACGAGTTTGTGTTGATTTCGATTGGCGCCAGCATTTGTTTAGTTTTTTTTTCAATTGAATGCCGATCCTGCGATCAGAATAAAAAAAAGCTAGAGCGATTTTCAATTCCAAATTAAAATGCAAACGATGTACGAATGAATTGCTCCCTTTAACGACCTGTGTTTGCATACCTTCACCCTCCATTTCCATTCAGATTTGTGACAAATTGTTGCAAAAGAAGCGAAGGGAGGAATAAAAAAAAAACCAACATGAAAACAACTCATGCAAAATGCCACGAGCGTCACGCAATTCGCTGCAGTGCTCGTCAAGATCAATGTCAACGGTGACCTCCCGGGTTCGGGTACTTAGGTACGAACTGACCACCCACAACACATCAGAAGGTACCACGACAGGGGGGGGGGGGGGAGGGAATGAAAAATGGTTCCCTGCATTGCGGAAGCATGTCGCATTTTTCCCTCGCCTCGAGAGCGCAACCCCTGGCGACGCTAATTTCCATTGATTAATCGGTGGAATTGGCAGTTGAGAGGAAGCAAAACCAAAACCAAACAAAAAAAATGGCATAAAGTCCTTCTCGAAGCAAGTGCAAAAACCGTCCTGCACGATGTGTTGGTTGGGATTTCTGCGGTGGGCAAAAGAGGGGACTGTAATTAGCCGGGAGTGTAGTTGCCTGCCGCGACATGTTTATACGACGCCGAGGCGGAAAAAAGGTGCGCTTTTTCGGCTGCGTGGGCATTTAATGGTTTCGTGATTGAATGTGAGCAAATGCTTGGTGAGAATGGGGAGTGATATATAAAAAAAAGAAACCCCTCACCTTCATCACGCACCGCACGATGTGGGCGAATGTGAATTCGACATCTGGAAGGCACGTAAGACTTGGTTTGGTTGAGGCCAAATTAGGATCTTGTTTTTGTGAGTCCGTTCCTCAGTGTGGAAATTGGATGAAATAACCCGAATGCTTCGACAGGTATTATAAATATTAATTACTTTACAAGTCTTGAGGATGCTTATAAAAAAAGGACAGTCCATCGCAACTTCGGCAACCATCACGCACTAAACTCATCTACCATTTCTCGTGTTGATGTGTGACGGGATCAATCACGGCATGGAAACTATCGTTCACACTTCTTTCGTTGGAAATCATTCCTCCTTTTTCCGCCATTCGACACCCCGAAAACATCGGAAAACAAGCGGAAAGGGAAAACAGCGCACGGAAAAATTGTTCGCCACGGATCCGGGCATAAATTAGCCACTTCCTGTCGGCGTGGCACACCATTGCCTTGAGACGATTGTTTCATGAAACGTCGCCGACATTGAACTTGCCGGTTTTTTTTTGTTATTGCCATTTGCTCTTTTCACCTACTTATCCTTGGCGAAAGCAAACGAACCGGACGTTTTCTTCCACGCATATGGTTCGCCCTCCGTCCCACACCCAAACGGACGAACGAAGGATGCAACATTTCATTTACATAAATAAACACCCCGGTGTTCCGCGGGACGTCTGTCGGGCGGTCTTAAGGGACACACACATACATGCGAGTGATTTGCGATGAAAAGGGTTCTGCGGTTATGCTGCAGCATTGTGAAACAATGGCGTGTCATCGGACTGGGACCACTGCAAACGAAGGACAGCTTTTCTTTACCCAAACCGGTCGTCCTTCAGGCCCTCGGGGTGGCTTTGGTGTTGGTCACCCGTTGGTCCTCGTCCGGCCCGGTTGCAGTTGCAACCCTATGCACCCCGGATAGTCGCCCCCTCCCTGCCACGGGACAAAACTGGCCTACTTAGTATGCTTTTATGCAAAGAGAAGCATTTTTTCACAAGTTCAGCTCCTTTTACAGGTAGCTTCGAGATTCGTATTCGACATGTCGTCGGCGCTACTAATAGGTGGTGTTAATTACCCAATAAAAGTGTCGATTGGTATCACACTCCTTTTTTTTCTCTTCCCAAATGCCGTCCGTTTCGTTTGTTACCCCGGTTGCAGAGCTCCATGTGTTTTTTTCGTTGGGCGTCAAGCCAAACATGGAATTCCCGACTGGATTATTAGCATCACACACGCACGGACGGACGGACGCGCAAGTGAAAAGTCAAGAAAAGACGGGTCATCAAAATGGTACCGTTTGCCTCCAGGGTATCATCAACCAGATCGAGGAGATGGAGGAGGCGATCCGTGCAGGAGGACGTTCAGGAGAGGAGAAGAGAGAAAGAAACAATCTGTTGCGAAATGTTTCTTGGCATGCAGCAAAAACAAAAAAACAGAAACAGAAACAACACTGGTTGACCACTCCGTTTCACGGCAGTAATTGCTTTTGGCCACGTTTGGGAAGGCCGACGAAGAAGTTGTCGCCGTCGAGTGTGTCTTCGAAGGATCGAAGGGGTCTCGCTGGTGTGTTCAATCAAAACTCGACCGAGATAACCCGGCACACGCGCTCCTTGAAGAGGAGAACCAACCGGGTGGCATTCCTGGCCAATCGATTCCCTTTCGGGACGGCAGCCGAGCTGGCGCTTTTGGACCGAAATTGGATTGATTCGAACCTTACGCAAGAACGTAAGCGTGAGAATGAAAGTGGATGGTTACGCGAAGAGCTGATATGTTGCATTTGGGAGGGATAAACAAGAATGTGGGAACATATTTTGAGGTAAAGGATTGATTTTTAGCTTTTATTAAATTATTAAGTTTGAATACAAGAGTGAATAACACATCAAGGCAATTAGTGGTTAACTTGTTTGTTTGTTCACTTATCTTTAGTTTTCAAACGTATTTTGAATCTCAAACCAGTGTTTGTAAAATCCATTCGTCCTGGCAACATGTAATGTTTCATAAGTGCAACTATTATTGTACTTAAAATTCTGAGTTGGTTATTTATTTGCATTGGAAATATGGATTATTTTGGTTCGATATAATTCACTTGTGATTGTCGAAAAAATCAACTGTTTTGCTGTTGTATTGTGTTTTTATCATATTTTCTAAAATGTGTTTATAATTTCGTGTTTCTATGTTGAATAGAAGGGAATTTTCTAACAATATGCTTTCACCTTGCTTCACAAAGAAGAGTGTTGCATATGAAGAAACAGCGTTTAGAAACTTTAAATTCCGTGTAACTAAAATGATTAAATGTTATCAATCGATATGAATATTACTTTTAAAAATTTCATACTGATTTTATGATTTCACACTGTTTTTTTTCTATCAAACGAATCTTTATGATTCACTCATCGTATTTTGTTGTCCATGTTTGTCCATTTCGTCGCTTCCCATTTATCATCCAACAATGTACATATTGATTTCAACCTTTTGCTATTTTTGGGCTGGATCATTGTTTGTTTCTTTTGCCGACTCCCCTCCCTCAACGCACGTCGGTTGATTTAAAATATTCTCTTTGAAACCCATACCATAGCATTTCTGCTGCCTATATTCGGTCCTGCTCGGTAGATATATTTCTCCGTCACCACACGACGGCACCCGCCGTACAAGGCACGAATCTCGAAAATATATCTCGAAAATAGTTCAAGAGTAACCTCGGAAGGAGATCAAAAGAGCAGCAGCAGCAGCAGCGAAAACAAACGAATCTGTCGATAGTCCACGCGGTCGGTGGACGCTGCTAGCGGAGATAGGAGCAGGGAGGCGGAGCGGAGAAACCGGACACCGCGCGGTAGCGCCATTTATGGAAACGGTAGAAGGGCAAACGGGCAAAAGCCGGCGGCCAGCCGAACAGGGTGTCTGCATGTGCACGCCACTCCAACCTGTCCCACGGACGTGTCGTGGTTGTTCGGTTTCAGGGAGCGGGTGGTATCACACCACGTTTGCTGTGCGGGGTGACATAATCAATACCAGGCAGCAGCCCGAGTCTTCGAGCCTCTTAGATCCCCATGGGAGTCGGCGACGCTTATGCTGTGCTCGGTGCAACAATTTATTTAACCAAAGCCAAAGCCAAGGTGCCCATAAGTTGTGCTCGCCTTTGACGGGCGGGATGATATTCGTGCGTACAAGAAATGCATCTTTTCTCGGGCAGCTCTGAGGGAAGCGGGAACCCTTCAAGCCCCATCGTCTGTCAGATAATTCTGTCGAGGAAGAGACAAGCACGACCAAGGGATTTCGCTTCACAATACGGTAGTTTGTGGCGCGTCGCTGCTAAAGGGCATCGCGTCTCGTCTCGGGCGCGTTGTGACCCATTTTGTTTAAAGCGCGCGCCATCACTCCTCAATTAGCAATCTTAACGCATGTTTGTGCGCCGGAAAACAACGACAATGAGCGGGCATTCATGCCGTTGTCCGGGGATCACTGCTCAAGGTTCCATCAGCCTTAATTCGAGGCATGTGAAACGCGATCGATCACGGAACCCTCGGAAAGCTGGAATGCACGGTATCCGAGGTTATGTCGGGAGTGATTCGTCAAAAGGCTAATCGGGATGCAATCAGACCTTCTCGAAATCGCAAATAACCCTTTCATTGAAACAAAACCCAAAAAAAAAGAAATAAACACCCTTCATGCACCACCCAGGAATAACTGCATCGTATGCTCACAACTCACTGCACTTGCAAGTGCACTAATCATTGCACTTATTTACACAAAATCGCTCGACGGCATTCCGGAGTGCCTTCAAACAACGGCTCCTTCCATGTCGTGGATTCGGTTTCGGGTCGTTCCGAAGGGTTGCGTGCTGGAAAGTTTCCTTGGATACACCTGGAAACACACGATAAGGTCGGGAAAAAGCAACACGACAACCTCCAGCAGGGGCAGTGCAAACTTCACGCTATGAACGGCGTTCTTGGATGGCGTTCCTTCATTGGCAGGAAGGTCGTGTGGATTTATGCAACCACTCGTTAGGCGGCACTGGCACTAACCACCAAGGAGCCGAGCTTGAACACACACGACGCCGACTTGCTTTCACGGAAAGGAAGCAATAAAGCGTACCCGCTTCCCGTCGTTGCTGTTTCCCATAATTATAACTTGATCCATAATGAAGAGTTACCTCGTGTCTTAACCTCCAGCTAGGAAGCGCTAGAATTAACAATGTTCACCATCTATTTCACCATGTTACTAAAAAGGTTGCAAGTCTGCGGCATAGTAGGCTTGGGAATGTTGTTTTCATTTAGCCGAAAGGAGTCGGAACTGCAACTTCCGTCTTTTCCAATCCTCGTTTTCAGGTTGATTAAAAGAGTGTTTTGAGCTGCCGCAAAAAGTGTTACCCCTTCCGTTAGTTCCCTTTTCCTGAACTCGGAGTTATACCCGTTGCTTAGAATAGCTGATACGGAGCGTTGATTCCAAGCAAGATGGTAAATTTTGGTGAATCCAGTATTCGTGTCGATGTCACGGATTGTACCTATGTTGGCGAGCCTCTTTCTGCAACTGCAATAACAACTCTTCCCGGCCATCCACAGGTTGTGCTCGCGAGCGTCAAAACGAAACATCTGTCGTCGGCGGAGACCACCTACCATCGGCACCAGAGCACTACGATCAAGAAGCACTACCGGGACTCCTATCGCGTGATGGGCGGGTTCGAGCAGCGTCCCTGGACTCCGACGAAGCGGCGCGGTCCGATCGCGGCGGAACACCGTGGCCCGGGGCCCCAGTACCTTCTACCACAGCTACTCGGTGAGTCACCGACTTCGGGCAGTCGAGCCGAGCGAGAGGCGATGCTGGTCGAAGCCGTTGCGCGTGGGTGACAAGCGAGTCTCGCACCATCGTCGGTTTCCTCCGGATCGTGGTCGTCATAAACCGCGTCGTCGAGAAGGTGGTCGATCGAATGCTCACGTCCACACACTTGGCACATGTCTCTTCCCCCCGAACTCGATGTGTCTCTCCGCATGCGGGTGCGGGTGCAGCCTGTGTAATGGTTCGATTCGAATTACGATCGATCAGTGGACACAGTGTTGTTCTTCCGCCAGCGTTGAGACCCTCTCCGAAGGCCACGTTCTTGACACGAGCCAGCCGGTACCACACCGCGATGTGGTGGGTGTTTGCGTTGAGGAAGAAACCCTCACCAATCACCGCCCGCCATCGATGACGATGATGATGGACGAATAGAACAACAAGCAAAGTGCGCAATAATACCCCTTGCAATCTCGTCGATCTTGACGAAAAAGTTCCACATTACCTTTTAAGGCGATGCGCGGCCAGTGCGGATGTCGCGCTCACGCAAAGATCCGTTCCAAACGATGACGACGTCGACACACAGACGCACCCGCTTCCCGTTCGTGATAAATATTTATTTTCGCACCAAATGCAAAGGCACACTCAGTCCCCTCCAAACGAGTGGCTCTTGGAAGTTGTGAAAATAAGTCCAGCTTAGGGCACAACTCGGTGATACTGAGGATGGCGACTGGGATTTGCGCCCACACGCCGGAACAGCATCATCTGCTCGGTGTTGAACGAAACGGCTAACCCGTTTAATAGGCCATTGGGACTTGGCTGGCCGAAAAAGGGAAATAAAACGGTGTGCGGGTGTTACGCCACTACCGGACGATCCCCATCGCTCTCGAAACCATAGTTAGCCTTAGTTCTCACCACACGCGAACGATTCCTCCTCCGTTTTAGGTACGAAAGTGGTCGACTCGAAAAGGCAAGCCGCGCCCGCCTACAGCTTCGGACAGCGGCACAAACCGCGCACGGAATCGTTCAGCCCGGGCCCGCTGTACAACATCACCGGGCTGGGCTGCAAGGGCAAGGATGCACCGCCAGCCTACTGCCTCCAGAGCCGGCCGAAGGAGATCCCGAAGTACCTGACGCCCGCGCCGGGCGAGTACAACATCGAGAAGGCCGACAAGATGCTGGTAAAGTCGGCCCCGAAGTACACGTTCGGCGTGAAGAAGCCACCTAACCCGACCAGCCAGACGCCAGGTACCGTGGACACTTTCCGTGTTGCGTTGGGTTTATTTTGCCATGCGGCTTCCCGCATGTCTTGTGCTTTTTTATGGCGGCGAGATGGGTTTGCCCCAGCGTTCCTATCTTTCATCTTCATTGCATCTTCAACGTCACCCGAAAGGTCATCTTGGTGTAACCACTTGTCAAAGGGTTTTGGCAACCTCAAACCGACACGATCATTATTATCATACTCTACTCATCCATTAATGCTAGTGCATCCCTCAGAAGCCATAATTAAAATCTTCACAGACCCACATGCTCTCGAAGCTCGCCACCACCATCACCATCATCATCAACACCATTCTCATCCCATCGCCGTCGCCACCAACAACATCGTCATCCGGTCGTACACGAATCATTCATCCCGACCAAACACACTCCTCCCGCGACCCAAAACAGCCTCAAAAAGTCAGAACAGAGAACTAGATAACACTATCGCAGTGGACAGGTGAACTCTATTGGATTTGTGCAGCATTTATGGTTTCCGGTTTTGGATTTGGTAGCGCTAGCTTGGTTTTTCGTTGTAACCAACGTTGTAGAGTAGAGTTTTTGTAGCTGCTTTAAAATATACAATCCCCGGTAGAAGCGTGGTGCCCTCGCACTGAAACTGTTTGAAGGTTTGATTTGGAAGGATTTTTATGCACCGAAATACACAAACGGACACATACACATCCAGGGGAATCGGGAATCCGGGTGAAGGGAATTGGAGAACAGTTAACGAAACCGTCTCTGGACGCGTGGCGAATACTAATCACATTGCATTGCGATCACTTTCTTCGCTGAAGTCTAACAAACTGGCATTGCTGAGTTAACCAACACCAACCCAAAAACAAGCAAACACAGAACTCTGCTCCACACTTTCCCTGCGTAAACGAAAACAAAACGAAACCAAGAAACGAACACCAAAACAACACGTGCCAATATCTTTTAGCTCCCGGGGACTATAAGCCGGAACGAGTAGTGTTAGATAGTGCGCCCAAGTTCTCGTTCGGAATCAAGACCGAGAGCAAGATACGGAGTGAAACGCCTGGTATGTATCTATCTTGTACACGGTGGTTCTTTCTTTCTTTCACGGTTTTGCTTGTTTACTCCCGAAACAGCGCCCGGTACGTACTCGCCGGAAAAGGTACTGAAAGACAAATCGCCAAAGTACAGCTTCGGACTGAAGGTGATACCGGAGAAGATTGAAGAAACGCCCGGTAAGTACTCGTTGGAAGCGGCTTTTGGGCTGGTAATAACTCATGTCCTTCCAACTCTGTTCAGCTCCCGGCGCATATCAACCTGAAAAGGCGCTAGCCTTGGACAAGAAGCCGGCGTACAGCTTTGGGCTGAAGACGATCATGGAGAAGCCGAACAACACGCCAGCACCGGGAGCGTACGAGCCGGAAAAGGTTAAGCTGAACGCTACGCCGTCGTACAGCTTCGGTATACGGCCTTCGATCGAGAAGCCCAACGCAAATCCTGGTAAGGAAGTCAGTGCAGGATCCAGAAGACGAGATAACTGCACCACGTCACACGTATGATAGTGCTTAATTTCATGTTCTTTGTTTTTCTTCTTTTTGTGTTTTCCATTTTCATGCCTTACTTCATCTCCGACATACGCACGTGCCAAACCTTGCATTATGCATCACCCGCGCTTTTCATCCCGCCAGCACCGGGCGCTTACGAGCCGGAAAAGGCGAAGAAGCTGATCGATCACTCACCCGCATTCGCATTCGGCATGCGCATCAATCACGATAAGCCTAGCTGTACGCCTGCGCCCTCGGCGTACCAGGTAGAGAAGGTGAACCTCGATCATCAGCCCGCGTACAGCTTCGGCTTGCGCACGAACGTGGCGAAACCGCAGGCGACGCCGGCCCCCGGTGCATACTCGCCGGAGAAGGCGAACCTGGACGGTACGCCCAAGTACAGCTTCGGCATCCGCCCGACAATCGACCGGCCGGACAATGTCCCCGCGCCGGGTGCGTACTCTCCCGAGAAGGCCAAAGTAGACAGTAGTCCCGCGTACAGCTTCGGAGTGCGTGGCAAGGCGGAGAAACCCAGTGCCAACCCCGGACCGGGAACGTACGATGCGGACAAATCGCACGATTCGTTCGCCCCGGCGTACTCGTTCGGACTGCGGCCGGAAGTAGGCAAACCGGACACTATTCCCGGACCGGGTGCATACAATGCCGACCGGGTCGATCATACCACACCGGCGTATTCGTTTGGTCTGCGGACGAACACGGACAAGATCGATCGTGTTCCTGGACCGGGGGCATACGATGCGGATAAGTCCCACGATACGTTCGCACCGGCGTACTCGTTCGGAGTTAGACCGAACCTGGATAAACCGAACGCGATCCCTGGACCGGGGGCGTACGATGCGGATAAGTCACATGACAAGTCCTCTCCGGCCTATTCATTCGGGGTAAGGACGAACGTTGGGAAACCGAACGCGGTTCCTGGTCCCGGTGCGTACGACTCCGATAAGGTGGATAAGTCCTCGCCGGCATACTCGTTCGGTGTAAGAACTAATTTGGATAAACCGAATGCAATCCCCGGACCCGGTGCGTACGATTCCGACAAGGTGGATAAGTCCTCGCCGGCATACTCGTTTGGTGTGAAGTCAAATTTGGACAAGCCGAACGCAATTCCCGGCCCGGGTGCGTACGATGCGGACAAAGCAGTCGACAAGTCAGCTCCAGCGTACTCCTTTGGAGTGAAGCCAAACCTCGACAAACCGAACGCAGTTCCCGGCCCGGGCGCGTACGACGCTGACAAGCTGATCGACAAATCAACTCCGGCGTACTCGTTCGGTGTGAAGACGAACGTAGAGAAACCGAGCGTGGTGCCCGGTCCGGGAGCGTACGACTCCGACAAGGTGGTCGATAAGTCCTCACCGGCGTACTCGTTCGGTGTGAAGACGAACGTGGAGAAACCAAACGCAATCCCCGGTCCGGGTGCGTACGACTCCGACAAGGTGCTGGATAAGTCCACACCTGCCTACTCGTTCGGAGTGAAGACAAACGTGGAGAAGCCTAGCACCATCCCCGGTCCGGGTGCTTACGATGCGGATAAAGTGATCGACAAAACATCCCCGGCGTACTCGTTCGGTGTGAAGACGAACGTCGAAAAACCCAGTGCCATACCCGGCCCGGGAGCGTACGATAACGACAAGGTACACGACTCGACCACCCCGGCGTACACGTTCGGTGCGAAACCAGCTTCGACGAAGTCGTTCCCAACGCCCGCACCAGGCACTTACAGTCCCGAGAAGTACACCTTCCACAATCCGGCCTACACGTTCGGTGTGCGGCCCAACATCGACAAGATCGACGTCATTCCAGCGCCGGGTGCGTATAATCCGGAGACGGTACAGCAACACACCAGCCCTGCGTATACGTTCGGCGTACGGCCCGTAATCGATAAGGTGGACACAACGCCAGCACCTGGCACGTACTCGGTGGAGAAGGTGAAACTGGACCACTCACCGGCGTATCCGTTCGGTATCAAAGTGAACCGCGAGAAACCGAACGAAGTTCCAGGTATGTTGAGGGTTCTCCTGTAGAATGGTAGCATGACAGATAACGATAGACGTAGGAAGTAGTTAAGGATAGCGAATCAAAAGTAGAAATAATTGAATCAATCAAAGATGCTTGAACTTCATGGTATTGTAGAATTTGGAAAAAAAATTTCTTAACAGGCGTTTATTAAATTTCTCATGTTTTTGACTAGGTGAAAGCACTTTATTACACCCCAAACGATCCTCCCAAGAGTTGAAGTACTTAAAACAAATGTTATGTATTCACAGCGCCCGGTGCGTACAATCCAGATAAGGTGAAGCTCGATCACTCGCCAGCCTATAGTTTCGGTATAAAGCACAAAGGTGAAACACTGCGGGATACACCGGGTAAGTTGGAAGTGAACCACGGTTAAATGTTGTCTCTCCATACATCGGTAGCGTTTACAATCTGTATTCCACTTCCAGCACCTTCGGCGTACCAGCCGGAAAAGTGCCGCACTGACTGCGCGCCGGCATACAGCTTCGGCGTGAAGGTAAATCACGAAACGATCACACACGAAGGCCCAGGTAATGCTTTTTATACGCTTCTCACGGAACCCGCTGTTGCGTTGTGTGTGTTGCGCATGGCGAATGTCGCACTGCAGCATCCCACAATCTGGCGAACCCTCAGTTCCCCAAGCGCATGTTCAGTTTGTCTTATGGTCGTATCGTTTCCGTTATTTGTTCTTTTCCCCTCCACATATCATTTTCGGTTCGTCGCGCCGCTCATCTGCTATGCTTGTGTTCCTGCCTGTATGTTATGTTATCTTCCCAACTTCACGTGTGATTTGACTGCTAGTTGTGGTGAACGGTGGCGAGTCGACGGCCGTATCCACCTCCAGGTCGGTGGTGATCGCCAACGGAACCGTTGCCAACGCCGCTAGTAACCATCGCAGCAGTAGCAATAGCACAACCACAACCAGCACAACCGGTGCGGTACAGAATGGACGCGATGGTGAGAGCAGCGTCACGACCAAGACGGTCACCACCACGCACACGACCGGTGGCATGAAGGTGATCCGCGAACGGAAGACCACCACCGAGGAGCGTTCTTCGGCATCGGTCGAAGCGATCGGCGAAGGGCTGGTGCCGAACTGCATCGCCGGAGTGAAGCAGCTCGCTAACGTCCAGCATCAGCGCATGGTTTGCACCGGACACTTCCGGGCCTAAAAGGGACACGCAGTCTCAAAGGCATTGGATGCACACGATTCCATTCCTCTTGTTTACTACTGTAGCACGTTTGTCTTTAGGCATTAGTTTGTAGTTCCGTTGCCTTTGGTGTTGAGTTGGGCTTCTAGTGCCCACTCTCCCACTGTAGTCCTTTGCAGGTTTGCGAATGCTTTCGTTTGCCGTTTATGGCCGCTTACTTTCATTTTTGTTCGCTAGGGCTGAGGCCGTCCGTACCGCATGAGTATGTGCCGCCCCGTTCATCTGTAACTGTTCTGTGTTGATCTAGTTCTCAAAAAAAAAAGGCTTGCCTTCTGGCCTCAAAAAAGGAAGGCTTTTTGTGCGGGGGAGGTAGTTTGGTCGGTCTATAAATATGCGATACGATTAGCTGTCGATTGGGTTCTCACAGCCCATTTGGGGAACGCAAACAGCACAACAGCCTGACTCGTTTGTTTCATTTACTTTTATCATGCTGCTGCTGTATCGTGTAAAACACACACACACACCAACCGAAAACTCCAAATCTCAGCCCCGAACGAATACCACATCCCGAATGTGCTCGGTTCGAGCAAGGAAGGCCCGATCCGTTCGGCCCCCGCGTATACAATCACCGGCCGGCAAAAGCAGACTCTTCCTGAGTGCATTGGGTTCCCCGGTCCCGGTCACTACGATGCGAAGATCGATCCGCTGGTAAGACGGGCGCCGATGTTCTCGATGGCCACCCGCTTCCGGCGGCCGACGGACGAAGCGCTCAAGCCGGGCCCGGCGGCACACTATCCGGAAAAGGTATGGTTGCTTTCCGTCGCGTGCGGACTGTCGCCGCTTTTTCTTAACCATTCCCTACGTGTGTGTTTGTCCTGTATTTCTTATCTTTCCTCTGTACATCGGCAATATCGTTTTCATTTCTTCGTTTTGTTTATGCATGTGCCATCCTTCATCGTTTCGTCATCATTTACGTCCACATCTTTCGTTTTGGGTGAACTATCCCCCCAGGGCTTGGGTGTGTTCCGAAATGGACCGGCCTATTCCTTTTCCATCCGGCACTCGGACTATCTGTCCCAGAAGGCTCCTAAATATGTGAACAGTCTTAAGACCTGTTATTGGACTTGAAAATCCCGAACAGTTCCTTGAAGGTGTTGAAAACTAAATTTTAGTCTCATAAATCCATTTTTTATAAACAATTCGTTATGTTCTTTTTTTTGCTTTACGCATTTCGTGTCTTGCTTTCCTTCACAATACGCTTGCGATCGTGGTGATCGTCTCCAATCATCCAAACCATTCCGATCATGATCACGTCACACCGAGCAGATCAACCTGGGCCATGTACCGTCCTACAGCTTCGGCATCAAGCACTCGGAGTACCTGGGAGATTTTCCGGAGCCTCCTCGCTTCCGCAATCAGCTCGTTATCTAAGAAACAGGAACGTCCGGCATGTGTGTGTGTGAGTGACATCAGCTACAAGCACGTATTATGAGTGCTTGTGTTCCGGATGTTTAAGAGGACAGAAGAGGCCACTACTGCAGACGGTTGTATCTAAGGATCAGGTAGCTTTCCGTGGACTGAACTGATGGTCTTCGAGGTGGATACATTGTCTTGCCAGGGTAAACCGAAACAGACGAAACTCAACCGTTACTTTGGATGGTTGGATAGGAGAAGATGCTTTATTTTCTTTCGTGAAACCGTATGCCTTTCTTCGACAGAACTGACTAATTCCACGCTGCCAGCTCCAGTTACAAGCGATAGGATTAGAAATCAAACCTTATTGATGATAACTAACTTTCTATGGATGAGAAATTAAAAATAAAAGAGAAAACACCGTGAAAGAAAAAAGAGAAGCCAACGTCGCATATCGAAGATTACTCGAAACGATCCGAAGCTAGAAATCGTTCACACGAACGAAAACAGTTTGATACATTTTAGGCAAACCGGTAAGTCATTCCTTCAACGATGAATCTCGATGGTCACTGCTTTAGGTACGATTTATAGCGGATATATCATTTACGATTTATTATGGATAAGCACTGTAGAAGATTTATTAATTTATGCATAACTAACTCCCAACAAACTTTGAGTGGAAAAAGTTCCGAACCGAAAACAACCATGTATATCGATACCACTTATCAGTTAGCCAACAGCTGGCTGTTACGTACCCCGAAACTACATTATTCGAACGCATTTGATTGTTTATACTTCGGTTGATAAGCCGAGTGTGCAATAAGTCGCATTTGTACAGGCAAATTTTATTCGCCTCAGTTCAGTCTGCGATCAGCTACGAGAAGGTTGCCCTAGTGCACGTTTTCGAAAGATGATCGTTTTCATTTTAGACATGTTGATTTTAACTGCTTCTGCTCGGGATGGTAAATACCTAAACGTACGTACGAACTAGCAGTGGGTAATGGAAAATGTCCTCGTAGCGAATTACGTCACCGAGTATATGCTGCAGTACGATCGGCAAATGCAGTCACCTACGATTGAACCGTACGTCAAGCAGTACACGCTGGACAAAGGCGCTGGGTCGGAATCGTTGCGGTGCGTTTCGTCGAGCCCGATAAGCTGGTATCGTGAGGAAAATTCCCCTTGGGTAAGCGCACACATTAGTTTGGGGATGATCAACCAAGCAGCATGAGTGTACGTTATCGCACTTTCAGACGTCTACCGTACTGGCAGCATGCAGCGAACCGAATCAATCCCACGGTTCGCACTGTGCGTCGATTACGTTTACAAACGCGTCCATCTGGCAGGTCGGACGGTACTACTGTGCGAAGGATGCTGAAGTGCGAAAATACCGGGAGCAGTACGGATGGATCAACGACGATGTGTTCCGCCTACATTTGGGCGATCTCGAAGCCGAGTTTCATGCTACTTCGTTCTATCTGTTCGTGGACGATCCCGAGCAGCCGCTAGTGCCCGGGAACAGCATAATTTCCATCGGTCACGTGTTGCACATACCCTGTAAGCCAACATCTTCTCGAGCTGAGATAGATTTGATTGGTATGGATGTGAGTATGGTAACGTCTGTAGGATAATTGTTCGGGGGAAATCCAACGGATTCCTACCATTCCAGGGACATCCCGTGAAAGGCGTTTACAGCAGTACGGATGGAGTGACAATTTCCAGTGGACCGTATACTTATCATAGCCGATTCTTCTGCCGGGATCACTTTGATAAACAGCATGAACTCGTTTTTAAAAATAGATCTGATGGTGCGTGCAAAAAATTGCCGACGCAAAATGTTGACCGACTTGACACATTGATTAGACAAATTGAACTTAACAAATTGATTGTAATTGCAGTATTTGAAGGGAAACCACATTATTCGAGCACTGACAAGCACGTTGTTATGTTTCAACCAAAATTCGGAATATATCTTAAACGAAAGCTAGATTCCAAGGTATTATTCCCCGAATGGCTACCGGCACATCTTAAGTTATTACAGTCGATTGTATTTCAGGTAACAGCTACGTATAATGTTGTTCCATCCGGTACAAGGGTACATCTTGTATGTGGCTCTGGCTTAGAAATTCAGAATCTGACTATTTTTCCCGCCGCGTTGAACGCCGAAAAGGTATGACATATTTCGCAACAGATTTATGAACGGCATACTGATACATAACGTCCATTATAGGCAAATGGAACGGTGAATAGGTTACTGTCAAAGAAATTTATATCAACAATAACTAGAATGGGACATGCCGCCATCAAAGAGTTGGTTATTGAACCAACGAAAGTTGAACATTCAGGAACTTATCGATGTGAAACGCCAAAACGCTCGCATTCAAACATTACCTACTTTAGTAGCTTAAAGTTGTACGTTTTGAATTCGACGGCAGATTTAATCTACTTCTTGGAGGGAAACACCAATGCCACGACCATCCGACTACAAAAGGAGTCTCGGACCGGTGGTCAATATACCGTCGCTAGCAAACCGGTAACCATTGCGTTCAACTACGAGTATTACTCGGAGAAAGTCAACTGCTCGTGGTTTCGGGATGGAACACCAACTGAAGCACTATGTGGAAACTGTACCGAGCAGTACGAGATCCAACGTAAGGGGAATCGTATATCACTGACCATCCTCCGCCCATCCATATGGGAGAGTGGACGGTATACGGTCGAGTGTCGTTTGAGCAATGGAATCAAACGCAACACCAGTCGGGACGTATTCATCGAAGGTGAGTTTCGTAAAACGATTTAAATACAGGTATTGCAAGTTATTCTAATTGTTTGTTCGGGTGTTATAAGGTGATTGGGAGGTAGCGATGTCTCCGAAGCGTGTTGAAATGGTATCGTCGGATCCCGTTGAGTTCGTGTGTCGTAGTCGTGGCGTTGATAGCCCAACGTTTCAACTTTACTTCATCGAGTGTGACTATCAAACTTGGGACAAGTGCAGAGACACTGGCGACAAGGAACAACTTGAAACGGTAAGACAAAAATTAGGATGAATTCAATCAAATGCCATCAATGTAAACACATATTTTATTCATTGCAGATAAGCAACTCTAAGCACCGTACAGCGTTCGAAGTGTACCATGTGTTTGTGATAACTCCCAAAGAGTTTGGAATTGTGGTGTGTGAGGTTCTTTCAGAACACGGCATGCGACGCACCGAGACTTTGCTGCAAAACTCGGAGAGTGAAGCGAAGGCGATACTGAACAGCAAGATTATAACCAAGGTGCTTGCCATTGCCACCGTCGGAGTGCTTCTGGTTGTCGGCATCATCTGGAGCTATCGAAAATATACCGAGGGTAAAGTGAGACTACTCAAAGATGGTGCTGAGAGTACGGACGGTGCTGGTGGCGATAGCATAAGCTTCCTTCCGGACGTGTACAAGATACCCCGTGAACAGGTACAACTGTACGAACGGCTCGGGCAGGGTGAGTTTGGCGTTACCTGGATGGGGAAAGTGTCCGGAATATCAGAAGATCCATCGCTCGAGACGGTGGTGGCCGTTAAGGAGCCCAAGGAGCGCAACAATAGACAGATGCTGATCACGCTGCTATCCGAGCTGAAAGTTTACGTTCATGTCGGTCATCATTTGAACGTGGTCAATTTACTCGGTGCAGTAGTGGAGAATGTGTGTGAAGGTAAGGACACCCAGGCCCTAAGGTGTGGTCTTATGCAAAATATCTCTTATGATAGTCGTAATCAAACTGTTTTCTACCTTCAGGAGAGCTACTACTGGTAATGGAATACTGTCGGTATGGAAATATTAAAAATTTTCTACAACAAAACAGACCGCATTTCGAAAATAATGTCGACGACGGATTGTTTAACAATGCTGCTCCCGATTCTGCGTGAGATGCAATATTAAGTGCAAGAAAACGAAATGAGTGTGCGAATAATTGTTTTCGTTACATTTCTTACATGACCACTTTCAGCGCTGCCGGGTATCCGTTCAGCACAACCGACCTCCTGTACTGGGGGAGCCAGATCGCCTGTGGAATGGAGTATCTCAGTACGAGCGGTCTCATCCACGGTGATCTGGCCGCACGCAATGTGCTTCTCTGCGAGGGAAGTATCGTGAAGATCGGTGACTTTGGAATGGCTCGAGTAACCCGTCGCGATGACGTCTACAGGAAATCGGACAACGACGCACTGCTTCCATTGGCCTGGATGGCGGTGGAAAGCATCCTTGATCGCATCTTCAGCACCCGCTCAGACGTTTGGGCGTACGGAGTGCTGCTGTGGGAGCTATTCTCGCTCGGCACCGAACCATACTCGACTGTCTTGGTGAACGAAACGATCCTTGGTTTGTTGACGCAGGGCTATCGAATGCAGAAACCCGCGTACGCTCCGGCGGAGATTTATTCGCTTATGAAGAGCTGCTGGGAGGAAGATCCATGTGCGAGGCCTACCTTCAAGGAGTTGTTCGATGAATTCAACAGCCGGCTGCCGAATAGATTGCGGAAGGTGCGTATGTCGACCGATTGGTGAAGGTCAAAGACAAAATAACTCATTTCCCATTAATTAATTTGACAGCAATATGCGCGACTAAATGAACCGTATATGCTTGCTACAAATGGTTTGTAAAAACCTTGTAACGGAGCAGCTCAATGTAACGGGCTGAGTACCAACAGATTACTTTGCCCGTGGAACTCACGGGCAAAAGGATATAAAGGGGCGCCACACATGTGGCACACTCAGTGTGAAAAAATAGACCAATAAAGGACTAGTTTTTTAGTTTTTCCCACAAGCGAAATTCTCAAAGAATTCCTTTATTTCACACCCACGTTGCATTTGCAACATTCTAAAAAATTAGTACAGTATAAAAAAAGGAGCACGAGCTGGAGCAAAGCTATCAGTTTAGATTAAGACAAGTTGAGCTTGCCGAGATAGAGCTCGAAAAAAGGGAACACGAGCTCGAGATGAAGAAACGCATCGCAAGGGAGTGAGCGATGCATACACAGTGGCAACGCGAAATGGACGCGCTGGCGCAAGCGGAGCGCCATTTTTCGCACACCACGAAACACATCACTTCTAGTGCAAATGCACTCTACACTACACATTCACACACATCACGACACTACACGGCAAACGGCACTGAATACGATCCACGGAATACTAAAACACCATAGGAAGCAGCCTGTCCGAGTTATGCTCCATTCACGGAGGAGCAAATACGCGCACGTAAGGTGACGGATTGAAGATTGCCGGTGTTTTCGGGGTCGCCGAAACAGTGGCCGAGGTTTATCGAAGCCTACGAAAGGTCGACGAAACTGTGTGGCTTCTGCGACATCGAAAACCTGCAGCGCCTGAGAGAAGCTCTCCAAGGAAAGGCGCGCAAAATGGTTGACATGTCGTTGATTTTTCCTCCAACGGTTCAACTTGCGATTGAACACTTAAAATTGCGGTACGGCAGGACGGAGTTGAATGCGGAAGGCTGCCAGAGCGCAACGATTGCGATGCCGGATAAGGTCCCGGAGAAAGAAAGAGAAATTAATCGTTCTTTCCTACCACCGATGCGCACCGTAACGGCACAAAAACAGAACGATACCGCGCTTGTGTTTAAAGAGAGGCCGCAGCGTAAACCACCTGTATTGTTCGAGGTATCTCGTGTAACGCTGGCACCAGCAGCATCCACAGCAGCTACACTTGCTTCAGCGGCGCTTTCGTTTGTGACAGTGAGTACGGAAAGGTCGGAACCCTCCGACGATACTCCGGGGCCATCGATTGTGTCCCAACCGGTCCATGTTACCGAGCATTCGGCACAACAGGACCACTTAACTGCGCTCGTTATTTAATGATGATGATGATGAGTCCCACCTCTTACCCCAACACAGGTTTGAGAATGGCGGAGTTATCATAAGATATTTGTAAGCAATATCCAAGGCAAATCACGAAGTGGTGGGATCAAAGTGACCCTTCACGAAAAAGACCAGGCAGCTCTCTTTTCCTTGCGTACAGCGTTTAGCACAACTTCCATAAGACAGGAATCTCTCCTATTCATGTAGCCGGTATCTCCCTTATCCAACATATGGAGGGGAGTTACCACTTTCCAGGATTGGCAAAAAACCCCAAGGGTGTTTCCAACAGGATCTGAAACAGAGTTTTTGAAAATAGTCCTCTGGGTTCTACCTGTCAGATAATCGCTGAACCAACTGAGTTCCCTATCCTCAATACCGAATCGTCTGAGTGTTGTGAGCAACAAGGGTCTCGATAATGTTTCAAATGCCCGTTTTAGATCCAAGAAAACTGCAAGCACCGGCTGTCCACTGTCCCCTTCAACTTCGCAAGCACCAGGTTCAGAGCAGTTTCACAGGAATGTCCTTCCCGACATCCCGACAGCTCCCGGGCCAGTAGTCCGGTCTGGTCCAGGTATTGCACCAATTGGTCTTTGATCACAACCTCCAGGGCCTTCTCGACAGTGTGAAGCATGTTGATGGGGCGGAACTCTTCCGCTTTGATAGCTCCAGTCAGCTTTGGAATAGGTACAACCAATGATTCCTTCCATGCCTTCGGAAAAACATCCATCTCCATCGATTGGTTAATCAAATCCAGGAGCGTCTCCCCTGCCACATGAAAGCAATCCTGCAAAGTTTTTGCATTTATTTGCATGGTCACTGCTTTAGGAACGATTTATTATTATTATATACAAAATTTATTAATTTATGCATAACTAACTCCCAACAAACTTTGAGTGGAAAAAGATCCGAACCGAAAACAACCATGTATAAGGATATCACTTATCAGTTAGCCAACAGCTGACTGTTACGTACCCCGAAACTACATTACTCGAACGCAGTTGATTTTTTATACTTCGGTTGATAAGCCGAGTGTGCAATAAGTCGCATTTGAACAGGCAAATTTTATTCGCCTCAGTTCAGTCTGCGATCAGCTACGAGAAGGTTGCCCTAGTGCACGTTTTCGAAAGATGAGTATAGTTCTCATGCTAGAGATGATAAATTTAACTGCTTCTGCACGGAATGTTCCGCAGCTTTCCACACTCGATGGTAAATATCTACACGTGAGTACGAACTAGCAGTGGTTAATGGAACATATTCTCGTAGCGAATTACGTTACCGACTATATGCTGCAGTACGATCGGCAAATGCAGTCACCCACGATTGAACCGTACGTCAGGCAGTACACGCTGGACAAAGGCGCTGGGTCGGACACGTTTCGGTGCGTTTCGTCGAGCCCGATAAGCTGGTATCGTGAGGAAAACTCCCCTTGGGTAAGGGCACACACCGTTTCAAGCCGACAAACTAAGCAGCGTGAGTATACGTTATCGCCCTTTCAGACGTCTACTGTACTGGCAGCATGCAGCGAACCGAATCAATCCCACGGTTCTTACTGTGCGTCGATTATGTTTACAAACGCGTCCATCGGGCAGGTCGGACGGTACTACTGTGCGAAGGATGCTGAAGTGCGACAATACCGGGAGCAGTACGGATGGACCAACGACGATGTGTTCCGCCTACATTTGGCCGATCTCGAAGCAGAGTTTCATGCGACATCGTTCTATCTGTTCGTGGACGATCCCGAGCAGCCGCTAGTGCCCGGGAACAGCATTATTGCCATCGGTCACGTGTTGCAGGTACCCTGTAAGCCAACATCTTCCCGAGTGGAGATAGATTTGATCAACATGGATGTGAGTATGGAAACGTCTCTAGGTTGATGGCCCGGGGGAATTCCAAGGGAATCCTACCATTCCAGGGACAACCCGTGCAAGGCGTTTACAGCAGTACGGATGGAGTGACAATTTCCAATGGACCGTATAATTATCATAGCCGATTCTTCTGCCGGGATCACTTTGATAAACAGCATGAACTCGTTTTTAAAAATAGATCTGATGGTGCGTGCAAAAAATTGCCGACGCAAAATGTTGACCGACTTGACACATTGATTAGACAAATTGAACTTAACAAATTGATTGTAATTGCAGTATTTGAAGGGAAACCACATTATTCGAGCACTGACAAGTGCGTTGTTATGTTTCAACCAAAATTCGGAATATATCTTTTACGAAAGCTAGATTCCAAGGTATTATTCCCCGAATGGCTACCGGCACATCTTAAGTTATTACAGTCAATTGTATTTCAGGTAACAGCTACGTATAATGTTGTTCCATCCGGTACAAGGGTACATCTTGTATGTGGCTCTGGCTTAGAAATTCAGAATCTGACTATTTTTCCCGCCGCGTTGAACGCCGAAAAGGTATGACATATTTCGCAACAGATTTATGAACGGCATACTGATACATAACGTCCATTATAGGCAAATGGAACGGTGAATAGGTTACTGTCAAAGAAATTTAAATCAACAATAACTAGAACGGAACATGCCGCCATCAAAGAGTTGGTTATTGAACCAACGAAAGTTGAACATTCAGGAACTTACCGATGTGAAACGCCGAAACGCTCGCATTCAAACATTACCTACTTTAGTAGCTTAAAGGTCTACATTTTGAATTCGACGGCAGATTTTATCTACTTCTTGGAGGGAAACACCAATGCCACGACCATCCGACTACAAAAGGAGTCTCGGACCGGTGGTCAATATACCGTCGCTAGCAAACCGGTAACCATTGCGATCAACTATGAGTATTACTCTCAGAAAGTCAACTGCTCGTGGTTTCGGGATGGAACACCAACTGAAGCACTATGTGGAAACTGTACCGAGCGGTACGAGATCCGACATCGGGTGAAGCGTGATTCACTGACCATCCTCCGCCCATCCATATGGGAGAGTGGACGCTATACGGTCGAGTGTCGTGTGGGCAATGGGATCAAACGGAACACAAGCCGGGATGTCTTTATCGAAGGTGAGTTTCGTAAAACGAATTAAATACACTTATCGCTAGTTATTCTTATTGTTTGTTCGGGTGTTACAAGGTGATTGGGAGGTAGCGTTGTCTCCGAAGCGTGTTGAAATGGTATCGTCGGATCCCGTTGAGTTCGTGTGTCGTAGTCGTGGCGTTGATAGCCCAACGTTTCAGCTTTACTTCATCGAGTGTGACTATCAAACTTGGGACAAGTGCAGAGATACTGGCGAAAAGGAACAACTTGAAACGGTAAGACAAAAATCAGGATGAAGAAAATCAAATACCATAAATGTAAACACATGCTGTATCCATCACAGTTGACCAATTCTATGCACCATACAGCGTTCGAAGTGTACCATGTGTTTGTGATAACTCCCAAAGAGTTTGGAATTGTGGTGTGTGAAGTTCTTTCAGAACACGGTACGCGATTCGCCGAGACTTTGCTGCAAAACTCGGAGAGTGAAGCGAAGGCGATACTGAACAGCAAGATTATAACCAAGGTGCTTGCCATTGCCACCGTCGGAGTGCTTCTGGTTGTCGGCATCATCTGGAGCTATCGAAAATATACCGAGGGTAAAGTGAGACTACTCAAAGATGGTGCTGAGAATACGGACGGTGCGGGTGGCGAAAGCTTAAGCTTCCTTCCGGACGTGTACAAGATATCCCGAGAGCAGGTGCAACTGTACGAACGGCTCGGGCAGGGTGAGTTTGGCGTTACCTGGATGGGGAAAGTGTCCGGAATATCAGAAGATCCATCGCTCGAGACGGTGGTGGCCATTAAGGAACCCAGGGAGCGCAACAATAGACAGATGCTGATCACGCTGCTATCCGAGCTGAAAGTGCACGTCCATGTCGGTCATCATTTGAACGTGGTCAATTTACTCGGTGCAGTAGTGGAGAATGTGGGTGAAGGTAAGGACGCCCAGGACCGAAGGGGTAGACTTATGGATGTTATCAAACTGTTTTCTACCTTCAGGAGAGCTACTGCTGGTAATGGAATACTGTCGGTTTGGAAATATGAAACATTTTCTGCAACAAAACAGATCGCATTTCGAAAATAATGTCGACGATGGATTGTTTGGCAGTGCTGCTCCAGAATCTGGGTGAGATGCCATATTAAGTGCAAGAAAACGAAATGATTTTACGAATAATTGTTTTCGTTACATTTCTTACATGACCACTTTCAGCGCTGCCGGGTATCCGTTCAGCACAACCGACCTCCTGTACTGGGCGAGCCAGATCGCCTGTGGAATGGAGTATCTCAGTACGAGCGGTCTCATTCACGGTGATCTGTCCGCACGCAATGTGCTTCTCTGCGAGAAAAGTATCGTGAAGATCGGTGACTTTGGAATGGCTCGAGTAACCCGTCGCGATGACGTCTACAGGAAATCGGACAACGACGCACTGCCTCCATTGGCCTGGATGGCGGTGGAAAGCATCCGGGATCGCATCTTCAGCACCCGCTCAGACGTTTGGGCGTACGGAGTGCTGCTGTGGGAGCTATTCTCGCTCGGCACTGAACCGTACTCGACTGTCCTGGTGAACGAAATGATTCTTGGTTTGTTGACGCAGGGCTATCGAATGGAGAAACCCGCGTATGCTCCGGCGGAGATTTATTCGCTTATGACGAACTGCTGGGAGGAAGATCCTTGTGCGAGGCCTACCTTCAAGGAGTTGTTCGATGAATTCAACAGCCGGCTGCCGAATAGATTGCGCAAGGTGCGTATGTCGATCGGTTAGTGAAGGTTGAAGACAAAATATCTGATTGCCCTTTATTTCGATTTGACAGCAATATGCCCGACTAAACGAGCCGTATATGCATATGAACGCTTTGGAGAAGAAGGCGGGTTCACCGAAAACTCCACTTCGCGTTTACGTGAACGAATCAGTATGTAAGTGACATAAAGGAAGAACGATTAAAGACCCACACGATTAATGTTCGATACTTTTCCTCAAACGCAGGGTCACCACAAACCGCTTCCAAAGCTCAGCAAACCATGGCTATCGTTATCACGAAAACTAAAATGCCACTTCCGATGGAACAAAGGGAGGAAGGAATCTCACAAATTACAGTAGGGGATTCCTGTCTTGAAATCAAAGAAAGTTGACCAAATTAACGAAGACACAAGGCTGGTTTGAATTGTGTAACACGTACCAAGTAGGTTCGAGTAGACGTTTCTCAACTCTGCGTTTCAAGGGTGCATTTTTTACCAACGCAGCAGGCTAGGATAAATTTTACCGGTATCGTAGCTCTCTTGCGATTGGATAGTGGCACGACAAGTACGCGTTTTGCATTGAGCTAAAGACATAAATACAACGTAGGAATTAAAAAAAGCTAGTAGCGATAGTTTCGAGGCCGTTTCGAACAAATCACACATATGTGGTGCAATTATCTACTACATATTTTAGCTTTTTTTATGTATGGAGTTCTGATTACACTAAAAACTCGACCAATACTGAACCGCCGCTTCTGAAACTTTTCACACATTAAGTTAAAGTACTGCAGATGTTGTTGAAGGTTTGTTTGATCACTATTTTTTTTTATGAAATCATCTAAATTGTACAATTTAAACTCAGTTTTACTAACACAGACAAAACAAGCATGTAAACAAATGTCAAGGTGTCCATCATCCAACATAGGCACCCTAAGGTTTATACAAAGATATTAAATATGTCGTTATTGTAACTACTAAATTCAAACATATCATTCAAGTAATAGTTAAAACCATAATTCTTTTCTCAATCCCTTCGGCACCGAGCAACGCCGGGGCGTCAAGCTAGTTTATTCTATTTTATAATTGCTCTGAAAATAAAATTGGTTGCAAAAACCGGAAGTAACACACAAATATACGTGTAAAGTTAATAGAAATAAAAAGAAACCATCACAACTATTATTAAAGTTTCTTGAGCTCGATTCTACGTTTTCCAAGAACGCAATATCGAATAAAGTTGAACAGCAATCACCATGCAACATTAAACAACACAATTATGTTCGAGGATAGTATCAATAAACGGAAGCGAAGTGATAATTGTTGTGATAGGATCTGACCCGATGGATAAGCCTTGAGCCACTCACTGTCTGCTGTCCGCGATCTCTTGCTTTCACCGATACGCCCATTGAGGTGAAAGCAAATACACCGTTGCATCGGGGGATATTGTCAATGAATGACTTGTTGATAAACAATTGGCTAAGCTCAGGTGGTGGCTCCTGGAATAATGGCAGCACTTCTTCTTCTTCTTCTTCTTCTTGGCGTAACGACTAAGTTGGTCATGCCTGCCCCCGTTAAGGGCTTACGAGCCACATCTTGTACATCCACAGAATCAGACATTTCAGTCCAAAAAGAACTGCTTGTGCTAACCGATACAATCAAAAATAATTCTTCTTCTTGGCGTAACGACCTCTTGGTCATGCCTGCCCGTTAAGGGCTTACGAGACTTGTTTCTTTGTTGTACGTGGATAGTCAGTCCTCTCGTACAGGGGAGGGTCCGGTCTCTGTTGGGATTCGAACCCACCGCAGAAGTGATGAGAGCCCTGGCGCTCATGGGCCGATTTTCTAACCAGCGCTACCGCTCGGCTGTCGCGGACCCCCAAAATCAAAAAGAAATTATAGTTTTCAAAATGTTTCACCAAATTTGAATTCGTAAACAAAAAAACAAAAACACAAAGCTCGAAACACAGCACACACATAAAGCTAATAAAAAATAACGATAACACCTTAATACTGCGCAATAAACGGAACGATTTGACTCACAAAAAGCTAATTATAACAACTTAATAACGATTAGGGTTGATAACAATTCGTTCCACGTAAATACTGCGCACTACATCCACAATCCCATAAAAAGTATGGTGAATCAATAACCAAGGTTAGGACAGTTGACGTACCTTTCATGTTGACTTTTATGTTTCGGTTATTAAATGATTATTTTATTTATGGTATGTTGTGGAAACAAACCAACCAAGCATCTACTGTTTGTTATTCGCGTGTTTGGTTTGAGGTGTTGAAACACCTGATGAGGCGCGACAGTCGAAAAACGCTTGGTCGAAATAACGCTAAGTAACGCTCAAACTAAATTTAATAGGACGATTTTATTCCGTTACGCGTGGTGGCACTCGCACTACGCCGATTTGGTCTTTAACACGTTCCGTACCGCGTCACCCAAATATGGGTAACGGCTATGTTTCCTGGGGGCCCGCGTACCCAAATATGGGTGAAGCGTTTGCTTTAGCGGAACCGCATCAAGTGTGGAAGACGCTAATAAAAATAGTACTTCGGTACCTTTCGGCTAGAAAGAACGAGATGACAATAACTCTATCTCTTTCTCTCCAACGGACCAAAGGGTAGATCGGTCCCACACACAGTACGAACGATTCCATTCGCAATCGTACGAACGATTGCAAAGCAAAATTTGCGTTTTTTGGGCCCGCAGGAAACTATACCGTTTTGTGCTTGGTACGGAACGTGTTAAGGCAATTATTTATAATTGCCAACTAGGTTTTTTGAGGCCAGGTACCTGGACCGTCAGGAATACCTTGCTTCCCTTTCGCCCATTTGAAGGTTCCCAGCCCACGGACAAATACCTGCTTCAATTGCAGGTATTGCAAACAAACAATTTCGACACCTGCTACTACATCTGCCGACGGCCTATTGCACCAGCGATGCTCATGTGCCAGTATGTGAGTTCACTTCCGGCGCATTATGGAGACGCTCGTAGGCACCCAAGTAACATTTTAAGTTTTATCATGGTTCTAACGATGTTGTTCATGCTCATCATTGAGTCTCATCTCAAGAGTAAAATATCTTAAAGGCTGTGATAAAACATTCATAAACCCGTTTTAAGTGTAAGAGGGCCCACTCTGCAGAACGTTGTCAAAACCATCCCTTAAAACCTTTTCTAGACCTAAAATCACTGATTGGTTTTAAGAGAAGGTTTTAAGAAGGACTTAACAGCGTATTTACAGACTCTTCAAGTCTACTAAGATTTTAGACTTAATGAGCGGTTTTATAGCTATCCTCAAAAGGTTTTAAGGATGTCAAAATAATTAAAACTATTTTGCCTGCTGAGAAACCTCTATAAAATCAATTGGACTTGGTACACCCATGTTAAAACATTGATAAAACTTGTTGAAGTCTAATAGGTCTTGGAAATGTTACTTGGGCATAGCGAAAACTTGTGGCGAGTGGAATGTACTGAGCCCGAACGTGAACATACCAAAGTTCGAGTTGGACCTGCGGGAACGCAAGTTTTTTCTCAACAAATTTTGAGAGGAAAGAATTCCGAATGGAAAACAGTCATGTATGTAGATACCACATATCAGTTAGCCAACAGCTGGCTGTTACGCACCCCGAAAATACTTCACTCAAAGAGATGATAACAGGGAAAATTTACAGTTGATTTTTTACACTTCGGTTGCTAAGGCGATTGTGCCGCAAGCCGGTTTTTAATGGGTGAATTTTATTCGCCTCAGTTCAGTCACCGATCAGCTGTCCTAGTGCACGTTTTCAGAAGATGATCATTTTCATTTTAGTGATGTTGATTTTTACTGCTTCTGCACGGGATATGCCGCAGTTCGATGGTAAATATCTACACGTGAGTACGAACTAGCAGTGGTTAATGACATATTCTCGTAGCGAATTACGTTACCGACTATATGCTGCAGTACGATCGGCAAATGCAGTCACCTACGATTGAACCGTACGTCAGGCAGTACACGCTGGACAAAGGCGCTGGGTCGGAATCGTTGCGGTGCGTTTCGTCGAGCCCGATAAGCTGGTATCGTGAGGAAAATTCCCCTTGGGTAAGGGCACACATCAGTTTGGTGCTGATCAACCAAGCAGTGTGAGTGTACGTTATCGCACTTTCAGAATTCTACCGTACTGGCAGCTTGCAGCGAACCGAATCAATCCCACGGTTCGCACTGTGCGTCGATTATGTTTACAAACGCGTCCATCGGGCAGGTCGGACGGTACTACTGTGCGAAGGATGCTGAAGTGCGACAATACCGGGAGCAGTACGGATGGACCAACGACGATGTGTTCCGCCTACATTTGGGCGATCTCGAAGCAGAGTTTCATGCGACATCTTTCTATCTGTTCGTGGACGATCCCGAGCAGCCGCTAGTGCCCGGGAACATCATTATTGCCATCGGTAACGTGTGGCTCGTACCCTGTAAGCCAACATCTCCCCGAGCTGAGGTAGATTTGATTGATATGGATGTGAGTATAGTAACGTTTCTAGGATAATTGTTCAGGGGAATTCCAAAGGAATCCTACCATTCCAGGGATATCCCGTGAAAGGCGATTACAGCAGCATGTATGGACTGACAATTTACTATGGACTGTATAATGATCAGAGCCGATTCTTGTGTCGGGATCGCTTTGACAAACAGCATGAACTTATTTTAAAAAATAGAACACACGGTGAGTGCAAAAGATTGTGGACGCAAAATGTCGACCAATACTTAACGAATGGATTGTGGTTGTAGATTTCGACAGAAAGCCGTATTTTTCGAGCATCCACCAGGTATGTTGTTACGTTTGACGAAAAATTAGGAATGTATTCGATTGTATTTCAGACGTGGGCTTCGTACATCGTTATTCCGTCTGGTAGACGAACAAATCTCGGATGTGGCTCTGGCTACGCTCGACCGAATTTGTCTATTATTCCCGCCGCTTTGAACGCCGAAAAGGTATGACATATTTTGCAAAAGCTTTGTAAACGGCATACTAATACATAACGTCCATTATAGGCAAATGGAGCGCTAGCTAATTTAGTGTCCAAGTCAACTAAATCATCAATAACAAGAACAGCTCATCAAGAACTCGAAGGGTGGTTCATCAACCCGCTGGTTGAACATTCTGGAACTTACCGTTGTGAAACGTCGGAAATCTCGGATTCAAACATTACCTACTTTAGTAGCCTCAAGATGTATGTATTGAATTCGTCGGAAGATTTTATCTACTTCATGGAGGGTAACACCAATGCCACGACCATCCGAGTACGGAAGGAATCTGGAACCGATGGTCAAGATACCGTCGCTAGTAAACCGGTAGTAATTGCGTTCAACTACGAGTATTTCTCGGAGAAAGTATACTGCTCGTGGTTTCGGGATGATACACCAACCGAAGCGCTGTGTGGAAACTGTACACAGCGGTACAAGATCCGGCATGAGTGGAAGCGTGATTCACTGACCATCCTCCGTCCATCCATATGGGAGAGTGGACGGTATACGGTCGAGTGTCGTGTGGGCAATGGGATCAAACGGAACACCAGTCGGGACGTATTCATCGAAGGTGAGTTTCGTAAAACGATTTAAATACAGGTATTGCTAGTAATTCTGATTGTTTGTTCCGGTGTTACAAGGTGATTGGGAGGTAGCGATGTCTCCGAAGCGTGTTGAAATGGTACTGTCGAATCCCGTTGAGTTGGTGTGTCGTAGTCGTGGCGTTGATAGCCCAACGTTTCAACTTTACTTCATCGAGTGTGACTATCAAACTTGGGACAAGTGCAGAGACACTGGCGAAAAGGAACAACTTGAAACGGTAATTGAAAATCAGGATGAATTCAATCAAATGCAATAAATGCAAACACATTTTTCATTCATTGCAGATAATCAACTCTGAGCACCGTACAGCGTTCGAAGTGTACCATGTGTTTGTGATAACTCCCAAAGAGTTTGGAATTGTGGTGTGTGAGGTTCTTTCAGAACACGGCATGCGACGCACCGAGACTTTGCTGCAAAACTCGGAGAGTGAAGCGAAGGCGATACTGAACAGCAAGATTATAACCAAGGTGCTTGCCATTGCCACCGTCGGAGTACTATTGTTTGTCGGCATCATCTGGAGCTATCAGAAGTACACCGAGGGTAAAGTAAAACTACCCAAAGCTGGTGGTGATAGTGCGGACGGTGCGGGTGGCGATAGCATAAACTTCCTTCCGAACGTGTACAAGATACCCCGAGAGCAGGTGCAACGGCTCGGCCAGGGTGAGTTTGGCATTACCTGGATGGCGAAAGTGTCCGGAATGTCAGAAGATCCATCGCTCGAGACGGTTGTTGCCATTAAGGAGCCTAAGGAGCGCAACAATAGGCAGATGCTGATCACGCTGGTATCCGAGCTGAAAGTGCACGGCCATGTTCATTGATCATTTGTATTTCTTAAAATTTTAGTAGGTGAGGGACGTTAGAAACATTTCAGATATTCCAGAATTCGATTGTACTTTAACAAGATGAATAAGTTGTCTGTTAAAGCTGAGTCACAATGGTAATTATTGTAGATTCATATAAAGCATATATTTGATGCAATTAGTTATTCTATTTTACAACTGCTCGGAAATTAAAATTGGTAAAACACAAGAAGTAGCACACAAAAATACGTGTAATGGTGATTGAAATAAAAAGAAACCATCACAACTATTTTTAAAGTATCTTGAGATCGGTTCTACGTTTTCTCTGAACTCAATACCGAATAAAGTTGAAGAGCAATCACCATGCAGCATTGAACAACACAAGGATGTTCGAGGATGGTATCAATAAACGGGAACGAAAAGGCGCTTAAAGCGATAGTTGTTGTGATAGGATCTGACCCGATGGATAAGCCGTGGTCCATTCACTGATAGCTCACTCACTTCGGCTGGGGATCGCGATCGTATCGGGCACGAACGAGCCGCGCGTGGTGTCCGTTCGCGTAAAGAAGTTTTACGTCGTTCGTAGGCCCTTCTTCTTCTTCTTCTTCTTGGTGTAACGGCCGTCTTCGCTTTGTGTATGTGGATAATAGTCAGTGTTCTCGTACAGGGGAGTGTCTGGTCTCGGTTCGGATTTGAAAGCACGCCATCAAGGTGGTAAGCCATAACGCTCATGGGCCGATTTTCTAACCGGTGCTACCGCTCGGCTGCCGCTGGCCCTAAGCTTGACATAAATTTTACGCCTCCTCTGATGCTGGCGCAGAATCAGACAAAAAAAACTGCTGGTGCTAACCGATACAATCAAAAATAATTATAGTGTTCACACACATAAAGCTAATAAAAACTAACGATAACACCTTAATACTGCGCAATAAACGGAACGGTTTCACTCACAAAAAAGCTAATTATAAAAACTTAACAACAATTTGCATTGATAACAATTCGTTCCACGTAAATACTGCGCACTTCCCGAACTATTAGCCGAGCTCCAGGTATTGGGGAGGTCCCCAGCGACCGCGATCCGTGACATCCTGGGTCAAAAGGATTTTAAATACACGTAGGCGATATTTAAATATGCCAGAAAATATGGAATCGCACTGTAAAACTGTTCCTGAAACTGATTGTTTTATTCCTGTTTGAGGGGGTTCGCATCGCAATAATGTGGGTTATCATGCGTAGCAGAAGCTAAAGTAGTAGGGCTTGCATGTACGGTGGAGCACAAAAACTGGTACAATATGCTGTAACTCGGGTCAAGTACCTTTCTTTGGAAAACCTCATACTAACCGAACTGTTTGATAGACGTGTTTTTAGGCAACTTTTGCGATGTAACAGTGCTTTTGCATTTAATGTCGATGGGGTCTTGAGTTAAAGATCAGGAACTGGTCGAACAGGAAGAGGGCCTGATTATTTCATGTCCAATTTCCGACACAATACACCTTCTACAGAAAGACCTAGAAAGGGTAACGTGAACGGCATGGAACATTCCATGGAGCGATAGGAAAGCTGGCCTCAAATACCTAGAAATTTGTTCATAGTTTTTTCTCAACACATTTTGAGAGGAAAGCATTCCGAATGGAAAACAGTTATGCATATCGATACCACTTATCAGTTAGCCAACAGCTGGCTGTTACGCACCCCGAAACTACATTACCCGAAGAGATGATAACACCGAGAATTTACAGTTGATTTTTTACACTTCGGTTGCTACGGTGAGTCGGATTTTAATGAGCGAATTTTATTCGTCTCAGTTCAGTCCCCGATCCGCTGCAAGAAGGTTGCCCTAGCGCACTTTTTCGAAAGATGATCATTTTCATTTTAGTGATGTTGGTTTTTACTGCTTCTGCACGAGATGTGTCGCAGCTTTCCACACTCGATGGTAAATATCTACACGTGAGTACGAACTAGCAGTGGTTAATGGAACATATTCTCGTAGCGAATTACGTTACCGACTATATGCTGCAGTACGATCGGCAAATGCAGTCACCTACGATTGAACCGTACGTCAGGCAGTACACGCTGGACAAAGGCGCTGGGTCGGAATCGTTGCGGTGCGTTTCGTCGAGCCCGATAAGCTGGTATCGTGAGGAAAACTACCCTTGGGTAAGCGCACACATTAGTTTGGGCTGACCAACCAAGTAGCGTGAGTGTACGTTATCGCCCTTTCAGACGTCTACTGTACTGGCAGCATGCAGCGAACCGAATCAATCCCACGGTTCGCACTGTGCGTCGATTACGTTTACAAACGCGTCCATCGGGCATGTCGGACGGTACTACTGTGCGAAGGATGCTGAAGTGCGACAATACCGGGAGCAGTACGGATGGACCAACGACGATGTGTTCCGCCTACATTTGGCCGATCTCGAAGCAGAGTTTCATGCGACATCGTTCTATCTGTTCGTGGACGATCCCGAGCAGCCGCTAGTGCCCGGGAACAGCATAATTTCCATCGGTCACGTGTTGCACATACCCTGTAAGCCAACATCTTCTCGAGCTGAGATAGATTTGATTGGTATGGATGTGAGTATGGTAACGTCTGTAGGATAATTGTTCGGGGGAAATCCAACGGATTCCTACCATTCCAGGGACATCCCGTGAAAGGCGTTTACAGCAGTACGGATGGAGTGACAATTTCCAGTGGACCGTATACTTATCATAGCCGATTCTTCTGCCGGGATCACTTTGATAAACAGCATGAACTCGTTTTTAAAAATAGATCTGATGGTGCGTGCAAAAAATTGCCGACGCAAAATGTTGACCGACTTGACACATTGATTAGACAAATTGAACTTAACAAATTGATTGTAATTGCAGTATTTGAAGGGAAACCACATTATTCGAGCACTGACAAGCACGTTGTTATGTTTCAACCAAAATTCGGAATATATCTTAAACGAAAGCTAGATTCCAAGGTATTATTCCCCGAATGGCTACCGGCACATCTTAAGTTATTACAGTCGATTGTATTTCAGGTAACAGCTACGTATAATGTTGTTCCATCCGGTACAAGGGTACATCTTGTATGTGGCTCTGGCTTAGAAATTCAGAATCTGACTATTTTTCCCGCCGCGTTGAACGCCGAAAAGGTATGGCATATTTCGCAACAGATTTATGAACGGCATACTGATACATAACGTCCATTATAGGCAAATGGAACGGTGAATAGGTTACTGTCAAAGAAATTTATATCAACAATAACTAGAACGGAACATGCCGCCATCAAAGAGTTGGTTATTGAACCAACGAAAGTTGAACATTCAGGAACTTACCGATGTGAAACGCCGAAACGCTCGCATTCAAACATTACCTACTTTAGTAGCTTAAAGTTGTACGTTTTGAATTCGACGGAAGATTTTATCTACTTCTTGGAGGGAAACACCAATGCCACTACCATCCGACTACAAAAGGAGTCTCGGACCGGTGGTCAATATACCGTCGCTAGCAAACCGGTAACCATTGCGATCAACTATGAGTATTACTCTCAGAAAGTCAACTGCTCGTGGTTTCGGGATGGTACACCAACTGAAGCACTGTGTGGAAACTGTACCGAGCGGTACGAGATCCGACATCGGGTGAAGCGTGATTCACTGACCATCCTCCGCCCATCCATATGGGAGAGTGGACGCTATACGGTCGAGTGTCGTGTGGGCAATGGAATCAAACGGAACACCAGTCGGGACGTATTCATCGAAGGTGAGTTTCGTAAAACGATTTAAATACAGGTATTGCTAGTAATTCTAATTGTTTGTTCGGGTGTTATAAGGTGATTGGGAGGTAGCGATGTCTCCGAAGCGTGTTGAAATGGTATCGTCGAATCCCGTTGAGTTCGTGTGTCGTAGTCGTGGCGTTGATAGCCCAACGTTTCAACTTTACTTCATCGAGTGTGACTATCAAACTTGGGACAAGTGCAGAGACACTGGCGACAAGGAACAACTTGAAACGGTAAGACAAAAATCAGGATGAATTCAATCAAATGCCATCAATGTAAACACATATTTTATTCATTGCAGATAAGCAACTCTAAGCACCGTACAGCGTTCGAAGTGTACCATGTGTTTGTGATAACTCCCAAAGAGTTTGGAATTGTGGTGTGTGAGGTTCTTTCAGAACACGGCATGCGACGCACCGAGACTTTGCTGCAAAACTCGGAGAGTGAAGCGAAGGCGATACTGAACAGCAAGATTATAACCAAGGTGCTTGCCATTGCCACCGTCGGAGTGCTTCTGGTTGTCGGCATCATCTGGAGCTATCGGAAGTACACCGAGGGTAAAGTGAGACTACTCAAAGATGGTGCTGAGAGTACGGACGGTGCTGGTGGCGATAGCATAAGCTTCCTTCCGGACGTGTACAAGATACCCCGAGAGCAGGTACAACTGTACGAACGGCTCGGGCAGGGTGAGTTTGGCGTTACCTGGATGGGGAAAGTGTCCGGAATATCAGAAGATCCATCGCTCGAGACGGTGGTGGCCATTAAGGAGCCCAAGGAGCGCAACAATAGACAGATGCTGATCACGCTGCTATCCGAGCTGAAAGTTTACGTTCATGTCGGTCATCATTTGAACGTGGTCAATTTACTCGGTGCAGTAGTGGAGAATGTGTGTGAAGGTAAGGACGCCCAGGCCCTAGGGTGTGGTCTTATGCAAAATCTCTCTTATGATAGTCGTAATCAAACTGTTTTCTACCTCCAGGAGAGCTACTGCTGGTAATGGAATACTGTCGGTTTGGAAATATGAAACATTTTCTACAACACAACAGACCGCATTTCGAAAATAATGTCGACGACGGATTGTTTAACAATGCTGCTCCCGATTCTGCGTGAGATGCAATATTAAGTGCAAGAAAACGAAATGAGTGTGCGAATAATTGTTTTCGTTACATTTCTTACATGACCACTTTCAGCGCTGCCGGGTATCCGTTCAGCACAACCGACCTCCTGTACTGGGGGAGCCAGATCGCCTGTGGAATGGAGTATCTCAGTACGAGCGGTCTCATCCACGGTGATCTGGCCGCACGCAATGTGCTTCTCTGCGAGGGAAGTATCGTGAAGATCGGTGACTTTGGAATGGCTCGAGTAACCCGTCGCGATGACGTCTACAGGAAATCGGACAACGACGCACTGCTTCCATTGGCCTGGATGGCGGTGGAAAGCATCCTTGATCGCATCTTCAGCACCCGCTCAGACGTTTGGGCGTACGGAGTGCTGCTGTGGGAGCTATTCTCGCTCGGCACCGAACCATACTCGACTGTCTTGGTGAACGAAACGATCCTTGGTTTGTTGACGCAGGGCTATCGAATGCAGAAACCCGCGTACGCTCCGGCGGAGATTTATTCGCTTATGAAGAGCTGCTGGGAGGAAGATCCATGTGCGAGGCCTACCTTCAAGGAGTTGTTCGATGAATTCAACAGCCGGCTGCCGAATAGATTGCGGAAGGTGCGTATGTCGACCGATTGGTGAAGGTCAAAGACAAAATAACTCATTTCCCATTAATTAATTTGACAGCAATATGCGCGACTAAATGAGCCGTATATGCTTGCTACAAATGGTTTGTAAAAACCTTGTAACGGAGCAGCTCAATGTAACGGGCTGAGTACCAACAGATTACTTTGCCCGTGGAACTCACGGGCAAAAGGATATAAAGGGGCGCCACACATGTGGCACACTCAGTGTGAAAAAATAGACCAATAAAGGACTAGTTTTTTAGTTTTTCCCACAAGCGAAATTCTCAAAGAATTCCTTTATTTCACACCCACGTTGCATTTGCAACATTCTAAAAAATTAGTACAGTATAAAAAAAGGAGCACGAGCTGGAGCAAAGCTATCAGTTTAGATTAAGACAAGTTGAGCTTGCCGAGATAGAGCTCGAAAAAAGGGAACACGAGCTCGAGATGAAGAAACGCATCGCAAGGGAGTGAGCGATGCATACACAGTGGCAACGCGAAATGGACGCGCTGGCGCAAGCGGAGCGCCATTTTTCGCACACCACGAAACACATCACTTCTAGTGCAAATGCACTCTACACTACACATTCACACACATCACGACACTACACGGCAAACGGCACTGAATACGATCCACGGAATACTAAAACACCATAGGAAGCAGCCTGTCCGAGTTATGCTCCATTCACGGAGGAGCAAATACGCGCACGTAAGGTGACGGATTGAAGATTGCCGGTGTTTTCGGGGTCGCCGAAACAGTGGCCGAGGTTTATCGAAGCCTACGAAAGGTCGACGAAACTGTGTGGCTTCTGCGACATCGAAAACCTGCAGCGCCTGAGAGAAGCTCTCCAAGGAAAGGCGCGCAAAATGGTTGACATGTCGTTGATTTTTCCTCCAACGGTTCAACTTGCGATTGAACACTTAAAATTGCGGTACGGCAGGACGGAGTTGAATGCGGAAGGCTGCCAGAGCGCAACGATTGCGATGCCGGATAAGGTCCCGGAGAAAGAAAGAGAAATTAATCGTTCTTTCCTACCACCGATGCGCACCGTAACGGCACAAAAACAGAACGATACCGCGCTTGTGTTTAAAGAGAGGCCGCAGCGTAAACCACCTGTATTGTTCGAGGTATCTCGTGTAACGCTGGCACCAGCAGCATCCACAGCAGCTACACTTGCTTCAGCGGCGCTTTCGTTTGTGACAGTGAGTACGGAAAGGTCGGAACCCTCCGACGATACTCCGGGGCCATCGATTGTGTCCCAACCGGTCCATGTTACCGAGCATTCGGCACAACAGGACCACTTAACTGCGCTCGTTATTTAATGATGATGATGATGAGTCCCACCTCTTACCCCAACACAGGTTTGAGAATGGCGGAGTTATCATAAGATATTTGTAAGCAATATCCAAGGCAAATCACGAAGTGGTGGGATCAAAGTGACCCTTCACGAAAAAGACCAGGCAGCTCTCTTTTCCTTGCGTACAGCGTTTAGCACAACTTCCATAAGACAGGAATCTCTCCTATTCATGTAGCCGGTATCTCCCTTATCCAACATATGGAGGGGAGTTACCACTTTCCAGGATTGGCAAAAAACCCCAAGGGTGTTTCCAACAGGATCTGAAACAGAGTTTTTGAAAATAGTCCTCTGGGTTCTACCTGTCAGATAATCGCTGAACCAACTGAGTTCCCTATCCTCAATACCGAATCGTCTGAGTGTTGTGAGCAACAAGGGTCTCGATAATGTTTCAAATGCCCGTTTTAGATCCAAGAAAACTGCAAGCACCGGCTGTCCACTGTCCCCTTCAACTTCGCAAGCACCAGGTTCAGAGCAGTTTCACAGGAATGTCCTTCCCGACATCCCGACTGCTCCCGGGCCAGTAGTCCGGTCTGGTCCAGGTATTGCACCAATTGGTCTTTGATAACAACCTCCAGGGCCTTCTCGACAGTGTGAAGCATGTTGATGGGGCGGAACTCTTCCGCTTTGATAGCTCCAGTCAGCTTTGGAATAGGTACAACCAATGATTCCTTCCATGCCTTCGGAAAAACATCCATCTCCATCGATTGGTTAATCAAATCCAGGAGCGTCTCCCCTGCCACATGAAAGCAATCCTGCAAAGTTTTTGCATTTATTTGCATGGTCACTGCTTTAGGAACGATTTATTATTATTATATACAAAATTTATTAATTTATGCATAACTATTTCCCAACAAACTTTGAGTGGAAAAGTTCCGAACCGAAAACAATCATGTATAAGGATATCACTTATCAGTTAGCCAACAGCTGACTGTTACGTACCCCGAAACTACATTACTCGAACGCAGTTGATTTTTTATACTTCGGTTGATAAGCCGAGTGTGCAATAAGTCGCATTTGAACAGGCAAATTTTATTCGCCTCAGTTCAGTCTGCGATCAGCTACGAGAAGGTTGCCCTAGTGCACGTTTTCGAAAGATGAGTATAGTTCTCATGCTAGAGATGATAAATTTAACTGCTTCTGCACGGAATGTTCCGCAGCTTTCCACACTCGATGGTAAATATCTACACGTGAGTACGAACTAGCAGTGGTTAATGGAACATATTCTCGTAGCGAATTACGTTACCGACTATATGCTGCAGTACGATCGGCAAATGCAGTCACCCACGATTGAACCGTACGTCAGGCAGTACACGCTGGACAAAGGCGCTGGGTCGGACACGTTTCGGTGCGTTTCGTCGAGCCCGATAAGCTGGTATCGTGAGGAAAACTCCCCTTGGGTAAGGGCACACACCGTTTCAAGCCGACAAACTAAGCAGCGTGAGTGTACGTTATCGCCCTTTCAGACGTCTACTGTACTGGCAGCTTGCAGCGAACCGAATCAATCCCACGGTTCTTACTGCGCGTCGATTACGTTTACAAACGCGTCCATCAGGCAAGTCGGACGGTACTACTGTGCGAAGGATGCTGAAGTGCGACAATACCGGGAGCAATACGGATGGACAAACGACGATGTGTTCCGCCTACATTTGGGCGATCTCGAAGCAGAGTTTCATGCGACATCGTTCTATCTGTTCGTGGACGATCCCGAGCAGCCGCTAGTGCCCGGGAACGGCATTATTGCCATCGGTCACGTGTTGCAGGTACCCTGTAAGCCAACATCTTCCCGTGCTGAGATAGTTTTGATTGATATGGATGTGAGTATGGTAACGTCTCTAGGTTGATGGTCCGGGGGAATTCCAAGGAAATTCTATCATTTCAGGGACATCCCGTGAAAGGCGTTTACAGCAGTACGGATGGAGTGACAATTTCCAGTGGACCGTATAATTATCATAGCCGATTCTTCTGTTGGGATCACTTTGACAAAAAGCATGAGCTCATTTTTAAAAATAGATCAGATGGTGAGTGCAAAATATTGTGGACCCTAAATGTTGATCGTAACGAATTTCGATTTGATGGTGATTGCAGAATTCGACGATAAACCGCACTTTTCGAGCGTTGACAAAAACATTGTTACGTTTCAACCAAAAGATGGAATATTTCCTGTAATACACCTAAATTCCAAGGTATTATTCCCCGGATGGCTACCGGTGCATCTTCGGTTATTACATTTTATTGTATTTCAGGTGACTGCTACGTACAATGTTATTCCATCTGGTATAAGGGTACATCTTGTATGTGGTTCTGGCTTTGAAAAACTGAATCTGACTATTATTCCTGCCGCGTTGAACGCCGAAAAGGTATGGCATATTTCGCAACCGATTTATGAACGGCATACTGATACATAACGTCCATTATAGGCAAATGGAACGGTGAGTAGGTTGCTGTCCATGCTATATCAATCAAAAATAACTAGAATGGCACGTGTCACCATCAAAGAGTTGGTTATCGGGCCCTCGAAAGTTGAACATTCAGGAATTTACCGATGTGAAACGCCAAAACGCTCGCATTCAAACATTACATACTTTAGTAGCTTAAAGTTGTACGTTTTGAATTCGACGGAAGATTTTATCTACTTCATGGAGGGAAACACCAATGCCACTACCATCCGAGTACGAAAGGAGTCTCGGACCGGTGGTCAAGATACCGTCGCTAGCAAACCGGTAACCATTGCGATCAACTATGAGTATTACTCGGAGAAAGTCAACTGCTCGTGGTTTCGGGATGGTACACCAACTGAAGCACTATGTGGAAACTGTACCGAGCGGTACGAGATCCGACATCGGGTGAAGCGTGATTCACTGACCATCCTCCGCCCATCCATATGGGAGAGTGGACGCTATACGGTCGAGTGTCGTGTGGGCAATGGAATCAAACGGAACACCAGTCGGGACGTATTCATCGAAGGTGAGTTTCGTAAAACGATTTAAATACCGGTATTGCTAGTTTTTCTAATTGTTTGTTCCGGTGTTACAAGATGATTGGGAGGTAACGATGTCTCCGAAGCGTCTGGAAATGGTACTGTCGAATCCCGTTGAGTTGGTGTGTCGTAGTCGTGGCGTTGATAGCCCAACGTTTCAGCTTTACTTCATCGAGTGTGACTATCAAACTTGGGACAAGTGCAGAGACACTGGCGAAAAGGAACAACTTGAAACGGTAAGACAAAAATCAGGATGAAGAAAATCAAATACCATAAATGTAAACACATACTGTATCCATCAAAGATAAACAATTCTGTGCACCGTACAGCGTTCGAAGTGTACCATGTGTTTGTGATAACTCCCAAAGAGTTTGGAATTGTGGTTTGTGAGGTTCTTTCAGAACACGGCATGCGATTCGGCGAGACTTTACTGCAAAATTCAGAGAGTGAAGCAAAGGCGATACTGAACAGCAAGATTATAACCAAGGTGCTTGGCATTGCCACCGTCGGATTACTTTTGTTTGTCGGCATCATTTGGGGCTATCGAAAGTACACCGAGGGTAAAGTGAAACTACCCAAAGATGGTGGTGATAGTGCGGACGGTGCGGGTGGCAATAGCATAAACTTCCTTCCGGACGTGTACAAGATATCCCGAGAGCAGGTGCAACTGTACGAACGGCTCGGGCAGGGTGAGTTTGGCGTTACCTGGATGGCGAAAGTGTCCGGAATGTCAGAAGATCCATCGCTCGAGACGGTTGCGGCCGTTAAGGAGCCCAAGGAGCGACCCAGTAGACAGATGCTGATCACGCTGCTATCCGAGCTGAAAGTGTACGTCCACGTCGGTCATCATTTGAACGTGGTCAATTTACTCGGTGCTGTAGTGGAGAATTTGGGTGAAGGTAAGGATGCCCAGGACCGAAGGAGTAGAATTATGCATGTTGTCAAACTGTTTTCTACCTTCAGGAGAGCTACTGCTGGTAATGGAATACTGTCGGTTAGGAAATATTAAACATTTTCTGCAACAAAACAGATCGCATTTCGAAAATAATGTCGACGACGGATTGTTTGGCAGTGCTGCTCCAGAATCTGGGTGAGATGCCATATTAAGTGCAAGAAAACGAAATGATTTTACGAATAATTGTTTTCGTTACATTTCTTACATGACCACTTTCAGCGCTGCCGGGTATCCGTTCAGCACAACTGACCTCCTGTACTGGGCGAGCCAGATCGCCTGTGGAATGGAGTATCTAAGTACGAGCGGTCTCATCCACGGTGATCTGGCCGCACGCAATGTGCTTCTCTGCGAGAAAAGTATCGTGAAGATCGGTGACTTTGGAATGGCTCGAGTAACCCGTCGCGATGACGTCTACAGAAAATCGGATAACGACGCACTGCTTCCATTGGCCTGGATGGCGGTGGAAAGCATCCGGGATCGCATCTTCAGCACCTGCTCGGACGTTTGGTCGTACGGAGTGCTGCTGTGGGAGCTATTCTCGCTCGGCACTGAACAGTACTCGACTGTCCTGGTGAACGAAATGATTCTTGGTTTGTTGACGCAGGGTTATCGAATGCAGAAACCCGCGTACGCTTCGTCGGAGATTTATTCGCTTATGACGAACTGCTGGGAGGAAGATCCATGTGGGAGGCCTACCTTCAAGGAGTTGTTTAACGAATTCAACAGGCGGCTGCCGAATAGATTGCGCAAGGTGCGTATGTCAACCGAGTATTGAAGGTCAAAGACAAAATAACTCATTGCCCATTATTTCATTTGACAGCAATATGCTCGACTAAACGAGCCGTATATGCACATGAACGCTTTGGAGAAGAAGGCGGGTTCACCGAAAACTCCATTTCGTATTTACGTGAACGAATCAGTCTGTAAGTGACAAAAGGAAAGAACAAGTAAAGACTCATTTAATGTTCGATACTTTTCCTTTCACGCAGGGTCACCAAAAACCGCTTTCAATGAGCAAACTACGGCTATCGCTATCACGAAACCTAAAATGCTTCTTCCGACGGAACAAACGGTGGAAGGTATCTCGCTCACCGTAAAGTAGGGGATTTCTGTTCCGAATTTAATGCTCCGAAATGCTCATGACAACATAGCAGGCAAATCGAGTAAATTACCAAAGACACATTCTAAGGTTTGGTTTATTTAGAAATGGGGCAATTTGAATTGCGTGTATCTTTTATTCCGTGCTCATGACAACATAGCAGGCAAATCGAGTAAATTACCAAAGACACATTCTAAGGTTTGGTTTATTTAGAAATGGGGCAATTTGAATTGCGTGTATCTTTCATTCCGTTAATTCAATAGAAATTGAATTGTTTGAATGAATCATTGGTTTTGATATAATATATTTAAAAATAATATTACAAAAATTATACTTCAATTTTACCAATAAATTCTCGAACTTTTCTGTTGATACCGCCCATCAACCAGCACACAGCAGCATCAGTCGCTGTTCTGGTCAGTAAATTAAACCAATTCTTCATTTGTTTTACTGTCCTTAGTTACTGCTCCCTTCTTCTTTAGTTTTTGTTTCATTACTAGGGCAGAGAGGGCCTCTGTCTCTCAATTCTTGGATCTGGGGGCAATTCGGTTGATTCAGCTTTTTTTTATATGAATTTTACACCGCTATCATTGTACTATTGTACCATGTCTTTGCTATAAAGTGAGCTTGCTATATCAGGCCAAAACATGACTGGACCATCATGAGACATAACAATTGGCAAAATTTGTTTCATAAGGCACTCCATCCTATACAAGTGCGAATTCATGTTGTTCGTCACAAACACGGTGGTCTTTTAGACACATGAGCAGATTCCTTGCCATATGATAATCTTTTAGCGAATTTAGCGGCCAAAACAATTTTAAACCTATTGGGGACAGTGCCACGAGCATAAGTCTTATAAAATTTAACGCCCGGAATTTGTTTAAAATCGGCTTTAACGTAGCGACGATTCATCGTCCATCAAAATGTAACCATGCGGCTTCGTCACCACGTGATAGTACAGCTTTTGAACCCGGTTTCTGTCCATTGTCTGTTAGTTCAAGTTTCGATTTGGATGTTTACTGGGTCTAAAACACTTAAAACCTTCTCGAGTTCAGTAGAGCGGTCGGCGTTAAGATTTTTTGCCAAATTATAGTGCGAGATGTTTGGGTTAGCCTTGATTTTCCAAATGACTCTCAATCGCAGTTGACGATTCACGATTCCACTCCGCCGCTTAGTTTGCACCTTGCAGGCAGTTGTCTGTGTTTCCTTGTACTTTTTAATCACTCGCGCAACGGACGACTTAGGCAAACTTAACGGTTTTGTCAGCTCCCAAGATGACACTGATGGATGCTGCAGATAGTTGTGCACAATTAGTTTACGCTCCTCCTCTTGCATGTCGAATATCTTAGACCAGGAATAACTAAATAGCGTGAAAATTTGACCAACTGAAGTGTATATTGTTGTCACCAAACGCTGTAAAAAGTTTCCATTTTTGTCCACGCATCTTTCAGATAAAGTGCCCCATTTCTAAATGAACCAAGCCTTAGCTTCTCTAGCTGTCTGTGGCGCAACTGTAGAAATAACGTTCGTACTACATTGATACTTGGAATTTCTACAGATTTATTCATCCTAATATTGTAGTAGTTGAGAGACGTTACTACCCAAGTAACATTTCCAAGGCCTAATAGATTTTTACAAGTTTTATCAATGTTTTAACATGGGGGTACCAAGTCCAATTGGTTTTATAGAGGTTTCTCAGCAGGCAAAATAGTTTTAATAATTTTGACATCCTTAAAACCTTTTGAGGATAGCTATAAAACCGCTCATTAAGTCTAAAATCTTAGTAGACTTGAAGAGTCTGTAAATACGCTGTTAAGTCCTTCTTAAAACCTTCTCTTAAAACCAATAAGTGATTTTAGGTCTAGAAAACGTTTTAAGGGATGGTTTTGACAACGTTCTGTAGAGTGGGCCCTCTTACACTTAAAACGGGTTTATGAATGTTTTATCACAGCCTTTAAGATATTTTACTCTTGAGATGAGACTCAATGATGAGCATGAACAACATCGTTAGAACCATGATAAAACTTAAAATGTTACTTGGGCTAACATACACGTTAATGCATACGAATAGAATGATTTGATCATATTTTAAGCTGGCAGGATTAATAAGTTGCATATATTTGAGCCAACAAGTTTTTTTGTAACTGCTGTAAAATTAAACATAGTTGCAGGGTCCGCGACAGCCGAGCGGTAGCGCCGGTTAGAAAATCGGCCCATGAGCGCCGGGGCTCACCACCTCTACGGCGTGGGTTCGAATCCCAACCGAGATCGTACCCTCCCCTGTACAAGAGGACTGATTATCCACGTACACATAGGGTAAAAAAGTCTTGTAAGCCCTCAACGGGGCAGGCATGACCAACTTGGTCGTTACGCCAAGAAGAAGAAGAAGAAGTTGCAAAAACAGAAGTAACGCACAAAAATACGTGTAAGGTAAATAGAAAAAAACATAGAAACCACCACAACTACTTTTAAAGTTTCTTGAGCTCGGTTCTACATTTTTCTACCGCAACGAACAGGGTCTGCGCGTTATTGCGCCTGGACTCGAGGGTCTCAATACCCAGAAGCTGACACCGAGTCTGGTAGTCTGCTCTAGGGGCCAGGAAGTCAAGACAGCGGTAGAGAGCAAACCTAGTGAACGAACGCTGGACACCCTCAAGCCTCGCTATCCAGCCTGAACACGAGGGACACCGGACCACACTGCCATACTCTAAGATGGAGCGAACCAGGCTGAAATATAAAGCCTTTAAACACTTGGGGTCGGTGAAATGGGCTGCGTATTTGCGAAGAAGACCGAGGGTTCTATAGGCCTTGGCTATAATTAACTCGAGACGATTCCTAAAGAGAAGACCTGAATCGAGGATCACTCCTAGGTTACGGATGGTATCAACGCGAGTGAGAGGTGTGCCTGCGAGAGAGTAGGAAAATTGGATAGGATTAAAATGAATGTAAAGGAAATAGTGGAACACTTGGAGAAGAGAAGTGTAAGGAAATTAGCAGAGCACCAATCCACGAGGAGGTTCAGGAGGGATTGTAACAACAAGCAATCAGAGGGATTGTGAATGGGAAGGAAGATTTTAAGATCATCAGTGAACAGGAGGTAAGACGAGGGTGGGAGTACATAGCTGATATCATCAACATAAATGAGGAAGAGAAGGGGACTAAGGACACTCCCCTGCGGGACACCGGAAAGATAAGAAAAAGGACCGGAAAAGCAATGATTCACTTTAACCCGACAGGAGCGAGGAGATAGAAAGGAGGAGAACCAAGCCGTGATCATCTCGGAGAAGCCAGTTTGAGGAGCTTGGCCAAAAGTAGACTGTGGCATACTCTGTCAAAAGCAGCCTTAAAGTCGGTGAAGACCGCGTCCACTTGGCAGCCTTTATCGAGGTTGGCATTGACAGTAGAAACAAAATCAACAAGGTTAGTCGTCGTTGGAAAAGGGACGCGATACCAACAGGATTGTCCGCAGAAATGTCATCGCGGAACATGCGAGACGCGGGAGAGGATACCGTTCAGCTTGTGACAATTAGTTTTAGCAAAATTAAGGAGCCTGAGATTATTCATCCTGGATCGACTAGAAACACTAGAAATCAAACGGCGGGTGGTGCGGGTCAATGGGCAGAAGAGGTTTGACGGCTGGAAAACTGAGTTCGCCAGCACAAGGTCCAGCTGACGTGCGTTAACGTTGCGAATCCCACTCAGCTGATGAAGATCGTGCATGTGCGACGCACGGAGTGAAGTGCAGAACCGGTGAGTTGTCGATCAACGGGAGGTCGTTGTGAGCGGGGGTCGGGGACAATCGATCGGGTTAAAATTTGGTGTCGCTGGTCAATAATCTGTAACCCTACTTCATCCACAAACATTATCTTTTCTCGGCCAACCCACATATTAGTCGTTCGAGTTTGTATTGCTGCATCCCTGCGCTCTGGCACCAGATTCAATCGTTTTAACGTATAGTTGAGCGTCTTAACTTCCGTTGGTTGGTTCCGTCCACTTCTTTTCCCGTTTCAAAGGGCATAAAAGGCCAACTCACTGCTCCTCAGTGGGCAAATTAATACTGTTTCTCCTTCGCTGAGCTTGTTTATCATGGAATCTGAAATACTCTCTTGCAATTACCTTCACTGCAGCACATCTAAGCTTACTAGATTGATAAGAATAAATCTTACATTTACTTTTCTATGGGCCCTCTTATGGTTTGTGTATACCACAATATACCATTTTCATAACAGATATTCAATAGAACCGTCCAATCGTTTAAAATAATTCATTCACAGCGCGGATACAATTTGTGAACAGTAACGTCTTTTTCCAATGGTTGACTATATATGTATGTGTACACAATTTGCATCTATGAAACTCAAAACAAACCGGTCTCCAATCTGACAGGGCGATAATGAAGCTTAAGGATGGCATATTCGAGTGTATAGAATCATTAATGAAGGATTGCTAGATGTCATATTCCGGTTTCAAGATGCGATAACGGAGTTCACAAAGACGATCAACGCGTTTCAGCTTACGCTATCCATCGTAAAAGGCTGTAAAAGGGGCTCCAGCCTGGACACGGACTTTTTCGGTCCAGTGAACAAAGACGCACGATTTCTTGAACTGACTGCTGGAGCTGAATTGGCTGAGAAACCACGTTTCAACGAAGATGCCCCAAAAGAAATCATTGTATCGTACAATCATTGTTGTGATGCAATCACAATGCATGGCTTGTGGGAAACAAAGAGGAACGACATGTACGAGATGGACGTAGGGGTGGCTGGGGTAATACGCACCCCTGAGGCAATACGCACCCTTTCCCATTTCCATTGAAAAACGAGTTTTCAACGCGTAAAAAGTAGTCACCCTGCAAGATCAACCTGAAATATGGTCACCCTGTGAGTTTGATAGCTCTACATCAACAGAAACGCGAAATAAACGCAAAACAAAATGATTCTCAGCTCAGACAGTTTTTGTTATAATGTGACTTACCATTCCGCTAAGGAATATTAAGTGCAAAAACCGATATTTACCCACGAGGAATACGAAATTTAGTGAATTGAGAATCAGTGCTTGAGACTATTCATGAAAATTTTGGAAAGTATGCAAATTTACTCATATTTTAGTTGAAAATGTGGGGAACTATGAATGGGGGCAATATGCACCCAGTATGTCGGGGTAAAATGCACCAGTTTGTAAACAAACTATCTCTATTTGACAGTGGATGTTGCCTCTTTGTTGTGGTGCGTATTGCCTCTTTGTTATGGTGCGTATTGCCCCTTTGTTGTGGTGCGTATTGCCCCTTTGTTGTGGTGCGTATTACCCCTAGCAAAGGTGCGTTTTGCCTCAACCAGATACAGATCGATCAAAAATTGAACTTTTTCAAAACTGAAAAAAATACGTTTTTCTTAGCAAAAAAAGCAAACATTCCTGAATTGGTAACTAGTTTGAACCTTTATGAATCCTATCCAGTGATAAAATCAACAATCAAGAGCCAAGTTGTTAGAAAATTTTAGTTTTCCTTAAGGGGTGCGTATTACCCCATCCACCCCTACAAGCTGACATGAATGAACCGAGATATTTTAAGGAAGCTTTGTCTTGTCCTTCGAAATTTGAAAAGTACCAAATAATGCAGGAAGAGCTCAAATCGCAAGCTAAAAAAGGGCACCTGGGAGCTAATGAAGTTGCCTGAGGAGGAGGGAAACAATCGGGAGCAAATGAGTGATTAAAGCAAGATAAATACACACTATATAAGGTAGCGGAATGTAGAGCATTTTGACGTCTATACTGCAAAAAATCGAAAAATAGCTTTTGACAGTATGCTGATACTCAAATTTGGCGGGAATCGTCCTTAGAAGATAAACAAACAACAACGCTTGAGAACCAAACAAACCGATTCTTCAATTGCTTTCATTTTGTTCGGATGGCAAATGTTTAAGAAGCCGTCGGCTGTAGTGGGTCACCTATTTTTCGACCAAATGTGTCGAAGTTTCACATCACGTACCTTCTGGTTACTTGCATAGTTGTTTACATTCTATGCTGTTTATCACCATGCTGTCAAAAGCCACGGTCGCCATTTTCTAAAAAAATACCTCCTAAAAAGTCACCTATTCAGTATTTAATCATCTTGGTTTAAAGTGAAACGAGACGTCAACGGTAACGTGCTGAAACATAAAGCGCGGCTGGTCACACAGGGTTTCGAACAGAAGTTTGGCAATGATGGTAATGAAATATTCGTTCCAGTTACCATGCAAACAAGATCACGTACTTTCCTAATGGTGGCATCACGGCGGAACCTCTATCTTCGTCATTTGGATGTAAAGACCGCCTACCTGTATGGTGAGCTAATGGAATAAATGTACATGAAGCAGCCACCTAGACTCCTGGAGAAAGGAAAGGAAGACTACGTTTGCAGACTAAAACGAATCATCTATGGCCAGAAACAATCGGCAAGATGTTGGAACCACCCAATACATGCTGTACTGTTGCGTCTGAATTTCAAACAAATCAATTCGGACCAATTCGGACCAATGAACGTATGTAAAGAAAATTGACGGGATAAGTATCTATTTTCTTATCTATGTAGACGATATCATCATCAGAAGTAGCGACGTGGAAGATATCTATTGTGTGAAGGACGTTCTGAAGTGTAAATTCGAAATTACGGAGGACCTGCACTATTCCTGGGAGAGAATATTCAACGTCGTAATCGCCAGTACAGCGTTTCTCTGGCGTGATGAAATTGTTTCCCGTTGCGATCTTCTAGATGCCACGGGTTTGATGAGTCCAAAGGATACTGGATTCACGTCGACTATCGATTCTAGTGCTCCACTTGTATCGCACTGGGTGCATTGCTATATATAGCCGTATGTGCAGAACCGGATACAGCTGTAAGTGCTTCCATCCTTGGCAGAAACGTTTCCACCTAGTTAAGCTGATTGGACAGCAGCTAAACGAGTGCTTCGTTTTCTGAACATGACTAAAGATGTTCGATTGGAGTTTGGAACTTAACAGAAGCGCTCGTTGGATACTCAGATGCCGACTGGACTGGTGATTTAAAAACACGTAGCTCAACTTCAGGATACGTATTCAAGTACGCAGGAGGAGCAGTACCATGGTCAAGTGGGCTACAACATTGCGTGACACTATCCTCTATGGAATTAGAATACGTGGCTTTTGAAGAAGTCAATCGGGAAACTTTATGGTTAAGAAAAATTCTGGAGAATCTTGTAGAGCCCTACAACTATAATGGAAGACAATCAGTTTCCATCGATTGCAGTTCGTTGATTCTGACCACACTTCGGGTCGTTCGAAGCATGTGGATACTAAGGAACGTTACGTTGGCATAACGATTAACTGATGACGTAATAAATTGGCATTTTGCAATGTAGCTTTGGTTTAGTCATTTTCTGAACCAGTCATGCTAGGTTTAATCAGGAGACTCATATTTCAATTGAGTCAATTTCCAGAAATTTTCTAAATTGATGAAATCATTTATTTTTTTTTTGTATGGGAATAATGATTTCTCTTTGGTCACGTACCCCGAAAGTCCATTACTCGAACCCAGTTGATTTTTTATACTTTGGTTGATAAGGCGAGTGTGCAATAAGTTGCATTTGAACGGGTGAATTTTATTCACCTCAGTTCAATCACCGATCAGCTGCGAGAAGGTTGCCCTAGTGCACGTTTTCGAAAGATGATCATTTTCATTTTAGTGATGTTGGTTTTTACTGCTTATGCACGGGATCTGCCGCAGCTCGATGGTAAATATCTACATGTGAGTACGAACTAGCAGTGGTTAATGAAAAATGTCCTCGTAGCGAATTACGTTACCGACTATATGCTGCAGTACGATCGGCAAATGCAGTCACCTACGATTGAACCGTACGTCAGGCAGTACACGCTGGACAAAGGCGCTGGGTCGGACACGTTTCGGTGCGTTTCGTCGAGTCCGATAAGCTGGTATCGTGAGGAAAATTCCTCTTGGGTAAGCGCACACATTAGTTTAGGCTGACCAACCAGGTAGCGTGAGTATACGTTGTTATCGCCCTTTCAGACGTCTACCGTACTGGCAGCTTGCAGCGAACCGAATCAATCCCACGGTTCTTACTGCGCGTCGATTACGTTTACAAACGCGTCCATCGGGCAAGTCGGACGGTACTACTGTGCGAAGGAAGCTGAAGTGCAACAATACCGGGAACAGCACGGATGGACCAACGACGATGTGTTCCGCCTGTATTTTGCCGATCTCGAAGCAGAGTTTCATGCGACATCGTTCTATCTGTTCGTGGACGATCCTGAGCAGCCTCTAGTGCCCGGGGACAGCATAATTGCCATCGGTAATGTATTGCAGGTACTCTGCAAGCCAACATCTCCCCGAGCAGAGGTAGATTTGATTGATACGGATGTGAGTATGGTAACGTCTCTAGGTTGATTGTACGGGGGAATTCCAAAGGAATCACACCATTCTAGGGAAAACCCGTGAACGGTTATTACAAAGATATGGATGGGGTGACAATTTTCGGTGGACCGTATAATTATCATAGCCGATTCTTCTGTCGGGATTACTTTAAACAACAGCATGAAGTAATTTTTAGAAATACGACAGATGGTAAGTGCTAAAGATTGTGGACATCAAATGTCGACCGAAACTTGAAGAATTGATTGTAATTATAGATTTTGAAAGGAAACCCTATTGTTGGAGCTTCCACCAGGTATGTTGGTACGTTCGAAGAAACATAAGGATTATATTCGATTGTATTGCAGATGTGGGCTTCGTACATCGTTATTCCGTCTGGTAGACGAACAAATCTCGGATGTGGCTCTGGCTACGCTCGACCAACACTGTCCAATATTCCCGCCGCGGTGAACGCCGAAATGGTATGACATGTTTCGCAAAAGCTTTGTAAATGGTATACTGATACATATCGTCCTTTACAGATAAATGGAACGATAGAGAATGTGCGGTCCAAGACATTAACACCATCGCTAACAAGATCGGGCAGTATAGAAATCAAAGAGTGGCAAATCAAGCCCACGATGGTTGAACATTCCGGAACTTACCGATGTGAAACGCCGGAAAGCTCGCATTCAAACATCACCTACTTTTGTAGCTTAAAGGTCTACATTTTGAATTCGACGGAAGATTTTATCTACTTCATGGAGGGTAACACCAATGCTACGACCATCCGAGTACGAAAGGAGTCTCGGACCGGTGGTCAAGATACCGTCGCTAGCAAACCGGTAGTAATTGCGTTCAACTACGAATATTACGCGGAGAAAGTATACTGCTCCTGGTTTCGGGATGGAACACCAACTGAAGCACTGTGCGGAAACTGTACCGAGCAGTATGAGATCCGACTTCAGGTGAAACGTGCCTCACTGACCATCCTCCACCCATCCATATGGGAGAGTGGACGCTATACGGTCGAGTGTCGTGTGGGCAATGGGATCAAACGGAACACCAGTCGGGACGTATTCATCGAAGGTGAGTTTCGTATAACGATTTAAATACAGGTAATGCTAGTAATTCTAATTGTTTGATCGGGTGTCATAAGGTGATTGGGAGGTAGCGATGTCTCCGAAGCGTGTTGAAATGGTATCGTCGGATCCCGTTGAGTTCGTGTGTCGTAGTCGTGGCGTTGATAGCCCAACATTTCAGATTTACTTCATCGAGTGTGACTATCAAACTTGGGACAAGTGCAGAGACACTGGCGAAAAGGAACAACTTGAAACGGTAAGACAAAAATCAGGATGAATTCAATCAAATGCAATAAATGCAAAGACATATTTTATTCATTGCAGATAACCAACTCTGAGCACCGTACAGCGTTCGAAGTGTACCATGTGTTTGTGATAACTCCTAAAGAGTTTGGAATTGTGGTTTGTGAGGTTCTTTCAGAACACGGCACGCGACGCATCGAGGCTTTACTACAAAATTCGGAAAGCGAAGCAAAGGCGATCCTGAACAGCAAGATCATAACCCAGGTGCTTGTCATTGCCACCGTCGGAGTGCTTCTGTGTGTCGGCATCGCCTGGGGCTGTCGGAAGTACACCGAGGGTATGGCGGAACTACCCAAAGCTGGTGGTGATAGTGCGGACGGTGCGGGTGGCGATAGCATAAACTTTCTCCCAGACGTATACAAGATACCCCGAGAGCAGGTGCAACTGTACGAACGGCTCGGCCAGGGTGAGTTTGGCGTTACCTGGATGGCGAAAGTGTCCGGAATGTCAGAAGATCCATCGCTCGAGACGGTGGTGGCCGTTAAGGAGCCCAAGGAGCGCAACAATAGACAGATGCTGATCACGCTGGTATCCGAGCTGAAAGTGTACGTCCATGTCGGTCATCATTTGAACGTGGTCAATTTATTCGGTGCAGTAGTGGAGAATGTGTGTGAAGGTAAGGACGCCCAGGCCCTAAGGTGTGGTCTTATTCAAAATCTCTCTTATGATAGTCGTAATCAAACTGTTTTCTACCTTCAGGAGAGCTACTACTGGTAATGGAATACTGTCGGTATGGAAATATTAAAAATTTTCTACAACAAAACAGACCGCATTTCGAAAATAATGTCGACGACGGATTGTTCGACAATGCTGATCCAGAATCTGCGTGAGATGCCATATTAAGTGCAAGAAAACGAAATGAGTGTGTGAATAATTGTTTTCGTTACATTTCTTACATGACCACTTTCAGCGCTGCCGGGTATCCGTTCAGCACAACCGACCTCCTGTACTGGGCGAGCCAGATCGCCTGTGGAATGGAGTATCTAAGTACGAGCGGTCTCATCCACGGTGATCTGGCCGCACGCAATGTGCTTCTCTGCGAGAGAAGTATCGTGAAGATCGGTGACTTTGGAATGGCTCGAGTAATCCGTCGCGATGACGTCTACAGGAAATCGGACAACGACGCACTGCTTCCATTGGCCTGGATGGCGGTGGAAAGCATCCGGGATCGCATCTTCAGCACCCACTCGGACGTTTGGGCGTACGGAGTGCTGCTTTGGGAGCTGTTCTCGCTCGGCACTGAACCGTACTCGACTGTCTTGATGGACGAAACGATCCTTAGTTGGCTGACGCAGGGTTATCGAATGCAGAAACCCACGTACGCTCCGGCGGAGATTTACTCCATTATGAAGAACTGCTGGGAGGAAGATCCTTGTGCGAGGCCTACCTTCAAGGAGTTGTTCAACGAATTCAACAGCCGGTTGCCGAATAGATTGCGCAAGGTGCGTATGTCGACCGGTTAGAGAAGGTTGAAGACAAAATAACTCATTGCCCATTATTTAATTTTATAGCAATATGCGCGACTAAACGAGCCGTATGTGTACATGAACGCTTTGGAGAAGAAGGTGGGTTCACAGAAAACTCCACTTCACGTTTATGTGAACGAATCAACCTGTAAGTGACATAAAGGAAGAAAGATTGAAGACCCCACGATTAATCTTCGATACTTTTCCTGACACGCAGGGTCACTACAAAACGCTTCCAATGCTGAGCAAACCACGGCTATCATTATCACAAGACCTGAAATGCCACTTCCGAAAGAACAAACAGTAGAGGAAACCTCGCAAGTTACTGTTACTGTTGATTCCTGTTCCAAAATTAATATTCAGCAATGATTATGAAAACATAGCAGGCAGTTCGAGCAAATTAGCGAAAACACATACTAGGGTAACTGTACCAATAGTGGTGCACTTAGCACTGTAAATACCAATTGAGTGTAATTTATGAGTGTTAAGAACACAATATTCTACATATTTGAATCAATTATGATCGAAACATGACTTTTCTTCTGAAAAACATCTATTTTCACCGTAAACCATACAAAATACACGAAAAAAAGCGTATTTTTCTTCCTAGTCGGTTGCTCCTATTATGGTGGTATGGTTCCTATAGTTGTGGTATCGTGTTCCTATAGTGGTGGTAGTACGAAAAACTTGAATATATGTTGACTATAGCTTATTTTTGAAGCATATTTCAAACAGAACGGTAAAATGCTTCTTGACCAATGCATTGTCATTGAAAAGACTGTATTGTTTTACCGAAATATGTCCAATTTTAATTAATAAAAAATGCTTTGAATATTACATCTAAAACTAGAGTACATGCTTTATAGGGTATCCTTCGCCTGCTTTCTTTTTTTCTCTGCTTTTTCTGCTGAGCCTCTTGCTGTTTTCGCCGTCTAAGTCTTGCTTTTTCGATTCTCTCCAGTTCCACTTTGTTTATTTTGTAGAAACAGAATAAAATCACTAAATTAACCTGATTATATGGACCAAAAACGGAATAAAACTAAAATATACTCGTTCCTTTCTTCTGTGTGTTACTTGAGAAAAAATCTATGGCTACTATAGGAACAACTCTGGTTTTTGTGCCTATAGTGGCACTATGGTAAAAACTATGAAAATATAATAAAATTAAGCTAAAATACACTAATTTCGTGTAAATCAATTATATTGGAGTATGTAAATAGCAAAATCATATGGTTTTAATGATTTTGCAGTGATCTATAGCCTTAAGGAAATCATGATATTCGTTATAGATTCTTAAGGAATGCAGCATGTTGGGACAACCTGTTTAAAAAATATGAATTTTGGAGCTTCTATATTACGGAATGGGATGGTTCATCGTTTGAACACTCCGCAGAAGATCAAAGAACATTTCATAGAAGAACAAATAACTCCATTGTATATATATCGGCATAGAGCTAGGATTTTATTCCACTACAACCACTATTGGTACTAGCTCCACTATGGGTGCACTTACCCTAGCAGTTTAAGCAGTCTGTGAAGTAACTAGAGTAGTGACGTTTTTTCTACATTCAACCATTGTACACATTTATTCATTTACGTATTTTAGTAGATGAACAACGTTACTAACATATCTGATATTGTAAAATGAAGAATATGTATTGATTAAGCTAACAAGATTAATAAGTTATCTGATAAAAGAGACTCAGTATGGTTATTACTGTAGTTCTCTATAATACCCTTATTAGACGAAGGCTTTTACTGTCATCTTGCCCAGAATTTTACTGCCAAAACAGGCTTTAGCGTAATGTTCAACCTAGAGTAACGAACAAAATCTGTTGCAAACAACAGACCAAAAGTAAACAAATCGCCATTTTGACATTAAAATTCTAGTCGAAAGACAATCGGAACCGGTCGTGTCCGGTCCTTACGTATTCAAACTGAGGGCAGTTTACGGTTACAGATGGTAATTACAGGCAAATAAAAACAATAAGATACTTTTTAACACATTGTTTCACGACTTAAAAAAGATGAGAGGAATTTTATTATTTATTTATTTATTTATTTATTTATTTATTTATTTATTTATTTATTTATTTATTTATTTATTTATTTATTTATTTATTTATTTATTTATTTATTTATTTATTTATTTATTTATTTATTTATTTATTTATTTATTTATTTATTTATTTATTTATTTATTTATTTATTTATTTATTTATTTATTTATTTATTTATTTATTCATTAGAGGGAGCGGTGTTCTCCGCGGTGTACTTGTATTGGTCTAGGTAGCCAAACGATCAAGTGTTTTATGTGGGTGAAGCCGGCAGCGTGTGGAGCGGTCTTTTACTTGCGAACGTTTTGCTCGGATTTGTTTTAAACGGCCATGGAGTGTAAGAAATGTTCCGTGGTCGTTTCGTCTAGTGATGACCCGATCGTCTGCAATGATTGCGGCCGTCACTTTCACTACCTCTGCACCGATCTGACAAAGTTGGTTGCAAAGGCAATTAAGAAGTCAAAAAATGTGATGTTTTTGTGCGATACTTGTACCGATACCATGGATAAGGCGAGTGATAGCTTTACTACAGTAGTGGCCAAAAAAAGTGGGGCGAGTAGTATTTTGGAAAATAGCGTTAAAAATATGATTAGCAATTTGTACGTGGGAAGAGCTGTCCCAAGCCCGTGGCAACTAAGAGTGCTAAGGAGGGGGCTGGCTCTGGGCCAAAAAATGGAAAAAAGGACGTGGCTAAAGTAGCGAATCAAAAGCTCTCCAAGTCCTTGGTAATAGTACCGAAGGTGGATCAATCTTGCGACAAGACATGAGTCGATCTACGCGCCCGGTTGGATCCGAGGAGGCAGCAGGTGTCGAACTTGGTAGGAAAGGTCAGGGTTTTGTGCAGTGTCCTAAAGTCACGTTAAATGAGGTTAGGAAGGAAGTACAGTCCAAACTCGAGGATGCTTATTCCGTTTGTCTGCCGTTGTCCAGAGTAAGGATAATGGGGATGACGGAGAAGTACTCTGACGAGGACGTGCTTCCCGTTCTGAAAGAACATAATGCAGGGATCCCGTTCACTACACTGGAGCTTGTTGGAATGTACGAAAGCAGGTTCTACAAGTGACAGAACTACAATGTCGTGATTGATGTGGACAAAGAATCGGCTCAATATCTAAAGGACCTCAAAAAGGTCAAAATAGGTTTTGACAGTTGTGCGATAAGCACTTCTGTTCATGTATTGCGGTGTTTCCGGTGCGAGCAGTTTGGGCACAAGAGCACCGAGTGCAATAAAGAGGAAACTTGCTCTAGGTGCAGCGGTGCACACACGACGTCGGAATGTAAGTCGGCGGCCTTAAAATGTGTCCCTGATGAAAAGCTCCTGTAACATGCTCCTAACGTTCCTGTTACATGACTATTCTTGTTACAGGATTTTGTTTGATTGTGTGCGTTGTTGAGTGACTTTTGAGTGGTTTTTCCCCAATTTCAAGCTTCCCCACTCCCTTTCCATACCCTCCTAACCATACTCCCCTACTCGGGCCCCCCGAATGCCCGGAGCTGAAATGTAATCAACAAACTTAAACATCGACACAATGTATTCTTTAATTTTCACACTATTTCACTCTATTTATACATCGCATATCGTTGTTGCACTGAACCCTGAAAGAACAGGAAAGATAAGCAATTACGTTTGATTAATAGCTTTGACCAGACAATTACAATTGTACTACACGTACCATGAATACCATAAGGTGTTGCTGGAGGTATTTCGTTGCTGTAATGAAAAATTATGAAGAACACTTACCTGTACAAGGAATCTTACTTTCCAATGTAAGATTTCTTATGACACATCACCAATATACACACTATTTTGCACATTTTTCGGCACACGATTCTACACCACAGAATTATCAACACATCTCAGCAATGGCGTTTCGATAGCTTACACTAAGGCTGTTGAACTCAAGGTTATGTGGTAAATGATAAAGCAAAAAGAAATGTCAAAACCATTTGTGCAATGCAATTTCTTTGATATTATTAGCCAAAGGAATCGTTGCGATAAAATTTGGGATATATATTTATTCATTTTGAAACAAAATTATTCAATCTTTTCTGAAGAAAAACCGACTCGACATCATACTTTCATGGTTAAACAACGTGGCCAAGGATACAAATGACAAAAGTTTGGCTTTTGATACACCTTAAGCTTCACCATGGTGTGTTACTTCTTGCGACAATCAGAGCCGAGGACGTTAAACCGATGCCGATGATTGCCATAGGGAGTGACGAAACGGTTCTATTGCTGGCTGAAATCGTTGTTGTCGTTGGGTTAAATATTGCTGTTTGCATAGGCAATGGTTCCGTTGAGGTTGGTCAAGATTACTGACGGATGAAAGACATCAGCAAGAACACGTGCAACGATTATCAGATAGAGTTACGGGGTCTGAGGGCTGGCTGAGAAGTTTATGCGCTGCCGGAAAAAAGCGAGACCAGAGCGTATCTCATTCAACATTGTCTCCATAAATGTAGGTTTTATTGCTGCGATGGTCGAGGAAATGCCGGCTTGGAGGCCTACTCACAGTTTTCACTTTCTTGCATCGAAGGTTGTTGAAAGCATCGGTACATGCAGAACAGCTGTAATGCAGATCGGGACGTTCTTTTACAAAGACAAGCAGTGCGATTGGAACAGATGTGCAGCCAACTTGGAAACAATCCCCACAGAAGCAGCACTGGATGGGAGCACCATAGGAATTCGAGCATCATCGGCATCGAAGCCATTTTGGGTGATTGATTGCGAATTTGAATGATGGACGCGGTGCTAACGTCCTCGGCGCTGGAAAAGTATCCCGTTATACACCGTGAAACACGAATCTAACGGTGGTTCTCCAATGATGTGGAGGAGCACAACGGCTTACTTATACTGGCCCAGCACAAAAAGGGTTTTTTTTTTCTTTTACATTTTGATCGGATTCGCTTGGCTCGCCCATTATTCTGACTTACAATTCAGCACAGGCCAAAAGTCAGACCGCGCGAGTTGGAAACAATTCCAAATTGAAAACAAACATGTATATCCATATCACTTATCAGTTAGCCTACAGCTGGCTGTTACGTACCCCGAAACTGCTTTACTCGACACAGTTGATTTTTTATACTTTGGTTGATAAGGCGAGTGTGCAATAAGTGGCATTTGAATGGGCTAATTTTATTCGTCTCAGTTCAGTCACCGATCAGCTGCAAGAAGGTTGCCCTAGTGCACTTTTTCGAAAGATGATCATTTTCATTTTAGTGATATTGGTTTTTACTGCTTCTGCACGAGATGTGTCGCAGATTTCCACACTCGATGGTAAATATCTACACGTGAGTACGAACTAGCTATGGTTAATGAAAAATGTCCTCGTAGCGAATTACGTTAGCGACTATATGCTGCAGTACGATCGGCAAATGCAGTCACCTACGATTGAACCGTACGTCAAGCAGTACACGCTGGACAAAGGCGCTGGGTCGGAATCGTTGCGGTGCGTTTCGTCGAGCCCGATAAGCTGGTATCGTGAGGAAAACTACCCTTGGGTAAGGGCACACATCAGTTTGGGGCTGATCAACCAAGCAGTGTGAGTGTACGTTATCGCACTTTCAGAATTCTACCGTACTGGCAGCATGCAGCGAACCGAATCAATCCCACGGTTCGCACTGTGCGTCGATTACGTTTACAAACGCGTCCATCGGGCAGGTCGGACGGTACTACTGTGCGAAGGATGCTGAAGTGCGACAATACCGGGAGCAGTACGGATGGATCAACGACGATGTGTTCCGCCTACATTTGGGCGATCTCGAAGCAGAGTTTCATGCGACATCGTTCTATCTGTTCGTGGACGATCCCGAGCAGCCGCTAGTGCCCGGGAACAGCATTATTGCCATCGGTAGCGTGTGGCTCGTACCCTGTAAGCCAACATCTCCCCGAGCAGAGGTAGATTTGATTGATATGGATGTGAGTATGGTAACGTTTCTAGGATAATTGTTCAAGGGAATTCCAAAGGAATCCTACCATTCCAGGGATATCCCGTGAAAGGCGATTACAGCAGCATGTATGGACTGACAATTTACTATGGACTGTATAATGATCAAAGCCGATTCTTGTGTCGGGATCGCTTTGACAAACAGCATGAACTTGTTTTAAAAAATAGAACAGATGGTGAGTGCAAAAGATTGTGGACGCTAAATGTCGACCGATACTTAACGAATAGATTGTGGTTGTAGATTTCGACAAAAAACCGCATTTTACGAGCAGCCACCAGGTATGTTGTTACGTTTGACGAAAAAATTTCGTTTGACAAAGGAATGTATTCGATTGTATTTCAGATGTGGGCTTCGTATATCGTTATTCCGTCTGGTAAATTGACAAATCTTGGATGTGGCTCTGGCTACGCTCCACCGAGATTGTCCATTATTCCCGCCGCTTTGAAAGCCGAAAAGGTATGACATATTTCGCAAAAGCTTTTTAACGGCATACTGATACATACTGTTTATTATAGGCAAATGGAGCGCTAGCTAATTTAGTGTCCAAGTCAATTGAATCATCAATAACTAGAACAGCTCATCAAGAACTCAAAGGGTGGTCTATCAACCCGTTGGTAGAACATTCAGGAACTTACCGATGTGAAACGCCGGAAATCTCGGATTCAAACATTACCTACTTTAGTAGCTTAAAGTTGTACGTTTTGAATTCGACGGAAGATTTTATCTACTTCTTGGAGGGAAACACCAATGCCACAACCATCCGAGTACGGAAGGAATCTGGAACCGATGGTCAAGATATCGTCGCTAGCAATCCGGTAGTAATTGCGTTCAACTACGAGTATTATGCGGAGAAAGTATACTGCTCGTGGTTTCGGGATGATACACCAACCGAAGCGCTGTGTGGAAACTGTACACAGCGGTACATGATCCGGCATGAGTGGAAGCGTGATTCACTGACCATCCTCCGTCCATCCATATGGGAGAGTGGACGGTATACGGTCGAGTGTCGTGTGGGCAATGGGATCAAACGGAACACCAGTCGGGACGTATTCATCGAAGGTGAGTTTCGTAAAACGAATTAAATACACTTATCGCTAGTTATTCTAATTGATTGTTACGGTGTTATAAGGTGATTGGGAGGTAACGTTGTCTCCGAAGCGTGTTGAAATGGTATCGTCGGATCCAGTTGAGTTGGTTTGTCGTAGTCGTGGCGTTGATAGCCCAACGTTTCAGCTTTACTTCATCGAGTGTGACTATCAAACTTGGGACAAGTGCAGAGACACTGGCGACAAGGAACAACTTGAAACGGTAATTGAAAATCAGGATGAATTAAATCCATAATAATGCCATAATAATAAACACATACTGTATCCAACACAGATGATCAGTTCTATGCACCGTACAGCGTTCGAAGTGTACCATGTGTTTGTGATAACTCCCAAAGAGTTTGGAATTGTGGTTTGTGAGGTTCTTTCAGAACACGGCATGCGATTCGGCGAGACTTTACTGCAAAATTCAGAGAGTGAAGCAAAGGCGATACTGAACAGCAAGATTATAACCAAGGTGCTTGCCATTGCCACCGTCGGAGTACTATTGTTTGTCGGCATCGTTTGGGGCTATCGAAAGTACACCGAGGGTAAAGTGAAACTACCCAAAGATGGTGGTGATAGTGCGGACGGTGCGGGTGGCGATAGCACAAGCTTCCTTCCGGACGTGTACAAGATATCCCGAGAGCAGGTGCAACTGTACGAACGGCTCGGGCAGGGTGAGTTTGGCGTTACCTGGATGGCGAAAGTGTCCGGAATGTCAGAAGATCCATCGCTCGAGACGGTTGCGGCCGTTAAGGAGCCCAAGGAGCGACCCAGTAGACAGATGCTGATCACGCTGCTATCCGAGCTGAAAGTGTACGTCCACGTCGGTCATCATTTGAACGTGGTCAATTTACTCGGTGCTGTAGTGGAGAATTTGGGTGAAGGTAAGGACGCCCAGGACCGAAGGGGTAGACTTATGGATGTTATCAAACTGTTTTCTACCTTCAGGAGAGCTACTGCTGGTAATGGAATACTGTCGGTTTGGAAATATGAAACATTTTCTGCAACAAAACAGATCGCATTTCGAAAATAATGTCGACGACGGATTGTTCGACAATGCTGATCCAGAATCTGCGTGAGATGCCATATTAAGTGCAAGAAAACGAAATGAGTGTGTGAATAATTGTTTTCGTTACATTTCTTACATGACCACTTTCAGCGCTGCCGGGTATCCGTTCAGCACAACCGACCTCCTGTACTGGGCGAGCCAGATCGCCTGTGGAATGGAGTATCTCAGTACGAGCGGTATCATTCACGGTGATCTGGCCGCACGCAATGTGCTTCTCTGCGAGGGAAGTATCGTGAAGATCGGTGACTTTGGAATGGCTCGAGTAATCCGTCGCGATGACGTCTACAGGAAATCGGACAACGACGCACTGCTTCCATTGGCCTGGATGGCGGTGGAAAGCATCCGGGATCGCATCTTCAGCACCCGCTCAGACGTTTGGGCGTACGGAGTGCTGCTGTGGGAGCTATTCTCGCTCGGCACTGAACCGTACTCGACTGTCCTGGTGAACGAAATGATTCTTGGTTTGTTGACGCAGGGCTATCGAATGGAGAAACCCGCGTATGCTCCGGCGGAGATTTATTCGCTTATGACGAACTGCTGGGAGGAAGATCCATGTGCGAGGCCTACCTTCAAGGAGTTGTTCGATGAATTCAACAGCCGGCTGCCGAATAGATTGCGGAAGGTGCATATGTCGACCGAGTATTGAAGGTCAAAGACAAAATAACTCATTGCCCATTATTTCATTTGACAGCAATATGCCCGACTAAACGAGCCGTATATGCACATGAACGCTTTGGAGAAGAAGGCGGGTTCACCGAAAACTCCATTTCGTATTTACGTGAACGAATCAGTATGTAAGTGACAAAAGGAAAGAACGAGTAAAGACTCATTTAATGTTCGATACTTTTCCTTTCACGCAGGGTCACCAAAAACCGCTTTCAGTGAGCAAACTACGGCTATCGCTATCACGAAACCTAAAATGCTTCTTCCGACGGAACAAACGGTGGAAGGTATCTCGCTCACCGTAAAGTAGGGGATTTCTGTTCCGAATTTAATGCTCCGAAATGCTCATGACAACATAGCAGGCAAATCGAGTAAATTACCAAAGACACATTCTAAGGTTTGGTTTATTTAGAAATGGGGCAATTTGAATTGCGTGTATCTTTTATTCCGTTAATTCAATAGAAATTGAATTGTTTGAATGAATCATAGGTTTTGATATAATATATTTAAAAATAATATTACAAAAAATATACTTCAATTTTACCAATAAATTCTCGAACTTTTCTGTTGATACCGCCCATCAACCAGCACACAGCAGCATCAGTCGCTGTTCTAGTCAGTAAATTAAACCAATTCTTCATTTGTTTTAGTTTCCTTAGTTACTGCTCCCTTCTTCTTTAGTTTTTGTTTCATTACTAGGGCAGAGAGGGCCTCTGTTTCTCAATTCTTGGATCTGGGGGCAATTCGGTTGATTCAGCTTTTTTTTATATGAATTTTACACCGCTATCATTGTACTATTGTACCATGTCTTTGCTATAAAGTGAGCTTGCTATATCAGGCCAAAACATGACTGGACCATCATGAGACATAACAATTGGCAAAATTTGTTTCATAAGGCACTCCATCCTATACAAGTGCGAATTCATGTTCTTGTTCGTCACAAACACGGTGGTCTTTTAGACACATGAGCAGATTCCTTGCCATATGATAATCTTTTAGCGAATTTAGCGGCCAAAACAATTTTAAACCTATTGGGGACAGTGCCACGAGCATAAGTCTTATAAAATTTAACGCCCGGAATTTGTTTAAAATCGGCTTTAACGTAGCGACGATTCATCGTCCATTAAAATGTAACCATGCGGCTTCGTCACCACGTGATAGTACAGCTTTTGAACCCGGTTTCTGTCCATTGTCTGTTAGTTCAAGTTTCGATTTGAATGTTTACTGGGTCTAAAACACTTAAAACCTTCTCGAAATCGTATTCGCCGTTCAGTAGAGCGGTCGGCGTTAAGATTTTTTGCCAAATTATAGTGCGAGATGTTTGGGTTAGCCTTGATTTTCCAAATGACTCTCAATCGCAATTGACGATTCACGATTCCACTCCGCCGCTTAGTTTGCACCTTGCAGGCAGTTGTCTGTGTTTCCTTGTACTTTTTAATCACTCGCGCAACGGACGACTTAGGCAAACTTAACGGTTTTGTCAGCAGGAATAACTAAATAGCGTGAAAATTTGACCAACTGAAGTGTATATTGTTGTCACCAAACGCTGTAAAAAGTTTCCATTTTTGTCCACGCATCTTTCAGATAAAGTGCCCCATTTCTAAATGAACCAAGCCTTAGCTTCTCTAGCTGTCTGTGGCGCAACTGCAGAAATAACGTTCGTACTACATTGATACTTGGAATTTCTACAGATTTATTCATCCTAATATTGTAGTAGTTGAGAGACGTTACTACCCAAGTAACATTTTCAAGACCTAATAGATTTTTACAAGTTTTATCAATGTTTTAACATGGGGGTACCAAGTCCAATTGGTTTTTAGAGGTTTCTCAGCAGGCAAAATAGTTTTAATAATTTTGACATCCTTAAAACCTTTTGAGGATAGCTATAAAACCGCTCATTAAGTCTAAAATCTTAGTAGACTTGAAGAGTCTGTAAATACGCTGTTAAGTCCTTCTTAAAACCTTCTCTTAAAACCAATCAGTGATTTTAGGTCTAGAAAAGGTTTTAAGGGATGGTTTTGACAACGTTCTGTAGAGTGGGCCCTCTTACACTTAAAACGGGTTTATGAATGTTTTATCACAGCCTTTAAGATATTTTACTCTTGAGATGAGACTCAATGATGAGCATGAACAACATCGTTAGAACCATGATAAAACTTAAAATGTTACTTGGGCTAACATACACGTTAATGCATACGAATAGAATGATTTGATCATATTTTAAGCTGGCAGGATTAATAAGTTGCATATATTTGAGCCAACAAGTTTTTTTGTAACTGCTGTAAAATTAAACATAGTTGCAGGGTCCGCGACAGCCGAGCGGTAGCGCCGGTTAGAAAATCGGCCCATGAGCGCCGGGGCTCACCACCTCGACGGCGTGGGTTCGAATCCCAACCGAGATCGTACCCTCCCCTGTACAAGAGGACTGATTATCCACGTACACATAGGGTAAAAAAGTCTTGTAAGCCCTCAACGGGGCAGGCATGACCAACTTGGTCGTTACGCTAAGAAGAAGAAGAAGTTGCAAAAACAGAAGTAACGCACAAAAATACGTGTAAGGTAAATAGAAAAAAACATAGAAACCACCACAACTACTTTTAAAGTTTCTTGAGCTCGGTTCTACATTTTTCTACCGCAACGAACAGGGTCTGCGCGTTATTGCGCCTGGACTCGAGGGTCTCAATACCCAGAAGCTGACACCGAGTCTGGTAGTCTGCTCTAGGGGCCAGGAAGTCAAGACAGCGGTAGAGAGCAAACCTAGTGAACGAACGCTGGACACCCTCAAGCCTCGCTATCCAGCCTGAACACGAGGGACACCGGACCACACTGCCATACTCTAGGATGGAGCGAACCAGGCTGAAATATAAAGCCTTTAAACACTTGGGGTCGGTGAAATGGGCTGCGTATTTGCGAAGAAGACCGAGGGTTCTATAGGCCTTGGCTATAATTTACTCGAGACGATTCCTAAAGAGAAGACCTGAATCGAGGATCACTCCTAGGTTACGGATGGTATCAACGCGAGTGAGAGGTGTGCCTGCGAGAGAGTAGGAAAATTGGATAGGATTAAAATGAATGTAAAGGAAATAGTGGAACACTTGGAGAAGAGAAGTGTAAGGAAATTAGCAGAGCACCAATCCACGAGGAGGTTCAGGAGGGATTGTAACAACAAGCAATCAGAGGGATTGTGAATGGGAAGGAAGATTTTAAGATCATCAGTGAACAGGAGGTAAGACGAGGGTGGGAGTACATAGCTGATATCATCAACATAAATGAGGAAGAGAAGGGGACTAAGGACACTCCCCTGCGGGACACCGGAAGGACAAGAAAAAGGACCGCAAAAGCAATGATTCACTTTAACCCGACAGGCGCGAGGAGAAAGAAAGGAGGAGAACCAAGCCGTGATCATCTCGGAGAAGCCAGTTTGAGGAGCTTGGCCAAAAGTAGACTGTGGCATACTCTGTCAAAAGCAGCCTTAAAGTCGGTGAAGACCGCGTCCACTTGGCAGCCTTTATCGAGGTTGGCATTGACAGTAGAAACAAAATCAACAAGGTTAGTCGTCGTTGGAAAAGGGACGCGATACCAACAGGATTGTCCGCAGAAATGTCGTCGCGGAACATGCGGGTGCGGGAGAGAATACCGTTCAGCTTGTGACAATTAGTTTTAGCAAAATTATTCATCCTGGGTCGACTAGAAACACTAGGCTGCGAGGTGTTTGTAAAATTAACTGCTAAATCAAACGGCGGGTGGTGCGGGTCAATGGGCAGAAGAGGTTTGACGGCTGGAAAACTGAGTTCGCCAGCACAAGGTTCAGCTGGCGTGCGTTCACGTTGCGAATCCCACTCAGCTGATGAAGATCGTGCATGTGCGATGCACCGAGTGAAGTGCAGAACCGGTGAGTTGTCGATCAACGGAAGATCGTTGTGAGCGGGGGTCGGGGACAATCGATCGGGTTAAAATTTGGTGTCGCTGGTCAATAATCTGTAACCCTACTTCATCCACAAACATTATCTTTTCTCCGCCAACCCACATATTAGTCGTTCGAGTTTGTATTGCTGCATCCCTGCGCTCTGGCACCAGATTCAATCGTTTTAACGTATAGTTGAGCGTCTTAACTTCCGTTGGTTGGTTCCGTCCACTTCTTTTCCCGTTTCAAAGGGCATAAAAGGCCAACTCACTGCTCCTCAGTGGGCAAATTAATACTGTTTCTCCTTCGCTGAGCTTGTTTATCATGGAATCTGAAATACTCTCTTGCAATTACCTTCACTGCAGCACATCTAAGCTTACTAGATTGATAAGAATAAATCTTACATTTACTTTTCTATGGGCCCTCTTATGGTTTGTGTATACCACAATATACCATTTTCATAACAGATATTCAATAGAACCGTCCAATCGTTTAAAATAATTCATTCACAGCGCGGATACAATTTGTGAACAGTAACGTCTTTTTCCAATGGTTGACTATATATGTATGTGTACACAATTTGCATCTATGAAACTCAAAACAAACCGGTCTCCAATCTGACAGGGCGATAATGAAGCTTAAGGATGGCATATTCGAGTGTATAGAATCATTAATGAAGGATTGCTAGATGTCATATTCCGGTTTCAAGATGCGATAACGGAGTTCACAAAGACGATCAACGTGTTTCAGCTTACGCTATCCATCGTAAAAGGCTGTAAAAGGGGCTCCAGCCTGGACACGGACTTTTTCGGTCCAGTGAACAAAGACGCACGATTTCTTGAACTGACTGCTGGAGCTGAATTGGCTGAGAAACCACGTTTCAACGAAGATGCCCCAAAAGAAATCATTGTATCGTACAATCATTGTTGTGATGCAATCACAATGCATGGCTTGTGGGAAACAAAGAGGAACGACATGTACGAGATGGACGTAGGGGTGGCTGGGGTAATACGCACCCCTGAGGCAATACGCACCCTTTCCCATTTCCATTGAAAAACGAGTTTTCAACGCGTAAAAAGTAGTCACCCTGCAAGATCAACCTGAAATATGGTCACCCTGTGAGTTTGATAGCTCTACATCAACAGAAACGCGAAATAAACGCAAAACAAAATGATTCTCAGCTCAGACAGTTTTTGTTATAATGTGACTTACCATTCCGCTAAGGAATATTAAGTGCAAAAACCGATATTTACCCACGAGGAATACGAAATTTAGTGAATTGAGAATCAGTGCTTGAGACTATTCATGAAAATTTTGGAAAGTATGCAAATTTACTCATATTTTAGTTGAAAATGTGGGGAACTATGAATGGGGGCAATATGCACCCAGTATGTCGGGGTAAAATGCACCAGTTTGTAAACAAACTATCTCTATTTGACAGTGGATGTTGCCTCTTTGTTGTGGTGCGTATTGCCTCTTTGTTATGGTGCGTATTGCCCCTTTGTTGTGGTGCGTATTGCCCCTTTGTTGTGGTGCGTATTACCCCTAGCAAAGGTGCGTTTTGCCTCAACCAGATACAGATCGATCAAAAATTGAACTTTTTCAAAACTGAAAAAAATACGTTTTTCTTAGCAAAAAAAGCAAACATTCCTGAATTGGTAACTAGTTTGAACCTTTATGAATCCTATCCAGTGATAAAATCAACAATCAAGAGCCAAGTTGTTAGAAAATTTTAGTTTTCCTTAAGGGGTGCGTATTACCCCATCCACCCCTACAAGCTGACATGAATGAACCGAGATATTTTAAGGAAGCTTTGTCTTGTCCTTCGAAATTTGAAAAGTACCAAATAATGCAGGAAGAGCTCAAATCGCAAGCTAAAAAAGGGCACCTGGGAGCTAATGAAGTTGCCTGAGGAGGAGGGAAACAATCGGGAGCAAATGAGTGATTAAAGCAAGATAAATACACACTATATAAGGTAGCGGAATGTAGAGCATTTTGACGTCTATACTGCAAAAAATCGAAAAATAGCTTTTGACAGTATGCTGATACTCAAATTTGGCGGGAATCGTCCTTAGAAGATAAACAAACAACAACGCTTGAGAACCAAACAAACCGATTCTTCAATTGCTTTCATTTTGTTCGGATGGCAAATGTTTAAGAAGCCGTCGGCTGTAGTGGGTCACCTATTTTTCGACCAAATGTGTCGAAGTTTCACATCACGTACCTTCTGGTTACTTGCATAGTTGTTTACATTCTATGCTGTTTATCACCATGCTGTCAAAAGCCACGGTCGCCATTTTCTAAAAAAATACCTCCTAAAAAGTCACCTATTCAGTATTTAATCATCTTGGTTTAAAGTGAAACGAGACGTCAACGGTAACGTGCTGAAACATAAAGCGCGGCTGGTCACACAGGGTTTCGAACAGAAGTTTGGCAATGATGGTAATGAAATATTCGTTCCAGTTACCATGCAAACAAGATCACGTACTTTCCTAATGGTGGCATCACGGCGGAACCTCTATCTTCGTCATTTGGATGTAAAGACCGCCTACCTGTATGGTGAGCTAATGGAATAAATGTACATGAAGCAGCCACCTAGACTCCTGGAGAAAGGAAAGGAAGACTACGTTTGCAGACTAAAACGAATCATCTATGGCCAGAAACAATCGGCAAGATGTTGGAACCACCCAATACATGCTGTACTGTTGCGTCTGAATTTCAAACAAATCAATTCGGACCAATTCGGACCAATGAACGTATGTAAAGAAAATTGACGGGATAAGTATCTATTTTCTTATCTATGTAGACGATATCATCATCAGAAGTAGCGACGTGGAAGATATCTATTGTGTGAAGGACGTTCTGAAGTGTAAATTCGAAATTACGGAGGACCTGCACTATTCCTGGGAGAGAATATTCAACGTCGTAATCGCCAGTACAGCGTTTCTCTGGCGTGATGAAATTGTTTCCCGTTGCGATCTTCTAGATGCCACGGGTTTGATGAGTCCAAAGGATACTGGATTCACGTCGACTATCGATTCTAGTGCTCCACTTGTATCGCACTGGGTGCATTGCTATATATAGCCGTATGTGCAGAACCGGATACAGCTGTAAGTGCTTCCATCCTTGGCAGAAACGTTTCCACCTAGTTAAGCTGATTGGACAGCAGCTAAACGAGTGCTTCGTTTTCTGAACATGACTAAAGATGTTCGATTGGAGTTTGGTAACTTAACAGAAGCGCTCGTTGGATACTCAGATGCCGACTGGACTGGTGATTTAAAAACACGTAGCTCAACTTCAGGATACGTATTCAAGTACGCAGGAGGAGCAGTACCATGGTCAAGTGGGCTACAACATTGCGTGACACTATCCTCTATGGAATTAGAATACGTGGCTTTTGAAGAAGTCAATCGGGAAACTTTATGGTTAAGAAAAATTCTGGAGAATCTTGTAGAGCCCTACAACTATAATGGAAGACAATCAGTTTCCATCGATTGCAGTTCGTTGATTCTGACCACACTTCGGGTCGTTCGAAGCATGTGGATACTAAGGAACGTTACGTTGGCATAACGATTAACTGATGACGTAATAAATTGGCATTTTGCAATGTAGCTTTGGTTTAGTCATTTTCTGAACCAGTCATGCTAGGTTTAATCAGGAGACTCATATTTCAATTGAGTCAATTTCCAGAAATTTTCTAAATTGATGAAATCATTTATTTTTTTTTTGTATGGGAATAATGATTTCTCTTTGGTCACGTACCCCGAAAGTGCATTACTCGAACCCAGTTGATTTTTTATACTTTGGTTGATAAGGCGAGTGTGCAATAAGTTGCATTTGAACGGGTGAATTTTATTCACCTCAGTTCAATCACCGATCAGCTGCGAGAAGGTTGCCCTAGTGCACGTTTTCGAAAGATGATCATTTTCATTTTAGTGATGTTGGTTTTTACTGCTTATGCACGGGATCTGCCGCAGCTCGATGGTAAATATCTACATGTGAGTACGAACTAGCAGTGGTTAATGAAAAATGTCCTCGTAGCGAATTACGTTACCGACTATATGCTGCAGTACGATCGGCAAATGCAGTCACCTACGATTGAACCGTACGTCAGGCAGTACACGCTGGACAAAGGCGCTGGGTCGGACACGTTTCGGTGCGTTTCGTCGAGCCCGATAAGCTGGTATCGTGAGGAAAATTCCTCTTGGGTAAGCGCACACATTAGTTTAGGCTGACCAACCAGGTAGCGTGAGTATACGTTATCGCCCTTTCAGAATTCTACCGTACTGGCAGCTTGCAGCGAACCGAATCAATCCCACGGTTCGCACTGTGCGTCGATTATGTTTACAAACGCGTCCATCGGGCAAGTCGGACGGTACTACTGTGCGAAGGAAGCTGAAGTGCAACAATACCGGGAACAGCACGGATGGACCAACGACGATGTGTTCCGCCTGTATTTTGCCGATCTCGAAGCAGAGTTTCATGCGACATCGTTCTATCTGTTCGTGGACGATCCTGAGCAGCCTCTAGTGCCCGGGGACAGCATAATTGCCATCGGTAATGTATTGCAGGTACTCTGCAAGCCAACATCTCCCCGAGCAGAGGTAGATTTGATTGATACGGATGTGAGTATGGTAACGTCTCTAGGTTGATTGTACGGGGGAATTCCAAAGGAATCACACCATTCTAGGGAAAACCCGTGAACGGTTATTACAAAGATATGGATGGGGTGACAATTTTCGGTGGACCGTATAATTATCATAGCCGATTCTTCTGTCGGGATTACTTTAAACAACAGCATGAAGTAATTTTTAGAAATACGACAGATGGTAAGTGCTAAAGATTGTGGACATCAAATGTCGACCGAAACTTGAAGAATTGATTGTAATTATAGATTTTGAAAGGAAACCCTATTGTTGGAGCTTCCACCAGGTATGTTGGTACGTTCGAAGAAACATAAGGATTATATTCGATTGTATTGCAGATGTGGGCTTCGTACATCGTTATTCCGTCTGGTAGACGAACAAATCTCGGATGTGGCTCTGGCTACGCTCGACCAACACTGTCCAATATTCCCGCCGCGGTGAACGCCGAAATGGTATGACATGTTTCGCAAAAGCTTTGTAAATGGTATACTGATACATATCGTCCTTTACAGATAAATGGAACGATAGAGAATGTGCGGTCCAAGACATTAACACCATCGCTAACAAGATCGGGCAGTATAGAAATCAAAGAGTGGCAAATCAAGCCCACGATGGTTGAACATTCCGGAACTTACCGATGTGAAACGCCGGAAAGCTCGCATTCAAACATCACCTACTTTTGTAGCTTAAAGGTCTACATTTTGAATTCGACGGAAGATTTTATCTACTTCATGGAGGGTAACACCAATGCTACGACCATCCGAGTACGAAAGGAGTCTCGGACCGGTGGTCAAGATACCGTCGCTAGCAAACCGGTAGTAATTGCGTTCAACTACGAATATTACGCGGAGGAAGTCAGCTGCTCCTGGTTTCGGGATGGAACACCAACTGAAGCACTGTGCGGAAACTGTACCGAGCAGTATGAGATCCGACTTCAGGTGAAACGTGCCTCACTGACCATCCTCCACCCATCCATATGGGAGAGTGGACGCTATACGGTCGAGTGTCGTGTGGGCAATGGGATCAAACGGAACACCAGTCGGGACGTATTCATCGAAGGTGAGTTTCGTATAACGATTTAAATACAGGTAATGCTAGTAATTCTAATTGTTTGATCGGGTGTCATAAGGTGATTGGGAGGTAGCGATGTCTCCGAAGCGTGTTGAAATGGTATCGTCGGATCCCGTTGAGTTCGTGTGTCGTAGTCGTGGCGTTGATAGCCCAACATTTCAGATTTACTTCATCGAGTGTGACTATCAAACTTGGGACAAGTGCAGAGACACTGGCGAAAAGGAACAACTTGAAACGGTAAGACAAAAATCAGGATGAATTCAATCAAATGCAATAAATGCAAAGACATATTTTATTCATTGCAGATAACCAACTCTGAGCACCGTACAGCGTTCGAAGTGTACCATGTGTTTGTGATAACTCCTAAAGAGTTTGGAATTGTGGTTTGTGAGGTTCTTTCAGAACACGGCACGCGACGCATCGAGGCTTTACTACAAAATTCGGAAAGCGAAGCAAAGGCGATCCTGAACAGCAAGATCATAACCCAGGTGCTTGTCATTGCCACCGTCGGAGTGCTTCTGTGTGTCGGCATCGCCTGGGGCTGTCGGAAGTACACCGAGGGTATGGCGGAACTACCCAAAGCTGGTGGTGATAGTGCGGACGGTGCGGGTGGCGATAGCATAAACTTTCTCCCAGACGTATACAAGATACCCCGAGAGCAGGTGCAACTGTACGAACGGCTCGGCCAGGGTGAGTTTGGCGTTACCTGGATGGCGAAAGTGTCCGGAATGTCAGAAGATCCATCGCTCGAGACGGTGGTGGCCGTTAAGGAGCCCAAGGAGCGCAACAATAGACAGATGCTGATCACGCTGGTATCCGAGCTGAAAGTGTACGTCCATGTCGGTCATCATTTGAACGTGGTCAATTTATTCGGTGCAGTAGTGGAGAATGTGTGTGAAGGTAAGGACGCCCAGGCCCTAAGGTGTGGTCTTATTCAAAATCTCTCTTATGATAGTCGTAATCAAACTGTTTTCTACCTTCAGGAGAGCTACTACTGGTAATGGAATACTGTCGGTATGGAAATATTAAAAATTTTCTACAACAAAACAGACCGCATTTCGAAAATAATGTCGACGACGGATTGTTCGACAATGCTGATCCAGAATCTGCGTGAGATGCCATATTAAGTGCAAGAAAACGAAATGAGTGTGTGAATAATTGTTTTCGTTACATTTCTTACATGACCACTTTCAGCGCTGCCGGGTATCCGTTCAGCACAACCGACCTCCTGTACTGGGCGAGCCAGATCGCCTGTGGAATGGAGTATCTAAGTACGAGCGGTCTCATCCACGGTGATCTGGCCGCACGCAATGTGCTTCTCTGCGAGGGCAGTATCGTGAAGATCGGTGACTTTGGAATGGCTCGAGTAATCCGTCGCGATGACGTCTACAGGAAATCGGACAACGACGCACTGCTTCCATTGGCCTGGATGGCGGTGGAAAGCATCCGGGATCGCATCTTCAGCACCCACTCGGACGTTTGGGCGTACGGAGTGCTGCTTTGGGAGCTGTTCTCGCTCGGCACTGAACCGTACTCGACTGTCTTGATGGACGAAACGATCCTTAGTTGGCTGACGCAGGGTTATCGAATGCAGAAACCCACGTACGCTCCGGCGGAGATTTACTCCATTATGAAGAACTGCTGGGAGGAAGATCCTTGTGCGAGGCCTACCTTCAAGGAGTTGTTCAACGAATTCAACAGCCGGTTGCCGAATAGATTGCGCAAGGTGCGTATGTCGACCGGTTAGAGAAGGTTGAAGACAAAATAACTCATTGCCCATTATTTAATTTGACAGCAATATGCGCGACTAAACGAGCCGTATGTGTTCATGAACGCTTTGGAGAAGAAGGTGGGTTCACAGAAAACTCCACTTCACGTTTATGTGAACGAATCAACCTGTAAGTGACATGAAGGAAGAAAGATTGAAGACCCTCACGATTAATGTTCGATACTTTTCCTGACACGCAGGGTCACTACAAAACGCTTCCAATGCTGAGCAAACCACGGCTATCATTATCACAAGACCTGAAATGCCACTTCCGAAAGAACAAACAGTAGAGGAAACCTCGCAAGTTACTGTTACTGTTGATTCCTGTTCCAAAATTAATATTCAGCAATGATTATGAAAACATAGCAGGCAGTTCGAGCAAATTAGCGAAAACACATACTAGGGTAACTGTACCAATAGTGGTGCACTTAGCACTGTAAATACCAATTGAGTGTAATTTATGAGTGTTAAGAACACAATATTCTACATATTTGAATCAATTATGATCGAAACATGACTTTTCTTCTGAAAAACATCTATTTTCACCGTAAACCATACAAAATACACGAAAAAAAGCGTATTTTTCTTCCTAGTCGGTTGCTCCTATTATGGTGGTATGGTTCCTATAGTTGTGGTATCGTGTTCCTATAGTGGTGGTAGTACGAAAAACTTGAATATATGTTGACTATAGCTTATTTTTGAAGCATATTTCAAACAGAACGGTAAAATGCTTCTTGACCAATGCATTGTCATTGAAAAGACTGTATTGTTTTACCGAAATATGTCCAATTTTAATTAATAAAAAATGCTTTGAATATTACATCTAAAACTAGAGTACATGCTTTATAGGGTATCCTTCGCCTGCTTTCTTTTTTTCTCTGCTTTTTCTGCTGAGCCTCTTGCTGTTTTCGCCGTCTAAGTCTTGCTTTTTCGATTCTCTCCAGTTCCACTTTGTTTATTTTGTAGAAACAGAATAAAATCACTAAATTAACCTGATTATATGGACCAAAAACGGAATAAAACTAAAATATACTCGTTCCTTTCTTCTGTGTGTTACTTGAGAAAAAATCTATGGCTACTATAGGAACAACTCTGGTTTTTGTGCCTATAGTGGCACTATGGTAAAAACTATGAAAATATAATAAAATTAAGCTAAAATACACTAATTTCGTGTAAATCAATTATATTGGAGTATGTAAATAGCAAAATCATATGGTTTTAATGATTTTGCAGTGATCTATAGCCTTAAGGAAATCATGATATTCGTTATAGATTCTTAAGGAATGCAGCATGTTGGGACAACCTGTTTAAAAAATATGAATTTTGGAGCTTCTATATTACGGAATGGGATGGTTCATCGTTTGAACACTCCGCAGAAGATCAAAGAACATTTCATAGAAGAACAAATAACTCCATTGTATATATATCGGCATAGAGCTAGGATTTTATTCCACTACAACCACTATTGGTACTAGCTCCACTATGGGTGCACTTACCCTAGCAGTTTAAGCAGTCTGTGAAGTAACTACAGTAGTGACGTTTTTTCTACATTCAACCATTGTACACATTTATTCATTTACGTATTTTAGTAGATGAACAACGTTACTAACATATCTGATATTGTAAAATGAAGAATATGTATTGATTAAGCTAACAAGATTAATAAGTTATCTGATAAAAGAGACTCAGTATGGTTATTACTGTAGTTCTCTATAATACCCTTATTAGACGAAGGCTTTTACTGTCATCTTGCCCAGAATTTTACTGCCAAAACAGGCTTTAGCGTAATGTTCAACCTAGAGTAACGAACAAAATCTGTTGCAAACAACAGACCAAAAGTAAACAAATCGCCATTTTGACATTAAAATTCTAGTCGAAAGACAATCGGAACCGGTCGTGTCCGGTCCTTACGTATTCAAACTGAGGGCAGTTTACGGTTACAGATGGTAATTACAGGCAAATAAAAACAATAAGATACTTTTTAACACATTAGGTGGAATCGCATACGAATTTGTTTAATTTTTAACCATGGCTTAAATTAAGCGATGGTCTATTTTAGCCGCTCGAATTTGGTATCGCGTACCGTTTCAATTGACCATGGTTAAATGTTAAACCATTGGATGCAATTTTGATACAAAGCCTACTTTGCGCTTTGATTACAAACAATTTGAAATGTTACTCTGAACGTTTTCAAATCAATTTTTAATAAAAAAAACAACTTCTTTGTTTTTCTTTATTGTTTAAAATTTTCACTAGTTGTTTTCTTGGCATTGGTACATTTTTATTAACTACAAATGAAAAAATAACAACACGATACGGAAAACACAAACCTGTGAAATCTTTTACCTTGTGTAATTCTAATAAACATTGGCCATTCTGCCATTTGCTTTGGTTTGTGTACAAGTGGTGGGAAATTTTACAACGGGAATTAAAGCAAAATAAATCTTCTGCCACTAATTCATGCCACAGAAAATATTCTAGTGGATTTCCATTTCGTAAAAAATTATATCGACTGATTCGTATCGAAGCAAGGCATTTGGCTCAACTGGAAACTGCATTCAAATTATAAGAAAATGCTAAAATATATAGCGTACATATCTCTCACTTTTCCGTTTCCTCTTTTTTTAGAAAAATTAGATGGAATACGCCATTTTTTGCCTTTGTTCACACAACCGGATATGGTTCGGTTCGCTGAAGACTGGGAATACCCAATTTGGTTTAGCCCTATAATCCAACCAACTCTGTTTAAAAAAAAACTCACGTGCTTTCGATTAGCTAATAAATATGAAAAAGATGCACGTTGGCTAGTCCTATCCATAGTAACTTAGGTGTTAAATTGCCGAATGTTCTTTAAACACTCGTTTGCCCATCGGCGACATAACCGGTATTTATTTGTGTTTTTACTTTTTTATTAAAGCTTTTCATCCACTCCAATTTTAAAAATGTATATTATTTTGCCTAGTTCCACAAAAATATCGACTTCCCTTAGGATATTTTACAATAAAATATCTTGCGCGGAAGATTTGTTTATTAAACAACTACCCCAGACACATCATATAATAAACCATCGTCATCGCTGAAGTCAGAGCGTATGCGATGCCAGAAACCATGGTTTATTATACTGCTCGAAACTTTTACCCGCAGAACCCTAGGGTGCGAGACAATCGTTTGTTTAGTTTTAAACCATGCCCCACCAACATTTCGCTATGGAAAATGACCGCTGCTTTTCTGTGAAGTGTTCGGCTACTTTTCCTATTAAAGCAGCTCCGTTCATTTCTGATGCAGCACCGGAGTTCATGAAATAATTGAAGCGTATGAAATAATTAATGAAATAATTCAACAAATTTAAGCTTTGTTTTGAACCTTTGCAAAACAATGTGAAAAAATTCAAAAAACATTTCACAACTCTTGTTCCGTTTGTTTCTCTTTCTTCTGTTCTGTTCTGCCTTTCTCGTTCTGCTGCCTCGCTCCCCTCTGCGGTCCTCTTGTAACCTCCTGATGTGTTCTGCTCGCCTGGTAGCAGGTGTTCCGCCGTTCCTTCGGCTTTGGGAGTTGATATGTTGCCTGAGAGTGAATGATGTATATATTTGTCTTTGTTATTAAAGTTTTTACTTACCATTTGATTCTGCCAGTCCGAAGCGTGTGAGGTGTTAATCTCGAATTGTTCCAGTAGTCCACCGAGATTCTTGTACACCCTCGGGTTTAACTAGGGTTTTCTTTAATCGCTTTGGTGTTTGCACGCACGCGTCGCTTGATACACACATGTGTATAACGCACGCGCGTTGACCTTGTAAATAGAACCGCTAACAAGAACCAGCTGATTCTTGTTTTGCCACACTGGTGTGGCGACAACCGATCGCACCGTATGATTATCTTTGTTATATTTTCGCGCAGCATTAAATATACATATGCGCATGGAATTTCTTTGTGTTATCATTACAGTTGTTCGTCACATTTTTAACATGTAATAAAAGGTACTAAAATATGACCGCAAAATGTTTGATTTAAATTTAAATACAAACTGGCGCTAGGCGCAGTGTACTGCCTTCGTCATTAACAGTGACCAAGCGACTAAGTTGCATGTTTTTTGTGTAACATGTGCTTTATACGTTAAGAACATGCAAAACGAAAGAACGGAGCAAAGAACAATACGAATGATCAAAGATGTACTTTTTCCTCCACGAACTTTGGTTCATACCTAGCTTGCAATATGTTACAGATAAGAAATTACTTTTACAAAGATAGGCCATGCCAAAATCTGGTAAAAACTAATTGCACAGCTTACCCACATCCGCTACATCCAACTGCAAGTTGCAATGATTTTTTTTCAGATTTCGATGTCGCATCGCATTTTTCATTGCTTAGCATTTGATTGTTTCATGAGATTACGTCTTTTGGAAACTAGTAAAGATCTACACACAGATCTATACACCGATTGGAGACAGCATTCGGAAGTAACGGATAAAAATCTAGCTCTTATCAAAAGCGAGTTTTGTGTGCAAAATGCGCTCCAACATCTTCTTCCGCCGGAAACATATTCGTTTCTCAGCATAAGGTGAAATCATGTATTGACAGTTTAAAAGAGAGCAGGTTAATGGCACTCCTTAGTCAAAATGCATTCGTTTTTTTAATGCTGGTAACCCTAATATAAATACATAAACTCGTGTAGCAACTGCTCAGCTGAATAGAAAATTAACCACTACCGGACAAAGATTACCGTTACTTTGTAATTAACCTTTGAACTGAGAAACACGGCCTTAACGTTTGCATTAAAAAATAGACAAATTTCGTCGACGATAAGAAAAAAGTCAACCCAGCATATTGAATAAAGTAAATTTTATTGTAAGATTAAGATTTTAGTACTTTCAAAATAACTTCCGACGGCCAGTTGGCCTTGGCCGAAACTTTGGCGTAGCCAACCAAACCAACCATGTAGGAATGTTTTCAGTTGTTGTAAATGTTTTTTTTTTTTCGATTGGTTGTAGTTGATAGGGATATTTCAATTATATTTGACCCATTCAACTCCTCCGATCCTCTTTACGCATGATTTACTGTGGCTATGTATGTCCAAACCACTGAATGGTCTTTATCGTGTTTTCTGATAAAGTGGATTTATTCCGGAAGACACTGCACACTATACACTTCTCCATACGCCGGAAGTCTTGACAGGAAGAACAGCGACTTTGGGCAAATCCTTCTCGCTGATTTTCACTTTTAAAATTTATTATATTAAAAAAACATAAAATTTTGGCTTTAAAACTACTGTAACAAGCTTCAAAAGTAATATAAAATACTAGGCTTTTTAACCACTTGTCGCCATCTGGTTTTAAACAATCGTTGGTCACGTGGTCCGCTAATAAGCTGGATGTTTAACACACAATCAAACGTAGATGGTTGTTGTCAAACTTGTTTTAAATTTAAACGAAATGCTACTCTTTAATTTGCTTTTAACAGAAAGTTTCTAACGTGTTCCGTTTTTTCATGAAAAGTCGTTAAAATTTGTCTCATTTTTTAAATGTCAACGTTATTCCCGAAATGCAAACGTTCGTTACTAATCAAGATTTAATCGGTATAAGGACAGTCTATGTCGATTATTTAAAAAATAAAACGCCCCACTGTTGGACATCTTTCACGCCCGAAGATAAAACTCAAAAAAGAATTCTCTTCTTCTTCTTGGCGTAACGACCTCTTGGTCATGCCTGCCCGTTAAGGGCTTACGAGACTTGTTTCCCTGTTGTACGTGGATAGTCAGTCCTCTCGTACAGGGGAGGGTCCGGTCTCGGTTGGGATTCGAACCCACGCCGTCGAGAAAAGAATTCTATATTTCAAATATCAAATGGCGAACATTAATCTCTAACGTCAAACACCTCGCAATAATTGCCATTCGAGATCATTGATTCAAAAGATCAATGTATTGCTGAGATATATTTTTGATGTTTTGAATATAATGGACACACTTTGTGAATAGCCGAACATATGTTAGTTTGATATGCATTCGTTTACCTTTGATATGCATTCACAGGTGTAAAACGTACAGCGGTAGCAATGGTAGCAACTGCGGGAGAAGAGTAAAAATTGAATACGGGAGAGAAAAAATATCGCATCCACCCTTCTTAGAACATAACTTGAGCCAGCAACTGGCAAACTTGTAATTTGTTTTCCTAACGCAGGAATTGCTGATATGCATGTGCATGTGCATGCGCAAACAGATCGTTCCGAGCTAACTGATAAATATCATCAATAAATTGAATTATATTTGTCTATTTTCTCGTTGTCATTATAGGTATGTAACACTTACACGATTTTGTAATAACGTAAATGAAAACATACCCACATATAGAAATTCTGTCGAAGGATTCTTTATTCTATCGAGTGTTGCTTTGAAGAGACCGCACGAGAATGCTTCGAATGCTTTTGAATTCATACATCTTTGATCATCTAAAACACAATCATTTCTGAGGCGATTGAGATGATATAAATATTATGGCATAGGTATTTAGTGGGACTATCTTTTTTCTGAGTGATGCACTTGGCTAGGAATAACCATTAAGGGGCTTTTTTTGTTTTATTTCTTCTCTTTATTGTGCATCGATAATAGATTTGAAAGCGTCAATGTTGTTTACATTGGAAAATGTTCTACCGTTGTTGGCAGCGCCGGTGCCATCCAAAGGTAATAAATAAACTTTCCGTTCAAACTGTAACGGTTTATGCTTTCCATCCGTCGCTTTATTTCATTCTTCATGCAAAGTTTCACTCAAGAGCGGGTTGAAAAATTTCGGCGCTGCAGCGCGAATGCGACGGAGCACAAGTCAGTCGCTGCGTCTCGCTCCGATCCACGGGGATAGGCCTAAGTTCATTCAAAATTGGTAGTAGGGTGGTTTAATTTGACACAAATGAATGACAAATGAACGCGGTTCATCCAAAATGAACGCTAGACGGCAGATTAAACCATGGTTAAATAAACAAATCCGTATGCGATTCCACCTATTGTTTCACGACTTAAAAAAGATGAGAGGAATTTTATTATTTATTTATTTATTTATTTATTTATTTATTTATTTATTTATTTATTTATTTATTTATTTATTTATTTATTTATTTATTTATTTATTTACTTATTTATTTATTCATTAGAGGGAGCGGTGTTCTCCGCGGTGTACTTGTATTGGTCTAGGTAGCCAAACGATCAAGTGTTTTATGTGGGTGAAGCCGGCAGCGTGTGGAGCGGTCTTTTACTTGCGAACGTTTTGCTCGGATTTGTTTTAAACGGCCATGGAGTGTAAGAAATGTTCCGTGGTCGTTTCGTCTAGTGATGACCCGATCGTCTGCAATGATTGCGGCCGTCACTTTCACTACCTCTGCACCGATCTGACAAAGTTGGTTGCAAAGGCAATTAAGAAGTCAAAAAATGTGATGTTTTTGTGCGATACTTGTACCGATACCATGGATAAGGCGAGTGATAGCTTTACTACAGTAGTGGCCAAAAAAAGTGGGGCGAGTAGTATTTTGGAAAATAGCGTTAAAAATATGATTAGCAATTTGTACGTGGGAAGAGCTGTCCCAAGCCCGTGGCAACTAAGAGTGCTAAGGAGGGGGCTGGCTCTGGGCCAAAAAATGGAAAAAAGGACGTGGCTAAAGTAGCGAATCAAAAGCTCTCCAAGTCCTTGGTAATAGTACCGAAGGTGGATCAATCTTGCGACAAGACATGAGTCGACCGGTTGGATCCGAGGAGGCAGCAGGTGTCGAACTTGGTAGGAAAGGTCAGGGTTTTGTGCAGTGTCCTAAAGTCACGTTAAATGAGGTTAGGAAGGAAGTACAGTCCAAACTCGAGGATGCTTATTCCGTTTGTCTGCCGTTGTCCAGAGTAAGGATAATGGGGATGACGGAGAAGTACTCTGACGAGGACGTGCTTCCCGTTCTGAAAGAACATAATGCAGGGATCCCGTTCACTACACTGGAGCTTGTTGGAATGTACGAAAGCAGGTTCTACAAGTGACAGAACTACAATGTCGTGATTGATGTGGACAAAGAATCGGCTCAATATCTAAAGGACCTCAAAAAGGTCAAAATAGGTTTTGACAGTTGTGCGATAAGCACTTCTGTTCATGTATTGCGGTGTTTCCGGTGCGAGCAGTTTGGGCACAAGAGCACCGAGTGCAATAAAGAGGAAACTTGCTCTAGGTGCAGCGGTGCACACACGACGTCGGAATGTAAGTCGGCGGCCTTAAAATGTGTCCCTGATGAAAAGCTCCTGTAACATGCTCCTAACGTTCCTGTTACATGACTATTCTTGTTACAGGATTTTGTTTGATTGTGTGCGTTGTTGAGTGACTTTTGAGTGGTTTTTCCCCAATTTCAAGCTTCCCCACTCCCTTTCCATACCCTCCTAACCATACTCCCCTACTCGGGCCCCCCGAATGCCCGGAGCTGAAATGTAATCAACAAACTTAAACATCGACACAATGTATTCTTTAATTTTCACACTATTTCACTCTATTTATACATCGCATATCGTTGTTGCACTGAACCCTGAAAGAACAGGAAAGATAAGCAATTACGTTTGATTAATAGCTTTGACCAGACAATTACAATTGTACTACACGTACCATGAATACCATAAGGTGTTGCTGGAGGTATTTCGTTGCTGTAATGAAAAATTATGAAGAACACTTACCTGTACAAGGAATCTTACTTTCCAATGTAAGATTTCTTATGACACATCACCAATATACACACTATTTTGCACATTTTTCGGCACACGATTCTACACCACAGAATTATCAACACATCTCAGCAATGGCGTTTCGATAGCTTACACTAAGGCTGTTGAACTCAAGGTTATGTGGTAAATGATAAAGCAAAAAGAAATGTCAAAACCATTTGTGCAATGCAATTTCTTTGATATTATTAGCCAAAGGAATCGTTGCGATAAAATTTGGGATATATATTTATTCATTTTGAAACAAAATTATTCAATCTTTTCTGAAGAAAAACCGACTCGACATCATACTTTCATGGTTAAACAACGTGGCCAAGGATACAAATGACAAAAGCTTGGCTTTTGATACACCTTAAGCTTCACCATGGTGTGTTACTTCTTGCGACAATCAGAGCCGAGGACGTTAAACCGATGCCGATGATTGCCATAGGGAGTGACGAAACGGTTCTATTGCTGGCTGAAATCGTTGTTGTCGTTGGGTTTAATATTGCTGTTTGCATAGGCAATGGTTCCGTTGAGGTTGATCAAGATTACTGACGGATGAAAGACATCAGCAAGAACACGTGCAACGATGATCAGATAGAGTTACGGGGTCTGAGGGCTGGCTGAGAAGTTTATGCGCTGCCGGAAAAAAGCGAGACCAGAGCGTATCTCATTCAACATTGTCTCCATAAATGTAGGTTTTATTGCTGCGATGGTCGAGGAAATGCCGGCTTGGAGGCCTACTCACAGTTTTCACTTTCTTGCATCGAAGGTTGTTGAAAGCATCGGTACATGCAGAACAGCTGTAATGCAGATCGGGACGTTCTTTTACAAAGACAAGCAGTGCGATTGGAACAGATGTGCAGCCAACTTGGAAACAATCCCCACAGAAGCAGCACTGGATGGGAGCACCATAGGAATTCGAGCATCATCGGCATCGAAGCCATTTTGGGTGATTGATTGCGAATTTGAATGATGGACGCGGTGCTAACGTCCTCGGCGCTGGAAAAGTATCCCGTTATACACCGTGAAACACGAATCTAACGGTGGTTCTCCAATGATGTGGAGGAGCACAACGGCTTACTTATACTGGCCCAGCACAAAAAGGGTTTTTTTTTCTTTTACATTTTGATCGGATTCGCTTGGCTCGCCCATTATTCTGACTTACAATTCAGCACAGGCCAAAAGTCAGACCGCGCGAGTTGGAAACAATTCCAAATTGAAAACAAACATGTATATCCATATCACTTATCAGTTAGTCTACAGCTGGCTGTTACGTACCCCGAAACTGCTTTACTCGACACAGTTGATTTTTTATACTTTGGTTGATAAGGCGAGTGTGCAATAAGTGGCATTTGAATGGGCTAATTTTATTCGTCTCAGTTCAGTCACCGATCCGCTGCAAGAAGGTTGCCCTAGTGCACTTTTTCGAAAGATGATCATTTTCATTTTAGTGATATTGGTTTTTACTGCTTCTGCACGAGATGTGTCGCAGATTTCCACACTCGATGGTAAATATCTACACGTGAGTACGAACTAGCTATGGTTAATGAAAAATGTCCTCGTAGCGAATTACGTTACCGACTATATGCTGCAGTACGATCGGCAAATGCGGTCACCTACGATTGAACCGTACGTCAAGCAGTACACCCTGGACAAAGGCGCTGGGTCGGAATCGTTGCGGTGCGTTTCGTCGAGCCCGATAAGCTGGTATCGTGAGGAAAACTACCCTTGGGTAAGGGCACACATCAGTTTGGGGCTGATCAACCAAGCAGTGTGAGTGTACGTTATCGCACTTTCAGAATTCTACCGTACTGGCAGCATGCAGCGAACCGAATCAATCCCACGGTTCGCACTGTGCGTCGATTACGTTTACAAACGCGTCCATCGGGCAGGTCGGACGGTACTACTGTGCGAAGGATGCTGAAGTGCGACAATACCGGGAGCAGTACGGATGGATCAACGACGATGTGTTCCGCCTACATTTGGGCGATCTCGAAGCAGAGTTTCATGCGACATCGTTCTATCTGTTCGTGGACGATCCCGAGCAGCCGCTAGTGCCCGGGAACAGCATTATTGCCATCGGTAGCGTGTGGCTCGTACCCTGTAAGCCAACATCTCCCCGAGCAGAGGTAGATTTGATTGATATGGATGTGAGTATGGTAACGTTTCTAGGATAATTGTTCAAGGGAATTCCAAAGGAATCCTACCATTCCAGGGATATCCCGTGAAAGGCGATTACAGCAGCATGTATGGACTGACAATTTACTATGGACTGTATAATGATCAAAGCCGATTCTTGTGTCGGGATCGCTTTGACAAACAGCATGAACTTGTTTTAAAAAATAGAACAGACGGTGAGTGCAAAAGATTGTGGACGCTAAATGTCGACCGATACTTAACGAATAGATTGTGGTTGTAGATTTCGACAAAAAACCGCATTTTACGAGCAGCCACCAGGTATGTTGTTACGTTTGACGAAAAAATTTCGTTTGACAAAGGAATGTATTCGATTGTATTTCAGATGTGGGCTTCGTATATCGTTATTCCGTCTGGTAAATTGACAAATCTTGGATGTGGCTCTGGCTACGCTCCACCGAGATTGTCCATTATTCCCGCCGCTTTGAAAGCCGAAAAGGTATGACATATTTCGCAAAAGCTTTTTAACGGCATACTGATACATACTGTTTATTATAGGCAAATGGAGCGCTAGCTAATTTAGTGTCCAAGTCAATTGAATCATCAATAACTAGAACAGCTCATCAAGAACTCAAAGGGTGGTCTATCAACCCGTTGGTAGAACATTCAGGAACTTACCGATGTGAAACGCCGGAAATCTCGGATTCAAACATCACCTACTTTAGTAGCTTAAAGATGTATGTTTTGAATTCGACGGAAGATTTTATCTACTTCTTGGAGGGAAACACCAATGCCACAACCATCCGAGTACGGAAGGAATCTGGAACCGATGGTCAAGATATCGTCGCTAGCAAACCGGTAGTAATTGCGTTCAACTACGAGTATTATGCGGAGAAAGTATACTGCTCGTGGTTTCGGGATGATACACCAACCGAAGCGCTGTGTGGAAACTGTACACAGCGGTACATGATCCGGCATGAGTGGAAGCGTGATTCACTGACCATCCTCCGTCCATCCATATGGGAGAGTGGACGGTATACGGTCGAGTGTCGTGTGGGCAATGGGATCAAACGGAACACCAGTCGGGACGTATTCATCGAAGGTGAGTTTCGTAAAACGAATTAAATACACTTATCGCTAGTTATTCTAATTGATTGTTACGGTGTTATAAGGTGATTGGGAGGTAACGTTGTCTCCGAAGCGTGTTGAAATGGTATCGTCGGATCCCATTGAGTTGGTTTGTCGTAGTCGTGGCGTTGATAGCCCAACGTTTCAGCTTTACTTCATCGAGTGTGACTATCAAACTTGGGACAAGTGCAGAGACACTGGCGACAAGGAACAACTTGAAACGGTAATTGAAAATCAGGATGAATTAAATCCATAATAATGCCATAATAATAAACACATACTGTATCCAACACAGATGATCAGTTCTATGCACCGTACAGCGTTCGAAGTGTACCATGTGTTTGTGATAACTCCCAAAGAGTTTGGTATTGTGGTGTGTGAAGTTCTTTCAGAACACGGTACGCGATTCGCCGAGACTATACTGCAAAACTCGGAGAGTGAAGCGAAGGCGATACTGAACAGCAAGATTATAACCAAGGTGCTTGCCATTGCCACCGTCGGAGTACTATTGTTTGTCGGCATCGTTTGGGGCTATCGAAAGTACACCGAGGGTAAAGTGAAACTACCCAAAGATGGTGCTAAGAGTACGGACGGTGCGGGTGGCGAAAGCATAAACTTCCTTCCGGGCGTGTACAAGATATCCCGACAGCAGGTGCAACTGTACGAACGGCTCGGGCAGGGTGAGTTTGGCGTTACCTGGATGGGGAAAGTGTCCGGAATATCAGAAGATCCATCGCTCGAGACGGTGGTGGCCGTTAAGGAGCCCAAGGAGCGACCCAGTAAACAGATGCTGATCACGCTGCTATCCGAGCTGAAAGTGCACGTCCACGTCGGTCATCATTTGAACGTGGTCAATTTACTCGGTGCTGTAGTGGAGAATTTGGGTGAAGGTAAGGATGCCCAGGACCGAAGGAGTAGAATTATGCATGTTGTCAAACTGTTTTCTACCTTCAGGAGAGCTACTGCTGGTAATGGAATACTGTCGGTTTGGAAATATGAAACATTTTCTGCAACAAAACAGACCGCATTTCGAAAATAATGTCGACGACGGATTGTTTGGCAGTGCTGCTCCAGAATCTGGGTGAGATGCCATATTAAGTGCAAGAAAACGAAATGATTTTACGAATAATTGTTTTCGTTACATTTCTTACATGACCACTTTCAGAGCTGCCGGGTATCCGTTCAGCACAACCGACCTCCTGTACTGGGCGAGCCAGATCGCCTGTGGAATGGAGTATCTCAGTACGAGCGGTATCATCCACGGTGATCTGGCCGCACGCAATGTGCTTCTCTGCGAGGGCAGTATCGTGAAGATCGGTGACTTTGGAATGGCTCGAGTAATCCGTCGCGATGACGTCTACAGGAAATCGGACAACGACGCACTGCTTCCATTGGCCTGGATGGCGGTGGAAAGCATCCGGGATCGCATCTTCAGCACCCGCTCAGACGTTTGGGCGTACGGAGTGCTGCTGTGGGAGCTATTCTCGCTCGGCACTGAACCGTACTCGACTGTCCTGGTGAACGAAATGATTCTTGGTTTGTTGACGCAGGGCTATCGAATGGAGAAACCCGCGTATGCTCCGTCGGAGATTTATTCGCTTATGAAGAGCTGCTGGGAGGAAGATCCATGTGCGAGGCCTACTTTCAAGGAGTTGTTCGATGAATTCAACAGCCGGCTGCCGAATAGATTGCGGAAGGTGCGTATGTCGACCGGTTAGTGAAGGTTGAAGACAAAATAATTCATCGTCTTTTATTTTGACAGCAATATGCGCGACTAAACGAGCCGTACATGCACATGAGCGCTTTGGAGAAGGCGGGTTCACCGAAAACTCCACTTCGCGTTTACGTGAACGAATCAGTCTGTAAGTGACAAAAAGGAAGTCCGAGTAACAACCCATTTAATGTTCGATACTTTTCCTCCCACGCAGGGTCACCACAAAACGGTTCCAAAGCTGAGCAAACTTCGGCTGTCGTTATCACGAAACCTAAAATGCCGCTTCCGACGGAACAAATAGTGGAAGGAACCTCGCATATTACTGTAGTGGATACCGAAATGAAAGCTCAGCAAAGCTTAACAGAACATAACAGTCAAGTCGAGCAAATTAGCGAAGACACATTCTAGCAGTGTTAGTTTTCTTTGCCGCAACTGCAATAATAACGTGTTTTCTACATTGAACTTTTGTACTCGTATTTCTGCAGATTTATTCATCTAAGCATTTTAGTAGTTGAGGGACGTTACTAGCATATCAGATATTCTAGAATTAGGTCGTACTTTAACAAGATCAATAAGTTGTCTGTTAAAGCTGAGCCAGAATGCTAATTATGGTAGTTTCTTATAAAGCATATATTTAAAGTCACTATAAACCGCTCTGGAATTAAAATTAGTTTAAAAAAATAAAAATTAACCTCAAAACAATGCTTTTTACGTCCACAGAAATATAAAGAATCCGCCACAACTATGCTGAAGGTTTCTTGAGCTCGGTTCTACATTTTTCCAAGAATTATAAATAGTTGTAAAGTTGAACAGCAATCACCGAACAACCCAAGAATGTTCAAGGATGGTAGCAACAAATGGAAACGAATAGGCGCTTACAACGATAATCATTCGCATTTCATTCCGTCACGCGTGGTGGTGGCACGCGCGCTACGACGATCTGGTTTTCAAGGCAATCAAGAAACCAACATAAAACCGCTCGGCAAAACTTTAACCAATTATCATCACTTTTTGGTAAAAAAGGCCTCTATCCCCTTTTCGATGATTTCGAGAGCTCGAGAGTCGAAACATTAGCGTAACGATTGTCGGATGGTTTTGGTCATCGGTACCGGATAGTTTTCACCCCACGATCTTTTTGAATTCTTTTTTGATTCGACATTAATGATTACGACGTATCCCGTTGCCATTGGATCCAGTTGTCCGGAAGTTTTAAAAATTATGAACCGAAATGTAAATGATTTGTTGCGTGTTGCATACTCGTACATGCTAATGTGTTTATCTATTAAAATGTGCACTAACTGTTTGGTTATGTCAACCAAATAATACAAAAGTTACAAAAGACCTAAAATCCAACGGCAGTTATCACTAATATTTGTTGGTAAAAGTAAGGAGTGCATTGCGAGATACTACGGAGAAGGACTAAACTGATGGCACTGATTGTATAATCAAATGTTTCCTCCTGTAGTTGGCGCCAGAATCAAGAAGCTATTTAACCAATTCTGCCACCCCATCAATCCTTTAAGACCGCCAAGTAGTTTCTGATAACTGGTAAACAACAGAATATGTTTTAATGCTGATGGATGGTGATGACGACAATGGTTAAAATGAAAGACGTTGACCTCGTTTCCCTAAGAAGGAGTCTCATACTAATAAACACGTTCGCGGGTTTTCGTAAGTGACACCGGTGTTCTGAGAAAGCCTTGTGTTCCGAGTAGTCTGCGTATTTGTCATCACCTGTAGCTAGTGATTAAGTACTGTCTTACGAGCTCCATTGCTCCTGTCGACCGTTTCCGATAACGAACCATGGTAAGATTGAAACAACACAAGCATTCACACGTACATCAGGTGCAGCAGGTGCACACACCTATGGGAATAATATGTTTACTTTGGTTACGAAACGTAAAAACCTTCTTATTGGAAAAGGATTCTTTTTGGAAACCTTCAAATCGATCGTAACCAGCTAGAGTCGGTACGAGTTATTGAAAATATCTATTACGCAACCCATGAAGAAAATGCAGGCTCACATGAAGCGCTTGCATAGATTGACAATTCGTTCGTTTCAGTGGGCAACAAATACTCAGCGAATTGCAGCTAGATGATACATCAGAGAGCTCAACGTGGAATGCTGGCGCTTGGAGTGAGTGAGAAGGAAGACATTGCAATATTGACTCTCAGACCACGCTAGTGATCCCAAGGAAGGTTGTGATGCACGTGGCCTTCATCAACGATAAATTGTAATCTGTTCTCGCATAACAGTTAACGAAAATCAATATCCCTGAGCCAATGATGTCGATGGTAGTGACGGCGATGAAGGTGATGATTTCCAGCGTTGGAAGGTTTCGGAGAAATTCAATAACGGGAAAGTTGGAAAACAAATTAGGTGTAAACTTGGAAAATAAGCAAAGAGGACAGGATAGAGAAAAGATATATACTTAAAGTTCATGTAAATTAATCAGATTTTAATAATAATAAGCCGCATAATTTGTAGAATATAGACCCTGTAATGGTGTTTGTCATGCACTGAATAAGTGAAATAAATTCAACTGGTGCGCTAAAACCATTTAAGAGAGGCACATCATTAAAATTCAAAAGCGATCAAGAGTGTTCCCTAAAGTGTCAGCGCGTCACCGTAAGCCTCATCAAAGCCAGGTGGTTTTAGTCGGGAGGTGAAATTGCGTGAAAAAGTGACCACCGAAAAGTCCCCACTAATACTGGGTTTTTAGCGGGGAGAATTATTTAATTTCGCTAACCAGATGAAAAACAGCTTACTTTCAGGGAAGAGAGGAAGTGTATTAAAATAGAAAAAAAAATCAATAACGTAAAGTAGCCACTCCGAAGTGGGAGTATGAAAATGCTCAGCATGGTCTTCTGAACTAAATGGGATTGAATGAGAGTGAAGGAAGGATAGAGAAACCGTCTGCCACGGTGCCCGAAAAAACGGAGTAGTAGATCCTGTTGCTGCATCACGCGAAGGCAACCCTTCAGGAAGTGAAATAGATTACATGTGTTTAATGTTCAAAATTGTGTCCGTTGAGAACGCAAGCGAGTAACTTTAGGTAGGGTTTAAAGGTGTATTCTGATAGCCATTGAGGTTACGAGCGAGGTGGAAAAGCGTCTTGGCGAAAATGTTTAGCGGCTGGTAAGCAGTTTTCATAGGAGTTTTCGGTGGACGAAATGCAGTAGGGGAGAAAAGAGATAGTTCGAGGATCAGTCGAGTTGCATTTAGAAATGCACAGGCAATTGGTTAGCACGGATGGTTCATATTTTGTCAAAGGCTCGGTTTTTGCATAACTAAAACCCAGCGCAGGGCCTTTATCCCCGAAGAAAGGGTAAATATACGCGTTTCTCTAATCACATAGGCTATTCCAAGATCCTTGGCCTTTTTCTACCGTTTTGGGAAAATAATCGTTACACGGTGGTAATGTATTGGTGCACCGTGCAATTATTAAGCCTGACACACTTAATCTCTTCATTACACCTGTGTAGCCGAATGACGGAGCAAGTAGTAAGATAGACAGCTTAGTTCCTCCAGGGGGTCCGCGACAGCCGAGCGGTAGCTTCGGTTAGAAAATCGGCATCATGCTTGGTCTACACGAAGCGCATACACGAAGGTACACAATACCTCTGTGCCGTTTTTTTTACAATTAAACAGCCAAATCAACACTGAACGCGCTAACATCTGCATCGGCTTATGAATGTTAAGGTCTACACGAAGCGAAAAAAAGTGACAGAAAAAATTATATTTTCGCCTGTATTTTCAGAGTGTTGCGCCTCGTGTAAACTAAGCATCAAACAATGCTAGCCTACTGTAAAGTATATGATGTTGAATCGCCGAACCTCCAAATGGCAACACAAACGGGTCAAGTAGACAATTCGTCGCTTTCTAGGATCTACCGCAATGATAGCTATGCTATCATACTGGAGCCTTCTTTGATAGTAAAAGTCTGAGCAAAGATGGTAGATAAAATCCTTGTCTAATAAGGGCATAAACAAGACAAAACGCATAACTACGACACTAAAGTTAATTTTCTATAAAATCATTAACATTCATTCGATAACCACGTGACGCATGTTTGTGATAGGAAAAAATGCACTCGGTTTCCCATTGATTGCGCTCGATTCGAGGGCGATTGGTCGCCCTAAACCAACCAATCCAACATGCAAGTGCTGCAAAGTACAAACAACATCCGGAGCATTTTCGTTTGTTTGCAGCATCAATATTTTATGCAAAACCAGCGCGTTGTGCAAACTTTGACTTGGCGACACTTTCGAAGCCCGAATTGTGTTTGCCATTTAGCCAGGTCCAAGTTTTCCCACCAACATCAGCAGCGGCTCCACCTGGACGTGTTTGTGTTGTCGAACCGAGAGCGGCCGGAGCTGCCATCTGCGCCGGGAAAATGGCGTAGCGAAACCACCAGAAACTAAAGCACTACAAACTCAATTAGGGAAAATTTAATTTACATAAATTGAAAAACTTCCATCAAGTGGCACCTTTGCCGCGAACGGTCGACAAGCAAACTCGCTTGCTATCTTACTCACCGTCTGTCCTGGGGAGCTCTTGCCTTGTCTTTCGCCATCGAATCGGGATCGGTACATATGATCTCCGAAGCTGATGCATCATCGGAACGTTGTCATCATGCTCGACATCGGTTCGGTGACAAATTAAGCTCGCTCTTTATAACGTTTGCATCGTTATGGGATGAATGCATGTGGCTGTAGTCTTCCCGTACGCTCCCGGTAAGCGAATGCATGGAGCCTTCCCAACAGGGATGCCATCGCTTGTAAGTGATTTATTTTGGACGTGTTTGTCAGGGCGGTAAAGTGACGACATGTAAAGACGCAAATAATATTCCACGCGTGTCGTCCCTTGCGTCTGTGCCTTGCCGTCTTCGGCCTTCTGCTTCTTGGCATCATACCGTGAAAAACGCGTTTTGGTTACATCATAACCCCTTCACAGTTCAGCCAAGTTGAGAAAATGGCTCAAAAAATTGTCACACTGTTTTTTGCGTTTTTTGTATAGTTTTTTATTTAGAAACAAAGAAAAAATTATATTTTTCTAAAAATTTTGGGAATTTAAAATGTTTTGGGATCCCTTAACTGTATATTTAAAATGTTTTGGGATCCCTTAACTTCCATAGAACGCCATATCATGGCTGAAAACCTGTGAGAAAACTATGCACAAAGTCGCAGTTCTTCCTGTCTAGACTTCCGGCCAATTGAGAAGTGTATAGTGTGGAGTGTCTTCCGAAATAAGACAACTATCAGCAAACATCATAATGGGTAAGATTCAGTGGTTTGGACATACCTGGGCACAGTAAATCATGCGCAAAGAGCATCGGAGGAATTGAACGGTTCAAATATAATTGAAATACCCCACACCGCTAACCCTCCTTATGCCTCTGAACTACAACCAATCGAAAAAACATTAACAGGTAGGACTTATTCCAACATTTTAAAGTTTAAACGGAGTAACATTTAGTCATGAATGCCTTACAACAACTGAAACACATCCTTACACGATTGGTTTTGTCGGCTATGGCTAAAGTTTCGGCCAAGGACCGTAAGGCCAGTGAGCCGGCCGTCGAAATATTTTTTGAAAGTACTTAAAAGATGTAACTTTACAATAAAAATTACTTCATTCCATTTACTTTGGGTACATTTTTTATCATCGATGAACATTTGTCTATTTTTTTAATGCAATCGTTATTGGAGGTGGTTTAGTTGAAAATGTAATAAATTGACTAAATGGTTCCATAAACTCTCTTAGACGAACAAGCGGCTGTTTTCTTTGCCTAAATATTGCAGCTTCCAGAACACGACCCTAAAAATAAAATAAACTGACGTGAAAATGTGAATGTAAAACGTCCTGTGGAGATGGATGTTATCATCTCTCGCCATGGACACAACCCGTAACTGCCCTTGACGTTCCGGATTTAATTATTGCGTTATCAAATAAAACGCAAAGGCATACCAGTCACATTTGGACAATTTTAATTATTCCCTAAAGGGGAATGAGGATTGTCGCCCCGAGGACAATCAGTGTTTGCAGTACTTTACGATATGATGGAATACTGGAGTTGACTTTACCGAAACATTTAATGTTTCCAGAATGTCTTTTCCAACCCTTTCATTTATTTATTTATTTTTTTCTATGAATATGTTAAAAAGCGCAACCTGGCTGGTTTGGTCGAAGAGTGGTTCCTGAGCTTTTATGTTTATTGCCCAGCACCACCTTACGATAAATAATTTCCAACGCATTTTTTCTACACGCAAGTTGTGACCCTCCATTACGCCTTTTAACGTTCCCATAAAGCGGCTAGTTGAAAGGCGAGTTCAAAGGGATGCTGTGCACTTCTTCGCAGCAAACTTTGGTCAGCAAATAGCAAACGTTAATCCTACGTGTGTGTGTGTGTGAGTGTATGTTCCCGTCTATCTACGCGGCGTACGAATGAACGAAATTTGAGAAACCCGTTGCTGGAAAATGGAAAACTGATTCGCAAAAAGCACCTGAAATAGCGCTGATGTTTTTCTTGTCGCTGTGCAGAAAGAATTAAGTTCCAAGTTCTCGAGAAAGAGGGCTACGAGATGAATGAGCCCTTTGATGCTACTCGAAGGGATGAGAGGAAGGTGAACAGCACCAGGTCATTAGAAAGTGATGTGAAGAGACGGATGGGGCGAGGAAGAAGAAAGGTTAATTCATGCACAAATGAAGAAAAGTGAAAACGATGAAATAATCCTTTTGATTTTTATGAGTGACGGCTTGTTTTAGCTTTCCACTTAGAGCTTGTCATGAACATGGTATTTTCATAAGACACCTACGCTTCGGGCAAGCAATGGTGCAGGTTTTTCCATATTACAAGAAGCAGTTAAAAACGGGTATCCTTCCCAAAACATGCGCCATGGTAAACGAGGTGACTCGGTGGTCACGAACCGAGATACCTCTCCCTTAGGAAACCGAATGCTCTGTCAGAAAAATGCGTTTCGTTCCTGTCGTAAAATGCAGCCGCGAATGTAATGGTCCTGGTCTGGTTACAACTGATTCAGCTCGTTTCCTTCCTTCCAGGTCGCTTGGCCGTTTTTGGCAAACTCTATGAACATTTTATTACTGACCAGAGTTAAATCGGCTTAATTATATGCGAATTTTAATAGCTTTGCTCATTCAAATGATTCGTATCTTCCACCTCGTTCCCTTTCCCAGATTTCGTTTGCATTTTGATTTACGTCTGCCAGAGTGTTCCATATCCAGCTCGAGATCTGCTATATGAAAAGAACATACATTTTGTTTAGAAAACATAAATAAACCCTCTTTAATCGACTATGAAATGAAATCATGGCCGGTATATAAAATTAAACCCACGTATGTCCTTTCAATGGCTCATTACGAAATCTTTCTATGGTACTTCATTCACACGACCATTTCCAGCTCGAAATATCCTGCGGTTCCCTCCTGTATTTGCCCTGCAAGTGGATGCAAAAGGATGCGAAGGGTCTTCAATTGAAACGTTGATGTTTTATCTGAACGTTCTAATTGGGCAAACAGCAAACCGAAGCGTGAAATTGCTTTCTCGTAGTTTGGGCAAAAGAGTTTTGAGCTCTACGCGATTAGCAGCGGGAGATATTTTTTCAGGGTTTTTTCTTCGTGTTGGTCGTTTGAAGTGCGAACGGAGCTGCAAGACGTGGTATAATTTTCATCTTTTATGTGTTTCGTGTTACGTTTTAGGTTGTTATCAATGCATCACTTGTCTATCAGCGTTAGAAAAAAGGGACCGTAATGGAAGTTCAGAATTGCATTTGGACCGTGAATCGTCGCAGGATTGAAGGGATTTTGAAAGTTGATTGTTCTATAAGATGATTAAAATTTAATGATCTCCAAACATATTCAAGGTCTCAATGTACAGCAACATGGCTTTCAGTATGTTCAAGCGTAAACGTAATTGAACGGAGTGTTTAAAATCAACAGTCATTGAACAATCTGTGTTGTTCGTGTTTAATCACCTGTCCAACCAAATAACTATAGAACGATGTTCATCAAATTACATCAGCTGATTGTATCCAAGGCCTCCATCCAACTGCTACCAGGGTAAAGCCATCGGTGTGCTGGATGTTGATGTTTTTAAGTAAAACATAAAGTAGACTACAATAAGCACAAAACAAGATCGACTGTCAATTGGGATAGTGATTTTAATTTTTATGGTGGAGCTCTGAGAGATTTTCAGCACGAATACAATTTTATTACTTCAACAACGTTGGACCGGATGAAAGGTTTTTTCTTTTCGGTTTTTGATTTGTGCTGTCCATCATTTTATTCAAAACAGTTAATGGAAATCCAACGGATGATGGAAATTAAACAAGACACATACTAATCGAGCACTGAGGAGATTTGCAGATGACTGTCGCAAATATTGGATAGCACCCTGGAACGATCGATAGATCGAGTGCTCTTAACGCATGATGAGATTCCCTGGATTTCAACGAAGTTGATAATGTACTTATTTTATGTATAAGTAATTACTAAATTATGTATAAGTAATTTAGGAAAGAGAAAAACATGCGCTTGGTTAACTTTAGGGTTCAAAGAGCTATTTATGCGACGGATAGTACAGCATCATACCTTAAGCCGCCGAGCTGAATAAAATTAGAGTAGCAAAACACTAATACATAGATTTGTATCAGTGTCTAAATTTATCTTATAAGTAGTTCGTAAGTTAAAAAGTGTTGACTTTGAAAAACAGCTCCATTCCATCAATCGAAAGGTTGTACGAAGCAAATATGAATGTACATTTGAATTACATTCTGAGCTTTGGATGAAAAACTCCATTTCGAATGCAAAAAACATATCCCTTCAATATCTTTCCTTCATCCGACACCAGAAGATGATTGTTGAATCCCTTCTCTTACCCGGAATCAATTTTATTCCCACGGTTGAATGATTCGCTATTCGCGGCTTCCTAAAGCTTCCAATCGTGAACGTTCTACTGTTGCATGAATCGCCTTATTGTTTACGCGGTGCTCAGATACGAAGCTACACGTGATATCGAGTGGGCTTGTTAAAGCGTGAAAGAAAATAAATTAAACAAAAAGGAAAATGGAAATTAATTAATTCCTATTTAAGTCCCAATATCTGTTTTGCTGTCGAAACACTAGACATTTCTAGATTTGGTCTGTATGTTCGTCTTTCTCCGTGACAGGAAACAAATAACATTTCTCGGACGTCTATAAATGAGTGTCAAGGTATTTTGATTGGAAAGCCTTTTTCCTAGACTGTTCAAAATAATGTACAAAAAAGTATTTCGATTCATGATTGTGACGCACTGAACACGTGGTACGGAGTTTTAGTGTTGGGAGTTGGTGGAGTCGAAAATGCCTTTCTTCCCAAGGGTCATGCCTTTCCCCCAACATTCTCGGTTGTTCCACAAAGGGGACCAAGAAGAGATTAGAAGTCGTTAGATCCTTTCGGAATGCTCGCATCTCCGGTACGGTTATGTAGGGTGGAGACCGAGGAAAGTTTCCAAGGAGCGTGTTTTTCTCCCAAACCCTCACATACGACATTCACAGGTGTCACACACGGTGAAAGAAGGACAAAATGGAAGAAAGAGACTTCGCGCTATAAAGAGATATGCCGCCTACCCTTGGGAGTGCGCCGGAGACCTTTCGGTGGCTTCCGTTAACCGATTTATTGGTATCTATATTATTCTGGTCACGTTCCCCTTTGATGACGTGGTCGGGATGCGTGTCAAAAGATAAAGCAAAGTTGAGAAATAGGCGGGAGGTAGTTGATTCGGGTTTTGAGGAAAATTCGATCAAGACCATGCTTTAACACGGTTTTAATCTGTACACCTTTCTCGCTTGGAATGGGAAATGGATCCGAACTGGAAGCTACACCGATCAGTCTGTTTACAGTGAAAAGCTATCTAATCTGCTTGCTTTTGATGTATTATCCATTCTGATAGAATTGTTATTTCAAACCTCTTTAAGGTGAAAGTGAAAAGTGTTTCAACCTGTTTGGTTTTGACACAAATGCTTTGCACCATCAGTGTTTTAAAATCATGTTAAATGAATTGTTACTTCTTGTATTGTTCCATCAATTGAATATGTAAAATTATACACTGTATAAATAATGTTCTTTTACTTTTTCCATTATTTGTCCTTTCCGTATCTAGTGGAATAATTTCTACAAATTAACTTAAATTTAATCAAACAGGTTGGAAATCTGTCACACCGAAAGCCACACCTCGTAAAGTTGCCTACCATCTCCACACACTATCGTTCGTCCGGAATGGTTAATTTGCCATGGAAATATGTTGATCAAATACGTTCGACAAAACCAGCTGTCGCTATTGTAACATCGTTAGCGTTTGACCATCGGCGAAACGTCGAGTTTTCCGACAACACCACCGTTGAACGGTATCGAAATTCATAAATGTAAATTACTCGCCTGTGCGCGTTATAACATTTTTCATCTTCGTTTTTGGGAATTTATGTAACTTATGGTCGAAAGTTGTCTCATTTTCATGGAAAATATTCTGGGAAATTCTGCGCACTGAAGCGTCAAACAGGACGTCGATTTGTTTTGCGGTGTTTAGGCGACACATTAGCGAAACAATGGGACTTTCGCGACGTGGAAATGGGAATGGCATTGTGTTGTGTGCACCACATCCGGTACCGGGAAGGAAAACTCTGGGTGCTGCCACAACGGAAAGTTCCGGCACCATGGCTGTTCGTCGTTAGAATTTTATCAACTCGCAAACTGGTGCCACCAGTTTCGATTGTCGACGCGCCATATGAACGTGATGTGGTTGAGATGTCGTTAAAATTTACGTTTCTCAAAAAGTTTCCGCAAGTGGGGCAGTGGTGAAAGCGCAGAGAGGAACGTAGTTGGTTTGTTTGTTTGTTTGGTTGGTTGTTGGCAAGAGGAAAACTTTCCTCGAATTAGTCCGTAACTTTTCCGGTGGTTGGGAAGAATTGCGGTTGCGGTGCATCGGAAACGCATCCGGGCGATGATAACGTGATGGTGTTGGTGAATCCAGAAATAGGGACTTACAGTGCTAACTGCGAGTTGAGCGGATTGTACACAACCACAGCGCTTGGTAATTGGCTCTGGTAAAAATGAATATAGGTACACCGTCGTCCTTGTTGCTCCATTTGCCACAACGAAGTTCGGGATGATTTTTCTTTGGTTTCCAGTTCGGGAAATTGTTGTCAGGATGCTTTTATGGCCGCTTCCGATACCCATTTCGACCATTTACTTCCAGGTCGGTAGTGTGCGACGGGTTCAAGCAAAAAACGGATAGCTTACTGTTACCATTGGGTTCTACTTTTTCCAACAAGAAAAATAAAATAAAAAAACTTTTATTTTCCCCAGCTTTTCGAGGTGCGGTTCGATTCCTGCGACGCGGTTCCAATGGCTCTGGGCGAGAATTGGGAAAATGTGAGAACCGTGGTGGTGATGTGGCGTTAACCTATTTATCGCTCCAGTGTTGTTTCGGACCAGTATCCGAAAGGCTCACGGTGCTGGAAGCTAGTGATGGAGCCGGTGGTGGACGGTTCGGAAGCGGTTCCGGTTTTTTGTCGAATTTACCCATCACTACTGAAAGCCAATTGTGGTGATTTACACAAGTTTTTACTTCGTGCTTCAGATACTGAATAGTTCCCGAATGGATGAGCGAAATAGTGGAAAGTAAAAACACGAAAGGAATAGACTCCAAACCGAGCTATTTATGGAGTTCAGGGTCAGTTCTAATAGTGTAAGGAAAAACTCTATTTCATTAAATTAATGCATTATATGAAAAGTAACAGGAATGGAAGTATTCTAGAATTCACATAATCATTGGATATTGTTTTCGCCAAATTTTATAAGCAAACATAAACAAGACCCACCGTAGAAAACCGTCCACAACGGGAACTAACATCAACCTGCTTAAGCCGATGATAAACATCCCTTGCTAACTTCCTTGAAGGGTGTTGTTTAAACTAAGTGGAAAACTTTTCGCATATTTTATTTTGTATTTTTCCTATATTCATTTTGTGTTTGTGTGCGATTTCTCTAGCTCGATCGCAATATCCGATCAGCCTTAAGTAATGAGGAAAAACATTGGGAAAAATTGAAAGGTACTGTGGACAGTTATTTTCCCTTTCTCGAAAGGGGTTGGACGTACCAAACGTGACGCAACGGCCCATGAAACGCTTCCGGGGTTAAGCCAAAGGTGGTGGACAATGCACGTTAGTTGTTTGAAGAGATAAACGTGGCCGTTGTGTGGTAAAAACCGGCCGGAAGGAGAGGATCATATTTTTCCTGCTATCAACAAACGTAGCCAAGGAAAATGCAACTTCTTTTCTCCGCATCAGCCTTGCAACAAATGGTTTTTCTTTGCATCACCTCCAAGGTCCCTGTGGTTAAGTTAAAAGAAAGGGAAATGGTTGAATGATAACGCTGAAAGAATAGCAGATGCAGGCGCTCCAGGAAGAATATTTTCTTCCATTATCCCTTTTTGCAATATAATGTTGAGCAGACCATCGTATTTTTTGCTGAGTGTAAAGGATACCCTCACAAATCACGTTCTTAGAACTCGGAAGAGTGCAATTACTTTTTAAATTCATGAAAATTGTTGCACCAAAGTAGATAATCTGAACCGGGTGTTTATTACCATCCGAGAGGTTTATTTATTACCAGTATCTGTTGCAAATTCTGGCGAACAGGAAAGCTTGCTTCTGTTTTCAAGCAAACGATTATGCTGAACCTACGGGCTCTGGTTTGTTTCACCGTTGGTTTAGTTGAATTGCAAATACACAAATCATTTATATTAAGGGAAAACTTGTAAATCAATGAGGGTTGGAGATTCAATGCTGATACCAAAACAAGAATAAAAAAACCCATTTTAAATCGCCCAAATTTAATAAAACTGTTTTGGTTGAGACTTCTTTACATGCTCGAATTTTATACGAACAGCTTAGAAAACGTGACTCTGTTCGAATTAAGGTTTTCTCTGGTTTATAGGTTTGGAAGCCCAGAACAATTACGAACGCCACGCTGAATCAACCAGTTTTTCCAAACCCTTCACCGTCAGGACGCAACAGGCGTGCCAGTGAGCTATCAATTTCTTGATATAATTAAACAGTTGCGCACGTCTTGCCCCTACCTGCAAGCATATATTTTGGATTGCAGGTGCCAAAACACGTCCGCTGTACTATCGTGCATGTAATTTGCAATTTAAATCATTAAAATCCTTTCCAGCATGAAAGTGTATACATTTGAATTCTGTTTGTTAGTCGTTTACGTTCGCGAATTTGTAGAGTAATCACGTCCAGTGCCTTGTCAACTCCGTTGGGAAATATTGTCGACTCCTTTAGGAAAATAAATGGAAGGCAAATCTCCCTCCGTTCCACAGATCTAAACATCATTATACTAAACACGTACCGCACCGGCCGTACCACCACCTGCCCAAGTGGATACGAGTCTCGGGGTTGAGTTTTAGTAGAAACCAGACCAGTAAAGGGAGGGAGCTTTTGCCCGAAAATCAAACCATACGAGGATAGCCTGCAATTGATGTTGGAGGTTTTCCATAACCCTACCGGAAAAGTTGCTCCCTCTCTGGGGAGGATAATGAAAAGTGTTGTAGAGGAAGCGTTTTCCCCAAACCAACTCAAAATTTCTGTTCAAACCCACAAACGCGACTGTGCGTTTTGGGTTTTATGGTACTGAGCCGTTCGAGTTCAAATTGGCCCGCCGTTTTATTGTACTTTCAAATTGCAGTAACAGTACCTTGGCTTTGGATGAGGAGTTTTGTTGCACTTAGAAATGAACATTGCACCGGAACAAAAAAAAAGGTCTATTACCCTTTGAAACGATTAAAACCATCAGCGAACTGCTGTGGTGGAAAACTGGAACAAACCATGACCGGAAACTTTGATCACTAGCTTTGGCCGAGGCATTGGCGAAAGCACGGTCACGAAGATGAACACTATTATCCGACAACACCACAACCGCCAGTAGTAATGATGGAAAAAAGCGAGCATACATAGAAGAACCTTTTCATGATTATTGTATGTTGCATTCGATGATATTAGTTTAAATAAAGAAGTTGCGATTTTAGAAAAACAAGTTGCGATTTTAAAATTCAAAAATAATCAAACATCCAACAAAATCAAAATTATCATTGCAAAATAATGTTTCTTCATTCAGGGGTTTCAAACGAAATAGAACGAAGGCAAAACACTTCAAATCCATTGTTAGTGAAATGGCTAATCTCTCCATTACACACCGTTTTGCCTCCGCTGCTCCACACGGAAATTGGTTTTACTGATGGAAACACCTCATGTTGTGCATAACAAATCGCTTTGCGCAACCGGGGGCCGAGGATTAAACAGCTTGAATTACGAACAATTTCCAATCTTTGCTGGCGTACACGAAAGAAGTTAGATAACGGATACACTCGACAATGAAGTATTAGAAAATCGAATAAATATATCCTCTGAACCGAAAGGAGAGTATTCCATCCTCTAACCGTTATACTGTACCTCTCTCGGTGCTCGTTACTAACGGTTGTTGGAAAAACCCGCCTGCAGAACGGTCGTTGGCAAAAAAAAACATCGAAAAGCAATTTAATGCTCCAGTTCATCCAGTTGGTACTTTCGTTGATTAGTCGTCGAGTGCACCCTCTCTCTCGACTTACCCTTCCCAATCTTTTCACGATCGATGAGACGAAGTTCCAAAGAAACGAACAACAAGCAAATATAAACAAAAATAAAACAAGATGAAATCTACTACGAATAAGACCATAGCGGCAACGTCCCCGTCTCACATTCGAATTTTCGAGCCACTTGTCACTCAACAAAACTCGAAAAAGACATGCCAGGATGCCGCAAGAGACGCGGTAATGGGGGCGGCGTAGCAATAGAGGCTCCGGCTGAGATTTTGGGTATTGAAAACAACCTATTATTTATGCATAATTTAAACATGTGCACAGAACCACGTGTTGGGCGTTATCGGAAACGTAAAACCAAGTGCGTGAGCACGAAGCTCGTTCAAGGGGCTGAACAGCTTTTACTGTAGTCAATATTTACGGTTGGTCTCCCGTGTGATTGGAAACGACCCCGGCTCATTTTGAAAACTTGATAACTAAAATTTGAACACCCTTCACCAACCTATACATTTTTTTTTTTTTCAAATACATGGTTTTCCTAAAAGTGTTTGAAGCGAAGCCCATACTCCATGGCCAATTTGCTAGAAAAAGGCTAGAATTCGAGAAAATATTATGCATTGAAAATATAATAAAAATTAATCTCTCTCAAATGAATTATTTTGTATCCGTTTTGCAAAACATAGGGGTCCTCAAACTATTTTTCGTCTGGTCTCTACGACGTTACTTGGAAGCAAACGCACCGGAACTTAACGAAAGATTGTGTTTAAAAGCTAAAACATCTAAAAAAAATTGATCAGAAAATCTAAAAAGGAAAACATATGTAAGGAACCAATGTTTATCATAGGTTTAATGCTATTTTACTTATTAACAAGTTTTTTTTACAAATTGTAATAATTGAAGTGTATATTGAAACAGAAACATAAATGAATTAACGAACCCGCGGATTGTTAGAAACACTTTTGCTTCTAACGGCAGCTGTCAATTCGGCTTAGAACAGACAGCCTGATAGTATTGATAAGCCAAAAGGGAACTTCATCGATCAGCTGACGGATCGGCTGATCGAGAGGATCGATGATCGATTTGTGGTGATACCGCACTACTGTCCATTGCCATTTGACATTTGGTGTAGCTGCTTCTAGCAGTGATGAACACTAAATCAGGCACATGCACACTAAATCAGGTCAGGCAAGAGATAAGCACGAAGGTAGACGACGAGAGTACCGAAGGTAGAGTACCAGAGTGGTATAAAAGAAGTCTAAATGCGCTCGTGAGGATCTCTCTTCGATTGCGAACAGAAGAAGTACAAGCTCCACAAATAAAACGCCAGTGAAACCGCAAAGTAGCTTACAGTTTTCCCCATCAATAAAGGCTTTAAGCCTTAGCTAACCTTTCATTCACGTTGAAAAATTTAATGAATTTCTCCACACGAAACACTCACAAAAAATGCAGAAAAGGAGGAAGTTAGCTAATGCTTCCAGTTTGGTTAAGTTTTTCTCTTAATTTGTATTGAGTTTGGTGCCAGCATTTTCTTGTTTAGAACCCATCAAAGGCAAAACAATGCCGTGGGGGCCAAACATGGCCATTCGAGTTTCTAGTAAACTAACGTCAAAGATTAATCGAGTCTGTTCCTTGCCTTAAAATTCAGACGGACTTGTGACGGGGGTAAAAGTTTTGACGCTGCTGGTATGCTGATTTAAAATGGGCCGGTAGCTTGTCCCCATCGAGGTAGGATATAATGTTTCCTTCCTGCTAATACTGTATTTGATGACGAGTTGCGCTGATGTTGGTTTGCGATGATGTTGGTGTGGAGATGGGGCTGGTGGTGGTGGTGGTAATTAGTGAACTTTTCACACCACTCTTCGGAAGCATACCCAGACTGTGGAACAATTTCCGAGCGCGTGATGCCACGTATAGGGTGCAGATTCCAATATAGGGCCATAATCGTGATACTCCAGCACAGAGCCTAACGATGGAGTACGAAAAATGTTCCAACCATCTAGTTTTCGCACCGAAACGAAATAAAAAGAGAAGGCCAGGGTAGTCCGGTGTATAATGGGTGTGCAGGGACTCGTAAAGTCTCAACCAGAGGCTATGTTTCAGCCCCATCCCGGAAGGGACATATCAGTGCACGTGTCCTCTTGTCTTGCGCAGCCAATGTTGTATAGTATCTGACTGGGAAAAGCAGGTTCGCCGACAGCACGAGCTGTTCCAGGTGGGATGGAAGCTTACGTCATAATGTTAACACTCCACTGCCGCTCAGAAGTACACTTTGTGCTCATTAACGTATGCCAAGGTAGGCGCTTATCGGTAAATTAAAATCCCACGCCATTACGTCAGAAAGGGGATATAAAACATTAAAACCAGCGTAAGACCCAACGTTTTACGTCATCGCAAAAAAGGGATCCTCCTCTCAAAAGCGGCAGTGGCTAGCAAATCTTTCAGCACCACAATAAAAAGGTTATCTATGACGGCTCCGGAGTTTGAAATAGGTACTCTACCCACTTTCAATCAAGCGATAGCAGCACGTTACAAGTGTACTAGTTGTAACGGCCTGGCCATAATGACTAGTTACACATTGCTCTGTGAGAAAGAGAGCCAAGATCGACGAAAGTCCGGCCAAACCATTATGATTACGGACCGGACGCATACGGAAAACAATTATTTATTCATACCTAATCCTACAGTTGGTTGAACTCTCGACGAATTGGTTCTGAGGAGAAGGTAGAGCACTAAATAGCACTAAAATACCGTAGCTTCAGGGTTTGGAAATTTGTTAGCTTTGTGGTGAAAACCGATGTAATCGGAAGAAGGTCTGTGGTTTTGCTGCGAAGTCAAGTACCGACCGCCGTAGGAACTCATAGTTTTGCATGTGACCAAAAAGATGGACAGATTGTCCATTCTTGTGACATTCTTGTATATTGATTAACTCGGGAAGCTATTTCTTTTGAGCAATTGGCTTATTATCAACCAAAAAACTTATGCAACACACTTCGGATGAGAGCTACTGATTATTTTCCATTATGCTGTAACCAATTGCAGTCATTCTTGGATGTCAGGTGTTGGAAATTGAAACTAAAAAAAAGATAACATTTTAGTGACTTTTGTGAGTTGTTAAAATGCCGAAATTGAATGTAATTTAAAAAATAACACAACCTTGCGGGACCGCATCAGACTTTTCCGGTTCATGCACGATTCATTCTTGCTGCTTTCAAATCTTCCGGAGCGGTTAATCTCTTCCAAACTCCACTCTCTCCGGATTGGGAAACTACGAACCGAACTCTCATGTTCACGCATCGCAGTAGCGAGTGAAAAAACCAAGATGAATACAGAATCGATGAAAGTGAGTTTGTTCATCCCCTGGTAGGCATGCCATCCCCAAAAACAGCTGTGAGAACCGAAGCAGAACCTGTTCGGGTGGCTTCGTTGACAGGACTTTTACGTGTATTCGGTTCGTACGAATTTACCATCAGTCCGTTGGAATACTCTCCCGCAGAGGGTTTCCAAAACTGTCCGAGCTGTCCGGCTATGGTCGATTTCTTTGATACTTTCCTGTGCTGGTTGACGATCTATGGATGATGCTTGCGTAGAAAGTTGTGAAATAAATTATCGCGCTGCAGAAAAGTGAATGCGAGATCCAGTGGTTTCTGGGATGGGGATTTCTCCACTCGCCAAACAAAAATCCCTAAAACGAAAAACGTCTGCAGGGACACACTCGGGTTATGTCTTATGTCGTCAGTGATGGTGGCGAAGAATGTGAACTTATTCGAGCGGCAAAACGTCGTCCCGTCACCCACCTCCTCACGCGGATTTTTCGAGAACACCCTAAGAAACGCTTAACGATGAAATGGTGAGCGTTTGTGTATGTGTTTATGTAGGAGTAGAACGAGTGGAAAATCCACTTGAAATGGAAATTCTTTCGCACGGTCCGCTGCGTTCTCTTCAGTGAAATTGCAGCCGCACGCGTGGGCGATAATGCCAATTTGTTTGGTGTGTGCGTATTCGTTAGCTTATGTGCTGCGTGTGCGAAAAATATGCGAATGAAGAAGTGAATCTAATTTTGGAAAACCCATTACTCAACGGAAGACAGGCACAATGCAGAAACGCTCCGTAGAAAGGGTCCTTATATTTTTTTCAGATGCTCGTGACGTTCTAGGCAAAAATACTATGATGACGGGCAAGTGATGAGGGGTGCCTGCTTTGAGACTAATTTCAAAGGTCAAAAGTGAGCGAAAGGAAATGGGTGTGGTACAGAATCACTGAAGATTTACGATCGATGATTTCGATAAAACGACAACTGATACAACATCGATCATCTCGATTGGCCACGTTTGGCCCAACGGACCAATTTATTGGATGCTAACACTGCGAATATTTACCCCAACCGTGTGAGTATTCGGACATAAGTGTGGGATATAGCTCAACAAGTAGAGTGAGAAATATTTTTGATATATTAATCAAAATGAAAAGGCTTCGTTGTTTACAATTTCAACTAGTAACTATCGGGATGGAGATCAAGGTGAATCACTGCGGTAGAATCATATAAAATAATCTTTTTAACAAGTTAGGTGTTGACATTAAATTATATCAAAAAGTATAAATCTATTTGAACCGGATCCCGATGATGTGGTGACCTCAACCAAAACGAAGGACCACAATGGAGTGACAAGAGCGTGTAAAAGTGGCACACAGCAAGTGACAAATCTAAATGAGACAGATTCGTCCTATAAATCGACCAATTCAAGAGTCTTTAAGCGGAGACATGAAATATGTTCCATTTATCATCACCATTGCATCTCGTTCTCTGTCTTGGCTTCGACCAAAGGAAATGGGATAGAAAAAATCGGCAGACGTGTAATTTTCTATTTTCCACCCACACTCTTGGCTTGGGCGAGCCACATTGACGACCAGGGCGGCTTTGCCACCAGTCCGGTCTGCCGTACATTTGCCCAAACCGGACGATGACTACAGAAGTGCGCTAACGAGTGAAAGATTGATACCGGTCGTAATGATGCCGGAGATCGTTTTCCAGCTCCTTCGTCAACTGGAGAGGCGGACAATTCTTGGTCGGACGTGTCGAAACAAATAATCCTCTGACTTATAGTAGCATTCTGTTTGGGCACTTTTTCTTGCCATTTTTCTATAGTTTAAAATTATTCCAAGGTTGCTCCCTTTCACATTGTCTCTTCTTTCCCATTGCCATTTTTCTTAACGTCCACAAAATAAATGCCTTGGAGCTCAATAAGGCAGTTTTATTCTCCTCTTGATTTCTGCCTGCTCAAAATCTAGTACCGAACCGGAACCCAACGTACCAAACAAGAACCAAATGTAGGATCCACAAAAAAGGTTAGGTTCGAATCGATTAAATCAATAGCATTGACTTTCGCTACTTAAGAGCAAAAAAGCAACAGGATATTTGTTGTTGTAATTTTAGTTATTGATAACAAATAGACTAGAAATACGCGCCTACTGTTATCTCTCCACCTCTCGTGAAAGTATGCAAATTATCCGGTGTGGATAAACTTACGTCACGACATATCCGGTAAACTGTAATTTAATTTAATTTTCCTTTCATATCGTGCAACGATCCTTTTATCTGCTATCTAATTGACCCACCACTCATGACGCTGTTCCCTATGAGGTTCCCTTTGTGGCGAGGTTTATCGAATGAATAACTCATCTATGTAAACTAACCCCTTTAATTTTTGCGCAAATGTTTAAAAAAGTACAATGTACCCCTTCCTGAACAGTCGTTTATTTTAATTTTGAGTAAAACTGTTAAGTGCTTGCTAGTAAAGAGTACCTTTATAGGATGAAGGAGAAATGTGATCCATTTAAACACGCTTCAGTTTCCATCAACCAACTCTGGCCACACGAAAACGAATCAAAGCCCGAAAGGGAGGTGACTGAAGGGAAAAGAAGCTAGTTCAACATAAACCTGCCAGAAACACACACACGCGTCAAAAACCACTGACTAGCTTTTGGTTGCGGGCGCGCTAAATTCTAACAACAGTACCTGTTCACTTGCTCACGAAGCTCACCAGATTTCCACCAGGTTTCCACCACCTCGGGGAATGCCGTAGCGAACCTTGAAACGAAGAATTTACTCTAATATTAGTTTCACCATCATTGCTACGCCGTGAGGGTAGAGTTCTCCGACCCCAATATTGCCACCCGGGTGAGAAAGAGAGTGAATAAAAAGCGGAGCACAAAGCTCTTCGTACGGCAACCGGACAGGAAAGCCATTAGCTTTTCACACGTAACGCTATGCCACGGTTATATGGTGCACGTCATTTAATTTTCCCTTCTAACCTTCCTAAGCCAAGGTTAAGCGTCGGCACTCACACTCCCCTCCCCACCCATTAAACAACATGGAGAAATGAGGAGGATCCGGGGGACGGAGAGAACGAAGTTTAGAACCATTCCCTTATTTTCCGGCACTTTCAAAGCTCTCGTCGAGTGTTTCCTGTTAAGTCGGAAGCAACAAAAGAAACACCTCAAAGCTCTCAGGTAGTGACCCATTTCGCAAGTTTCGTTTATCTTTTGCAGACGGCAAAAAATGGCCCCCGGAACACTAGGCGGACGAACCGGCCGATGGTGGGCGTTAGGATGGCCAGAGTGTTTCGTGGGAACGAAACATTTGAATTAATTTCCTATTACAACCCGCTCGCTTCGCTCCAAGGAACCATTTCCATGAGTGGTGGCGATGAGTCGGCATGCAACTATTACCAATCGTTCTAAACCACCGGAGCCAGGGTTGTTTTCAGCAATCGACCCGGACTGGATGTGGGTCGGCTTGGGTAAGGTCCGTTAGTTAAGTGGTAAACGAGAAATTATTTATCGATACCGGGGTGTGAATGTTGCGTGTGTGAGTGCCTGGGATTGGCAAAAATGAACGTTGTTGTGCTTTTGTTGTTCGCCTACATTTTTACGGCAATTTTGGAGCTCGCAAATTTGATTTAGCCTGAAAAGACTATTATTTCCTGAATAGCAGCGAATGAAAATGGATGAATATTTAAGTAGTAAGCAGCGAACCTCCATCCGAGGAGTGCCATTCACACGAGTAATGTTTGCATTAAAAATGAAACAAGAATACTCACCGATGCCGAATGTGCTACAATCAAACGTGTACCAGTCGGCCGAATTCAACGACAAACAAAACCAACACGCCCGTCGTTTACTCATCCAAACAAATCACTTCATTCCACCGGCTGAAGGGGCAGACGAACCTTGGCCGCTGTGATGAAATTGAAATTAATTTGATGCGATAATAAGTTCAGCACTTAGAGGCTGGGTTTCATACTGACCTTGGCCTCGGAGGGTAGCCCGAGCAGACGGAGTGAGCATCAACATCCCCTAATTGACCCTATTAAGTCTAGCGTAAACTGTGCTTTTTTTAATCGCTTTTTTGCGCCCCACAAATATTTTTCCACTACGTGTTCACGTCTTCTCCGAGGGAAAGCTCTTTTTTTGTAGAGTGCTTCTTTCTTTTTTGAATTTCGTTAACACACGACCATACCCGAAACATCCCGGATGTTTTTCCACGAATAATTCTACCGTTCTCGTGCGCAAAACAGCTACCGTGAAGAGGACCGTATTTCGAGAAAAAGAACAGTGTGTGTTGAAAAACGACTTGTGAAAAACTTACTCAGGGGAATGTTCGATTGATGAAGTTTTCATGAGCTTAATTCGCTTGTCGATCCAAAAATGGCGCTGGCTTGTGTTGAAGTGGCATGTAAATAAATTGTCCATATATAGTAAGTATACTTGTTCGTGGACATGACGTGAATCGAACATACAACGGCGTGTTCCATTTTTATGACCGTGGCTGATGGGGCGGCAGCAGCGCTTGTGGGTAACTGTTAAAGATAAAAACAAAACAAAAACTTAAGTAAAAAAAAACCTTTCATTTGTTTACAAACTCTCCGAAAGGGGCAAGGGATGACATGTTAGAAATACATCAATTCTGGGTAACGAAATACGCAACACAAAAGGAAAAAAAAAATGCAAGCCCACCAGTGTGGAAAGAAAAACACCGTCGATCGCGGGTTGTGCGGATGTTTGTTTTGTGGTTTCGATCGACCCTTGGTCAATCCCAACAGATTTTAACCCATTTTTCCACATTTCTCGGGCAGCTGCCCCTCGCCCGACCGGTGAAACGTTAACGAGCGTTTATGCTAAGTTGACGTTAAAGGGTACAAACACAAATTATGTTGTCTTACCCTGAACGGACCCCAACATGTTGGGAGAGGGTGTGGGAGGCTGGATTGGATCTTGGAACGCATAATCGAGCAGAAAAAGCCGTAGTATGATAAAAAGCTGTGGCATGACAAGTACACTCACCCGGTCCACTCCTCAGAGGAATGAGAATTCACAAAGCATTGAAATTGAACAGCATTCGCTGTTAGTGTTGAAGTAGCCTCTAGAAGGTTTCCCGGAAATTTTATCCTCTTCTACTTTTTTCATTCCTTTTTATGTTCCCCAAACAGACATGCTGTATCTCTTACTCACCCCAATAGGGTTTGTTTAACAAAACAGGGTGATCTGTTGACGATGGTTAAAATGGGGTCGTTGAATATTGGATATTTTGACTGAAATACAGGAGGTGAAAATCACAACATAACAAAGTGGGAAACGGCTTTTGTGCGAAATTTATGATTAGTCGAAATGAGCAGCGTAGCGTATTACCTTGGTCTACAAATTTGGCAGTCTTTTTAAATTACTGATTCCCAAAGGTGAGAACAATGAACTCTGCAAAACGAACCAGTTTCTATGGTGGAGTCAATCCGAGGAAGGTAAAATAAAAAGAATTGATGTAACATAAATCTTACCATTGCCCATTAGCATAGCTGTGTCGTCAAATCACCCCTTCCTTCCTTTTTTAGATTGCATTGTCATTACAATTTGCATCGTTTACAGTAAATTGTGTACTCTAATTATTCGCTATATGATATTTTTTCGAGGGCATTAAACCCGAACACTATTTGTGACTTTCTGTGTATTGATTTAGTACCGATGTCGGCAAATGTTTTTTAAAGAAATGGAAAGTTTGTAGACTCGTACTAAACTTTAATGTTTAAATTGGCTCGCGTTTTATACGTGAAGTACCTGGCGCCTCCATCATTTGCAAGAAACCCATCAGGGCATTGTTTAAGTCAATGATATACTTATTCCTATAAATATTTCTCAAAAATATGTATCAAAACTTTGCTCGAAATATGATGCACTATGTGGATTGAACGTAGATGTTTATCCTTGGGTCGTTATGAAGTGAAACACCACGCGTCTCCACCATGACTAGGTGATCCATAAAAGTTCAGAACACTTTATTATAAAAATGATTCTCATAAAATTAGCCGATAATCAAGATTTTCCTTTTCGTATTTTTTCTATTGAAATCGTAAAAGTTTCACAAAATTTCCTCAACTAAATATCTCTATTATCTGCGCCTGACTTTCGCCGTCGAGACTTAGGACGTTTTTGTTTTTGCTGTCATGAAAAGATCTGTTTACTTTAAACAATGGCGTCGCAACTGAAACACGCCAAAAATCGCACATAAATCTTTATTTCATCATAACCGTTCGCAGCCAGCCGTAGCACACCAGCGTTGTCCGTCCTGGCAGTCATAAATTTTATCATGGCATCAACAGCGCACCTTTTCCTGTCAGGTCGGCCGGTGCTGTTTTGCTAAGCTGAGGTCCGTTTTTACGCTTTCCATTTACTTTTTTTGAGAGCAAGCTCAAATTTGCTATCGTTTATTCCTGCGAGCCGTCCGTTGACACACATACACTCACTTAGCATGGATGACATAAACTAGGGCGTGGGAAGAATGTTTTTCGTTTGTTTTGTGCCACTTCACACGAGGCTGTAGTTGCCAGCGTCTTTTCGTTTTTATTTTCCCCTTCCTCGACCCCATCTGCTTCTGCTCTCAACGAGGACGAATGACCTCTCATGCTGAGCACGACCTAGAGCGCACCTTCTGTTAGCCTTCCCCCATGGGGCGCTATTATTAAAAAGATAAAAGCAAGTGCTTCGACCGGCCGCAGCGATGGATCAAACCGGCCGAATCTTTGATGTGCGAATGGGAAGTAAAAGCGCAGCGGGAGCTGAGTGGCATCATCTGAACACCAGGATATTGTGAGCACATCCGGCTCAGCTGAGGCCGTCCTGCTGAATGACATTCCGGAGCCATTATTAGGAAATAAAAATGAGAAAAAATTAACGAAAATGAGAGGCGACCATTCCATTGCTTGTCAGCAGGATCAGATCCTTTTTCCGAGATTTTTTCCAATTTTTTACCAAACTTTCGGTTGCTATTCCAGTGCACCGCCTTTACGATCGATGACTCGATCGGATATAAATTTTACAGTACATTCACGACATACTATCAGTGTTTCTGGATCGTCACGCCCCAGCGATGATGCTATCATTATTATTGGTACATTATGATGGATTAGATTCATGAAACTGTGCCTTCAAATGTGCCATTTCACGTATATTACTTACGCCCATTGCAAAGACACCCACGCATGCCAAATCAACACTAAACAGTTCATCTTAGATAAGCCAATGCCATAGGCATCGCCAAGCCAATTAAATCTCTTCGCTCCATCGTTCCACCTTTCCGGGAATTATCGTCCCATCCGGCCTATCAGATAATCCAACTGAACACCGGCGGGGACAAGTTTTAAACAACCGGCGGCGACCTCGGCGGTCTTCACGACGGCCCGTGCCTTGCGGTTGACAGATAGTAATTGCTTTTCGTCAGCCCGCAACTTTGTGCCGTCGAACTTTCACTGCGGAATGACACGCGAGACGGGGATTTGCTGTCCTCGAATGGGGGTTTGATAGTTGAATGGTGTTGATAAACGGTAAACGGCATGCCAAAGATGTTGACTAGGGGCGACGAAGCTGAACTGAAGTTCATGAATTACAATACAGTGGTACATTGGATGAATACGGGATTTGCGGAAGCAACTTACTCTATTTCGAAACCAAGTCAACAATTTTCTCTTAGGGATAGAAGTAACAAAAAACCGAACACATGCAGAATAAAAATTCAACATCAGATGAGAGTTGGAAAAATGTGGGTTTGGAAGCAAACATAAAACATGAAGCTACGTATGAAAACAAAAAAATAGTCATCAGCAGGGCGTCGCATGCATACATCCATTTGTTGTAATAGCTCCAGGTGGTTGGAAATACACAAACCCTGAGGGTATAACCACGTTGATTTATGACCTAAATTTTTGGTAGCAGACTTTAATGAACTAGATAATCTCAACCTGCTGGATTATATGCAAATTGTGCGCAACAAAAACTTCCCGACTTAAGCCATTCATTTCAATTGCCCGACGAACCGGAAAGTGAATTCCACCGGGCGGCGTCCGAAAAATAAGGGAAGTAATTTAACATTTGCACAATAAATCCTTGTACAACGATAAAAGGAAACCTGGAAGTCCGCGGAAACCGAAACAACCACTACTAAACTGAAAGAAGAATGGGTGTTATTGGGAGAGTTGGATGGACAGTTGGATTTACAGTAAAAACTTAATGTTCCATTTAAGTGTGGCGACAAAGAAATAGTAGAGTGTATGCTACTTTGTCACGTACGGTAAAATTATCCGTTGAAATACTAGCGGAAAATGTTATACGATTTTGATACCATTCATTGCGGGGTAGTATTTTCCTCAATTCCCTCCGGTGTCTACAAGCTTTTCAGGCTTGACAAAAATTATGTTAGTCAAACATTAGTTGATGATAAAGATAGGGTGTTAAAAATGTACCCTAATGTTGAAATCTATTGCTTCGAATTTGTGAAATGATTACTTCGAAGAAGAATGAACATTTGACTTTACTTGAATTATCTCTTCTTCATTGCAGTCGTTCTTTACATCGTAAGTCTCATTTACAGCCATTCCCATCCATTAACCGCTTGCCTTTTCTATGAAAATATCATAATTCTCCTCACTGAGCGTTATTCGTTGTACCATCGATTGAAAAAGGCTTAATGATTGCTTCTCTGGTCTTCGTTACCTTCGTATTTTCTATCAACATAGAGCCAGTCTTTATGACTGAAGTATTACTTTAAGTATTTTTTTCACAACCTTTCGCTCTTCTCCTTCATGACATTATTCATTAATCATCGGATCCGGATTGAAGGACGAGTGAGCGAATGAAACGAATTTATATTCAAAATGAGGTGCAAATTGTTTTTCTCCGCCTGAATCACTGTATAGTGGGGGAACTCGGTAATAAAACCACAAAAAGGAAAAAAAGGGGATGGGAGGGTGAGAAAAGTGAGTCATGAAATGACCACACAATGTTTGTTGTCGACAAGGATGAGCGAATCACTTGAAAAAGACTAAAGAATAAAATGGAGCTGTTAAACGAAACGAAAGAAAGTTTAAAAGAACTGAAAAACTTCATCACTCGTCAAATGCGAAACTTTATGAAAATCAAAAGAGGGAAAGGCCCGAAACCATAACCGAACAATTGATTGAAAAGTCAAATAAGCAGCTCCTTACACCTTGACACATTTTTCTTTCTCTTAAGCTCTCCCTGGACTTCAAGCAAAGCTAACGCATTACACATATGTATTATAACATCACTTGCAGACCATGAGCATCGAAGTTTCTTATGCATAAACCGAATACGAATATGACCAACTGATTGTAACGATCAGTAGTTATGCAAATTATATGGTTTGTTTTGGTCCATAATTTTCCTATGGAAAGTTTGTACCGGAGCAAAGTGAAATAGTGGTCGTGATGTGGGGTCGAAATGACTCCCTTTTCCACGAGAAATAAAAGCAAAAACAGTCACGGAAATTATCGAGATACAAGGGGAATGAAATCGCTATGAGGGAAATCATCGCAGGGAGAAAAAAAGTTAGAAAATTAAAGATAGAAAAATACAGCACGGAAATAATTCAGGTTGCGTGTTTGTGATTTATTTTCATACCGTCATACCGAATTTCTCCCTGCCCGCATGTCAACCTGTGCGAAAAGTGGGTTGACAAGGACAGAGGGCACTGTTAGGGCAGGACTATCGAGCTTCCTCAACCGCGTGAATCAATGTTGGCTGTGCTCTTGTTGCTGCCCTAACTCATCATTGAGCCCTGAACGACCCACGTGTCTGCTAGGTCACATGTTTCCGGCTGGTGTTACAAGTTTTCCATCGATTATTTTTACTCTGTTTTCTGTGACCGTGAAGTCACTGCACCGTGGTGCCCTAGTGAACGGCCATCACCATGAACGAATGACTTTCTGGCATCCGGACTCAAATCATGTAGGAACAAAAAAAAAATGACCGGCTTCTTTACCTTCTCTCCAGATGACGATTGCTACCTTCGCAGCCGCGTGTTACAACTATCGTGTACATTTATTTTCTCCACGCTATGCAATTCCTGCAGATTAGATATTGAAGTTTGATATTTAACCAAAAAACGAATAAACCATAAACCATATCACCCAGAATCTAATTCCAACGGACAACTCGTCACAAACACGAAACCTACTTAATATAATTTCCAGTCACTCGGCCATGTGGTGGTTTTCCATGTCCATGTTTCTAAGACCCGTCCGCCACGGAAGGTCATTGGATAATCGTAAAGCAAGATTACATTACCATTATTCCTTTATGGTACATTTTAATGCTAACGACTTATCTGCCTCATTCGTTTTGTCATGACTTTCGATTGAATTTCTTCAGCTTTCTTTTATAACGCCTGAGCGCGCAAAAACTCTGAGAAAAAACGGGTGTTCACGATGAAGATGAGAAACGCATGCGGAGGAACTGAAATTGTTTATCAACTTTATTGAACCATCGCATCGGTTGGAAAAGCATCGGAAGACGGAATTGATGTTTTGAAGGCTTCTTGTGGTAGTAAAACGCCAACTAAATTAAAGAAAGGATTCATGTTCCATCGTAAAACATGGGATAATTCTCTAAACTGTACAACGTATAAAAGAGTAATAGTCGTTTGCGAAATTTTGAACCATCGGAGTACTATTTCTTATAGAACAATGAAAATGTTTATGTTTGACACTTTTCAAAAACTGCTAACAAATTTAGAAATTGCATTGTACATAAAATAGAAAGAAGTCATGATGTTGGGTTATAATCCACTTAAAGCATACCAACAATGTAAATGTTTTCTTACGAATCCCAAAATTAACACATTTAGAAAAAAATGCTGTACAATCTCTAATGGAATGTCTTTACTTTGACGCTTTACTTGAGCGGTACCTTTTCTAGTCCGTAACGAATGAATTACACACATATTGACTCGCTGATTGAGTGTTTCGTGATAATACAAATCCGTTGCGAATGTTTTACAACCGATGGAATACAAGAATGTTTATATCTCCTTATTTCGTACTCACGTCAGCCATAATAAAAGCCACCAGCCACGTCTGTTTGCTTGCGCGTGTTCGGGTGGAAGGAGACCACTTAAAACCGGGAGGGAAAACAATCACATCTATCTCTTCCGGCTGTCACTTTACCACCGCAAGCACCCACTCTTCCTTGAAAACCAAACACACAAACACAAATGACAACTTTTACCGTCCAACGATCGGGCCGGACGCTTTACACAACTCGCACAACACAACAATAACTCGCCCAAATGGGCACGACTTAGACCTCGTCCTTCTTTGTCCACCTCAGAACCGCAGGATCTCGGTTCGTAAGGAAAAGAAACGGTAAAGACAGAACGGCTTTAGCTTCGTTCGAAGTTGGTACATCTATCCAGCTCGTCGTTCGCTTTTCCACCTCGTGAACGATCGTTCCACTGTGGATGGGGGATCCTGTTTATTCATAATACTCACGTATACATGCCACCACAAAGCGTACGGGCGTACGTGTGAAAACGGCCCTTTTGTTTGGAAGGAGCCGTGATTGAGTGAGTTACGATTCATATTTCATTTCCAACGCAACTCATCACCACAAGAAGTATTTCGCTACAGGCAAGAGGTGCCACAATCTTCGGGAAGAACGGTAAAAGCCGGTAGATCGACAAGAAAAAGCACCAGTGGTGTGAAGAGTGGCCTTACTGGGTTTAAGGATACCGCAACACCGTCCTACCGGCGACTCTATACCCGCATCCGTCGAAATAAAACTCAGCATGGCGTGGTGGTATTCGCTTTACGGCTTCACTCGACCGCAAAACTCGAATTTCCCGGCAGTGTCACTTCTGGCAAACTGAATTCTACCGGCAAGCACCCTCTCACGGCTATCATCTCTTACACTTCCTCGCTGGCTATCCGCCAGGTTCGTTAGCCTCTGCAAAGACACACTATTGTAAGCGGACATGTTTACAAAGATGTTGATCGAATGAATACATCACGAGACGGTACACACCATGGGTACTGTTTGCCACCCCACGGCCATCCTCGGTCGGTTGAACCAGCAGGAAATTCCATAGAAAACTCGACCATGGTCGGGTGGTTGAGGCGCGTGACAAGGTGCATAACACATTGAATGCCGTCCACCGGGGAGGGAAACCGTTCCATTGACGGGCGAATCGGTTAGCTTTCGATACTGCACCAACCTTCAATTTGTCCTCAAGTAACACCACCTTTAGTACTATGAGGACGGTATAAGTTGTTTGGTTCCGATGTCAACTGAATGGGGATGAATACAAGAACTACCCAACGGGACACCGGACGCCTACCTATTCATCCCTTGCAATGTTACAAAACTCGGTTGAATGGAACCATACGATGACGCAGCGTGTGTTTGTGTGTGGCACAACAACAGGGAGGATGTTGCTTTTTGTCTGGAGTGGAAAAGGACTCGCTCTCTCAACGAAGAGAAGCAGGTGTTTTAATGAATACCTTCACAGTACAGTTTAAGTATCGATGCAGTTGTTGTAATCGGTCGAGTGGTTGAATTGAGGCCATCTTCGTTATTCCAGTGAATGGATGAATGCTTGTTACTTAGTATGTAACCATTTCAATTATACTCTTGGTGATTGCAAGCTGGAGCAGGTGAATTTAATCCCTAAATTTGGAAGATACTTACTGAACATTGACAATGATATTTGTTTGTGGATGTGATGAGCTTGCTTAAAAAGGATTTATAATGAATTATTAATTCTAAAAGGTAAGATTGACGAAGTGTAATCACTAGCGTAATCGTGAATTACGCTAGTCAATCTGTCAAAAACAATGTTGGTTATCATACCCAATAATCGCAAGCGTAATCCGGTTAAAAACGTAAACAAACGAGCCAGCAGTTCATTTGACCGCGCTATAATTCAATATTTATTGAAATCCTGTGGTTATTGAATGTAGTTTTTGTATGTTCAACCAAAAGCAATAATATAGAAGCCGTAGCGTCGAAAAAATCTTTCAACTTTTGCCCAAATTTGCTAGTGAAACATCGCCCACAAATAATGCAAAACATAAACAAAGCGCAGAATACGCCCGGGTATCGATAATACACGAGAGACTAGCGTAATTTACGATAACATCTGCGATTACACTACGTTTACCGTGCCCTTAATGAATTGAATCGTGCATTTTCCGTCCCATCCAAGCATAAAACAAACCGTTTCTACATCGACTTGGCAAGTATTCCCCTTTCCTTCACCGCATCTGGCAGGTTCGAAAATAGATTTCATCTTTCCCTGGATAGATTCTAGAATTGTTGATCGTTATGGGTAATTTGAAGATGCAGTCTCTCGCATTTAGGTCTCGAGAACCCAACCAAACTCACAGAGCAGCGCAAACAAACAGAAACAAAGGACCGGTTTCTATTCAATCATCCCAACGATATCGAATGTTATTCAATAATTTGCTCCGGGTAATGGATCTTCGAAGAAATGACAATTCTTCGGCACGAAATAAAGAGAAATTGATCAACATTGGATCATCGCTCAACCTTTCCTATCCCAATTGGGGTCCACCCCGGTTTCCACCGTTCCTTTCCCAATTGGTAGACTTACCTTGAGAAGGGAACCTTTTGATGACGTTCGATTTGTTGATGGGAAGGACGGAACAAAATTGAGAAAGGAATCGAACAGACACCCAGAAGGACAATAACGTTTACCAACATATCGCTTCGTGGCCACCGTCACTTCGTTCCCTCTCGCCTCTGTTTATCTGTCATCTTTCATTTCTGACGATGGAGATGTTTCCGTTAGTTTCTACCATTGGTCTTGTAGATTGTTTTCCACATTTGCTTGAAAACTTTTCTTTCTGACGCACAAAATCCCAGCCATCGGACGGGATCGATAAACCGTCGGCAACATTGTGGCTCAATGCTTTATCCTCACTTTGCAAAGGAATTTGTTTACTTTCTTCGTTTCAACCCGATTGCTGTTCTACATCTCCGTTATCTTTACCCCTGGGATAGGAAAGTTTTTCAGAGCCCTCGTAATGTCTCTGGGGAAGAAAAGGAGGAGAGTAAGAAGCGTGGGGAAAGCCAAAGGCAAACCAGGGATCCTTTGCAGGCGTACACAATCTAACGTGAATGTCACCTGAAAACGTGCCTTTCCTAAGGCAATGAGGTATTTCTTGGCGCTTCTTCATTTTTCCACCCTTGTCAAGGCATGACCCCCTTCCATTCCCTCCAACACAGTTCTCCAAACCCTACACAGTTTGATTATCTTGTTGTAGGCGAGTTTTTTTCGCATTTGTTTTTCCCTCAGTCCGTGTGGAGAGAAATATGTCCCCTCCGGTGCCCACATACCGCGCCGATGAAAGATAGGCCTGTTATGCTTAAGAGCTCCAAGAAACTTCACACCGCTCGAGTTTGCAACGGTGGGTCTCGTACCGTCTGTTTGGGTAGCCGGCGGCATTTTCAAGCGTTTCCTCGGCGTGAGACGAAAGCTCCGAGTACAAGCTTACTCTTACTCTTGCTCAACTGTGTATCCTTTTTTCGACATGCTTTCTCGTATTACTTGCTGTTTAACTTTCCAACGGCCTGTCGCTTGGCATCCCGGCCGGATCGGTGAACGCTGGAACACAAGATGTGAATACCGGATGCAGCGATATGTACACAGAAGGGGAGGAGGAGGGGAAAAAACATTAAGTAATGTAACAACCCGAGAGCCGTAAATGTGATCGACTCCACGGCAACAAAAACAAGCTACCATGCACACACAGACATCAACTTAGGTTTATAAACACTGGGTGCTGGGTCGAGATGCTGCCGCAACTATGTTGTAGTTCTTATTCGCTCATTTTCCTGCCTTCCTTTGCTCAAATAACTCCTTTCCATCCGGTCGAGCTGGAGTATCTCAACATAATAACTACGGAAAATAAGGATCCTTCCGGTACGGTGTGGTACGATCTTCCGCCGGTTGAGGTGGATTCTATTTCTCGTTCCTTTTTTTCCTCGAAAAACAAGCATTATTAAAATGAATAATATGAATAAAAAATTGCACCCACATCGGGTTACATAGTATCCGTCTCGGTAAGATAAAATTATGTAACTTACTTACGACTGCATGGGAACGTTAGCGAAAGGCAAATTAATGGTATGATAAAATCAATATTGATTAAGCGATGGTTGAATATGTCAACAATTGTACCGATTCCGCTGTATACCCACAGTTCACTCAGGGTGGCTCACATTTTGTTTTAAGCTTGGTTGTGATTTTAGACACTTCTGATTTTAGTTTGAACGTTTGAAGTTGGGAAACTAAGATCTACTTTTAGGTTGATCTTCACGTTAAGCGACCCTGGTATATTCAGAACTCGGAAGACTGTTTTATTCTACTTCTCTCCACCAACTTCTGTTCTCTTCTATCCTACTAACTTTGCTCTCGGTCCTACTACTCGATGCTAACTTTGCACAGCACTTTCACCCCCCCCCCCTTTTTATTTTTGCCGTCTCTTCCAATCGGGAACCTTGCCTTTCCCTTTATAATCGGCAAAAAGATTTCGTTCCTGTGTCGAACTGTCGTCATTAGCATCTGGTATTACGAAAATTTACAAGCACACACACACACAAACACACCACCCACCTCAGCTTGACGAATAACCCATTTATAAGGAAAAATACTCTTGGCTCTGCTAGCGATGAGAACCCATAAATCGAACCACTTCCGGTGAAAATGTGCTCCTGGCCCTGCGTACGGTAAAATTCTGCCGGTTCTATTGATCGATTATAATTTCCCACAGTCGGGTCGGGCGAACCTCGGAGTCCCCATTAACGCGCTAATGTTTGCCGCTGATTACATTAGCATAAACATACACCCGGGTGGTTCGTGGAGTAGAAGAGGGAGCGAGGAGTGATTCGAACGGGTGCGCAACCAAGCCTATTGAGGTTTCCCTATGAACCACAAGCGAGGGGTAAAGGGGAGGTTGTTTTATCATTCACTCTTAATTTGTTTAACCAACGGGTAGAGAAATTGTGTACCAGCATGCTTGTATGAGTATGTGTGCATGTGTGTGCCCTTCCAACTCAATCACCAAGGGGACGGTGTTTCTTTACGAAAATGGTTCCATTTTATTTCATTTAAATTACATCTACGCTCAACACCTTCAACCACTGTGAACTCACGAGAGGTAGGATTTTAATCCAGCCCCTCTCCAATGGTCATCATTTTCCAGTTTGCTTGCGCTTCAATTATCAATTTATTTCAAATCAGGGACCGATGGTACTCTACTTCGATGCTCGGATCCGCAAACGTACACTTTTCCAGTGTTTTTTTTTTTTATCTTTCTCGTTAGAAAGATAAACTCGGGCGGCTTTATTGTGAAATGGCTTTTTCGAAAAGAAAAGGCAATCGAGATAAGCGGGTTTCGTGGGACGAACGTACGTTGCAGTTGGCGATCAATTTTCCTTTCCATTAGCCTGAGGCACATGCTTAATCTATTTTGAGGGAGCGGGAAAATGGCGAAAATTTTGGTGCATGCCACGCGCAACGATAGAAAGGGATGTAAGGGCGCTAAGAAAATAATTCTTTTAGGTAAATCATTATACTACCGAAGATAACTGTAACTTAACAGTTTTTTTGTTTGCATCTAAGCTCCGAGCCGAGAGCAAAGGAGGATTTAAAAAAGAAGTCAAATCGATGGGATTACTATTTAATTTTCGTTATTTAATATATTATTTCATTAATAACATAGACAATGGGTCAAATGAACATAAATAATCGCAGCTTTAGATGTCTGCTACTCTTTTGAAAAAAAAAGAAACACAGGCACAAAAACAGTATAACTTAACTTGTCTATGCTTATCCTGCAGAACGCATTTTAAATTTGCCGACTGTCTCTACCAACCACCACAAAAGCTGCTCTCCGTTAGAAGCTAGACAGCGCAAAAGTGCCTTCGCTTTCATGGAACCACAATATTGTTGTAGTGTAATTACATTTTCCCACGAAACCCCCCGCCATCTCTCCAAACGACGATGAGCGTGCGACGTGCCTTAGGTTTTTATTTTTTTTTTTTTTTCATTTCTGCCATGTGATCCCTCCTTGCATCTGTTGGTTTGCCACACACATACACACACGCGAGCTAGCACACGGAGCTAAAACAACATTAATGTTGGTACAATTTTTACATTTGCTCTTTGCAGTTCGTGGAAAACGAGAAACGCCAAGCGAGTTTAGTGTGCGATGAAATGTTCATCAAGTCAGTCAAAACAACCGACCGAAGAGGAGGTGAAAAAACGTGGCATCTTATGCGACGCGTCGAAAAACATACTAAAACACCCAACACAACCGCAAAGAGTAGAGAGCTTGGTTGGTTGGTTGGCTAAAAATCGCCATCAAATCGCAGGAAGACAGACTATCGGTGATGGAAGCACAGCTGGAAACTTAAGCCCCACCAACGACAGCTGACGAACTGGAACATTCTCTGTTCTACATGGCGAACGCATCTCGTTAATGTCAAATTAAAAAGTAAGAAAACCTCGATACATCAAACCAGAGTGCGATAGATTTGAATGGCTGATAAAACAAGTAGCACTGCATTCAAATAACTACGGTTGGAACACGGGAGTCCCAAACTTCCGCCACAATCAATCGAAAACAACGATGATAACGCACAGTCGAAAGCAAACAGAAGATACCAAGGACCAAAGTAGATAGTGTGTTATCAAACAATTCATTATCGGGGGCTGCCCGTTTCGATCGGTTCCTATTTGCATCGTGACTGCAATTTACCGGTGGATTTTCTCCAGTCTCTCCCTTCGGTGTCAGTGAAACAACGAGCGTCAATGGGTGTATAACCGAAACAAATCCGCGATTATTTTGACGATCACTTAAGTTTGGAGTTTGCTCAAAAGTAGCAAACTTCATTATACATATTTTAAAAGAACCACAAAATAAATTAGATATGAAACCTCGAGACCTGGAGACTACCCTACGCATTTGTTGAGTCTAAATTAACTGTTGAGAACTGTAAATTGTTTACGATGCAAATGGTAAAATTTAGAGCATTTATTATGGAAACCTCAGAAATATCTATTTAGAAATCAAAAACCAATTTCATAAATTAATCTAATACTGCATGCAGAAAACCAAATTTTGCTCTAGGTATGATGGAGGCGCCTGGTGGTTTATGATAAAAATTGTGTCCTTCTCAACCGTTATGAAAAACCATCTCAATTACCGCATTGTATAAAATCCGACCAACTTGTAATTAACCCTAACTAAGAAAAACAATATTTTTAATGATTCGCAAAGATGGTTAAAGGGGAAATTCTCGCACCTTATATGTACCGAAAAGCACGCACAACCAGCAAACTCCATTTTCGTTGATATACGACTCGGTTTTCCGTCCCTTTTTCCAGGAGCGATCTTGAAATGATATTGCAATACCGTGCCACTACCAGCACCATCTCGGTAAATATCGATCCTATAATTTATGGGTCGAGGCGGTTACGCTAGGGGAGGAAACCCTTTAAGTCGTTAGCTATGATTACAATACAGACCCCCGTCAACTTTAGTCTCACCAATCCTTTCGATCGATCGCAGTTAAAAGCTGTTCCGGTGCTCGGTGAACTTGAGGGATAAGAATCATCTTGATTTTACACTCCCTATAAATATTTTATGATAATAATCGTGGCCGACCCCAAGCCCCGAGAAACTACTGCACCACTGCTTTAAAACGATAAGAGAAGACAGGTGAAGACGATGGAGCGTTTATGCAAAACGATCCGCTTTCGTGCGCAAGGTACGATCAAACTTAAGTGCCTAATTAACACACAAAATTTAGGGAAGCAAAACGAACTCTTTTAACTGCCTTTTCGAGCCGCGACGAAAGTATTGCCGGTTCTAGATGACGAAATTTTCTTTGGCCCGAAAATGAAATAATGACAATCTCTCTTGGAAGAAATAAACGTAAATTTTATCGTAATAACGTAACGTAATAGGTAAACCAGTAACACACTCGGGCGCGGTTCATGAAATTTCATATTGGTCCATCCATCAGCCAGATGATGCAGGATTTTTATCTTGGTTCAGTGTGGTACTTAATTGAAATTGCGTTTCAAACGATTGATAGCCTTATTGCAAAGGTCTTGGAGACTATCTACGTATTTTTTCAAACGGAATGGCATAATGCTAAATCTTAGACAAATAATACATACATCGTGCGAGTAATCATTTGAACTGCATATTAAAAGTCTCGTTTAAGTGAGACACTTATAACGCTAGTATAACGCTAATACTGACGGACAAGTTTGAAACCAACATCTGTTTTTGAACAATTTACTCACATGAAAAATTATCCACAAACGACAACAATGCATGGAGTCGTACGCTATATTACCAAAACCGTTATCTGCAAAACATAACGCGCCGGTAAGGTTTCGCACAGTGGCTCCTTCCCGTGTGTGGATTGTCGCAGAAAATGAGTTGTAAACGAGAAATATGGTTTAATAAGAATTAGAAGCAACCGTAACGAACTTTTAAACCCTCTCCTACCACTCGTCGTCGTCGGTGATGTGGCGTCTTTGCCTTCACGTCGTTATGCCTGTTGTGTTATGTGGTTTTCAATCTTCCACTTTTTTTAAGCAATGTGTTTTACTGGCAGCTTTCACATACACGGACATCACTTCCATGCCCCATGGCTTGGGCAAACAGCGGAAACTCTGCAATAACATCGTTGCTCATTTTTATAATGACTCTTGTTGTTACGGAGCTTCGGATGTGGTAAAACGTAGGCTACTGGAAGGAAGAGAAGAAGTACGAGGAATCGTGCGACGGATATAAACACAATGAGAAATTGGATTTGTGTGCCTGTTGCTGCCACTTCAAACACTTTTTCTTGATTGGGTTACCGAAGCATTTTCCTAGTGCTTTACTTTCCATCCGTCTCGTGTATAGACGCTATAGAATCGTTAGGTTCTCTAGCAAGCTTCTCCGCTTGTCATATCAATTCGACTTCGATATGTTTTATACTACTTCTTTCCCGTTCTTTAGAAGCCATTCTGTGCGAATTAGCCCATCTGTACGAATGTGTGGAACAGTCAAAGTTTGTTCTTTTTTATCCAATTACATACCATCCAAACAACACCGAATGATGGTAAGATGGCACAACGTGCTCAAAACACAGGAAAAATAGAAAACATGCACACGTTTTTGCATGAGATAGATGTAATTTAAATTTCACACTTACAGATCTTACAGTTTTGATGAAAGGCTAATGTCACTAATAATGGTATCCCAAAAAATGTATTTGAACGGACGGACGACATTACACCGTTTTCTTTCTTTTTTGAATATTAAACTTTGCTATTTCAATAGGAATTATCATTTAAATCACCAGTAAATATCTAATGTTTTTCGAAATATAAGCTTAAAATAAATACAGGTACATTATATGAAACAATAATGATAGTTGAATTTCAACTAATTTCATAGGTTAATTATTATAAACACGCAATGCTTAAAAAAATAATTATTTGTTATCATGGTTCCTAATTACAAACATCGGAATCAAACCCCAACCGAGACTGGGTCTTTCTCTGTGGACTGATTATCGACGTACATAAAGGGAACAGATCTAGGAAGCCTCTCATGCGGCAGGCATCACCGAAGACGGTCGTTGCGCTAGCAAAAAAGATGAAAAATCATAAAATTGTCGTTTCCCACGATCGGTACACTATAATGCAAAATGCACACATTTATTATTGCTGAAGTACATAAAAGCAGACTACACCGCACCATAAACGCAGACGTAAGGACCAACAAAATGCCCAACATTAAATATAACAGCTAATGAGATTTTCATAGCATTCCGAATCAATTTGTAGCTCGAAACAATTAACAGAGCCAGAATGTTGTACTTTGATGTGTTCTGCTGTGTTGAAAATAAAACCGTTTCGTGGTGGATCAGTGCAATGCCAAACATGCTGTAGTTGCGTTTTGCCTCCGGATAAGTACTATCACGAGGTGTTTTCCTCAAGTTTTGGAAACATCCTCGAGAAACAACGGCCTGTGCAAGAATCGATAAGCACCAAATTTCCGTTGTAATCGTTTTAAATGTTGTTCGCCGAACCGTATGGGAGTGCTTTTAACCGAAAGAGAAGAACGTTTACGAAAAGTTGCAAACACAATTTTTTAATCCTATCAGCGCTACACTAATAATATACAAATTATGTTTCCCTCATCTACCCCCTTATGATGGTAAAGGTTAAAATCGTGAACGGAAAATGTAGCTTATTTCCAGCCCTTAATACGGTTAACGCCGCAGTTCAATCTGTCCCATTTTGAACAGTTTGCGCCTTGGCTCGCGCGAAGTATAACGGTATTTACAAATTAAACCAACAATAGGGACAAATTTGTCATGCTTCTTTGTGTCCTAGCTGGAAGCCAGTTGGTAGATGATTTTTAGAGCTTTTCAGGATAGAGCGAAGCAGCCTTGTTGCAGACCCTTTTCACTTGAGTGCACAAAAATAAGATTTTTAAATCAATTTCATTTTTTTAACGGAAAAATGCATGCAAGTTAATTAAGTATAAGTATAACTACAGTAACAAATTATGGTAAAGTATAAACCGAATTCCAAAACAGGGATAAGCGAAACCATTAAATTTATCTTCATCCCATCCATCGCCTTCGAGAGCTCTCTCGTTTTTCGCAAAAGTAAATAATCCGCTACAGCGATGGAAGGCACTCTGCCGCTGTATTTGTCCGCTAAACGTTTGCTAAAAGCATTCGGCCCGCAAGGATCGCTGCATCGCCCATTTCAGTGCTTTAAATGCCATGTCAAATAAAATTTAACGCCAGCTTCGATCATAAACAAAGAACACGCAATCAGTGGCTCTCACGACAACGAGTCCATTAAATTGAAAAACCATGCTCCAACACCTCCCACTGGATTCCTCCAAAAGACACGCCACTCGGACGACCTTCCGAGGCGGTAACAAACAAACCGTAAACGATGCTGTCCAACGCCAAAGCGGCACGAAATCTCCTCTCCATCCCCGAAACCCACAGACATAAAACACTGATATTTCTATATTTTCTTCTCCTCTTTGCACAGTCCCGTAAACTCCCATCCCACCTTCGGTTGGATCGAAGCTTAAAACATATCTCGAGAAAAATACTTGACGACTGTGCCACGACGGAAAGATTACAGCTAACGTCAATCCCTCTCACTCTTTCTCTTCGCACTTTGCGTACATACCTCAGAATACGTCGCTGTCTGGCAGAGCACGTCCAACCAGAGCGTCGGAAAAATCGTCTGCAATAACAGTAACCGAAGGACTGAAAGAAATCTGGAAGGACCATCTCGAATGCGGACAAAACCTTTCCCTCCGGTGCTTTTCCGAGGGTCCTAATGCTAGAGCCTGTTCTTTTTTTTCTACCATCCAAGTGAGGGGTTTACACTCAGCACTGCCTTGAATCCGTACTTTTCAGCCCAATGTGGTTGGCTAGTCCGAAAACATACGCACCGTATGAAGACGAAGAACTCCCACGGTCAGCGGTAACGGAAATGTTTTATAGCGAACTATAAAATTTTATTTTTATCATCCATATCCATTTTTGCATTTGCCCTGGGTGGCGATGGATATGTTTCAGCATAAACCCAAACAGGAAAAAGATTGTTTTCTTTCCCACCAATGGAACATTCGTTAGAACCGTTGGATACAAAAAATGGGAAACGTTTGAAAATGTTCTCAAACACTTTTTGAAACCACCGAACAAGAGTTTATTCTTGGTTATCCTTTATGAATTGATCATCTTTTTTCATCTTCCAAATGATGTTGCAGTTCGTGGTTGCAAATGTTGGAGAAAATTAGAATCGTTAATTGTTGCGTTTTATTCGATATTCTGTTCGTTTGATAGCGGCGCTGACGCGAGTTCGATAGGGTGCATCTCCTTTTTATCATTTTTGATCAAGGATAATCATACTTAGGCTCCCATTTGTTCCTCGCTTTTAATTGCCAAAGCTTCGCTCTTCCCTCCGAGCGATACTTAAGTTTTTTTCTCTCTATCTATTTTTTCTGCTCCAGTGTAATGAAAACTCACCGTCCTTGGCAACGACGCATGGTTCACCCCAACATCCAACCGGCTGCAATCAAG